>NC_135016.1:8750000-9375000 GCF_051020955.1 Megalopta genalis | reverse complement strand
GAGAGAGAAATAGAGAGAGAGAGAGAGAGAGAGAGAGACCTACGGAACTGTATAGAGGGGGCGGTGCTGTTTGCTTTAGAGCTCGGCAATCACGTCGAGGGTGGTCCACCGGACTGCGCGATCCGGATTAGCGAGATCATAATCAGCCAATCACTGGCAGCAAGCCGGCAAGGTGTCAAATGTCCGCTCTCCCGGGACACGGATTGATTTCTTTTGCTCGCGACGCCGTCGCGGGGGTGGTTTCTCTTTTTCCCTTGGTCTCCGTCGCGCGCCGTCAGCTACCGTATTCCGCAGACATCCGATTCTAATGGGATTCCACGGTTCGAAAGGGAAAGGACATATTAAATTTGCTCGGCTAGCTTGAAGCTGTCAGCGTTTGAGAACGCGCGTCACGCCCAGGGAACGAGGAAGTTCGGCCCTCGAGCCTCCGACGAGCATTAAGTCTGCGGAAGCGGATGTGGAGGCAAAGTGGCTCCGCGAGTTACCATTATGGCGCCGCAATACCGAGCTCGCTGAGACTTCGTGTACATAGAGGGAACGTTGTGTACTGCGGTATCTCTATTAGAACGGATATACCTTCCGTGCGAGCAGTAGCTCCAACTTTATAATCCCATCGCTCGCGCCACCGGAAAAAACCCACACTCACGATCTTCAAACCGTTTCAGACGCTGGCTTGCCGATTTCCCGAAAATGTTCGATGTTTAAACTGTCGCGAAGCATCGTTCGATAATCAATCGGGACTCGCTTTAAAGCTCCAAGCCTTCAGTTTCGCGGCTCATCAGTCATTTTCTTCTGGAACCGATACAACGGATGGGAAACTGAAGATGTAGCGCATATGGAGGCGGCTCCAGAAGTGCTAGACAATTTTTCTCGTAAATGAAACTAGCATGGATTTCAAGATTGGAGCTTCCTCTTTACAACGACACCTCGGAAATTGATGTGCGATTTTTTTTTAGTCAACTTGTGGAGCGAGAACGGGGGACGAGTTTGCTCGTGAAAATCCCTCGTGACGTATTTTGAGTTACTGCAAAGTTGCGCGTCTTTCGATCGAAGCTCGACACAATGTAAAAGTTAATTCTGTGCTCTGATGCAGGAAGTAACAAGTTTGTTATGTTACTCAAATACAGTATACTGAGCACTCAAGCGTTGATTAACACTTGATCAGTCCTTAATAATTACCTTAATAGTATGAGAAAATTGTTGCTCCTTCCGTATCTTCAGTTACTTTCATTTCTAGATTATGATAACCAGACCGCGGATTTTTATGCAAAATAAAAATTATCTCGACTAATTACTAGATACAATAACAACGTACACGATGATTTCGTTCTTTAACAATCTCAATGATTTGGAAATAACGCAACTGTATTTTCAAGTTCTTTGAATGCTTTCACGATTTTTGTCATAATTGCATAAAATCCGCAGTCTAGTGACAACAAAAGAGTCTTGTTTCGACTTAGAAGAAATGTATAACATTCATATATAGTTTACGTGTGATATCAGGAGACTGACTTCTTGTTATAGAGCAGGGGGTTGAGAAAACCTGAAAGCTTATACAATGATCTACTATGTAGCACATTTTCAAGCGCGAGTCGCGTGACTTTCGAAACAGTTCGTCTCAGTTCCCGGAAATAGTGAATAGGAAATAACACTGTCAAGTATTTCTTCCGCAAGGCTCCGGGTCCGCAGCGAAACGAGGAAACTCCGGCGAAGAGGAGCTAAGTGAAAGACTCCTCGGCCCGCAATCAAAATGCTAATCGCCCCGAACAAGGTGTAAGTCCATAGAAATTGGATGTAAGGGACTTAATATTACTCCGCGGCGTGGATCGCTAAAGAGTATTACGGGGGATTATCGGGGTAAAGTGACACCCTTGCCCCCGGGGCTGCGGCAGCGTGCGGTGTGCAGTCTTAACAAAACACCGGGGGTTGGCCGAGCCTTCTGTAAATATTGTTACTACCACCCCGCCGGCAATTTCGCCAGCCATATGTTAGACTGCCGATGCCCTTTTTACCATTTCGTTGGCTCGCTTCGTTTTGCTTTAACCTGTTGGCGGAAAAACCGTCCGCCATAAAGGAACACAGGGAGATTTAACTCCGGTTTTTAACGAAATCCCCTCGAGCAAAGGAATATTAACTTTTTCAAATAATTCGCGACGCTCCTTCAACTGAACTACCCGCGCAGCCAACCCGGTAATTTCTTGTTAAAAAGAACTTCGCTGTTACATCGATGATAGGTAAGTGAGTGGACTGCGGATTTTTCATCAATATTGTCTTACGAATATTTTCACTGTTTTAAATTGCAACTGGAGTGTATGAACCAGTGGATGAATATTTCCACGTTAAGATTTTTATACAGTAATTCTGTTTCATATCTACAGATGCCATTTCTGATTATAATTTATTTTACATTTCATTAATTTAATTAGCAATTGTCTTAACGACATTGTATATATTCAATGTAATGAAATCTGTAATTTGTATTTTAATATGTACAATATGTGATGTATTGAAACAGTATCATTCATTCACTTATTATTCACAAAATCTTATTACACTTTTAAAAACAGCTATAGCTATAAAAAAGAATGCTAGAACTGGTGATGCGTGAACTTGGTAATTTAATAACGAACTGCGGACGATCACATTAGCAAACATGCAATCTAATTGTTCATTCACTGGACAGGTCGCCTACTGATTTCCGTGAGGAGTGCGTGAAATGTTCAATAACAATGCACGATAAAATATCAAAGCGAATTTGGATTGCTAACTTACGTATGTCGGTGCTAGGTTAAAGAAAGGTACGATTATTCGTGGCTTCGGGAGTGCAGCGTTCTTCAAAGGAGGTATTCCGAAGCAATCACAGTGTCCGAACTTGATTTACCAATTACGCAACGTTTTGGACGCATTGTATCGGCCGGACGTCCGAAATTGGTCCTGCAACATGTGCGTAATCCGCGGCACGTGTCCTCTGCGACAGAACTAAAGAACCCGAGGCGACCGACGCCCCTCGGAATCACCCGACGTCTTTTCTGTACCCGCAAAACCCACTTGAACCGGCGCACGGTCCGTCCACTCGTTCGTTACTCGTCATTCAATACCAATTTGTCCATTTACCGAGATTAGAAAGCGACTTGAAAGCGATGCTAATTCGTGCCGCGCTCTCCGCTTTCTAATTTCGGATTCACCCTCTTTGACCCGCCACTTATTGTTCTATATTCCCGGTAATATTAGCATAACGAACATCGATCGGTTCGTTCCAATCACGTGTACCTCATTTCTTGAAATATATACACGGCCCACTAGTCAATCAGGCTAATCAACGCTCGACAAAAGTATTCGAGATTCTTTCTGACTTTCGCGACAAATTATAATGTTGTTAATCGCTTGCACTGCTATTACTTCCATAGTTCGTTGTTCGTAGAAAGAAAATTTATATTTATCGTGTCAATCTTTTCTTTAACAATTATATAACGATAGTGGAAGATTATGTTCTACATCTTCATAACTGGTCTGATATATTATAGGGCGAGGGGTTAGAAGATCATTCAAGTATCATTCTTCTACGACTAGCGAAATGAATTTCAGATTAGGCGATTTCAATAATAGCTACGACGGTTTTGTAATGTTAATGCAGGAAGAAATTTAAGACAGAATCACAGTGTTGGAAGTCACATTTTCCTCATTGTGAGTAACAAGGAATGTTATTGATTATTAACATGTATATTGTTTATATTTATATTTACGTATTTAGAGCTTATAATTTATTTCACTTGCCTTTGCAACATTTTGGCATATATAGATTACATTTTAAGATATAAGTGAAAATTTTCGGAAATCTGACTTACGTCACTATAATTCTGAGTTCCCATTGACAATTTTGCAGGCTTGGCTAATTAAAGCAATTGCAGGGCACAATTTTAAAAAGAAGACTGTCGAAGTATTCTCCTTTAAGTAGGGAAATGGATTTTGTACTAGGCGATCTCACTATTCCAGGAATAAATTATGAAGATAGGAAATGTTTATTTAGCAAACATTCTCTGGAATAAAGAATTGTTGGAGCCATATCCCAAGCTTCCAGTAACAATTTTAAGAGCATGACGAGTGAAAGAAACTGTACAGCGCAATTTTGTTACAAGATGACTGTCGTACTAGACAAATGGATTTTATACCGGGTGATTTCAATATTCCAGGAACAAATCATGAGGGCCATGAAGCAATTTCGATTTGCCGGAAGCTTCGCGGAGTAAAGTACAGTTGCGCCAATGTCTGAAGTTTCGACAATTCGACAACTTTCGTAAGTGGGAGGAGTCGCGAAGCGACTTACCAATTACGTCGAGTGACTTGAAAATAATCCGGTCGCGGCTCTGTTACGAGAGATTTCGGCGGTGCCCGGAAAACTGCGGACGCGAGCATCGGCAAACATAAATTCCCCGTATATCCCGTGGCCAGGATTTATTACCCATGAATCGAGTCGAAGAGGGGCGGTTTACAATGGGCCAGCAAATTGCGGCCCGTTTCTATCGATGGAGACGTTATAGCGTTCGCGGCGCGCTCCGGTGCGAACGAACAAGTGTGAAATCAGGTGCATCCATAATGCAAAGGGGTGGATCGAGGCTCGCCCTACGCGGCACCCTCCCGGCGAAGGAAATCAATTAGACACGGGGCGGAACGTAACATTAATGATCGACGTGTCGAAAGACGAAGCGTTTCGAAAGGCGATCGCCGCCTAATTGCCTCGCGATAAAAAAAAACAACGGTGTTTACTCGTGTTTCCTCGCGAAATGGAAACAACACGGATCCTGATCGTCGCCGATTATCAGATCTTTTGCAACCAGCGGCGAAATATAGATAGACGTGGAATCGACGAGCACTCGGTACGCTTAACAAAGAGCCGAGGGTCGAAGGGGCGGAGGGGCGACTCTAACTTGCTAAGAATTAAAGTGAACCGCCCGGGGGTGGCTAGGGGTCGTAGCCTCCAGCGATTATACTAATAGTCGGGGCGTAGACAAGCTGATGGAGGGAGCGGGGGCACGGCTGAGCTACTAATTGTTTTACACGACGGCAACTTCGTTTGGATAATTCTCCTGCACCTTAACGCGCTTAAACTCGCTCGAAAAAATCTAACGGATTAAAACATTGCGCGATGGGAAACTGCGGTGCCTAAATACTAACCTGAAGCGTTTGCTATTCTCCTGGCTTGATTCTCGTTCACATTGTGGGCTGGCTGCAGTGCCTGACAACTGTAACCTGAAAATGAAAAGAGATTTCTGTACTATTCAATTTTAATTCGTGGTTCTAATATTTATTTCGCAGGTGCCATGGTTAAAAAGTTCTTTGCCAGCAAGATATCTATGTTAATAGATTTGTGTTTACATTTACTCCAGTCCACAAATCTGTGGATGCGAAGAAAACACTTTAAGACACATTAAGACCTTAAGACGTTTAACACTAGATTTACGGAGCACAAAAAACAGCTGTTTTACGTCAGTTTATAAAAGTAACGATAAGACATTTATTCTGATTTTTAAGAAGGGTTATTGTAACATTTGTCGTAAGTAACATAAATTGAATAAATAACTCGTAAATGTATCTTTACGATATGAATAATCGTAAATTAAAAAATTAGTGACCCGTCATTTTGACGGATTCCGTAAATCTAGTGTTAAGTTTCTGATCATTAATTCTATCCAGCTAATCAAATTCTAACCCTATCCAATTTGTTTTCATGTCTCTTTTTCTGCCAAATACGCGAATTCTATATTTTACAGCTCCATTAATGCGTACACTCTGTGTTCAACAGATTTCGTTAGCATAATAATACCATCCGACAATTTGGCTAATAATATCGTCGCTCCGCTTCGTAGAACGGTAAAAAATGAAGTGAACCAATAAAATATTTGCGAACAGAGGCGCGGATCAACGCGCAGTCAAAGATCCGGGGAAATCCGGTAAGGAATTAATTCGACGGTCGATGTTGGTCGATGCGGTCGGGACGTGATGGTATAGTTTCCCATCCACCCCCATAGGCGGAACCTTACGGGACATTTGACGCGTTCGTGAAAATATGCCGCGTTCCCGAATGGCCAAGGTGTACCGTCGGAGCGGAAGGAAACTCGGGTGCGAACAATGGCCTCTATCCTGGCAGGTTGATCCTGTTTGAGTAATGTTGAAATCTGGGGCGTTCCTGGGAAAGGCCACCTGACCTCTTCGTCCCTTCATCAGCGCGACCGGACCCTCACGGGCGAGTCATTCCCGAGGATCCACCGGCGGATTAATAACGGCGGGACGCAACAAGAGTTCCCGATACATGGACGATCCAACGATCGGAAGGGTGGTTCACCCTTTCCGACCGTCCTCGAGACGATTCAACGACCCGGCGACGTTTCGTCGTTAAGTCCGGCGTTCTTCTTTCCCAGACAAAACAGATTAGCCAGCTGATCTGCCGGCGATCAATTAAACGGGATATCTCGGGAAGGCGATAAGCATCCGCGGCAGCATTAAAGTATTTCCCTCGTCGCGGTTTGTTACGAAACTCTGGAAGGTGGTCGGCGGCGCGGTTGTCACGAGCAGAAGTCAAAATTATTGGAATTTCGACACGAGGACTGCGGGAAACGTCTCCTCGGGACCGGCGGGAGGGTCGTTCGGGGATGGGCTCGCGGTCGGGTAATGGAAGATGTGATAATTTAGTATGCACGGCGGAGTTTATTTGAATTTTATTGGCGGGCTCGCTGTCACGTGGGTCAACGCGTAGGAGTGGTGGCCGGGCCACAAGGGGGTCCCTCTTTCGCTTTATCGGATCGGGGGAGAGACGACGCTCCTCCCGTTTTCTCGTTTCCCCGAGGGGACACTTCCGTCCGACCAATATCGCTTCCTCTCTCTCCTCCTTCGTCCCTCCTCCCTCTCTCTCGCTCTCTCTCTCTCTCTCTTCCTCTCGATCCTTCTTTCTCGCTCTCTGTCTCCCTCGATCCCGGTTTCTCCAGCTTCTCCCGTTTCTTTTTCTATTTTTCACCCTCTCCTGGGCCGCTTCCAATATCTTTCTAAGTTCTCCGAGCCGGCCATGAATAAACTATTCCCCGACTTTGAATATCTGAACGTTTTGCGCGGTAATGGGACCGCCATCGAGGGACCAACCGCAGAAAGGACGGGAGAGGATGATATCGATTGATCGACGGCCGCCGTAAACGGGGGTAACGGCGGAGTCGGAGCCCACCATCCTTCAATTTTTCGGAAAACGATACCCTCGCTGAACGCCGCCGTCTCGAGACCTGCACCTTTGAATATGGATAACCTGGCTCAACGCCGAAAATGTCACGGAAATAATAAACATGATTTAGCCCAGTCTCCCTTATTCTATCCTATCCTATCCCTTATTCTATACCCGCGGAGCGTGCACTCCGGAAATGCGCTCCGCATTTCCGACGATCTGCTAGTTCCTGGACTTTGTTACTGTGACCTTTCAACCGCTGGTCAAGCTTTAAAAAATATCCAGCTTTAGAAATTAATTTCTGTTTTAATCAGTTTCACAGCAGGCTTTGTAGGCCGCTGGGACATTCGGGGAATAATTTCTCTAGGCCGTATCAAATTAGGATCAATCTAAAAATACTTCGAGTCTGTAAAGAAAGTTATCACAATCATTTAGAAGAAAGTAGTTGAAATATGATCGTACTTTGGGTTATTCTACGAGACAGCAGCAATGTGTACACAGGACAATTTGCTAGATACATGAGTAGACTGCTTACATATGTATAAAATAAAAGATTCATGCTTTAATTGTACAAAACAGGAGTTACATAACAGTGTACTTCTTCATTTAATTGTTTTAGTAAATTGAAAATCGCGTAACGACATTTTGAAAATTTGCCGGCGTCTTTCAGTTTTTCGATTCACTTGTCCATTTTTTGCCGCATCGCGATTCGACGTCAACCTTGAAGCGCCCGCCTGGTCAGCATCATCCCCGGAACCGCGCGAGATTCTGTTCCACCCCCGATCGCGGGACGATTAATTTTTCGTTGTCGGTGACGGTGATGAAATCAAGCAGTCAGCATAATGAGTAGCGTTGTCTGCCACGCAATTCATCGGATGTCGCGAAACGAGATGCGAGGAGGACGACGAGGGGAGGTGCGGAAGGACGGCGCGGGGTTATTAATATTCAGGACGAAGAACGGGAGTCGAGAGCAGTGCCGAGTGACAAATACCTCGCGCCCCGTCCCAACCCCAGAACGGCTCAACTCTGTAATTAACGCTAATCTCCCGGCCGTTCCTCCGACACCGTACCACCCACTTCGTCTTCTCTCCCGCCTCTATACTTACGGAGCCGGAGGGTGGCCTTAAACAGCCTCTCGAGTCGATTCCCGACTGAAGAGGATCTATGATTCCTTCTGGAAGAAAATGGCTGCTCGAAAAGCAACCATTTGGCTCTCGCCAAAATGAAGGATCAGGGTCCTCGTTTTAGCCCGCGGAATTTTCTCCATGTGGAAGCTTGCTACTCCCTCGGTCATTGCTCCAAAAAAAAAGAAGAGAGAACTACGGCGCAGAGGCGAGAAATAATTCACGCCGGTCCCCGCATATTTTTGCAAATATTAGTCCGGCGCTGTTCGTTCATCGCGCATTGTGTACATTTGAATTTACAAAACCGGAAGCTGAATTACTGCTCTCGCGCGCGGACCTAAATGGATGACGCAGGGATGGGTGTCCTCTTCGAAACTTCGCCAGCCGTTGGAAACAATGACTGCGGACATTCTGCGTGACGGAAAGATGTGCATCTGTAGTAGATGAAAGACAATGATTAACAGGAAAGATACATTTTATTTCTGTGTCTTACGATTAATTTGACGGTCCTGTCAGCATTAGTTTTTATGCTTATATCGGTAAAATATTTTATTGAATATCATTAAAATGCATATACATTCACTCCATCATCCGATCCTCGAATGTCAGAATTCGCTGGGGCAACCTATATTCAAAATGATTCAGTGTATAAATCGATAAATATTAAATCGTGCGCTACGACTAAGTAGTTTGTTCAATTCTCCGAACATTCGTGTCACAAAAATTGCACTGCGTTTGAGCAAATGCAATCCTGTCATTATTATAAAACAACATATATCAGTCGTGTTTAGTACTTGGTAGTTCTACTGTTAAATAGTACACAAAATGAACTCAACTATCTTTATATAAAGCATAATATCGTGGATGTCACAGATGTGTGACGATAGCTTGATTGTGTCTAAATATTCGCAGCTTTCGCAATTATTTCGACCAGTTCCCTGATCGATTGTTCCAATTAAATCGTATCTGTGCCATGGGACAAGATAAAGGGAGGTTGCTGAGTAACTTAGAAGGTACACTGTTTGGTAGAGGTGGCGTGGAGCGTGCAAAACGTGAAAGATGGCTAGGAGCGTCCCTGCGAGGTCAAAGGACGAAGATTCCTTCATCCACTTCCTGCGATATGGTCGTCGCTGGTGGTTGCGCGCCTCGGTTAGCACTTGGTGGACTAAAATAGCGAGTCAGCCGACCGCGAATATCCTTGATTAAACGCAAAAAAGCTCCGAGACCTACGCTCTCCTCGTGCTCTGGCCGTGGCTGCGTTTTTTCGCCACCCTCCGCCATCACGACGGTCGGGTTTGAGCGCGGAGAATTGGATTGGCCGTCTTTCCTCTCGTCCTCTTCCTCCCCTTCAGTTCTTTCTCTCTTCGGGTCCGAAAGAAACCCTGCCGGTTTCAAAGCTTCTGGGGACTCGATTAGAGCAAACGCGCGACATCCGAAACACGCGAGCACATTCGGCTCTCTTCCGGTTTCAGTTTTGCACCTTTGTCACCTGTACACGGCTGTTGGTTCCATCATTTTCCTTTGGTGTAAATCACATTTCACCTTACAGCATAAGATAGACAGGTAAAGTCCACTTCTAAGCTTTCGGAACAGCCCTTTCCATTGGGAATAGACTAGATAATGTTATTGAGGGTGATTTGTTTGTTCAGAATAATTGCTTTTGGAATTACCACTTGAAGCGAGATCTCCAAGCTGCACCTCGGTGCAGCGCAATGACTGAATATTCGATTAATCCTTCACACCCTCGAAGCCATTTTAACTCCATATCCAAAATAATTTTTCCCACAGTATTTCCATTTTACATGACTTAGTGCATTTTATGCACACTTTTAACAGTGATAAGTGGACTGCGGATTTTATGAATTTATAACAAAAACGAGTAAATCGAATATAAAACTATAAAAAAACATTCAAACAATTTAAAAACACTGTTACGTTATTCTTAACTCGTTTAAATTATTCAGGAATCAAATATATATCTATATAGCCTTTTTTATCTTGTAATTACTACAGCCTAGTAATAATATTCCAAATTATTTTCGAACATAATATAATAAGTTTTAGTCGTGTCTCAGGGTCACCGTTGGAGTGGATAGGGTTAACAGTCCCCCTGTCCAGATTTAATAAGTAAAAAGCGTTAATAGTGCGAATGTAGGTTACTGCAGCATGTCTGCAGGACCATTAACATGTCCTCTTCGATGAACCACCTAGCTGCAGGTTTCTTCATAACGCCGATGACTTGGCAACTCCTCGGAATTGCATTCGTAGACGTGCCCTCCGTAGCAGTCTCGTAGAACTGTATCCTCCGAAAAGTCAACATTGTTCGCCATTAAACTGAACAGGATGCCGCAGTTTCAGTTTACATTGGAACCAACTATCGCTCGGTGCAATAGGTTACAAATTCTGCAGGACTTGTGCTCGGAAAGCAGCGATAATCGAGGATGACGTTGGTCGAAACAATGCGCTCCGCCGTCTAAGCATGAGGAGCGAGTTTCCTGTGACAGTTAGGGGTGATGTCGGAACAGGGTGATATATGGTTGCAGCGAGTGCGGGAAATGCCACGTGCCAGGCCACCTTGTACACAGTTCTGAAAGGATTACGGTGAATGCGGTGCATTCAATCGCGGATCAATCAAAATCCCTTCAAAGAGCCAATTAACTCTGCTAATTAAACTCTCCAAGAAACCGATCTTCTGCTCCAATTTTCTTCCGCAAAAAAAAAAATTGTAGAAAAATGAACCACGAACTTTAGGCTTATTTAAAATTGCCTGCAGATGGGAATGCACCCCAACCCTGTGCTCACTACCCCATCTTGCAGTTCAAGGCCGGCTCCAACGTCGGCAAATGAAATTCCTATGTTCCCGACGACGTAAAACGAGTCTCTAATCTTGACGATAGATGACACCGTGCTGACCTTGATGATCTACTACAGGCGGCATTTTCAATGAACCGTAACTGTTTGTAGCCCAATCAGAAACAAGCGCATAGTGAATGGACCGTCGTTTAAAAGTGTGGCTTTAAACGGACATGCAAAGCTTTTCATAGTTCGCGATCGCGGTATACAGTTTAGTAGTGTAGTGAATGGCAATGGCTACGTCGAGTTGTAGGATGCTAACTTTCTTTCTCCTGTTTTTAACCGTGTTTATAAATGCTGCGCAAAGTTACCGAGCCGTGATCATCATCCATGGTGTTCTCACGGGAAGCGACAGTATGGAAGTCATCAGCGATAGAATCAAGGAGGCGAGTATTATACGAGTATCGCTCGAACGCGATATCTTCAGATGTCGCGCTTGCTTGAAATTGGCGGGAAAATTAATGCCACAGGGGATTTGAAATGTTCGTTACAGATGCATCCGGGGACGCAAATTTACAATACTCCGAGGTACGCGGGATGGAGTAGCTTGGAACCCATGTGGCGACAAGTGGAGGAAATTGGCATGGATCTGATTTCCATAGGTGCTGCGTTCCCCGAGGGAATTAATTTAATTGGGTACAGCCAGGGCGGTTTGTTGGCTAGGGCGATTTTGCAAAAGTATCCCGAACACAACGTCAGGAATTTTGTTTCTTTGAGCTCTCCGCAAGCAGGAGAATACGGAAGTACGCAACGCCATCTTTGAACGTAAACAATGTAGGACTGATGATTCAAATATGTTTACTTACAGCTAAGTTTTTGCACTTATTTTTCCCGAACCTGTTCTGCAAGACTGCTTACGAGCTGTTTTACTCGAAAATTGGCCAAACTATTAGTATTGCTAATTATTGGAATGATCCACGTGAACAGGTTCGTATATTTCAAGCTTAAACACACATAAAATCGAAAATAATGAATAGTTTTAAGTAATTTATTTTGAAGATGATATACATAAAATGTACTACTATATAATGTACTATAGAATATACTGTAGGCAATGTACTATAGAGAGCAAAATTATTTTCTATGAAATTAAAGTGAATTGTTCCGAAATAATTTCTTACTGCAGTGAATTTGTTTAAATTTTATGCAATTCGATACTGCAGTAATATTGCAAGAACTTAAAAATGTCGATATATTATTTCCAACTTATTAAGAACGTTTTCCTTCTTTTCTGTACCACAGGAATTATATTTCAAGTACAGTGACTTCCTTCCATACGTGAACAACGAGAAAAATACAACGAATTTACAGATGTCGAGAAAAGGTATCACTAAACTGAATCGTATGGTGCTGATCGGAGGTCCGGACGACGGGGTAATTACCCCATGGCAGAGCAGCCATTTTGGATATTATGATGCCAATTTAACAGTGATAGAAATGCGCCAGAGACCAATTTATGAAGACGATTTAATTGGTCTGAAGACGCTAGACATAAATAAGAAACTCACTTTGATTACGGTGCCGAATGTTCACCATTACGAGTGGCATAAGAACGTGTCTATCGTAGACGATTATCTATTGCCATACTTGGATTAATGTACGTTACGCAGAATTAATCATTGCCATGCAATGTCCTGTGAGCAATATCTGAACAAAAGATCTTTGTTGATCATGACAATTAACACGACTGAATAGAAATACGATAAGAGCCCCATTGTATACAACCCTAAAGATAAACGAATATTTCTAACGTGACTAAGATGAACGACTAAAGGGGACAGCTCAATGATAAGACGCTTATGTATACACTTTTATTATCAATAAACGTTTGCTAATTTATCAAATACAAAATCGAGTATAATGTCATGTTTGGGCTCCGGATACGTGCTGACATAAATCGACGTAACTTTAAGTACTACATTAAGTCTACGTATCATTATTGATAGTTAACTTGTTATTGCTTGTTCATAGGCATTACATAAAGGTTATCACAAGTGTTTCTAAAATTACTGTAGTGTAGCCTCTTAGAAACTTTTCTTATGTGTAAAGCGAGTGATGAGATCGAGAGCCCACAAGGGCTGATCAGAAGGAACCATGTGCCCAGCATTTCGCACCAGGACTTCCGTTAAATTGTCAACGGTTTTCGTGTAACCAGCTAGTTCTTTACCCACGTACCATAACTTTCTCTCCGCCGTTTTATATTTATCGGCGCCGGACCATTCGAGGTTACGTAAATAATTTTCAGTCAGTGGGTACGCGACTATTATATCCAACTGACCATTATATATTAAGACTCTGAAGTGCTTAGTCAAATCGGTAATTAGCACAGCCAAAGATTGCATTACATCCCCCTTCAAGTGTTCCTCTACCGTTTTATCTTCAACATTGAACGTACAATTGCCGACGTGTATAGCTTTTCTTACATCTGCTCTCTGGATCCACTGTGACATTGCAACAGCATCAGAAGGGTCTTTCACGTGCAAATAATTGAAGTAAAAATCGAAACCAGTTAAGTTTTTAAATAATGACGGATAACCAACGAGGTCGCCATCGAGCAATGTATCGAAAAGATTAAAAGCATCTATGAATTTCTTTTGTTTAATTAGATTTCTTCCCTTCTCCTCGTATGAATGGAACAAATCTCTCCCATTTGAATCAATTAATCCCAATTGATACAGATAATCTCCGTACACTAACTGATTCTCTGGATCAGTCAACCCATTCCCAATTGCCAAACCCTTCAAATTTATTTTGGTTTCTGCTTTGATATTGTAGTCTTTGATAGCATGTGACACAGCAGGTACATACTTCCCAGCATATGATTCACCAGTTACATAGAAATCATTGCTTTGAAGTTCTGGAAATAGTGTGAAGAACTGGACCAGTACTGTATGGACATCCCTTCCCACATGTGTCTCATTAGTGGCATACCCCTTGTCATCCTCAGTGAAACTGTATCCAGTACCAACTGGGTTATCAATGTACAATAAATTGTGTGATTCGTGCCAAGAGTATTTGCGTTTTTCAAGAGTTTTGTTTGCATTGACGAAAAATGGACCATTTTCCATAAACAAACCAAACATCGATGTTGCCCCTGGACCCCCTTGCAACCACAACACCACCGGCGCAGTTTTCGGGTTGTGCTAATTAACATAAAAATCTCGTTTGCGTTTTCATACAATATTCTCTTAACTTACGAAGGAAATTCATATCGATCGAATTTGAATAGAATTTGAATTTTACGATCACTCACCGCTGCCGGGAAGAACCAGAAAAACATGTTCGAATTGTATTCTTTGTTAACGGTGATATAGCCAGAATAACTGGCGACATCGTCCATTTCTTTGTGCTGTACAACGGCTTTATTCCGGGCATCGTCTATTTTGCCGCTTTCAATTAAAGGCGTCAAGAAAAGTGGATTACCCACATCGGCATCGTCGCGGAGCTGATAACTCTTCAATTTCGGATATATATTTGTAAATGCCCTGGTATTTTCAACAATGGCGATTATAACAAATATCTGTAGAATCAGTATAACTCGCTTCGCCATTTTTTTTTTTACATTAATATAGTCACAACAAATCGTGACGAAAACTTTTCCTCTCGCCGTTTGGACGAGAACTGCGTCTAATTATGGTTGATCATGACCTCTTTATCACGCCATGACCCTTACAAAGAGCCGACAAATCAATGTTACCAACACAAACGAATCGCATATCCCCAAATCATGTACTAGGGAATACATAGATACTTTGAACGTGTTTCTCTCTTCTTAGAACATACTCTAAGTTTCCCTTCTATATCATTTATGATACTTTCAAACAGATGTCATATTGTTGGAGAGATTCTCAGCGTTGAAGATCTTTCATAAATACATGTAACTGATTCGTAAACAAATCTTGTAATCAATGATAGCTGTTATATAGCTAAAACCCTGGAGATTATTGAAATCAATTTTTCATTAATTAACGTCGATTTCAGTATTAATTCTGCATACATACAAATAGACGGAAGAAAAATCATTCTCAGCTGAGAATGATGTTATTAATAGTTGTTTCTGGCTTAATGAAAGAACAACATTCTAGGTGGTACATAAATAATGTGTTTTGATTTGTAGTTATGTATGCACGTACGTACCTATGTGTACATGCAGTTATCGAGCTTGTAGATGGCAGAGGTGTAGCCACAGCATTTTCATTCCTAAACTAACTTCTGCAGTGAACGATGCGGAAAACGTGTAGATTTTTGTGAATATATATTATTTCTAGTATTATCTGTTCTCATCGGTCCTGTCCGCAGAATATATAATATTTCTTTCGTCCAGTTTCGTAAATTACTCGTGGTGTCGTTAGGATAGTAAGCACCTGGAAAAATAACCACAAAAGTGAAAGATATTGGTTAGAAATATCAGCGGTTGTTTTTGAAAATGGAAGTGATCCTTGGTCGTAGCACCAGGCTGATCAGCACCCTGGGGCTTGGTCCAACGTTTCTAACGAAAAACTTCTTGGAATCAGTGCGTTTCATACGATGCACCGATCCGAAACGCTGGAAATTTAAGCTTTCCGGTAGGTTGCCAACAGTCCCACCACAAGGCACACGCTTCTTGTTCAATTAAACATTGTTATTATCGTTGTCTAAATAATTTCAGAACGATACCCGCGTTACGGAAACTTCTCGTGTAACTCTGTCCCACTTTTTAATCGTATTACCACAAATCAACTGCCCTATAGGTGTAATATCGCTAAATGTAGTATACCAGTCACGCACTATTGTGGCTCTAAGCAAACTGATAAAAATGTTCCTGCATATCAGCCGCAAAAGCTGTCGATATTCGCGAAGATGAAACAGATGACCAAGGACTATTGGCATGTCTTAATACCAGTGCATGTGGTCACCTCCATTGGTTGGGTTGCTCTGTTTTATGCAACAATTAAAAAGTATGAACGAACGCTATACAATTGCAGATATGCCGATAATCCTTTCGTCATGCACTGCGCTGTCACGTGTCTGTTGTTTCAGCGGTGTTGATATAGTTAAAATAATGGAATTCCTACATTTTGGTCGGGACTATTTAGACATGGTGCAAAATTCCAGTGCAGGCAACTGGGCCTTAACATATGCTCTATATAAGATATTTACACCCCTTAGATATACGGTGACAGTAGGTAATTAAACGAAAACAATGATTCAACTTGTTGGACTTACAGGAATCGGGGAAAATCGAAATAATAATGACATATATCGTTCGTAGGACTCACAACAATGGCTATCGGACGGCTGAGCAAATTAGGATATGTGAAACCACTGTCGTTCGGCAAACAACGACAAATTATACCCAAGGTACTATCTTCGCGAAGGGTTCCCTCTCTATATTCTGATTAGAACTACCAAACTATCGATATTGATATTTATCTGAAATATTTGTTTTCTCCTGTTCTTTTTCCATGCATACATGATATAGGCTGCATACGATGCTATGTGTAGGTTTCGATTCTATCGCCAGAATAAAACGTTTTTTTTTTCCGTTCTATAATGCTCTATCATGTATCTTTCTCTAATAACTCGATCAAGTAATATTTGTAACGATTATAACATTTTTGCCGTGTTGCAGACGAAAGGATCAAGTGAAGATAAGAAAATGCACGAAACCACGTCGAAGACAGGAGGAGAAACGAAACCCCCGAAAACATAGCGAAAGATGAAATCACGATGTTAATCTACTTTTGATTGGATCTTTAGGTTTTCGGGTTTGGCTCGCTGCTAAGCCAGAATGTGCGAACGGATGTATATTGCCTGTTGTAAATGTATAATTTTACTGTGTTACAATAAAAAACGATCACGAATGCCTTGCGTCTTCTTTCCTCTTACTTTCAATTCCCTCATCGAAACGGTATCAATTTAACGTTGACAGGTATACTCTTCTTTATTGAACGGTCGTCTTCTTTTACATACCGTGCATACATTTAAATAACATTGTACTTTTTATCTACAATACTCGCAGCTTAAGGCTAGACGCAAAGATATTGAATATTCGTGAAACGTAGCAAAGTTTTTTGGCAGCACGAGTTGTGCGTTATATAGTTTACTCAACGATAATGCACCAAACCTAGCCCCGCGAAGCCACGGGGATTCTAAAATTTTGAGCTTCGTACGATCGTGAACCTTTCCTGAGCAACATCGTTAAAAGTCTCAAGAGTATTTACGTAATGTTCTCGCTCGAATGATCGGTGTATAACGTATTGTCGCAATAAATACTGTTAGCAAAAAACGCGATGTATCAGCTACGGCATTCTGCGCCATCGGTAGAAGTCTTGGTAGAATCGGACGTATCCAAAAATCTTAGGTCTCGATCGTTGAGATCCGTGTGTACTACCCTCGATCCTCATCATCATGGACACGTCGCAATAATATGGTTACTTATACATTATATACATGTACTAAATAAAGGAATAGTTACTTAACAACATTTTTGTTATTATGCTAATATATCACAGTTGCCTGCGCAACCAGCTCATCCTAAATGAGACCACTGCACCCGCGTGCAGTACCTTCGACGAATAAATAAGACCACATATATTAAATATACCACTTACCTATATTAGTAGCTGTCAATGGAAAAAAAATGTCGCCGCGAATCACGGCGACGTATCGCTAACGAATTACGGCAGATCATCGATAGATTATAAATTGATTAGACCTGAATAATCTAGAATCTAGGTGATCCCGTTGGGAAGTGTAAGTATTTCGATTCTGTAAATAGCCAGTCTTGGTATATGATCCAGTCCTCGTCGGAGGAACGATAAAGCTATTTGTCTTGTAGATGATGCGTGTGTTCTCTAGTTTCTATGTAATTTAAACCACCGTGGGCCAACAGGCAAGTAAACCGTTACCTTGAAACTCCGTTTCAGTTGTTCGGCGGACTGGTGTCGCGGTACGGTGAAATGCATACGGTCGCGGAATTCATTTAACTTATCCCATAAATTGATAACTAGCTGATACTGGCTGCGGTGCCCTCGGCTGCGTGTGGGATATGCGTTGGATGTGGCACGCACGGCACATGAGTCTGCCGTCGAGTGGGTAGCATCGTTTGTCCGGCTCGTCGGTCAGCTGCATACCGCAGTCCTCGCAGACGTAGCAGTCCACGTGGAAGTCTTTGTCCATCGAGACGACCCGGACGGTCTCCTCGGTCCCCTGAAAGATGCACGTCGCACATCATTTAAGGGGACGTGTTCCTACGAAGTCTCCATCGCGCGTTTGGGAACGCTGATTACCTCGACAGGTGTGATTCCCTTCCCGCAAGAAGCGCACTTGGGCGCGAACATCCTGTGATAGTCGTTCACGCAGTATATCTTATTGTCTACGTCGACCGTGAAAGGAACACCGTCGAGACACTCGTTGCACACGCAGCATCTGAAGCACCCTGGGTGGTACGACTTCCCCATCGCTTGCAAAATCTACGGTAAAGACCTCGATTTCATTACGATTTCATCGGGGACCACATCAAGGAAGAGTTCTCCTTTTGGATCCATCCACGGGAGAACTTCCCCTTAACGCTTCCCATTTAATTACCATCTCCATGATCAGATGTCCGCAGATAGCGCACTTCTCGGCCGTCTGTTGGAAGCCGGAATACTGCGAACGTAACATTGTATAAGCTTCACGGTTCTGTCATTGATCGTTCAACGATCGTCTTACGTACCAGATAATCCTCCTCGCAATACACCCTCCCGTGAACGTTATAGAACGCTTTGCCGCGCAATGCTCTCCCACAGGAACAGCATATAAAGCAATTGGTGTGGTATAGGTTGCCCATGGCTTGGCAGGCCTGACCGGCCCCGGTGACTTTTTCACCGCAGGTGTGACATATACCTATAAAAAAGGTAGTCGGATACTCGTCGGCAATTATAGATTCATTACAATGATAATAGCCGGTTGCGCAACAGGCGGATTCTTTGCTGATCGCGGTTGCAAATGTACGATCGTGACAGGTTTATCGGCGGGGTTTAAAAATACCCTCGTCGACCGTTCGACAATGCATTCCGTTGCTGTGCCATGGATGATCGTTGGGATCGCGATACGGGGCGCGATTAGCCAGTGCAAACGAACTCACAGCTCTCTATGGGTAACACGGACTCGGCCATCCCTTCTAAAGGAATTCCCGGTACTTCATTCGTCGACCGCGACACTTGTAGTTTCGATTTAACGACTTGGTCTCGCCGCGCCAGTCCTGTTCGAACTAGAAGCCGCCAACGAGTCGGACTGGTCTATCTATAACGAGATTAGTTACCGTGGCAAACGCGACGTGGCTGCCGCTGTTTGCCGTGTACAGGACGTTACACGAAGAATAGAACACGTGCAGAAAAACCAAGAGGAACACTAGGCTCGCCTAAACGCCAGCCACTTATCGACTGACACCGACTCGCTCGGCTGAAGTTCCTGTCCCACTCGCGCGACTCTTTAAAGGGCTACAGGCCAGACCATTTTGTTCCAGCGAAAAATGTATTTGCGGAATTGTGCATCGATGACTACTACCGCCTCCAAGGCCGGCCGTATCATCTGCACGCAGCGATTTAGACTGCATCCGTTGCTGAACACAACGCTGGAATCTTACGTTCCCTAAAGGGACTCTCTCTACCTGTGATCCTCTCTTTGGGAAAAGCTGGAACTCTCTCATAAAGCTATATCTAATTGCAATTGGCTCTCTGGGCCAGAATGTTCCTAACACTTTTTGTGTTACCGGTCTTGAAGCACCGAAGTCCTAACATTCTTTCTTCACGAAGGAACTCTTTTCTTCTGTTACACCTTTTGGGAGAAGCTAGAAGTCTCGTTAAGCTATTCCTAGTAGGTAATCGCTCTTTGAGCCAGAATATCTCTCACACCTTTCTCGGTTTTTGACCGTGCAACAGTGGAATCCTACGTCTTCTAGAAAAGGCCTCTCCTTTCTTATGCGCTCCATAGGAAAACCTAGAAGTCTCGCTAAGCTATCCTTAATCGAGTAAGAGTTCCTCAGGCGAGAATGCTCTCCTCGCGCTTTTCGCGTTGTCTACAGATAGCAGAGTAATTTGCATCGAATACTTTCGTTAGAATTGAAAATCGTCGTTGCGCAATCCTGTGTACAATTTAAATGACAAACAAGTCTGACACACTTAAGTGGCTTTCGCGTGAATACAAGGCACTTTCAGCACGTGCAGCGGGCTTGATGATCCCATTCTTCCGTCGACAGGCGGCAAAATCTAATCGACATTGACGGTGTCCAATGTGAACCCACCTTACGGTGTCCGGGGCACAAGGGACCCACGTGCGTGTATACGCGGTGTTCGCGAGTGCACCGAACGAACGCATGTAACGTGCACACTTGTAGCGCTTCAAGTAGGTGCGAAGACACGTAGGTGGAAACGAATGGGCCGAGAGTGAATGTCAACGAAACGCCGCATTAAAAAGTTTCGCGACACATTCAGACTCGACTCCATTTTCCAAAACCGGTCTACCGGGAACTTGGGCCGTGGGAATTGGCACGGTACCCCGTCGCTTTTTATTTCCTCCCAGAAGCATTTCAAATTACGGATCGGAATGCGTCGCCGGTGAAGTAACGACGCGGCCGGGGCGACGTTATTGGACTTTAATCTGTTTAAACAGATTACGAAGAATCGGTGAAAAAACAGACACGCGGCCGTAGGGCTACGTAAACACCGGCTAATGAAGAACATTCTCTTGTACGCGTGCAACCGGAAGTCACCGCGTATCAGCAACCACCAGGGATGTCTTCATTAATTGTCCGACGACTCCTTACCGAAGTATTCGCCCTCCTCTTCTTGCTTCTCCATTTCCTCTTCGAGTTGTCTCGTCAGCTCTTCTATTTTCCTTTCCGCCTCGGTGGGTCCCTAGAAGTCATAAATCACATCCCGTATTGGCCATCAATAACGACTGAACTGTAGATCTTTATGCAAATTTCTTTCGCTGGCTAATCAAAATAAAAGAGAAACGTTATTAACCGTATGGGGACGGATATCGTATCTAATTCTTATAGAACAATTTAAATTCATAGTATTTAAAAAGAAAAAAAATCCTCGTCCGCGAAGGATTTATTTTTGTTAACGAGATGAAGATCAGCAGTCTAACAATGACAATCGAACGGAATGGGATGTCGTCGCAAGCGTACATAACAAAATCGCAGATACAATTAACATTGGCGAAAGAAGATGGAGAACATACAGGTTTACATGCTTTTGTAATGAAGCATGCAACAGCCGATGAATAAAATATTGTACAGAAACGATACAGCGCCGGTGAAGAGGAAACAGTCTATAGCCAGTGATTCAGCGCGAGTTCGGAGAAAGAACTCGTCACGAATCGTAAGATATTCTGAAATCCAAGCGTGCGTTTTTTTTATCGCCGGCCAAAGCCGAAGGTTTACGAAGTTTCTGGCGGATTAAGGAGGCTGTTTATCGGATTGTGGGAGCAACATTTTCGCTCAAATATCCGCTAATCTTATCGTTACATGGGTCATCCGTTATGTAAAATATCAGCGATAGCGGCTGACATTCGTGAGATCATCGCTCGAAAGCGACAAACAAACGCTGGCCTCTCCTTAATTTTGCGTGAAATTCTAACGTATCTTTTTCGGTGCAACGGAGCGCAGAGTACAGAAAATTTAGGCGGATTTAGGATAGTTTCAGCATGGATAAGGCGATGATCGGATGCAGGGTCGATCGCAATGTTATATGAAATCGGCATGCAAATGAGAATCGGCGATTGGCGATTTGCCAAGGCAAATCGAAAGCACTGCCGCGTTCCCTTAACCCAATTAACGCGAGTATAGCGTTCTATAGCTGTCTTTGTTCAAAGACGAAGGAAGATAGAGATAGTAGTAGTAGTAGTTAGAGGATACAAATAATATTTGTCTCACAGAGTGGTTTCTTACTGAAGGTCTGGGTGGTATGACATTGTACGGCAGCAGACCCTTCCCAGCCGTGGGTTTGATCGGCGGGCTGACTGACTTTCTTTCTTCGAGTTCTGGTTCAGACGGCCTTTGTAATACAGGTACCCCAGCGTTCAGAAAAACTGGACCAGCCACCCCGCTAGTCACCCCCGGTGGCAGACTAGTGATCCTAGGCCCATGGACATTTAAATCGGGCTCGGTGGTGGTGGTTGTAGCACTGGTCACCGGTGCCTGTACTTGACCACGTAGAGGACTCCCCATGACATTATTCGCGGAGGACGAGGACACGTGTCTCGGTGAATTGATCATGTTGTGTGTGACCGTATCCGACGACACCTGGTTGTGGGTTGGACTCACTTTGGGAGATCCTCTGGCAATGTGATTGTTCGCGATGATTCTCGATGCTTCGGCACGATTTGTAGTGTACACCGGTGATTTCGTGTCGGATGGGTCAGGTACATCCTGAATGAAGTTTCTATCATTCTGTAAATTACTTAGTCTTAAGTGTTCCGTTGATCTATTGGAGGAGTAAATTGGTGAATTTCTGGCTGGAAATTCAGATCTAGGCTCCTGATGGTAGTAGCTCCTCTCAAGAGGTGGTAAAACCTTCGGTGGAGAATAACAGGGGGAATTTCTACAGGCGGACTGTTCCCCCTGTCTTGCACCATAGACTGGAGAATTTCTGGCTTGTGCTTCCCCAGAGATGTTCGCACTGGCAGTTTTTGTATTGGACTCTATGTAAGGTTTGTAACTCTGAGGACTGTCCTGACGGTACTGAGACTGTTGTGCACTTTCAATGTGATTCGTGGCTCGAAATCCGTGCTGACCGCTCAGTGTACTGTCCAGAGATCCACGGTAGAGATGAGGTTCTGGAGGCAAACGAATCGGTGGAGATTCACTATGGTAAGGCAGTCCAGTTCTAGGAGAATGTTGCTGTTGCTGCTCGACACTATAACTAAAATTCCTGGTTGGTGTTTGTAATTCAGATGGCGGGACATAAGCACTTCTGCCAGCTTGGTGGTCTAGCGAAGAAGACGATCCTTGTAAGTACCTTGACGTAGAAGAGTCCACAGAACGCTGTAAACTCGAGCCATCGTAGCTGTGGCCCCGTATATTACTTCCCCTTTGTTGCGTATAAGACAAACTTTGTGTCATACCACGTTGATTTTGTGCTTGGCCCACTTTCCCAGTCATTACAACATAATCACCACCATTAATCGTAGCAGGGTGGTAGTAATTAGGTGGAACCTGAGGGCCTGGCTTATTTTGTGCGTTCTCTGGGAAGTGCACCTCCTGAATATTCTCATAAACAGGTGGTGCTTCGTACGGAGGGAGTTCTTTCGCAGGAGACACGGATTGGTACCGGTTTCCGGTAGGCACTTGTGGTTGTGCTTTTCTAAAAGTAGGCTCGTAAGATTCGCTGGCCAAGGATCCTCTGGGACTGCTCTTAGGGCTTTTCCTAGAGTCCACCGGATGGTAATAAGGAGGATGGGGTTGGCTCTGCTGCGGATAGTAATCGATGTTCTCGTACACCGGAGCCTGTTGATGCGTCATACGACTCTGACTCTGTTGCTGTTGAGCGCTTATCTGTTCGACAGGCTTAGGCGTGGCAAATCTTGACGCAGCTATAATGTTTTCCCTTTCGTACAGCTTGTAATCTGTTGCTGGAACCTGCCTGGTCTCAGAATTGCCCTCGATGAAGCTTTCGATAGCACCAACTGGTCTGCCAGGCCCTCTAGCGTCGTTTCTGCCGACGATGGTCCTCGACACGGGTACCTGAGCCTCGGGTCTCGACCCTGTGACCCTGCCGATGCCCGTAGCACCGCCGGCGTCACTGGGTTCATCTCCAAGGTGCAGATAACCTAGCTTTTGTACGTAGGAAGCGTCGGCCGAGTTGCACATTGGCAGTGATTCGAACTGAGACAATCTACGATAAGAAAAACGTTCACTTGCCAGTCAAGGGTCCCGCGGGGAACGTTCAGATCCAGGTTACCGTCGTTCCTACGAAAATCGTCACAAACCGATCCGACATCGTACGCGAAGCTGCATCGGCTTAGTTCTGTCCAGTCGAATCGATACCTCTGCAAAACTGATGCACCCTCGCGTTGCAGCGGCGTTCTCACTCGCACTGCTCCCCTGCACACCCGCGATTCTCTCACGGAATGCGAGAAAACACGACGCACACTGTCCGCGAAGTTTGCTTGACCGAATCAGGGCCGTTTTTCCCCCACGATTTTGGGATACGCCCCGCGATCACGGCGCCTCGGGAACTCACCAGTCTCCTCTTTTCGACTGCCGTTCGATTCCGCCGGCTATCCCTCGGCTATCTTGTCCAGCACCGAAAATCACCACCTGTGAAAATTCACACGACACGCACACACATGCACCTCGCACGCATCGTGGTTCGTCAAACCAGATACCTGCGAGACATTTTCCCCTGCTACGAGGACTCCAAACTTTGTCCGTGTTTCCAGCGTTCGGTCGCGGTGTGGCGCCACCTCCTCCTCTTTCGGATCTGGCCGACGATCCAGGAAAAGTAAGGTCCCTGCCGTCTGGACAAGGTATTTTTAAGTTCTCCAGGATTTTGAGGTCTATGAGCTGGAATCATTTGCAGTGATAGTATCTCGAACAATGATGGAACGGTGAGAAATTTTCTGCATATTTGTGTCGAATGCTTGGTTGATAAATTACCTTTAGTCAGTTATTTCACAGTTTTCCTAAAATCGCTTTTCCCGGGTTTGTTCCTGGATCAATTTTTCTACAGCAATTGGAATTTTCTGCTTTAATCGATGAATTATCATTCACAATGCAGTTTAAACAGTCCGAGATTGTTCTCCGTTGAGAAGAAGGTAATTAAGTTCCATTTAGGTATAGGATAATCATTGAAACTCTTAATAATAGGTTTCAGATAGTTAAGGGGTTAACGTAGGACCCTCAAAATGGCGGATGGTACCATCGGCTTACCTAGTATTAAGCTACAACTTATTTTAATTAATTCATCATAACTCTATGGAACATGCATTGATGCAATCTTCTGGAGATGTAGATAGACTAATATTATCTCCTCTCTAGATCCTATAATTAGCAATAATATTAATTTAAACGTCTCATTTTCAACATCAATTTTCCAAGTTTATGCAACAGTTAATCCGATCCACAGAACACGAACCCTTTAACATAATTTTTACTTCGGCACCGAAAATATTAACGGAGTTATGTAAAACGTCGCGTCAGGATCAATGTTTATTTATAGAGCATAAATTAGATACACCGGAGTAAACCGCAGGTTGCGAGATTAGCAAAAAGATTTATTAATCTGGCTCTCATATCCTGTTACGAAATTATCTCTGCGGTTTCTCCAGCGGCACCGGCATAACTCGATTGTTTTCAAGCTGGAAAGAGACATTATTTGCGTGCAAAAGGTGGGAAGTTCGCACTCGTTTCCTCCCCCTTTTTGGGGAACAGAAAAATGCACTCGACGTTGGCCGAAACAGGTTTTTTTTCAGGACCTGGATAGGAAGAGAATGGCCGGGTCGACAGGTAAAGATGCAGGACCTTGTCTCGCGCGCCATCATGCATTCACGAGCACCGTGTTCGGCATAATAATGCAACGTAATTCCAATACACCGTCCGTGCTTTACACTTACAGTAGCCAACGGAAGTGGAATTATCTATTAGGATCATCTATAGCATACTTGGGTTTCCTGAAGCGTATTCGCCGATCAAAAAATATATCCACTCTCTTTCAGAACTTGTTCTCCGATGAATTTCTCTCCGTTTCCTTCTTGTCGACAGGAGGTGACTTTCAAATCACAAGGGATACTATTGAATAGATTCACTATTTATAGAACAGATCAAGGAAAGTTCTCCGGCAGCAGAATTCTTTGCTTCGCGATTTCCTGAATAATGATAGCATCGACCAAGTTCTCGGCAACTTTGTGGTCTAGCTACGCCCATGTAGCCATCTAATTAAGGAGAGGCGAATGTTCGATCTCAGATGCTGGCAAAGTGTCTCTCAGTGTTTCCTAGCGTTTCAAAGGCACGAATTTTTGCGACCTGGCCCACGGCTGTTGCACGTGTCGCGATAACCGAGTCCCGCGGTCTTCCTACGCGGGAAAGGGACCAAGTTTTCATTGGCCGTGTTCCGCAGCTGTTCGCCATTCGCGCGGAACGTGGGCGCCGCGATCTCACTCGACGAAAACTTTATATTTTCGAAAGGTGAGCAAAAATCCGGGATTTCATGCCTCCGAGCCACCCACGAGTCGGCGGCACCCACGTTCGCCGTGGCACCTGCGCGGCACGTCAATGTGCTGTTGGTCAATACCTGTTGATCGATTGGCAGATACCGGTGACGTAACCCAGCCTGGACTTATCTTTCCATTAGCCGATCGCCGGACGTTTTTAATCCGACGTTCCCCAACGAATTCGAATCGCGTTTCGTTTCGTTTCGTTTAAACTTATTTTCGCCCACTACGGGGAAACAACGCTGTTTTTCCACGGCGTAAATGCTGGATGACATAATAAATTATCGCGCTCGAAACCGGCTATCGCGCGGCCAACACGCAGACGGACACAATGGGCAGCGCGACCGGAAGTGCAGTGGCCGGCCGCGCAGCTTGCATAGTTCATTTCTGTCGAAGCCGCGGCGCAATATGACATCAGGTTCTCATGTACTCGTCACCGAGCGTCGGTGCCGACAATAAACACTAGCTTTACGACAGCAAGACCGCACATGTGTTCATGTGCACTCGCGTTTGCGTACGCGCAAAGAGCTGGCTGGCCTGAGTACACAGGAAACGCGGGCCTGAGCTGCCCGCATGGCTCGGAATGCACGAGAATAGAACCGCGCACGGCTCTGTGTGCGTCTCCGTTTACAATAGAATGACATCCACACACCGGCCGTCGCGCGACATCGTGAACCCACCAACACCGTCGCACAACAGTGCGAGAGAACGCCGCGTATTAACCTTTTGAACAGCCATTTACAATTCATATGCAAGTTTCAAAATATGCATCCTTCGAATATCATGGCGGGCTGCTTGATTAGTCGTCTGGCCCCGGTTGATACTGATTAATCTTTTTCCCTTAGATCGTTGCACCAAATTTCTTTAATTAGTGGGTATTAGGATTTGAGTGTTTCTCATTTTGAGAAACGAGCAGTGTTATCGTTTACTAACATGCGTATTGTTTACTGATCAAATTTATTATTAAGATGTGTTAACTTAATTTATAGCGACTTTATGATACATTACACTTGTCTTTTTAAAATTCTGGCATACGTAAGATTACATTTTCAAACATAAGCTAAAATTTTCAAAACTGTGACAGCGTTATGCGTCCAACCCCATCGTTCGTAGTTTCTGAGACTGTGAATATGTTCCTGTGGGAAATGATTTAGCAAATTGCTGTATACAATATACTATAATTAGACAGCGTATGCATTTACACAAGAATGAGCTGATAAAATAGAGAACAATGAAAACAGCTGAAAAATATAAGAGCGCGATTATATTATTTTCAGCTTACAAAGTTTATCAATAAATATATATTGAGGCAGACAATTCGTGTTTTTCGCAAGAACGATTGTTCAACAATAATAAAGATCCTACGTGGTTTAAATTGTCATACAATAAATGTAAGTTTAAAGAAGCTTTCATGAACGCGATTATGAAAGAAATCCTAGGACAAATGGTTCAACAAGGATTTCTTAATGAACTGTACGAGAAACAATTGCAAATATGAATTCAACCTTGTGGTTGACATAAAGTGAACATTAATTAAAGAAGTTCCAATCAACGTAGCCAGGAAAGAGGTCACACGTCGAGAGGTTAAACGGGGATTGTTCAACTGAATATGCAACAAACAATTGGAAGCGTATCTCGAGAATCAGAGCATCGGAAGATCAATGCTCGATTACCAGCCGCCGAGATTGAATCGCCCAAGTGTCGCATGTAAATTACAGTCCACCTGTGGGTACCTGTTCACAATGGTACAACGAAGTACATACAGAGATTGTTCCTCGACCCCTGACGGTGGCGGAAAGACGATTTCTTCGCGGAAAAGATGCGAGACTGATATCCTGGTTCATCTAATTAGCCGGCCGCGTAATTAGATACCTTCTGTCTACCGATTTATATTGCTTCAGATCTGTATTGTTAATTCGCCTTCTGTCGGAGACTCGCAGCTTTCTAAAAAGAAAATTTCGGAATTAATCGTGTGATCTTCGCTGGGGAACGATCCCCGGTATGTCACGCCAATTAACATCGACCCGCGTGATTACCGCCCGGAAATTAGGTGAGCGTCCGAACGATATGCATATTTAGCTTTCGTTTTTCATTGTGCGCGGTCTGTTTCTCGATTTACGCTGTCGCCGCATACCTCGAACGGTTTTTGTGCCGCCGCAATCGAATTCCTCTTGTTTCTGGCCCTCGGGCGACGGAAGCTACTACCCTGTCTAGCTTCTGTGAATGCCCGCGCATGCATATGTATACGATGCACGTGTTCCGTTCGTGTATACGATGTTATATTAGTGAAGTCGGTTGTTACCTTGCCAGGAATTCGGATGGAAGGCAGGCCGATGTCCCACTGATTAGCGCCGAGTCACACGGAATTCTTCGCGCGGAATGCCAAACTGCCGAACTTTATCGCCGAGCGATCATTAGAAGCTCGCGAACATCTCGCTTCCTTTTACTCTACGGTGGTATCTCAATTATATAAGCAGAATGACACACAGTCGTGGACAAATATATGCGAGCATGCTGGTTAAACATTTGTTAATCGTTAGAAGGCTAGTTCGCTAAATGACTCGTGTAAACGAATTTTTGCAAAAATAGTATTTGGCTCGAATGACAAAAAATATGAAAAAAGATCGCGTTCTTAAACCTTTTTTATTCGAGCATACAGTGAACATTCTGATACTCAGATAAAAAAGTTTAATTACAATGTTTGCAAGATTTTTGTATACGTTGTTCAGCGAACTGGCCCTTCTACAATCTCAAAAGAATTAAAATCATTTGGTGCAATTTTAAAAATGTTATTCTTATTATATACATCGCATATTTGTGTAGACAGTTTTGACAGTAAAACAGTTACTTAGTTACAGCGCTATCGTTATTAATTACTCCAGTGTATTGTTTTGCATATCGATGGAGCTGATTGCATTTGAAACCTACCTGGACAATGGAGAATTCTAATATAGCAGGATAATCGGAGTTCTAGCGCATTCCAAAAAGCGAATAAAATAATAGTTGCAAAGTGGACTAATCTATGAAAATTGACAATTCCACGTAGACCTGCGCGAGTTAGCACCTTCTCTTCCCATGTATGAACGACCATAGGCAGCCCAACGTTAGTCAGGCAGATGGCAATCTAGGTTTAAGGCGATTCCTCGTCAGGTGGTTCCTCTGTATCGCGGGAGTGCATCTTTATTGTCGAACGCGACAGAAGACGCGTTCCGCTGAAGAAATAATCCCCGGGACGACCGCCATGGCACCGGCAGCGGTTCCCATCCATCTTCCAGAAGACAATAGGCTCCTCGACAAAGAGAGAAGGCCGCCGCTTTCCTTTCTCAAGAACCCAGCTCGGAACGACGACGATCGCTGGAGGCGGGCTCTCGAGGGACGCGGGCCTGAAAGCAAGAGGAACGGTGGTGCGGCTCGGATCGCTAGACTCTAATTGATAACCCTAATTATTCCGTTGTTCGCCTCGCGCAGCGATACGTTTATTAGACAAATCTTATGTTTTACGAGCGCCGTTGGAAACCGCTTCTCGCCACGGAGAAAGTAACTGCTCCATTAGCGAAATCGTTTCAGTTTCTCATTAAATTTCCTCCAATTAAGTATCACCTTTTTGCGTGCGCACTACGTTCGCGAAATGTAATCAAGCGAATCTGACTGCAGATTTTCTGCATTTTTGACAGAACTTAATGGAGGAAATAGGAAACGACGTAAACGTCTGAAGAATTTGATTATGCTGCTTGTCGTTCGTGCAAAAAGTGTGACCTGAATACAGATTGATAGACATTTAGAATCATGTTTGGTAGAACATCCATATTAGCAACAATTGTATACTTTCTCTCCGAGATATAAAATTATCTTGGACACGTTTCATTGCATCAATAAGAACTTGGAGAGCCCAGCAAGATTACATATCGAATTTCTCCTGATAGATTAGCTCTGCTGTCCTGTTCGGTCGAGCTGGACGTTTGAAAAAGTGTTTTTAGCTGAGATATGATAGGATATTAGCTTTTTCTGAGATATGAAATTATCTTTAACACATCTCATTATATCAAAAAGGACTCGAAGAATGCAGCAATATTAAACATTCACAGTTTACTGATGGATTAACCACACTCTAGTTTTTAGTTCAGCTTATCAGTTGAACTTATCAGTTGAGCAGTTTGCGCTTAGTAATTGAGTTTATCATTTTAAGCAAAATGTCTACAACAGGACAGTTGTATTAGCAACAATTGTATACATTCTTCCGAGACATAAAATTATCCTTGACACGTTTCATTGCATCATGGACTTAAAGAATTCGGCAAGATTAAAGATCCGCATTCTGCTGATAAATTAATCCTGCTGCAGTGTCTAGTTAAACGAGACATTTGCAACAATGTTAGTCAAAAAAGACCAAAGAATAATTATCTTTGCTCCCTTTCGCGGTATCAAAAAGGACATAAAGACCGCAGTAAGATTAAAACTTGTTCTCAGCTGTGTTCCATAAAAGTGTGCACAACATTTCTCTGCTACGCAAATAAATATGTAATTCAATTATTCGGAGTTTTACATACTCGTGAGGCTTATCAAAATCGAATGGGAATGGGATATTTGGTACGGCGCGTAATGCAATGATTTTCCAGCAAGTAAACAGGGAAAGTGAATATACCCGCAAGCGAACGGAACGAAGGAAACAGTTACAGAAACGCGAACGCGCGAGTCGTTCGAACCGGTGAACGCTAAGCTTTCGAGTTGCGTGATCTCGAAAGCAAAAGGCGCGATATAAGTGCGCGCGATGAAAATGGACTAGAAACGCAGAAAACAAGGCTGGATCGCGCGTCCAGAACGACGCTGCAAACGCGCCACGGTGGATACGCGTAATGAAGAGTTAATTTGGCGGTCTCACGCGATCCAGGAAGGCGAAGGACGCTTCCCACGTTACCACTCGGCAGATGCCCGACGTCGACCATTTATTTTTGTGACGTTTTTGGAATTATTTGAGAATCTGTGGGGGCACCGTGGAAACGGACCACTCATAATTAATGCCATCGCGTCACCTGAAATGTGCGTCACTTAACACGGTCTTAATTAAACCAGTAATTTTATTTCTGCAGACAAGGTTCATTCCATTTGGAAAAATTATGCGGTACTTTTGCCAAACCTGTCTGTAGCCGATGTGGATTTTATGCGATACCAAAATTGCAAAAAACAGAAAGATAGCAGAACATTTCTTCCCTTGAATGAGTTCAATAAATTCAGACTAATGCACTGATATGCTTAAACATTATTATATGCATTTTATCATTCTTGTTAAAAATGCATATAGTCTACTGATGAAGTTAACTAACTTTCTTCCAGTGTAAATTATTTATATTATGAAAATATATTATCAACTCTTTTAGTATTGACTAAAATAAAAAAGTCTACTTTTTATATCATTTTCATGACTTTATACCATAATCGCGTATTCTATGATTGCCGTTCAGATTGTACTGACATGATATTCGTAACATACAATCATATAAAAATCATGGTAAATAGAATCTCTCTCATAAGACTAAATATATTACAATTTTGTTACAAAATTAATAGAAAACAATTCTCTAAAATAATTATATTCACCTCTTCATCGAAACCATTCCTTTTTGTTGAAAATATAAAGTCATTCCAGCACAACGAACTTTAAATAGCTGCAGTATTTCGACTGTACAAACGTAACATAATCATTTGCTTTCCGATCAAAGGCTCGAATAAAAAGATTCCTGAAGTATAAACTGTCTCGTATTAAAAATCAATTAGTTCGTGAGAATACTGTTCACACTTTGAATATCTACGTTAGAATTGTAACAGTTCCCAATAGAATTATAACTAAAGGCTAATTAGCTTGAACAGTCCTCGGCTGGAGGATGCAATGGGATCCAATGCGCCCGTCTCGGTTCACCGAGGTCACACGAGATGGTCACGCGCTGTCAATCCCAAGGTATGAGTGTCGAAACTGGCGTGGCACTGCAGAAGTTCGGGTTTCCAGATTCCCCGTCACGCCTTGCGCCTCCGGATTCCCTTTTCCAAGACCGTTCATCCAACGGTTGAAAGATCCTCGTTTCAATTATGCTCTTCTCATCTTATAATTGCGCTGCCAACGTTATCGGTACTCGGCGGCAGTGGCGAGCTATTTTCTCCGCTGCCGGTGACAGGACCGAGGCGATACGCTAACAGGAATTCGTGCCGGATATATGAAATTCTTGAGCAACGAAAAGATCAACCGTTTACTACGGCCGCATACCGGAAATGTGTAACGCGGTACGGTGAAAACTCGATCGCGCCTCCGCCGTATCCTGAAATCGGCAACCACTATTTAAGTTCCCAGTTCTCGCGAGGCGAGGAACGGGTTTCACAGTTAGAATTCAGCCGATCACCTGCTTTAATATCGTTCGATTCTTGATTATGGGGCGGACACGTTCGCGGAACGTTTTTTACAGGAGACGGATTCACTTTCGCATATTTTCTCACGATCGTACCACGACCGCAAGTGAAAAGTTTTCGACGCTCTCGATCTCTTCAACGATCCGGGCACCGGTCTCGATTTAATCGGTTGTGAGAGCCACTGCTCGGAGATAAATAAGTTATAGATACAATGTTGCAAATTCTGCTGTATCAAACCGAAGCTTCGAGATCTCCTCTGACCACTGTTTTGATTTTTCGGTATGGAATCGCGAATTAGTTGTATTCGTTGTGCAGATGCGTCCTAAAAGTTAGAATAAAAGGGATGAAAAATTGAAACAATAATAACGGATTTAATAAATTCGACTTCGGCAACGTGGTATTTTTAAATATTAGTAATCCTAATATACAACACAATACGTATACAAACCCGAAACGCCGTAGAAGGATTAAATAATGAAATCGCGAAAGAAATGATTGAATTGTGTGATTCGAAACGATTTGAAATTGCCATTGCTATCGACAAAACTGAAACATTCTAGAAAATCAGTTCAATACTGCTTACGTAGGAAATTCTGTCACGACTGCAGATAATGCGCGCATTGGATCGACCAGCGACGAGCGAATTCCGCTATTTTCTTCAAATAATAAAGCATAATGAGTGCTCGGTATTTGAAGCGTTCGAAGCAACGTGCAGCGTTATGAAAAATTCATTTGCAGCAGACAGATGGGATAGAAAGATCTCTAGGAAGACGGGGACGCAGGCCTCGACCTGATTCACGCGACTGCGAAAAATCGAGATCGGGTTACACGCGATCTCTTTAATTGAGGATCGCCGGAAGCGTTCATTTCATCCTGTAGGATCCACCGACACCAGCGCGGAAGTGATTCCATGTTCTCGGAAAAATTAGCAGACCGTTCGCCGGAAATGTCAGTAGGCAGTTACCCACTGTTGAATCAGACAGTGTCTCAATTTCGCGTGGTTTTCCGTGGAAATCGTGTCACGTAGTACGTCGACAGCACCCGAAGACAGTGGTACATGCGTGATTCATGCAACGATCGGCCCGGTTTTCCCGTTTCCATTAGGCGACAGCTTGTCGAAGCGACACGTGTGGCAAATCGTCCTACCTTATTTACCGTCGTCACTTATCGCATAGTTATCGTGCTTTGTGCGAGCCACGTACGCGCCACGCTCGGATCAAAGATCAACAAATGAACTGTGATTTATTTGCCGTTGCAACGCTATTACCACCTCGAGATAGCTACCGACGAATCTCGCGATGGCAAACAAATGTCAGGGACGTGACAGAAGGCCGCGAACTGCGCGAAAATTATCGTTAGGCGGAAACAGATTATCGCGTTTTTCTGCTGGAACTCGACAAAATATAGAATTCTACAAAATGTAATATTGTTCAGCATATAGTTCTAGAACTTCAAGGTCCAACAAGGTTGAATTCAACCAATTTTCTTCCTGCGAAGAATTTTCAAAAAATTATTTACCTTCGTTTACATGCTAACATTTACTATTTAAAAGTACTCTTTACTTATTTTATTTATTTATCGAATTTGTGGCTTCGACGAGCCATCATCTTAGGAGTCTAGGGCTAACTGCGATCAATAGACCGCAATTTTTATGCAAAATGAGAATCGTTTGCATGTGTTGCAAAAAATATGAATCACTTAAAAGTTTCGTTCTTTCTTTAATAATCTCTGTAGATCGAAAGTAATTTATCGACAATATTAACTCTTGCCACGCCAACAGCTTAAAAGATCTCGTAAAATTCAAGTATGTTATTTACTCGAATTCTAAGATTGAAAGTCAATTACTTTCTCCAAACTTTTACGCTTTGCGGTTCCTAATACACATGGGCGACGCGGCAGTCAAAGTGTTCAATACATTTTTATCTGCTCTCTCAAGTTACTGATACTTATTTTCGTCGTAAATGCACAAGATCCGCAGTCTAGTGATCAGTCTATCTAATTTAGCTTTAGGCGACATCGATTCATGCCAGAGAATATAAATCTCCATATAAATCTGCACATAAATTGATCACGATTGGCCCCCTTTCAACACTTGCTTCCCAATCTAATTCCATCGTCACAAATTCAGCAACTCGGACATATAGGAAAACACTCGACTAAAATGGACCCGGTGGGGTCGAAATGGACGTCAGCGTGTCTCAAGGATTCTCCGTAGTTACGAACTTACGAATTACCTACTTTACTGCAATGATACAGTGACAGTAAATCTCTGCGAGCAGTAATGACAGCGCGTGCTTGCAATCCCCCGTGAAATTTCGTGGATTGCACAACGAGCAGTAATAACAGTGCATCGACATTAATTATGCGAACGGAGGGCCTGGAACTCGTCTTCGTTATTTCTGGCTGGCTAGCAATTGCCTAACTTCGGACGTTCCTCGGCAGTAACACGCTGCATTTTGACACGGCGAAACCGTGCGGAATATTGTGCAAGGAAGCCTGTTGCGTGCACACCGAAACGGGAGCAAGATTTCCGTCGATTTTCAGTAATCGGCATTGTTCCCTGCGACAAACCGCGGATTTTTGAGCTCATGGCTAACGGTAGTAAATCGGTGTAACGGCGCACAGTGCCGCGGCATGGTATACCTGAACTGGAATTACGAATTGGGAGAGAATCCGAAACGTGGCACTAGAAATGCACTTTTAAATTGATTCTCTTATTTCGCCTCTATCTCACAGAACATTATAATACGTACGAGAGCGAATGAACTTCTTCATTGAAGCATATAATACGACATAAATCGTTCAAAGTTTGAATAAATCCAATTTAATCATCGTTACGAAACAATATAAATTGTACCTTCTGCATCGTACAATTAAATATCAGATAGTGCTGAAGATTTCTCAGCAATGTTAAGTATGAATGCTATTGCATTCTTTTAAGTCGAAATAAAATCCTGTTCTCTTCTTATCAATATTTAAATATTCAATTAAACGTGGACACGCAATAAATGTCAATGCTTTCTTAGTTTAGTCTAATAATTTTCTTCATCCGTCCAGTATACTCGTCACGACTTAGGAGGATCTACAACGATTGTATGAATCTCGGATGAATTCGACGTGCGAATTGCCGCGAGTACGATCGTTTCTGTTGGTATATACAACGATACTCACACACATACACACACATGTCTACAGGGGCAATAAATAAAGGTACAACCCCGAGCTTCGTAAATGCAGGTACAAGCCCGACCTTCTGAAGGAATAGTATAAAAGGACTGCACGTTCCAGTGCGAGAAGCTACTTCCCATAGAACTACAGAGGCGTTCGTCAGCCTAGAAGACGATCAGTCAGACAGTATCTCCGCGACTTCACATACAGTCACTTTTCTTCACACAAAGTACATTTTATATCCGCTAGATGCTTTATTAAACACTGTATCATATTTGTATTGCATTATTAGTAAATAAACAATTAGCAAATTCCGACAGTTTCGATGGCGCCTTGAGAGGCCATTCGAGCGCGAACGATTGAAAGCTCGCGCAGGTGACCCGTGGAATAAAGTTCGCCGACGCGCAAACAATAATTCCAGTTCTTATTTGTTACGGTTAGCTAGGTGAGGTTCCGCCGGATGTGGAAGCGATTTAAGTGTTGCAGCGTCGTGCCGGAAACGGTGGAAGGGTAGAGGCTCGCGAAACGAATCGAACCGGGCGCATTGTTCGCTGCGAAATCGCGCTTGCATGCACCCGGAAGTAGCAGGTCGTTTCCGGAAGGAGGTGAGAATGTCCCGAGGAGACAGAAAGTGGCCATCGTCGGAACAGCTCCTCTCGATTCGCCATTGTCTCCGATCGCTCACGGTAATTGGTAATTCTATTGTGAACCGGATCGAATGCGAGGTCCGGCATTTGCATATTGTCAACGATTTTCTGTCGTCGATTCGATTAGATCCAGGATGATATACGAGCCGTTCCACGAAACCCGTCTGCGGTGCTCGCTGCTTCCACTTCCATCGGAACGCTTTTACGTGTAATCATGTTAAAGTGCTTTATATTACTTGGGAACACGGAATAACGATCCGTGTTTGCGTGAGGGTGGAAAGGTGCAACGAACAGGGCCGCGCCTTGTTAAGGGCGCGGCTGCCGAGGGTGTGGTGTTTGCTGCACGACAATGCCACGCGACCCCTTGTTCTTCATCCCCGTTTCACTGGCGTGCATTAATAGACCGCGTCCTGTATAATTAGAAGACAAAGCTCTCCGAAATACAGCACGTCCCGCTAAGCGCTCTCCCCTCCCGTCGGAATTGCTTTTCATTCAATTGTTGCTCGCCCCCTGCCAATCATCCTCGAGCGTGCCGTCGTAATTCGTAATTCCTCCTCGGTTAATTGGTCCATATGATTGAACCTCGCGACGATATTCACAGAATTTTATAGATCTCCGTAGGGTAGAGGTGCCTAATATGAGACACATTTCTTTTAAATCATAATTTTGGATTAAAAACATTTTTATTACAAGTGCAATGTATTAGAATCTATCGGAAAGTACAGGAGAAAGGGTTCATACAACTCTCGCCGAAAAATAGAGATACGATTATTCGAGCCTTGCAGCTCCTTTTTATAATTATCAATTGTCAACAATTATAAAAACGAGACGTATAATCGTATCACCTTTTCCTAAATTGTCCATTTTCGTGCGCAATCTGAGCGCTAATTAGGGAGAAATTACTGTATATCGGAAGTAAACCTTTAAGTTCACAGAAGTAGGAATGAAGTCGGTCTACTTCTCCATCTTACATGGTCTTTAGAATTTGACAATTTTTCTGGTCGTTTCTATCATAAGTGAACAAAATCTGCAGTCTACGATTCATTAATATAAGGAACACATACCTACTTAACTTGCATTTAATACAATTTACTTAGAAAATCTGTCTTTTGCATAAAGATCAGCCTACTCGTTAGTTTTGGACTAGTTTTTGTCTCAGTTGTGTGAAAGGACAAACAATAAGTGTGCTGCGACGTTAACGTATGTATGTTTCCAAGTGGGGACTATGGTAGATTGTAAGTTAATCTTCGAGAAGTCTGTGGGACTCCACTTTCTAAAGGAATCGTACTTTTCTACGGTATTAGATCGCGGATTTCTATGCAGAGTAAACATTTTCTGTGTCAATTGCGGGAAACAGGATCCATTTTTCATCTTTTAATTACTTTAAGAATCGTCAGCATTCGTCCCCTAATCTTCTTGCTGCTTTAAAAGTTTCACTCATTCAGTTTGATCGTAAATAAACAAAGTTTGATTATTATACTAGAACTTGACAAATGGGACAGTTAAAGATACGAATGACATTTTGAATAGATTAGAGACTATTCATTCTCCAAAGACGTTATCACGTCATCCTAGAACAGATTACGAGTAATTCCAGGTACAAATTGATCGAAAACGAGATGGTCGGAATGCTAATTGGTTTTCGAAAGCGGGTGTAGCCTCAGAGAAGCGGAAATGGGTTATTAAATCCACCGCGTGTCAGGATTTAACACTTGTAGCATGACTGGTCTAGTTTCAAACGTTCCGGATGACTTTCCATTTTCCCACATTTCAGATGCCTGGATACGTAGCAAGAATTTGCAAACTGAACCAAGCATTGCGCATGCGAGCTAATTGACTCGGCTTTTTCTCTTTCGAAAGAATATGTTAATGCTGCCACTTGAAAATAATATTACATGTACATTGGACAAGCGTGTGTATCGTAGACAAATTTAAATAGCGTGACAGAGCATTAAAACAATTTTTAACACCTCGAACGATAAATTCGATGATAGGGGTAGGCTATAAAATTTTCTTAATGTCTGGGAGTCGTTAAAGTCTTCCATAAATCAGTGTCAAGTTTTGTGTACCTTACAGTTTTTGATAACCGAATCTTTATATCCATCTTTTTCAAATCAAATTCACGCTTTCACTGATCAAATTCACCCTTTTGTCAATCAATCAATAAATAATAATAATAAAATCAATTATATACATACTTTCATCTATATAATGATTCTCATGCCATGGTGATGCTTTTACATATTCATATAATAATTAGAACAAACAACAAAATTCCAATAAAATGATTAATAACATCCACGAAAAAAAACTTTTCTTCTATACAAGAGAACTTCGAAAAGGTCTTGCGGAAGCTTAAATTGTTTAAAACTAACGACACTTCGTTCCATTATTTTCAATCAATTTCTATACTAATCGCCGATGCAATTTGCAAGAAATATATCAAATAATATTTATATTTCGCACTTAAGACACTCACAAAATGAATTTGATTTGCAAAAGGCTGTATTTAATTTTCAAAAGCGCGAGTATGTCCTGCGAAAGGATGAATTTGTAGTAAAAAAAATATATATAAATGACCAAAATCAGATTTCGAATCATACCGCATTCATAGTAACGAAGATCCAAAAATCTGGTCATCGTGAAAAATAAATAGAATCTTGATTTTATCATTACCGTAAGAAATCTCTTGGTCGCTGAAAGAAATTTTTCATCGAGAGATTGAATCTGCGCAAAAATCCGCAGTCTAGTTAGAACGATAGACAGCCGATTCGTTGATCGGCGTTTTTGCCGGTTAGTTGGCTCTGAAAAATTTGATTACCGCCGAGTCGCACGTTTCACGGTTCCCTCGAGCAGCCGAGGTTGAAGTGAGGAAGCCCGTTGTTCGCCGCGGGTGTTTTTCTTTCCCCGGTTAATAAAGTTAGCCTGGAAATAGTGCGCGCCGCTCCGGCGATGAAAGCAACACTCATGGGAATGAAGAACTCATCGAAGAACTATCCCGTGAACTAGATGCCGTCAGCGAATCTTGTTACAACAAGAGCGCCGCAAGGGATACGCAATCGGGAGATATCGCGCGGGCTTCTCTCGATCCACTTCGAATTTTTTGGCCCTCGTGGTGAAGGCTTTCTTGCGCTACTTGCCATCCTCGAGACGCAGGATGAATGTAATCCTGTTCGACGGACCATTATAAATCATACACTTCTTTGTCATTGCTCTTAAGCGGCGGAATTTGCTCGATGCAAAGGGCGCCGCCGATTTCGAGCGCGAAGCCGTCCGACACTTCCGACGTCCAGGATTTTGCATTCACGGCAAATACATTCGGCATACGGTATAATCTCCATTGTTTCTAATATTAGAATTCTCTGTTGACTAAATACTATCAGGAGACCAGGAGTAAATTAAATAAATCTGCTTTTTATGACCGTTGCTGTAAATGAATAAAGATTGAGTCTCTGACATTATAGCTAAATAACTGTTTCTGATTTTTCGAACTATAATACATCACGTGCTGATCGCGTAAAGTATTGTCTGAGTTGAGCATATCTTGTTCGAATAACGGGCAAAACTTTTATTCGTAGAGTTTGGTCGAAATATTATTCGAAGAATTTATTAGAAATTTTATTCGAATAAAATTTGATACGATGAACTCTGAGCATTATTCAATTGATGAATGGTAAAGGAAACTTTCGCTTGTCACGGAGGCGGTAGCTTCCCAGTTTCTAATCCGCCATTTACTAAATTCGCACTTTCCTGTACAAGTTTCTCGAGAATTTCATGCGAGCAACGTTGTCGCGTGTGAACCAGTAAATTAGTGAAATTACTCGCAGCGGAAACACCTTCGTTCCAGCGGTTGTCAAATAAGGTACCGGGGATTAGATCAACCTGGCAGTCAGTTCCAGTTTTAATTACCAGAATGCAAATGTGCTCGGCTCACGGTACATTAGCTATGTTAACGATCATCCCTTATCGCGACGGAGTTACGTAATAAATTAATTGATACCGGGGGGATGGGATTGGCGACTCGGGAGTGGCCGTGCACATTTAGGTCAGCTCCTGCATGCTGTTCGGGGATTGGCTTTCGTTACACGGTTCGTGAGCCTCCCGATTTTTTAAGACAGTTGACAGAGGGCAACGAGGGGCAACGAACGGGCAGATGATACGGTGAGCCTGCTGCAGAACGGATAATATCGTTTCGTTCTGAAAATGTGGAGGATTGCAGTCGAGTATATCGCGCGCGTTCGACTACGTATCTAGGATCTATTAACAATTACAAAAATATTCTTCGAGCAAGTTCACTTAGGACATGTGAAAGTAAAAGGTTTGCCCTTTAAAATACGATAAGGTAGGCTACCGAATGATTATTTTGAACGAAATTAGAGTAGTTTGAATATTGTCGATTTTTGTGTCATAGGGAATTCCCGAAAAATTCAATAACACAGAGGTTTCCTCACAACAATTTTTCTTAATATAGCAATCTCCAAAAAATTCGCTCACATGGTTTGAAAGCAGAGGGTTCGCCCTTTAAAATGCGCTAAAGTAGCCCACTCTACAATGTTTTTATACAAAGTTGCTCTACTTTGAATATCGACGATGTTCCTACCGTAGTGATTCACAAATAACACATTGACCTTCAGATTTCTCCACCATTGTTCTATTATCTCGAAATTGTTTGACCACGTACTAGACCCTATCTCGAAGACGTTCCCAAAGTCCCGTAAAAATCTGTTGACAGAATTTGCCGCAAGATTTTTCGCTCCGATTCCGATGAAAAGGTGTCGATTCAGCCTGAGGGATTCTCAGTCCCGGTACACGGAAATACAATTTTATCTGCGAACGTGGAGAGTCCCTCCGGTCGTTGGTTCGACAAATATGACGGATGATTCGACTGGATTCACAAGCGTGTTCCATTGTTAACACTTTTTATCGTGAGACCGGGTCACGTTTACGACGCTGCGAGACTTGGGACTGGCTGGATATCGTATGACGACAAAGTTATGACTAAGAGGCGGCGAGTAAGTCGTACGGTAAACAATTCTGATCGCCCACTGACAAACAGGCTCTGACAATAGACGTAACAGCGTATAAATCGTCTTGCCGCGAGGATCTATCGTAACCGGAGGATCGGCCGTTCATCACCGCGTCGTTTATAAATCCTCCACGCTACGAAGGCGATAATGTTATACGGTGATTCGTGCAAATTAAATGCTAGTTATGTTTTTTTTTGCGGCTGGACGAATTACACGACGGCCGGTGAGTTATTGGAGAACTCGTGAATCGTAATTTAATTGCGGTACATTACTCTGCACCGCTATAGCAGCATCGACTACGCATTCTTGAACTTTCTTGGCGGGTTTTATATGTACAGTAAATTCGGCCTAATTGACGCTTCTGCACAAAAATGGACAATTTTGGGAGAGTAGATACGATTATCCGAGCTTTGCGGTTCGTTTTTATAGTTGTTGACAATCTCATCTTCTGATATCGTCCATTTTTGTGCACAATCTGAGGCGTCAATTAAGGTGAATGTATTTCCTTATTGTTTAGAAACAGTTTAGACTGTTATTTATTTCCATTGCTTAAGTAATAATGTGTTCAATGCAACGTATCTCTGTTAGAAGACATAAAAACAATTTAGTAAAATGAAATATGGAGAAACCTGGATATTATGTATTATATCCAAACTGTGGATCTTTGCGCAAATTTTCATTTTCGCACGTCATTTTACGAAATACAGATTTAATTAAATCACAGGAAAGTCCCCTGCGTCAACTAAAATTCCAACACCGCAAAAAAGAGAATAAATTTATACGTTTTCTTGCACTTTAGATATCTGCTCATGCCATAAATAATTATGACTTCAAAAAACAACGCGTAACGACGGTCGTGCTGGAAACACGTTTAATTTCGAAAACACGCGAATTTTCGGCGCGCATGCCAGTCGCGCTAATTGAATCAACTCGTTAACCTCCGTCCAATTATCGCTACAAGCGTGTCAACCGTATCGCCGAGCAAAACAGCGCGGCTTTATCGGGATTAGTGTACTGTTACAGAGGAAAACAACACCCATGGGAAACGAGTCGAACTGGCCGATGACCATGGGGAAAGAGACCACTCGATGTTGGGGTCGTCCATTGAATGGACGCGGCACGGAACGGTCCCGGAAACGGGCCCCGTCACGCAGACCGGAAGCTGGACCTCGCCGCGACGAAGGATTGACATTAAATCCCATCCGATCGTTCTCCGTCGATCCTCGTTAAAGCGAAAACCGTGGACGAACTCGCCGGCGATTTAAATAACACGATGTTAATTGAATCGCGCAGGACGTCGCTGAAACGTGCTTTTTGCAATCCGGTTGGATTATCGAACGAGGAAGAGCAGTTTAAATGCTGCAGTTTAAATCCCGTTGACGAGGGAACCGCTGGGCCCCGTCTTCTGTGCCGGCGCGTCTCACGCACCGGCTTTCCGAATCTAATTGCACGACGGGCCCCGCTTTGTCGAGCAGCATCCTGCGGTCCCGTAGCCCGAAATTTAAAGATCCGTCGGGGGTAACATTATTTCGCAGGTCGTAACACCCGGTTACGACGATATTCCGTCCCGTTGCCGGCGAACAGGTTCGCCTTGCAAGGTGAGATGCGTGCTTCCCTCCCCTTCCTCTTTCATTCTCTCCTCCGCGATTCTCTCTCTCTCTCTCTCTCTCTCTCTTTCTCCCTCCCCCACCCTCTTCGTTTCGGCCACGCTCAGGCCCCGATGGCTGGCCTCTCTCGCCGGTGTTGCGTGCGTGTGCAGGTGCACACACGGTGGGCGTGCGCCGCTCCATGCAGCCACGAATGAAACTGCACACACGGAGAAAGAGCCTGTGGGAAAGTAACGCAACACCATGAGACCGGTCTAAGGGGACTGGACCGCCGCTGCCAAACTCCCATAGCAAAGCACGCAGGCCGCACCGTGCGTCGTCGTCGCGCCGCACCGCGCTCTCTCGACGTGCTGCACGCCGCCGCTCGCTCTGCGTGCACGAGGATAAAGTGGCTGACCACCGTGGTTCCGATTTGCGAGCTGTCTTCGTTCTAGTCCGCCTCCCTTGTCCTGAAACCTTGATTCAATGGGACTTGGGAGTCTTTGTCCGGCGCTGCGAATGTTCCACGATCGTTTACTGCATTCGCTGAATTTATAGATCAGCAGTTCGAAGACGATCTTCAGATTCTGGGAACCGTCTTCGAGTGGTTAGTCAGTTTATTCGATGTTAAAACTTACAGCAGAATTTTGTACGGTTTTAAGAATTTGCTGAATTGACAGACTCGTCTGGGAGCTTAATTCTAAGGTCCAGCTTCATAGAATACTTTTCTGAGCTGCACTGTCATTTGTGCGTCACTGTTGAAGTGCTTCGAGCAGAGCATTCGACGAATCAATTCTCTAGGAGTTACGTTAGCTACACCCTAAGTGAATCTAGAATCTTTTAGATAATTTTTGACTATTGTGAAAATGGTTCGACACTAATGATCATCCTACAAGATCATGTCCTAGAGATCATCAAGTGACCAGACGATTTTAATGTATCCTTTATTTTTAAAGTATATTTCGGATAAAGCTCCTTATTCGTAGATCCTCTGAACATCAAACCAACCGCATCTAATTTCACCTAGATTTTCATAGATTGCCACAAATTAACACATTAAAGGCGGGGGATCTTAACGAAAGTATGCTAGGTAACGCGGCCGCCGCCCCGCCTCGTTTTTCGTCCTAGAGCGGGCGATATTTTGTGTAATCCTAAAAAAATTTAGACTTAAAAAAGTTTATTTAAACTCTTAAAACTAAAAGAAATATTAAAAAAGAACTAAACACTAATTGCAAAAAATGTTTCAAAGTACATATTTATGAGAAGTCGAGATAAATCGTAGTACTACGACTCCCGCCTTTAATGTGTTAAGCTCCCTAAGAGCACTCGCTCGTACATCCTCTAAGAGCGAAACCGACGGCATCCAGCTTCACCTAGAATCTCTTAGATCGTCTTCAACTTTTACACAAAGTCCAAACCTCTCGCAGAAGACGGATCAACCGCAAGAAACCTAAATCGTCGGGCCTCGTACAAGGAAGTACTTCACAGCGATACGAGCTGAAGAAGCTGCGATAGATTCATTTAGAGCGGACTCTATCGCGACACTTTCGCATCGCACGTCGTTAGCTCCGCACGAGCAGGTTTATCTAAAGATTGCAGCTGGAACGCCGGCGATCTAGTTGCCGAAGCTAATTGAATTTTCCCCTCGAGATCGCCGTGAACGGAGCCAGACTGCCGGCGGGGGAATGTATATACTTGACAGGGGCCTCGTTGTTAGCGACAAAAGGCACGTGTGTTGTGCACGAGCGAATCACGATATCACGCGTGGCTGATATTCCACGATCCTCCCTGTGCCCGTCCAGCGCGTTTTTCGTGGGATCACGCCGCCGTTTGAAGGCGCCGACATTCTCTCTGTTCGCGGGTTCTTTCTCTGTCCTTCGTGCACGCGGGTCTTCGACCTCTGTTAACGAACGAAATCTTGGAAATAAGATTCCAGCCAATTACACTTATAACTCGAGCAGCTTGGACGATGACGGCGCAAGAATAGACGTAGTTTACGAACTGCGGATTCGAGATACCTTTCATGTTTACACTAGTGTGGGTTGTGAAAGGTATCGCATTTAGAGATCCCGTTCGATACGTTCCTAATGGCTGCACCTGCATTGTGATGCGCGCCTCGTATTACGCGGCCACCCCAAGTTGCACAAAGCTCCCCTTTACGAGATTCCAGGTATAATGGCGCACCTTCGACCTTTATCCAATGTGTACCCGGGGACCTATCGACAAGTGCCTCCTTCACGGTGCGGCGGAGAAAAAAAGTCACTCCTTTAGTTTTAACCTTCAAGAACTTTCGCGGGGTAGATATTTATTCCGCGCGTGATATTTGTATTCGCAACTCCGGCCCCACAGCTGCTTTGCCATTCCGAAAATTAAATAATATTAAATAGATAAGTTTATAAATAAATTAAATTAAATAAAATATATCAAATGAAAATAATAAAATATATATAATATAATAAATGCTATGTTATATTTTATTGTGCTCTCTCGAAGATATATCAGTCTTTCATTTTCCCTAAGACGATCATTGCTAAATATAAAGCCTGCAAAATTAAGCAAAATCGTTCAATGAAAAAATTCTGGGGTAAATTCACTTCAGGGATGAGAAAGTAGACCGCTTGTCTTTCAAGATAAGCTTAGGTAGTCTATTGTACGATTTTTTCCCGCAAAGTTACAGCAGTTCGTAGATCGACCATTTTTAAGCTGTCCCCAAAATTTTACCGAATTCAGTCGTTCAGTTTTACTGCAATAAAATATTTAACACATTAAATGCCATGTCCCACAAATTAATGACATTAATTTTGAACTGTAGTTCCTGAAATTAATTTTGATTCCAGTATTCGATCAATCTCAATTCTACTAGGATATTTAGAATGCAAAAGAGTAAAATAACCATCCACTGCGATCAATTTTAGCTCTCTAATTTTATTAATCGAACTGTTTGAATTTTGCGAGCATTTCTGTGCTCGATTTTCATAACACGTGAAGAACCCCAGTGCGTCGTATTATTACGGATGATATTCACCAGCCGCTCTGCTCGAACAGTCCTCTTAATTCCACCCGCACGCGGGAAGCGGACTCATCGTGGGAGAAATCAGCAAAAAGGATTATCACTGAAGGAAATTGTTCCCATTGCTTCCGGAATGAAAGCAAATGCATAACTTTCGTTCATCTTTTTCACCAGATACCGCTACGTTCGTACGCGTTGAAGATCGGATCTAGATCGTATCCGAGCTAGAAAACGAAACATTTTTTTTCCTTGCGCACTCTCGAGCCGGCAATCTCCATGATCGGGGAAGCGGTTCTTTTTTTCGCGCGTGTACGAATGCCTCAGAACCATAACGGGCGCGTGAAATAAATCAGGGATTAGTTTCACTCCCACGTGAACCTCTCCCGCGGACAAGTCCCCGTGGAAACACCTTGAGGAACGATCGACGCCTATGCAGCCACGATTTGAACGATCACGTAGGAAGCGATCCTCTCGTTTCCATTTCCACCAACGGTGCCAACGCATAAATAAAATATCGTCAAACGCTCAGACGAACACGAAATTTCTGGGACTCTGATAAGCCTGTCGCGACTGGCCTTCTTTATCGCGTGGGAGTTTATCAAGCCCTGTTTAACGTTCTCCAGCGACAACACAGAAGCCATATAGTTTCCATATCGTACATGGAAGACAGTGGCGAGTGTCTGAAAATGTTTATTTAAGCTGTGTTTACAAATTTTTATTTACTTATTTATTTGTGTATAGTATACGTGTTAAAGAGCTTTTGTAAAGAACAAGAGAAATCAAAACTTCATAATCTACTTTTAACATCGAAGAATGAAAGTTTGTTATTTTGTATGTCGAAAATGATGACGATTCTCGTTTATAAATCTGTGCATGGAGCAAGAGAATGTCGTACACATGTACTTCGTCATAATGCACTGTCGTTTACAGGTACGCAGAAAGTCTCGGGTGACGTTCATTAGTAGGTGAAACTTGTTCCACCGACATTGTAATTTACTCGCTTAGGAAGCTACTAGTTCCGTTCACGGAATTTCAATTCCCATTTAAAGTCTCCTGTCATCGAATGAATTATTTCTTCTCGACCGACGAACGGCTCACGGACAGATCGACCACCTCAAGGACACCTCGGAATGTTCCTAAATCTCAAGAACATCGATTTCCGTTCTGTTCTAGAATGCGATTTCGAGTACATTATTTCCATTGTAACGTAGACATCCATCATGATTGCGGAAGAATGTTGATGTCATAGATAATTTGAAAGTCACGCAACTGTGCTCGCATATTTCAGTATTATTAGAAAGCACCTCGGAACTGTATTGTATTAGCATATACCCACAAAATATGGAGTAACTGAGAACATCGAAAGAAGCACCGTGTAGTGTTGCATACTATTATTATCATCTATTCTTTACACGTTAAAATGATTAACAGAGGAAGTACACAACTGAAGCAGCCAATTTAATTCTGCACAAAATGAAAAATAACTGGACTGCGGAATTTCTGCGTTTATGACAAAAATAAACAAACAATGCACGATACAATGGAAACATAAAAATAACAGCGAGTACTGTTACAATATTCTTAATTTATTGAGATGATTAACAGACGAAGTGCATAACTCAAGCAGACAATTTAATTCTTCAGAAAATGTAAAATATATCTAGACTGCGGAATTTCTGCATTTATGACAAAAATGAACAAAAAATGCACAATACAATAAAATCATAAAAAATAGTAGCGAGTACTATTGCAATATTCTTAAATTATTGAGATGATTAACAGACGAAGTACATAACTCAAGCAGACAATTTAATTCTGCAGAAATTTAATTCTAGACTGCGGAATTTCTGCATTTACGACAAAAATGAACAAGTAATGCACAACACAATGGAAACAAAAAATAACCGCGAGTATTGTTACAATATTCTTAACTTATAGAGATGATTACCAGACGAAGTGCATAATTCGAGCAGACAATTTAATTCTGCAGAAAATGTAAAATATCTAGACTACAGATTTTCTGCATTTACGACTGCAACTGCAACTGCTGCAGACTGCAGCGACTGCATTTTGTGCACGAAGCTCTGCGAAACAGTTCCATAAATTCCAGAAGAACGCCAACGGCCGAAGAAATCCTGGAATCGTCGCGGCAGCAGACGAAACCGTTGCGCTTCGTGTACAATCGGAAAGCATTGTCGCGGCCGGGTCACTGCATCTCATAACGTATGCACCCCAGTGCAGGCGAGAGGAAGGGCGAAATCAGGAGGGAAACCGAATTAATCCACGGGCATCCTGGGGCTGGCGGCGGAGCGCCCACGCGTTGCTGAAAACTCGCGAGCGTTGGGTCCTCGCGTACGCTCGTCCAGCTCGGGTCCGCCTCCGCGCAAACACACACCGAAACTCGCTCAAACATTCGCCGTGCGTTCGAGGCGTCTCGTGCACTCCGCAGGAAGGTCGTTTTCTTTCCTCCACGCCGCGCCGGTCGGCTTTACTATACGCGTCGTTCGTCGGTTTTACTCGTCCGCTCGCGGCGCGGCTCCGTTTCAGTCGTAGCGCAGCGCTCGTGGCGTGTGGAACGCGGTGCACTCGCGTCACGAGTGATATATCAAACGCTTCCCGAATCGCGTACACCAGTCGCACGGTTTCTCTCGCCTTCCCTCCAAACATTTCTCAAGATTTACGCCTGAAGTCCTGAAGAGATCGAACACTAGAGGGATTTTCTTTCGGTTCGGTGGATCGTTTGGTGAACAGTGATCGACGGGAACTGAGTCTGCAGGACTTAGACAGTGACTCTACGGTGTTCTTTCTTAGATTTCTCATATTCCTCGGGATTTTCACGAAAGTGTTCCACGGCGGTACCGGTCGCATTCAATGCCGCTTGTTCGCCAAGTGTTAACATGATTCCCGCGCATTGACGTTTGCGACCGACCGCGGCTGCGGCCTGCTCAGCTGTGAATTCGTAAAAGTGAGTATCGCATTCTATTTCGTGCCATCAAAATTACTTCGTTCTGCTCCGCGATCTATTTTATTATTGGACAATTATTATATGATCCTTCTGTAACAGGCCTTCGGTCATAGTACTTCATAACGTGGGCAAACTTCATGTACTTGATTTACTGCATCTTTTGAGATCATGCGTCTTCTTGAGACAGTTTGGCGTAGCGATATCCTGAACCAGTTAGCCCTTTTTTGACGAGTGTATTTGTGTCATAGTACATCAGCTAACTGATTAAGAAGGATATATACTTTGTTAGTCTTTATTAAATTGTATATCTTATAAAAGTGAAGGAAATATGAAAAAGATCAAACGTATACGGTGTAATTACAGTAACTCACTTTTCAAGGAGATTCCAACAGTTAACTGGTTAAAATAAATGCTGGAGATTTCTAACGTTAATGCTCCAAACTCGCGCGGACAATTAGCAGACTCGTACAAGGATGAATTCATTTTAACTTTCCATTTTAGTAATTACTAGCTTGCGGATCTTGCTGCAGAATGAAAATTGTCTTCGTGAATTGTAAGGAGCGGTTACCGGTTACAATGTATTATAACTATAATTTATCTCTCCCTTGAACAATCTCGACAACGAGGAAAGAGCAAATCGACATTCTTAAATTATTTTAATCTTGCTACTAATCTTGCTTCTCGTCGCACATGCGTAAAATCCGCATGCTAGTAATCAACGTCGCGGAGGATTAGCAAAAAGAGAAGACCGTTGGCTCAGAAATCCCAAAAATACGGACCGCTGCACTCTAAAAAATTCAATTTCATTAGCGAAGTATTTGAGAAACGAGCGGAAAAAATTCGATCCGCAGTAAACGCGCACCAAACGAGCCTAAAAACGCCGGTCATTACCAAACGATACTCCGTTTTCGCGTGCGAGGATCGTTTAAAAGCTGCGCGCTCTGCCCCGGCTAATTATTATTAATGAGGGGAGATACAGTTAACAGTGTGGGAATAGTTACCATTTTCTTGCGCTCCCTCGTTATGGAAATATTCAAACAATCGGGCCACGCAAGCTTCTGCGTAGCACCGGCGTTCGCCAGCTTCGCGAATGTTTCAGCTTCTGGAGCTTATGGCACGCAGCTGCGTCGCGATTCCGCTGTTTATGCTAGTCCGCAGGGAGCTCCCCCCGCATTCGACGGTGTTCCGCTCGTCGAACGAAATCGCGCCGGCTTGCAAACGAAATCGCATCGCGTTCGGTTTTTTTCTGCAAAACTTTCCGCGTTTGCACATCGTCGGCCGATCGCTTCGATCATTATCGAACGGCCTTCGCCGCGATTATGTTTCTCCCTGATGCAACCTTGCCACGGGGCGGAGGCGCTGCCATTCTATTTGCAGTGGACACGGGCGCTGCAATTACACGATCCCGCTGTCGTAAATCGGAAACAGTGGAACGGACGAAAATTGGAGCAAGAATTTCACCTTGGCTTCAACCTGTTCTCGAGGATTCTCGCTGGTTACCACGTTTCAAGCCGCGTTCCAAACCAGTTCGCTTTTGCAAAAGCAAAACCGACGATTGCAATTTCTAATTCTGATTCACCGCTGATTAAGTCACCCGCTTAATCGGCGTTCCGACGGTAACGCGTTTTACAACGCGCGCAAATCATTTCGGTGTTAACGACGATCCTAGGGGACGATACATGGTATCATTCCAGGTCTAATGCCGTCGTTTATGCTCGATCCTGAGGGATAACGGAATAGTATTTTATCTTCGTAAGCATTTCCGCTTCTGATGCGAGTAACAGGAATTTCTTTTTATCAAATCTCGGATAGCGGTTCGCATAAGTGTATTAAATCCGGAATTACCGAGTATCCTAGGCAGCTTATCTCGCGAAACTTGGATCAATTTCAATTTCATCGGAGCTGCGGATAGACTGCGAAACGGTGTTCATTATTTTGTTTATTTCTTTCTTTGTCACGCGTGAATCACTTTTACTGTTCCTTTGTGCTGAACACGATAATCTCTAGCATCGAATGAATGTCATGAAGTAAGAATTGTATCTCGGAAACTCGATGTGAAGCTGACGAAACGATTCTTTTATTTTCGTTATTTTTTAATGAAAACGTTTGATATGTCTCATTCGATGAATATAAAGCTAATTATGCTCGAAAACAAATCAAAGGCGCAGGAATTGGTCACCTCACAGTAATCGGCTCTAAATTTATTATGGGATATACGATTTGTTAATTCTTTAAACGACTGAAAGAAGTTATAACCAACTGACCGATATATTTTTTACTTTTTTTATTAGATTTTTGAACAACATTTATAGCATCTCTTTGACAAAATTTTGATCATATTTTATAATAGAATACGATATATACGATAAAAATAGCTGTGTACAGCGAATTTATGTAAAAAAAATAATTGTCGAAAAAATAAGTGTCAGAACCTGTTGAATTTCCGGGTCGATTGAATTTTTTCGGGTGACCTGCAAGAGGCAGAGGTAAAATTCGTGAAAGACGCACCTGTAGAAAGAAAGTCGTCACGGGTCGATCACCCCAAAGAATCTCTCCCGTTTCGACAGAAGGAAGTAAAAAGACACAAAACCGTTGATTGCAGGTGAGACCAGAGGAATGCTGAAGCACGTGTCGGTCTCGCCCTGGAGAGGGCGAGCAGACAGCGTGAGCCTCGCCTCGAGCGGGGGTGCGAGCAGTTGCGGAAGCGGAAGTCCGACTCCAGGTCATACTCCGCCGCCCTCGAGGGCGTCCTCGTGCGCGTCTCTCGCGCCCCTGACCGCTCTTTCCAGCTTCTCGCCGGCGGACGCCACCCAACAACAGGTAAACCCACCAAAATCCGTAGAGATACATCTTCGAAAATCAATTTCGCGTTTATCGTAAACCGCGGCCAATCGGAAATTGCTCGTTGATTGCTGGCACGGGGTGGTGGGGAAGGGTCAAGAAACGCGGTGGAATCGATTCTAATGGAAAAAGTTGCTCGAGAGAAAGGTCTCGGTACGCGGGAGAGAAGAAAAAGCAATGACGCGGTTGCTTAATGAAACCAACGAGGAGAACAAAACGTTATCCGTGACGGCGCGGTGGAACGGTTTCGTGAAAACGAGAACAAAACGATTCCCCGCACTTATTAACAGCTGGCCCGATGTCCTTGCGTCGCTAATGGGATCCATCGACGGGACGTGTGTTTAATCCGTGATCATTTCTGACGCACTGCCTTACTGATTACGCTGGCTGCTAGAACAGCGGTGCTTTACCGTACGGCAAACAACCTTCGAAGTTAAACAGTACGTTTTTCAACCCACTCCCCTCTCGGAGAGGTCACCATCTGTGTAACTCTGACTTTTTGATCGGCCTTTGCGCAATGCTTAAAGTATCAAACACTGAAGCTAAGTGCAGCGGTGGCAGTCGGGCAAAGTAGTACGGTGCTCTTTGAACAAAAAAATGTTATTTACAAAATATATTTTTCTGATCGTAGTTCTTTTTTTTAACAGCTGCAATAATAATCAGACTGTGAGAGGTAACTTTGAAATAACCGCGTGCTCCCAGAAGAAGAATGAAAAAGAAAATTATCTTTCACGCTGGCAGATACTTTGCCCACTTTTTTCGGTTCATAAATATTTATTTCCTGAAAACTTAATTCAATTGCCCGATTTTAAGCAGAGAAATTAACATAAAAACCAGATCGATAGTTTTTTAGTCGAATTTAAAGCTTGGGTCGGGACGTTACGAAACTGCTAATAATTGTGGTATTTTCAAAATTAACAATTTTCATAAAATCTTTGCCAATCTTTTTATGAAAGACTTTTTTAATTACTTCTAACGCCCTGTCGTTTCGTACTTTCTTTAAAGCGTCACCTATTATTTTGCGAACGAATACATAAAATAAATTAGAAACTTTTTCAAGCGCAAGGAATTAATGAAATTTTCAATGATCCATTAAAATGGTTACTCTAAGAGACAATCAGTTGAACAATCGATAAACTGCAGGTTGCCTGCACTCGTAACAAACATCAGCAGATGCATCACGAAACGATGATAAGATTATAGATTGAGAACACTGTTGTGATATTTGCACAGTGTGAAAATGATTAAATGGAGTAGCGAATGTCCGGTTTCAGCTTGCAGACAATTTTTATCGTGCATAATTATCCGCATTCTAATGATCACTGCTGCATATTCCTTCTCGCAGACAGTGCACGCTGCCGTAAATACCAGCAAGCAGTATGATTTATACACCGTTTGACCACCCGGAATCGATGTGCAGAATTTTTACTATGCACGGAAATCAGCAGTCTCGATATCGCACGCTTCCTTATCGCAGAAAATGCAAACAGTATTGCTTTACGATTCGATCGAACGCACAGAGAACATCTTATCTACCTGTGTTTATTCTACAATTTCGAAAAGTCTGCAATTTACAGTTAAAAACTTCTTAATAAATTGTTTTACGGTTTTATGATATAAATATTTAAATCGTATTACAACAAGTTATTACCAATTACATTATTTAATAATATTGTTTGGAATTATCACGTAGAAAATGATAGTATAACAGAATATAGCGTAATTTCTTAGTATAACAGAATAATTGAAAATTCTATGAATAGGATTCCGGCAGATAAAGTCTTAACGAAGAAGTTTCTGGATTTGGTTACGTATCTTTTCATTCCTATCGGTGGACTTTCGGGGTTGATTCGGATATTATTTGGAAAAGCAGCTGAACGTCTATTTTTGTGGGACGAAAGTCGAGGTTTCGTGTTCGCGGAGGGTGAGATTCTCACGACACGGCCAACAGTCCCAAGTGCCTACGACTGCACACCGTGCGGTTTCGCATCCCTTTTTGCGCGAACAGAAACATGACTCTCCGGAGGCCCTTCATCCCGGACAAGATGTTTAGGGAGGTCACTTTTTCTCGACATCTGCGAGGAAACCGAACAAGGAACGGCCGAAAGGCCGCATTCAAATAAGAACATTTGCATTCAGAATCCCACTCTCTGCAGGACAATTCGTAGTTTCGTCCGAATCCTGCACAATAACCAGCGAAAGTACGCTAACAACCGTGTTAACGTTTAAAGAATTAATTCGCGACACGAACGGACCGCGGAATCCCGTTCGAATTATTTCGTACTGTTACCGTATACAATTGTATCGAATACTATGGCACAGTTACGGCAGATAGATCATTCCGAAAATAATCACAGAAAATGTGCAAGACAATTTTTCACACGATCGTGACTAACGAGTTATTAATCGTATGCACGTGCATTGTGTTTATACGAAGAAAAAAAAACTACGGAAACGTGTTTCGATCGGATCGCATTAGCGGCAGTTTTAATTCAAAGCGTATATATATATCCGTCCAATTGTATTCAGAATGAGTCCTCTCAGAATCTAGGATCCCGGCGAAATCGGATTATCGACTGATTTCGCGCGCACAGGATTGTCTTTCGTTTCTAATTGTATCGCTAATCATGAGACCACCCGAGAGTTTGGCTAATGAGGATTAAGGTCGCCGCGTTCGCGAGGAATGCATTAACGCCTGTGTATCCCACTTTCTGGGGTTGCAACCGTGAAATGGCCGTCGTCGATACGCGACCACGTTAAGACTGTGTGTGCACGCGTTTGAATTTGCTTGGCCCGCTTCGCACGCTGCGCTGCGCAAAGGTCGGCGCAGACGACTGACTTCTTCCGTTAGCTTATAAATTCGAGGAGCCATCTGCTCGCACATCCTGGCCGGTGGATTGAATATTTTCACAACCAGATTCCCCACGGAAAGTCTTGTGAAACGTATTTGCCGTCGTTTCACACCTCGCCGCTTCGGGGAAAAAAAAATGTTAGGTGGATCGTGCGGGCCTAGAACCTTTTTTAACAGGAGCTACGAGAAACAGATTGTAATTCGAAGATTTCGGAACGAATTTTGTGAATTTGCTGTTTCATGCATTTGTTACAATTTCATTGTTTGGTTCCAATGTAAAGAAGCAATTGTAGAATTCGGCAATCTGCGATTACTAGATTAATTGTGCAACAAATACGAATTTCTTTCTTTCACGAATGATTTTATTAAGCTGACGTTCTCAATTTCTTTTAATTTTGCAATTGCTTCAGATTGCTTTTATTCATTTTTGTCACAAAATTTAGTAGTTTCTACACTGCCGTCATTTATGTGTGTGTGGGAAATAGAAATTGTCTGGAATAATTGTGTAGAAAAAGAGTTAAACACAGATGTATTTTACCTATTATTAATTCACTCCCAATTTGACCCTGGAATGTATATATAATATATAATAATAATAACGCGTATATTATATATTAATAATGTTCTAGTATTTATCTATACGTTTGTAAACAAATTAAAAATTTGACGCGGTATCTGTCACCATGAACGAATCTTGCGTCTCCGAATGATGTTCGTTGCCGTCAACGCGCCTGCAACGCAAAAAGCTGTCTCCCATTAAAGACTATCTTCCCTCCTAACCTAGAAAGGTATGAAATAAATTTCGAGAACACCCGACGTCGCCTGGAAGTGAATTGGGGAGGGGTCAACAAATTCTTCTCTCCGTTCTAGGGTCGCGAGTCTCGTCGCTCCGTGGGCTATCTAAAAGTTTCGAGCCGTATAGCGGAGTTTATCTTTGTCGGTCCCGCAGTTTTTGTCGGCGGAACCAAGAATTCTGTGTGAGAACCCCGCATGCCAGGACGTCGCACATTGCGGCCGACTCACAATATGGCTGAAAAAGTGCGCCGGTGGTTCCACTTAATCGTTCCTTGTGGTTACCCGAGTTTCGCTTGCCGATCGGGTCGCTGAAAAAATCGGACCATCGACTTCCTCCCGAAATTTTGCTAACAAACGCACGAAAAATCCATCGTCGAGAGAACGCGCGCCATTAGAGAATGGAAGAATGAATGGCTCGCGATGAACGCATTAGGAATATGTTTTAATTCCGGCGCGGCAGAGGCTTTATCGCTCGATAAGATAATTGCTACGCCGAAGCGCGTTCCGTTTGCTGGTTCTCGAGGATGCTGGAACCGGTACGGAATAAAACGTATTCTGGTCAGGTTTTTTTTCGACTCCGTTAACTGACTGTAGGAAGGGAGCTGCGGCTTCCAGGTTACCGCACAGCTTTACGTAAGTGACGGGAAATACGAAAAATTATCGCGCCGAGCAATGATCCTTATGATGTCAACGTCTTCTTCCTGGTGCTGGACCGACTCTGTTCAAACGCGATCATCTGACACCTTAGATACTGGACAGTAGCGTCGATACATCAGCCGTATATTGCTCTTTCGACAGTGTTTGTCCGGTGATTAGTTTCCCAAGAGTTTGAAGCACAGTGGATTTTCATTGCACAGACTTTCCAGACTCGATGCAAATCCTTAACACTAGAAAATCTAATTTATAAAATCTACTCGTGCAATACTCAATGTATGTTCAATAATACTCGATGACTTTATAATTTCTCAGTCTACAATTTATAGTTAAATATTTCTTAATAAATTGTTTAGTGGCTCAAATTATTTCAATCGTATGCCAACGAGTTATCTCCGGTGTCATTAATAATTTCGTTTAGGATTATCATGTAAAAAAAGGTTATTTTAACGCTAGCACAACAATTGAAAATTCTAGCTACATTTTACTACTATTATTACCAGTTCATCGCAAAGTTTCACCTGGAAATATTTTTACAATTTCGGTAGCCGCGAAGAAAAACCCAGTCGGTTCGACCGTTCGATAATTGTGGTGTTAATAATTCCACTTCCTCACGTCCGAATAGAACGATTTGATCGCGCCTGATGAAGAGCGAGAAGTTGGAATCCAGCATTCCGAGATTAATGGAACAGTAACTGGTTTGTTCATCGCCGGATCTTCTCTCGATTTTCCGAATCGGAGACCCTACGGCACGAACAATAGGCATTATCCGGGGGAATGGAATATAGGAATGATAATGGGGTGAAGGATGGCGGAGATATCATCTCGACCTTGTATTCAGACCAAGAGACCGTCGCGTTGACGATCATCCTCGAGGAATCCGACCTTCTTCGCGCCGAAGAAGGGAGAACTGTCTTGCCGTGAGAATGGTAGGACAAAGGATTTCGAAACTCGAGGATGTTTCATTCGCTACCGGTGTGTACATTTTCTGAAATCGTGCGAACACCGACGGTGCAACGTTCACTCGGGAAGGCCGTGATCGAACGACACCAGAAAAGTCGAACGTTTCGGTGGAATTAAGCGCGCTTTATCAGAGACCGGTTCGGGATCGGAGTGCGTACACAAGAAAGCCGGAACCACGGGCCGCCGCGCCGGATGTTGCGAGGTCCGAGAACCCGGGACAGGTCCCGAACCCAGCAGCGGAACGAAAACGTACGTGTCCCATTGATTCCGGACAGAAAAAAAGGTTGCGTTAGATCGACGTTTTCGACGCGAATCCGGCGGCCTCTGCACGCAAAAAGTAATCTATCGGTAAACCGAACAATGGGACGCACCTGTGCCTATCGAGTAGCACGAAAAGTAGGAGGCATTCGTCCAGTTTCAATTTTCTGGTCCGATGTCTTTACTGTCTCGTTAAACACACGCACGTTTTACCTGCTCAACTTTCACAACACGAAACGGGAACGATTTCGTTTTGTTCACCGAAAAACAGACAGTCTAGCTGGAGGCATCATTATGCGTTTCGTTCATACTTCTAACAATTTAATACCCTATTGTGCTTTCTGAATAGTTCGTTCTATAGTTGATCGAATAATTCTTTGCTCGAATAATTTTTTACTCGAATAATTCCAAACATTCTTTATTCTCATAATTCGAAAAAGTAATAATAGAAGAAATAAATCAATAAAAACTACGAAAAAGCGTTTTATATTCCATCATTTTCATTCAAATCAATTATTTTCCGTATGAATAAATAAATATTATAAATGTGTATTCTTATTCGAATGAATTCTTTCTCGAATAAATTCTTACTCGAATAAAATTTTATTCGGATACATTTTTATTCGATCGAATATTTATCCGATAGCACCAATACAATTTTATTTATTAGTAGTTCACCGTTCGAAACACAGACCAACGGTTCTCCCATTCCCGCAGTAACCTAATTTTCGAATTTCCAATAACATGGGCGGACAATTCAGTGGGCAGAAGAAGAAAATCCGTCGAAAGTCTTCCTGCTTCGTTTCCTTCGCAGAGCAGCGAGGGGGCGTAATAAACTGTGCGTCGCATTAATTATTACGTGTCGGCGCACCCGCATGACGGCGACATCGGTCTTCGAAGGGTGGCCGGTGGGGGAAACCCCCGTCGCATCGTCGAGGCTTTTCACCGGAGGCCGTCAAACCTCGTCCCACAATGGCTTGTAATCAGGATACAAGCGATCCCTGACCAGAAGGATGCTTCCCGTATGAGATCCAAGCAGCGTCGTACGTCACGGTTATGTCTCCCTTGAAAGCATCCTTCTCGGAACGTTATTATCCTGCGGAACAAGCTCTCTGGGTGTCTAGGTGTTCGTTCGAGCGAGCCCGATCGGCGTTTAAAGCGCGGGGTTGCTTGTCCGCCATCTTATTATCATGTTAAACGGTCCACGGAATGTCTGATTGCGTAACTGCGTTAAGTAGCGCTTTCCTACGGCGGGGAATGCCATTATGTCATAGCCGCGCGCGAAGAAAGTCGGCCCGACGAGATGCATAATCGACGATAAACGCGTGCGTGTCACCCCCTAATTCGAACAACATATTACTGCAACGAGAGACAATTGACGCGTCAATAAATGCATTTTCGTGATTCGTAAAACGTAGTGAAATTGCTTCGTCCGATCAAAATGCGATTTAGCGACGATAGGAATGCTTATGCGAATGCCGTAAACGCTATGAAAGTCGTTCGATTATTTCGTAATTTTATAAACATGACGCTCTGTTGCATCGTAATGAGACAGTGATGCAGATTTCGTACATAATTAGCTAAATATGAATATTATTCGTTCATCTGTGAATCGAAGCAAAATTTGATTGTTCCGGTAACGTGAAAGTACCAATTATGAAACGCTGTTGCTATTTTAGTCGTATTATCTTTCATTTATATTAAATAAATATTTCAAAGTTCATTACGTTATCTAGAAACATGAATTTATCGAACAGTAATATAAATATTCAACAGTAACACTTTTAAACTTCAATAGAATAGATAATAATCTATATAATATAATATATTGTAATAATATAATTATAATATAATAATACAATTATAATATATTATAATAATCTATAATAATCTATATCCCCTCAGAAAAGCGTTCCGTAATAGGTAGTCTTACCTCATAAAAATCTAGGAATGAAATGAAGACATACAAGAAACAAAAATGAGATCTCGTTCTGTTACGAAAATTAAATAACGGCGAGGAATTGGTAATCAGCGTAGAAAGAAGTCGTTCGAACACTTTCGAGGGCGACCGTATTTGGAGGAGGGACGTCTCCTGTCAGCTCGTTCACAGATAATTATAGGTTATTATCAGGCCCGGAAAAGAAGAGAGTCACGAGATGAACTCTCCTGTTTGGAGACACACGTGATTTTTAACGGAGTGGTCGGCCTTAAATAAACACGGGCCGAATCTTACAAAAACAGGGTTGACGTTCCTGATGGAAGGAGCAGCGGGCATTCGTGGACGGATTAGAGAAGCCCTCGGGTTCTTTTTTCTTTCGCTTTCTCCACCATGGAGAAGATCGACTCCGCTGTCTGCTTGTTTTCGTAACCATCGCTTAAACAAACGCGCGGAAGCTTTCGGCAAAATCGTGGATCGCGTTGCGCTGGCCGACCAGATCCACAGATAAATCGGCTGGCGTAGGCGGAAGGGGAGTTTCGGCGCGATTAGCCCCGTGGATTCTTGGGTAATCGCGGCCGGCTTTCTGTCAGATAATGCCCGCTCGGAACAACGGATAGATCGAGGCTCTTCCGGGATCGGCAATTAGTACCGAGAATACGTGATTCGGGCTTCCGTCCCGATAAAAACCGTATCGATCATTTCGGTATAAATAAAACCGTCTTCTTTCGGCTTATCTGCGCGAGCGACGTCTCTCGCCGGGATGCGTTTTCTCCAGTTATCGGTGCCGTTCACCCGTTTTTCCTCGAACTGATAACGAGATCACGAAAAAGAAACGCCAGTCGAAACGATTGCCGGCCGGCTGAAGAATTGATCTGCTCGAGTCACGCGAGAAAACGCGGGGAAGCAGCTTGTCTCGGTCGTTCCACGGATCTTACACAATTCTGCGGCGCTGTTAGTGCAGGATTGTTTCGTTACATGTGCTTGAGTCGTTTCTGATTTTTTCGCTCTTTATAGAGGATGATTGGGGTTGCGTACGTTGAGGCTCGATCAATTCTTCCATGAAAACGGAGCCGCCGTTACTTCTAATTAGTACATTTAATAATACCGTACGCACTATACGACGTTTCGTACACGTGTTTCATAATTTTAGCTTCTGCTGTGTTTTCTGATATATTTCTGAATTGTTCATTAACACTAGGTTCGCGGAATCCGTCAAAATGGCGGGTCACTAATTTTTTTATTTACGATCATTTAGATTGTAAAGATACATTTATTCGATATATGTTTTACTCGCGGCAAATATTACAATAACGCTGGTGAAAAATCAGAATAAATATCTCCATGTTCCTTTTAAAAAGTAATATAAAACAGTTGCTTTTAGTGCTCTGTAAATCAAGTGTGAAAGAAGGACATAAGAAACATCCACCCCCAAAAACTCTTAAGTATAATACATTAAGCATAGTATATTATAATTGCCCTGCTGTAGTTTCTGATCTATTTCTGAATTGATCACTGAATACAGTATAGTGTACAAGAAACGTTCACAAAAATCTTCCAGTACAGTATTACCCCGTTAGTTGATCTTAAAACGATGAACCGTTTAAAAGCTCTAGAACTGTAAATCCAGGAAACCTCGCACCAAAATTATCTAAAAATAGAGAACGCCTACAAAATCACGAGTACGATACAGCTTCGCAAGTGGTCCCTCTCTAGCGTTAGAATCTCTTGAAAAACCCGCAGATTTCTTCCGGTCACGTCTGCGGTGCGACCGTGGCGATAATTGTGTCTTAACGAGTGAGCAGCGGAGACAGTTAACGAGGCATTACCGCGCTTGGAATTCAGATCGCGAGCGCATGAACGTAAACCGATCCGGTCGTTATACTGTTCCGACTGATTAATCTTCACGGCTGATTCCGGCCCGGTTGATCGTCCCATCTTCGAATGGCGGCTGCGAATTCGGAATGGAAACGCGTCGGCCCTCGTCGCAGGGGTCAGTCCGACTACATACATCCGCGATTTAGCGATCGAGCTGCGAGCCGGAATCCGTTGCTTAACAGCTATGACGATCGTCGATTGCACAACCGGTGACGCACGTTCACCTTCCAAATACGTTCTTGGCGATTGCTGCAAGGGATTCTGCAGTATAGCCCTGACCTTTGATAGATTGCGGTCCAAATTGTCATTTCGTCTCCGAAGCAAGGGCCGCACCAAATTACTGAACGAAATAAATCAATATTCAATGAATTAGAACAAGTAGCTACTTCATATTTCATTTGTTAATATTATATTTAGACCGTGGACTTTCATGCGGAATAAAAATTATTTGAGATAATCGTGTAAGAAATATAAGTCAGTTTAAAATATGTTTCCTCCTCGATTAATAGCAAATTAATAGCAATAAATTGAAAATAATAGAAATAATTGAAAATTAGAAAAAATAGAATAGAAAGAATTGAAAATAATAGAGATAATTCAAAATAATGAAGCAATACCTTTAAATTATAATATCTTCACAGTCTTGTGATTGATTCGTTAATTAATTTAAGTCATAAACGCATGAAATCCGCAGTCTAATCATAATGCTTTGGCATAATGCCAAAGCATGCATTTTATAATATATCAATTTGGTGGGAAGAATGGTACTCGAGCTACTAGGCAACAAATTAACGTTGCTATTACTTACGGATAATCCTATAGAATTTTCTAATTTCGATCTGTTACGTTTGTCCGGACCTTTTATCTGCTGTATTTCATCATTGAGAAGAAGCTGTTCCATCGTGGGTCAGGGCCGAATCAAAAGAAGCAGCGAGCCGTTCGTTGCCCATAAGTGTTCTAGCTCATGCGCGGAACCGCTTTGGGGCCATGCAACAGGTTCAGGACGGTGATTACGCCATTAATGTCCTCGATCATTGCTCGGAAGAAACGGACTTAACATCCCTGCGTCCGTTTATTATGCGTGTTTCGTTTTGTATAATTGCATGTCTGAAACGCACAGGTGGCTTTAAAGCGTGATGCCGACTTAACGACGAGGCGAATGGGATTCTGTAACGTAAATTGTAGATCGTAGCGGCGATTGGTGGCCCATTCAAGAAAATCCTCGCGTAAATTCCTACGGCGTGAATTGGTCAACGGCTGCCGCGCCGGTGAAAGCCACTGGCTTCTCACACGTGGCCGAGTACGCGAAACTACTCTTGAACAGTCATGCCTGTACCGGGAATCGCTGGTCAGCCTGTTTGTGACGCATGGCGGCCAATTAGAGTGTCATTCTACATATTTATTGGATCGTATTGCTCTTAAACGTTGTATTATTCCCGGCTCGACCGCTGGCCTATCTGCATTCGCAGCTCTAATTCATTCTCAAAGGCGGAACTGTCGAGCCCCGTCGCGGCATTCTTTCTCGAGGTGTTACGCGATTGTCTAGCTGCTCTAATTGCCCCTTTTTATCGTTGTCGCCGATCCGCAGGCTTCCGCGGACCCCGGGAAAATTATAAAACCCTGGTGGGAAGCTTCCTCGACGAGCAGATACATCATCCAAACTCGATTGCTCGCAACCTTTCATTACCGTAGGAAATTAAATGCCGGCTAAGACTAATCATTCCACGCTTTATTTATTAAAATGCAATAGACAATACGCTCCGTTTTTGACGTGGCGTTATAGAAAAGGAGGCGCCGCGTTTGCTTCGAATATCAATCGATATCTGATCATCGTAATAGAAATAATAGATTGAGAAAGTATTCATAGATACAAAGGCGAGAAATGTGTAAACGTCGTAATAATTTCTTTTTAGCAGTTGGAAGAAATTTATATGGTTTTCAAACGTTTAAATACTCGGGCGAGATTCGTCATTTTCACTGTAAAGGGTTAACAAAGTAAATGCTTCGATGAGCATCGATGGAAGCTCGTGGAAGTGAACTCTTGGCGTCAGAGAAATTTTGTGGTTTTGTAACCGTAGTCAGTTCCACCGTGATTCATACCCACGCGATCACATACGTGCGTCGCGAACTGTTGCTTTCCAAGCGAATTATTTTATTTCGCGCGGAGTTAGAAAGCCTCGGAATCAACTTGTTGCAGTAATTAAATGTTAAATCATACTTTCGATCGAAGAGAATGAATGATCGGCGGCGCAGCGACGCGAAAAGATTCGGAGAGAGATAGATCAACGTTTAAAAGTGGGTGTCGCGATAAGGAGAAATTACAGGAAGCGATTAAAATAGGACGCAGGAATAAAATCGAACGGCGATTAATGTATCGCCTGGATCGTTCCAATAGATCCGTAACGCACAACTCGGCCGACACGTTTCACAACGGAAGACTTACTGCCTGGATAAACAGACGGCCTGCCACCGCGGTTTCTGCTTTGCATGCGATTACGCAGTGTTCACACCACGAGCACGTGCTAATAAGCTGGCATTAGAGGCGTCGCGACGATTTCTCCGGGCGCCGAAAGGTCTTCGCGGTATCGGCGACGATCGTGCCATGCGTCGCGTGGGCCGCGATATTGCCTTCGGGGAATCCGTGCTGCCCGTCCTTGATCAACCGGAGATGCAATCCGAAAGTGTTCGATCCGGTTGCGCGAGTTTCGCGGAATCGATTCTGCGAACAGCACGCGAAAGCTGCGATCCTTCGATACGCCTGGAATTTCCTTATGGTGCCACTGGTCCTTTAAAAAAAAAAGGACGGGCCCAAAGGAGCCAGCTTCCTGCCCAACATCGAGCCCTTTCTTCGCGCTGTCGTCGATCGACATCTGTGCGAATGGGATCGCAACAATTGCGGTTCCCCGGTACAGATGGTCGCGCTTTCGTTTTGTATCCGGCGCGGCGGACAGTCGGCGTTACCGCATTTAACATTCTTCTCGCACGGCTCCGGGACCTGCCCATATAATGCCAGAAACAACGCTGCTTTCACGCCGAATTCTGAGCTGGGGAACACGTGGTTAGGTCTGAAAGGGGAGCGTTCGTCAGCTCGTCGTCCTTCCCCGCGGTTCAGTTTTCGGGAAACGTGTTAGCCGAGACTTCGCACTTTCTTCATTTTTAACACCTTGACATACCATTTTGTTCGCAGTTATTGCGATTACAAATTTTTCGATTGCAATCATTTCTTAGAAGAGAAAGGAAATTGATGCTTATCGTGTGCTTAAATTTACTTGAATGCTGAAATATTGATGACAATATTTTAGAATTTTATTCCAATTTTAAAGGACAGAATAACATATGTACCTAATAAGTTATTTTTAAAAATTTGTACGACGAGTCGGACTCGTCAAGGTACGGCAAGGTGTTAACTCGATGCTCGTCGTTGCATCATTCTTCTGTAATCAGAGGTTTCTACTTTCCGTTGCGTAAATTAAAATTTTGGGGGAATATTTTTAGAAAATAGGACTCCTTAAGAATAGAACTTCTGATTTTTTCTTTTACAGCTCCTGATGCTACGAAAATGTTTCTCTGAGATATTTTCAGTCGCGAGAAATTTAAATGAACGCATAAATGCGCGCAACGTTTACGTTCATTACACGAAAGAGTTTATTTCTGCACAAACTTCCGAGACTCTTCGAACTGGTGTCTTTTCGCATCGACACAATGTTCACGCTCTCTGCGCGAAGAATTTCATTTTCACGGCCAACATTTTAGCGAAAGGGGCGCACAGTGGATTATTATTACGTCCCCGGTCGATACGTGATCCGATCAACGACGTGTTCGAGCTTTCGATGAAAGCGTTCGTTCATGGCAGCGTGCTCCGCCGATCGATTCGGCATTTTCTGTCCACAAAGAGCCGCTTTATGGATCATCGTGCTTATTGGTTGCGCTTTTTGGCAATTCACGAACGAAGACACGATCTTACAGACGGAGAAACACGGAAAGAAGAAGAGAAAGCACAGAAAGAAGAGAAGACGCAGCAGAAAGAAAAAAGAAATCGAAGCGCACGCTGGCTAATGACTGCGAAGATTGCTTTCCGTGCGCAAATCGCGAGCATCGTCGGGAAGGAACCTGTTCGCGAGTGGCACTCTTTCGGTCCGTGAGATAAAAAGTTCGATGCAGGTCTCTGAAAGAGTCTCGTGTTACTCGACCGACCGCAGGAATTAATCATCTCGTCTTCCACCTCGACGTGCGATTCTTCTTTTCGTTGCGCACGCTCGTTACCCTGTTCCCGGGAGTTCCTGGTAGCGGTCTTCATCGAGAGAGCTAGCTCGCTCGCTCGTAACACGCGTGAAAATTGCAGGCGACGCGTGTTTGCCTCTCGCGGAGTGCACCGACAGGTAGCGACTGCCTGGGAATGTAAATGAGTCGCCGACAACTGTATCGGAGAACCACAATTTCCTTGGAACTCGTTGCTGCGAGCCTTGCGGTTTCGCGAAATTGTAAAATAATCGCCGATCGAATTCGGTTCGAATCGGAATGCGAAAACATGATCGATGCAGTGGACCATGTACCGAGTGTCACATATGTAAACGGAACTCCTATTGCATTGTTTTAGGTTAGTTCACGGATATAACGTGATGCACGACCAGATTTCGATGCACATTTCCGATCGTCTTTTAATAAAACGATCGTACATTTGAGATATCGAGCGAATATAAAAAACGAAGTACGAAATGAATACAATAGGCCACTAGGCACATGGTTCTACCAAATATCCCCCACTATGCGCGAATTTTCTAGCATCCCCGAGTGCGATCGACGGAGCCTGATCGACGCCTTCTATTTACAGTTTCTATCTTGGCCATTCAAGATCCCCTCCGACGGACGCGTTGCTCCTATTAATTGACAATTCGCGACGTATCTCTCGTTCCCGATCGGCCAATAATTTCTCATCGATTATCACGGGTCAGCCGGCCCGCGCGGATCTCACATTATCGTTCCGAGTACCGTGAAACCACCGGCACAGATCTTCCTTCATCATTGGGAAATTGTAATGGAACAGGGCCGGAGAGATCGCGATGCCTCGCCACGACCATCTGGCACACAGTGCTCCCATTCACTCTTTCTTTCGTGAGTCTTCCCCACCAACGGACCAGACGGTTTGTCGTAGTATGTTCTTCCTTCATCCGACTCCTCCTTACCCTCTTTTACCGCCTTTGTGCTCTGTTCGGCGTCCCTCCCTCCCTCCCCCTCTCCTCTTCGTTTTATATCTTCCCGTGATATCAAGCCCCCCCGACGATCCTGTTTGCCGACGTCTCGGAATTGTTCGGGGAAGAACAAAGCCCCGATCGTTTCCCTAAAACGCTCCAAAAGTCTGGAACCCTCTGCCATCTTCGTGACTTTTAGAGAATACGGTGGGCGGTAACTGGAGAACTTGTTCCTCCATGATAAAATTTACTTGGAAATTATGTGCATCAGATATTTCTGCGTCTTCCAAGTTTCTCAGATTTTTCTCTGCTTTCCTCGATCTCAGCCAGATCGCAAAAGTTAGGTGCACATTTATTCTTATCGGTGGCTATTCGTACCGAATCGAATTAACTTCGAGTTTTTGTACAAAAGGCAGGATTTCTGCGTCCTCTGCGTTCTCCGGATTTTTGTATTTTCTTTCGTTTTAGTTATACTGCACAATTACGTGCACATTTGTTGCTGGAATTTTCTTATTCATGAGCACTCGTACTCTAGATTCAGTTGCAGTTTCTTCAAGAAAAAATTCATGCTGCTTCGGTGTTTCTAGTTTTGCTGATCTTCATTAGACTGCAAAACTACGCGTACACTTGAAAGTGTTAGAATCATAATGGTGCGAGTCACATTCACGAAAATGTTGATTTTTGACTTAAAATGTAATTTAGATACGCGAAGATATTAAAAAGACAAATGACATGAACGATCAAGTTACTTTAAATTAACTTAACTCTAAATTATCTGAACAGAAAATTCGATAAGTACACGTTGAGGAAAACGTGACTTGTGTGCTACTATCACGTCGTTCTCATACCGAATGAACCTAACTGGAAGTCCCCGTATAAAAAAAAAACATACTCATGCTCCCCCAATTTTTCAACTTCTGCTGATATAGATTAGACAGCAGAACTATGTATAAACCCGCAATTCATGATTGACGTTCGTGTAAGTGCGTCAGAAAAGATCCCAAAAGAACACGATGATTACGTGTCACTTTGCGAATTGATACAGTCCCGGATAAGCTCGTTACATCACGGTCTTAAGTAACTGTAAGTAATTGCACTAATTCATAACGGAATCGGGTGTTTACATCGAGAGAAACTTCAACGAAACTGACTATTCCAATCCGTGTGTCCGCAGCAATATGATTGAAGTAAAAAGCTACAATCTCTCGCAGTCGTTCTCTTCAACAAATACACGTATCCGCAATTATGCGACTCGACAGTTTTTATCGCAATGTGCGCACGATTTCTTAGGAAAAGTGGATCGTGCCGGATGACTAGACGCCCCAATGGAACCGTTTTCGCGTGGATTCTTAGAGTGACTCAACGTCTCAGACGTCGCGCCGCGGCCGTTCCGACTAATCGAGCTCTTACGAAACACGCAGACGCCGGATCATACTCTGACGAACAAGTATCGAAACTGGGAGGGGAGGAGGGGAATTGCATGAATGAGTCGGATAGGATGCGAACCATTGATCCGGGGAATACGGTTCTGATGCTCAAAAGCTGACCGGATGGGAAACAAGCAAGGGTTCCGGCCAGCCGGAAGCGTCGATCGAACGCCTCGATGATGGTGGTGCGGTGTGGTCCTGTGCGAACCGGACGGAAGAGAAATGCCCCTCAGTAACCCGTGGCACGCTCTCGAATAATCGCTCGTTTCGCTGACGAATCCCGTGCATGTTCAATTATAATTGGCTAATCGCAGGGTAATTAGAAATCGGCGCGGCTTTCACTGTGTTTAGCTAACTATCGCGGCTTGTGTCGCCGTTCTCGGGGACGCTCGAGGCTGACATTGATTGTGCATGCGGGTAATTGAGCGTATAATTTACCTGGAGCCGTGGTTTTACGAGGTTACTGACATTTTATGGGATACTGAAGACCTAGAGACGTTCTTTATAAATGTCCGTGAATGGTCGATATTCAAAACTGAATTGTTCCAAAAGTATATATATATATATAAATAACACAATTATCTCTTCGTTAATGTTTTATTCATTTCCGCGTTTGATGATTATTTATATATATATAAATAACACAATTATCTCTTCGTTAATGTTTTATTCATTTCCGCGTTTGATGATGTTATACAATATATGAATATATATACAAATAACACAGTTGTCCCTTCGTTAATGTTTGATTCATTTCCGCGTTCGATGTTGCTATACAGTACGAACATATACGGTTGTAATCAAATACATTCAGTTTTCCTTAACTAAGTAATATAATGAATACAATTCACGTTAAAACAATGGATAGATTTAAGAGCGCGCGGTGAATGTGTTGACCGTATCGGAGCTGATCTGCCTGGTTCATTTAAATTACTTATTACCTGCAACCGACGTTACCAATCGCACACGAGGCGATACGAACAATAACTTCATCGCGAGTCTCCGGATGATTAATCATACAATGATGACTATCATATAAAAATAACACAATTGTCACTATTTTATCAATTTCGAAGCCTACAATTGTTGAACCCCGCTAGTTTTGCTTGAAAGATTATTCACACTGTGCACGCTGGCCAAGAAGGAAAACGAATTGTTAGGCGATCTAACGAGTTGCGAGGACCGACTATGGAATCAGGAAACGAGCGATTGTTAAACGGGAATGATCCAGGAAGATCCGCGGAGATCCAGGGTCGCACAGCCTCGGAACGCGTAAACGGTAGTGATACAGCAGCGTTGTATGTGTTACGATGCATTACGAGTTAAACAACGTAATGATAGGCACGGCGCCAGTACCACGGCGTATCTCTTTCGTGCCATGTAACGGGTGTCCCACGGGGAAACGATTGTGCGTGTCAGGGGTCGCGCGGAGCGAGGCTCGGGCTCCCTGGTATCGTCCGCGTTTATTGTTCGCACCGTTACAAGCGCGCGACAGGCTATTTTTACGGCGTCTCGTACGCGGACAATAGTTGAAACGTCGAGCAACAATTTTCCATTGTTCTTTGGACCCGATAAAATTAATTTCGTGCGATTGTTTCACAGCAAACACGAGCGCGACTCCCGCCGTCGTCGTTGTCGTCGACGTCGACGTCGTCTAGACGTCGCGCGGTCGTTATCGGTCACTGTTAACCGTGATAAAAGAAACATCGATACCGATCGCGCCACGATTCCCCACGTAGGGCTACCTATGCAGGTGCCACCTATCGCGGCTTTTCACGGTATTACCGCGATTCACCGACGAAGAGTTAAAGCACGGACACGGAACTTCCGGTGCAACGAACCCGACGGAGTCACACGCGGCTTGTTACGACACCAATATTAGTTTTACGGCCGGCTTCTGGAAATAGACCGGTGAAATCGTACGTCATCGATGTCGTTCGACAGCCCATGAATAGTTGACGTAACGGGGCCGACAAGAAGCGGAACGAGAGGCAGGTGCAGCCAGGCACCTGCAACCCTTGCCGAGGATAAAATAGAATTCCCATGAACGTGACTTCCACCAACCATAATAATTACCGTTCTGGCATTCACGAGCCAATACCGACCCTGCCGTCGACAGGATCGATTTAGACGCTGCGACTAGTGCAAACTGCGACTGAAGTGCTCGTCAATCGACCGAATCGTTTACCTCTCGATTAGGCGAGGTTTGAATTTGTCTGAAATAACCGATCCGAGGGATTTTTAGACTCGGTCACGGTGTAAGAGGGACAAGTTGGCCGACTTTATCGCTACCTGTGTGGTCTGGAAGGTTTACTTCCGATATAGTCCGCTAAGTGCTCCAGTGAAACTTTCGTACTATCGGTGAGAATGTATTGCGTACGCGTGTATGTTACTACAGCAACGCTACCGCAGAAGTACCTCACCTATACGAATTCAATGTGAAAGGACAAAAATGCTGTTAGACGACGTTAATTGATACGTTTTAGTCTAGTCTCGTTTTTCGATGGTCGAGTAGATGCTTCAAGGTTTGAAGAATTTTTTCTTAACTAGAATGCGAGATTGTGTGTGTGTGTGTGTGATCGACGAGTTTAACCAGGTCAGCAGGAATGATTTTACCTCGTCGTTAACGATTTCTCCGCAAATTAAGGATCTTTTTGTTAGATCGTTGGGCTCATTAATAATCTGGAATTGCTGCGGAAAACCGCGGCCGAACTCGCGTCTTCTGGTTTTCGTTCTTGACAGAGCGCGCGACTTATTGACACTTGGTCAAGTGAAGTCAAGAGGCCGGGTTAACTGTAGCCGAGGCGTCACCGCCTTGTCGTCCGTTTATTTTCGAGCTATAAGTAATAATCTTGTCTGGCGTTAATGAGCACTCGCGAAAAGAGCGAGAGTGTCCTTGCAGGATGTCGAGCCTCGTCGTTCTCGGAGGCTAATCCTTTTTTCGCAGTTTCGAGCGGGAAGGGGGAACGGTGATGGTGCGGAATATATAGCGGCACTCTTCAAAATCTCGTGCATACATTTCGCGGCGGTTGCGCTCCCCTTTGCATTATTCATGGAAAGAAACCACCACTGTTCGAGGATAAGCCTCCCTCGTCGACCTTATCGCCTCGGTTACTGCAATCGTGGTCAGGTGTGCATCGCGACGGGGTCTGCGGCACCTGAGGGGCCAGGCTGCTCGAACCCAGACTTTGAGGAACCTGTGAGATCACGCGGCCAGATAGGAACACCGCCACATTGATTTTGCACCCCTCGAAATTACCTGCGGCAGGCTTCTTGGCGAACATTCATGAAAGTTCCGACGCTCGTCAAACTTCTGAGCGGTTATAAATTTTATATATAATTTTACTTTTACACTTTTAGATTTAGTAATTCATAAAATATGCGTGTTATTAGTACGGTTAATATGCAAGTGTATAACACTTTTATTGGTTATAATACTTTTATTTCAATCGTTGTGGAATTACAGTGACTCTTTCACGGGAAATTACTGAATAAATACTTTTTAACTCGAGCATAAAATATGTGTAATATGAACGGTGAAATGTTTGAATAAATTCAGTCTTCTCATTTTTAGAAACATGTTAGAAACATTAATAAACAGTAGAACTAAAATCTAACTTCTTTGTTACGAATATTTTATCATTAATCTCTCGTACTTTGACGAGTCTGATTTGTGCCAAAGATTTTTTAGCAATAACCTATTAAATGTGAACGTTATTCTGTTCTTTTAAGTCGAACTAAAATAAAAATTCTCTCGCCATTGATATTTAAGCATTCAAGTAAAGATTAGGCACACAATAAATATCAATTTTCATCTCCGTCTAAGAAATGATTACAATCGGAAACTTCTGATCATTGTAACTGTAAATGCATGTAACAAATACAAATATTCGTTTTCTCGTGGAAGATCGTTAACGATACAGACATTCGAGGATCGTAATTTTTAAACGGATCATTGACGTCATCTGTTACTGTTTCGATAATCAGCATTAAAGTAACGCTGTGTGGAAATCGTCGGATTTCCCTCGGCGTTCGAAGCAGCGAAACGGATCACCCTCTGTACAAGATTTAATATAGCTTAATACTCGGTAATCTAATACCGTGATCCAATATACTCTAGATTTAATGAATCCGACTTCCGCGCCGGCTCGCTCCGCTACGAATTATGAAACAATAAATGCAATTCCAGCGGGACAGAAACACGACGGCGGCGGTGCGTCGTTGGGAAATCTTTCTACCGTGTGGCGAGAAACGATCGGAACGCCGTGGTAGCATTTTAACGATCCGCTCCCGGGGGACCGCTTCCGTGACTGGAAATGACCGATGTTGCGTTTCTCAATGAGATTAGAATCGTACTTACCTCGAGTTAGCGTGGAATACGTGTTGTCACCCTTCCACAGCCCACGAACCGGATGCAAGCGTTCCGTGCATGGTGGTTGTGCCCGCTAATAATCGCGCGCGTGTTGGTGGTAACGGGGGACTTAAAGTTGGTCGAGTTGTTCTCGTTTAAAACAATCAGCAGCAGAGGAAGGACCAATTATACGGACCTGCGACCGTCTGTCACCGACCTCCTGTTCTCTTAATACCGTAGATCGGAGAGCACTGGTAAATATAAACAACCAGAACGTCGTGCACCAAACGCTATACTCGACTGACCTGTCGAGAATTTGGTCGCTTGCACGGAGTTCAATTTTCACCACCGTGTAAGATTTACACCAAAGGACAAATCGGAATAACGCGGGAGGACCGTTTGCAATTTTGCCAGAATTAATATGGCGATATAAACAATCAAAGAATCTTCGCAAATTGTTCCATTTGTTTCCACTCGTTTTCCATTTTTTCTTAGTTTTCTGTTCGACAACTACCACTTTTTATTCTAATTTTGTAGCACGACTGGTTCGTCCCGTTAAAATATCTAAATAAATAAATGAGAACACAGTGCTCCAAACGCTATACTTGACAGATCTATGGAAAATTTAATCATTTGCACAATATTGAATTTAAGGTTCACACTAAAGAGCAAATTGGAAAATCGAGGGATGATCGTTCGTCATTTTGAAAGGGTCGTGAAATGTTTAACTCCGCCATTAATATGCCAATATAAATAATTAACAGGACATCGCGCCCCAATTACCATAATCGTCAAATCAACCATAAATTTAATCAGTCTGTGCATAAATTAAACTGGAACAACAAGGGGTGGTCGTTTGCCATTTCAAAATAAAAGAGTTGCGGATTTATCCAACCCCTAGAATTAATATATGGTGCACATTATTATTAGTTTACCTCCCCCAGATCTAATTAAAACAGTACTTTCTGCAAAATGTCGAAAGATCATACAGTATAAGAATTTTCCAGAATTGAATGAATAACTTAGCCTCGCATTCGAAAGTAGATCATTGACAAAGCATATTTCTCGAAATTGCCGTTAGTACATCTGTCGCGTCAGCTTTTTTCCAGCAACGAGAACAAACATATCCGAACAGTGACACTATGCTCGTAATACATTTTGAAAAGGTCTGAGCGAGACCGTAGGAGGACGGAGGAGAAAGGAACGCGGAGGTCTGCTATTAAACTGGAAATAAAACTTGATACGAAAGCTGACTATAGTGTCGCGCGGTGCAATTAGCCACCGTAAAGGAGGGATAACCATATGGTCGTGGTGTACAGGCGAGCTGCTAGAACGGCACACGTGACCGCCAGAATTGCATGCTGCTTCGGATCAGGAAAGATGCCATTACGGTTGCGTTTGTTTTGGCTTTTCCGCGCATGCGTTCTCTTCGTCATAATCCTTCTGATCTACGCAAATTTTCCATTGAAATTGTGGAACCCTAAAGCTCCGACTAATTTAATATATCTCCACTTGATTAATTTCTTTATTAAAACATAAAATTCTGCTTCTGTTCTCTTTTCAATAATTTATAAATTACTTTACGACAATATACACATACTGAATTATTAACGTTTTAAAAGTGGTTATACAGTAAATATTTTCTAATTTTCCTTCAGCTTATGAACAAAGATGGACAATTTGAGAAGATAAGATCATTCGAGTCTTGCATCTCGTTTTTACAATTGTTGACAATCGGCAATTATAAAAATGAACCGCGAGGCTCGAATAATCGTATCTCTTCTTCTCAAACTTTCCATTTTTGTCTACAAGCTGCAGAAAAATTGGGAAGAATTTACTGTACACAGCAATTTTTAAATCTTACTTCACACATCCGTGTAAATTCGCCTTTCTCAAAAATTGTGAATTCGTTGTTAATTTACATCGAAAGTTCCTACGAAAGCATCCTACGTTCACCGGTTTCGAGTTGCGTCAATTATCTCAAGCCCACATAAAAAAATGTCGGTCTACTTAATTATCAAAAATTGAGTAATCAAATGACGATTGAAATGCACCACGTCAAAAGTGATGCCGGCAACCGCAGAAGTACTTACGGTAACCGTAAGTATAAAGTTTTTCCACGTCAAATAACGAGAATCGTATTTCCTGCGAGTCTGGGATCCGACGCGTCGTTGTAAAACGTCAATTGTTAATTGCGGTCTCTCCGAAGTTTCTTTTCCTTGCGAACGAACGACTTCTTTCCCGTCGCGCGACCACGCGTCTTCGAAGCCCTCAAGAGAGTGACTCGCTTCCTGAATCGTCGGCCAGCACTGCACGAACGGGCTTCATTCTACCGAAGTAGACGCACGCGACCATAAACAGGAGGTAACTACTTGTAGCCACTCTGGAGATCCTCTGGAGTTCTAGGGTTCTAGGCTCTGCTAGGGTCGTCTACTGAAGAAATAGAAAACCCGAGATGGAACAGCCGTCGGCCACACTTTTTCGTCCCCAGTTGCCTGTGTAAACAGCTGCCGGGATTTCCTGACCAGTGGCCATTAGTGTGTTAAGCCGCGGGGGCTCTCGACACCCACTGCAATTGTTCAGATCGCCGCAGGAACACTCTGCAATTTTTTTCGGTGCCTGATAGTCGCTCGACGACCTCCGCGCGCCGGCGAATATCATTCGAGAGGTTATCCGACTTCAAGTGAATTCTCCTCGCCGGTTTCCTCTCGCGCAGCCACGCCGACGAATGGATACTTAGCTAATATAACCGCGTTTCCGCGCAATCCGTTGCATAACGCGATTATACGGCGCGGTGTGCGTCATTATTGCTGTTGCGTGGCTACTGAACCAAAAAATTGCCACGATGCCACCGCAGGAAAACGTTTCCACATCTTCGCGTCGGCCTTCCGCTCGCCTATTAATGATTCACTAAGATAATTATCGGAACAACTCCCACGATCTTCGAGAATTTTTCCTTTAGGACGAGTTACCGAGACATCGTTCATTCGTACATTTTAATACTGAACTTATCGGGCCCTGAAAGTGATTAGCGCTTTCAATGTTTAGTCGGTACTGTCATCTTTGTATTATTTATAATATGAATATAATATAATCTGTCTGATGTTACCGATGTAATATAAAGTTAATACAAATTATATGAAAAGTAAATATTTTCCCTCTTGTACTTTTTCATTTCAGTCAGCACTGAAATGGTCAGCTTTTTCTAAATAACGATGACAAGACAGCATTTACTTAGACCATCATAAAGAGTCCTTAAAATGTTAACAATTTTAAAACGAATTACGTGAAATCGGTCATTTTGACCGGCTCGGTAGATCGCACGGAGTCAGAAAGCATCTTTGTGCATTTCTTAAAAAATAGAAAAACAGTCCACATACAGAACGTACAATCGAAGCAGACGATTTCCATCGTTTCTTTCAAGCAAATAATAATTGGAAACGCAAGCTCATGCGTCTAGATGAGAGTCAAGATCGATCCGCGCTTGTTGTGCAATTAAACTACCCCACAATCATAATTTCCTAAGAGATCTAAAAATTACCAATCAAAGAAGATTGTTCTGCCAGATGCTCCGAGCTAAGTACCATTTCACTCGTGCCCCAGTGAATTGAATATTTAATAACGTGCATTTAGATAAAAATGAACAGTAATCTACAGGCACATCGTCGACAAGAGAACTACAGAGTATCTCAATAAATTCAGAACCTAGCAATAAAAGAGGATCGTTTCATTAGATTCTCCTCATTAAACATAATTTCGCAGGCGCCCCGCGTGCGACGTAAATATGCAAGAATGTGCATCTATATAAGGGTTAAGATCGATCTCCGAGAGAACTATCTTTAAATCTCCAAGCAATCCTCAAAGAAGATACCGTGATATTCTCCGTCTGCTCCATTGGATTAGCATGAAACATGCGCGAACGTTAACAAAGAGGATAAAATAAACCCGGAGCGTCTTCTGCGCGTCCTAGATCTCAGGAATTCGAAAAGGAGAATGCAGCAGATCGAAGAATCCGCCGGCTAGACCGCGAACAGACGCCGGTGCATCATCGTCTCGCATGCACGCGAGTACGCGCGTCCACGGGCCGCTGCATCCCGTGCAGTTTTCCTTTCATCTCGTGCCACGAAGCCTGCGCTGCACAATGGTATCGATCGCGGTTCTAGTTGATTCAAAGTCGGAGGTGAATTGCGAGTGAATTGCGAGCCTAATTAATACTTTTATTTGTTCCGAAATCCATTATGTTAAATAAGAAGTTCAACTTAATAACGTTATATCCACAATGCATACTTATCTATTCATAATTATGATCACATTTACAATTGAGCCGTTTATTTTGAAAGTGGCATAAGTCACTTTACCGTAATGAAAAGTGGTGATTTTTTAATGTTTATACGAAATTATTTATACTGAGAAAAATATCGGTATCCTGAGATAACAGATACAAGTAAATCTTCTCGAAAGTTAGCATCCATATTTTTAAACGTGTTAAAACGCAAACCCTTAAATATATCGACTTAAAAACAAAGTGACTTATGCCACTTTCAAAATAAACGGCTCAATTATTAAATAATTTCTTTCTTTAAGCAATCAGATATCGAGGTTATTTTGGTTGAATTTATTTCCAATAAATTGAAGATAGAAGGCCCATTCTTAGGTGATAAATTCTTATTTTGCACAAAGATGCACAGTTTAACTATAACATGCATCTCTGACTAGATCATTCTGATCCTGGAGTACCGAATAATCCAGGTCCTGTTGCACTTAGTCTCGTAGATATAACACGGTTTGTTTTTCGACATTCGACCCGCCAGAATCGCGACCGGCACCACCATGCTGCGTGCCATATGGCGTCGTAGGTCCTGCTCGCAGGAAGGAAGCTTCCCAGCGAGTATTATGTTCCCGGTACCAGGAACATATTGCCGAACGTTGAAGAAGCTGGACGTAGGCGTGCGTGCACGCACGTGAAAGCGGGCACGCGATCCTTCGGCGAGGGCACGTGCCCCATATTCTTCGGGTAGCCTCCTCCGCGTCGCTTCTTTGTGGAACGGCCGGAAACGGGTGTCAATTGTCGGCCACTTGGACGCAACAGGGCGGCCGACACTGCCAGCGAATTCGAGAACGCCTACTTTCTGTGTGGTCCTCCGCGAATAATCGCCAAGAGAGACTATCACAATGCCGGATAAATTGCATCTCGCCGGCTCGGGTTAGATCGGCCCTGGAAGACAGCTGTGCATCGGGCGTAATTAAAAGGAAGCAGGCGACCTTGCGGTGTCTTATACTCGACCGGTTGGGCTCGAAGGGCCAAATGGGGGTTCTTTGATTCTTTAAGAAGCCATGGGATATGTAATTAAGTCATGAAAAATGATAGGCAACAGTGTCGACGTCATCGGTTCTGCTGGTTTAGGAGAATTAGCGCTGTTTGCGTCGTGAAAGTTGCTGTTAAATAGCTGCTTTCGAAATTAGAGACCCAGTTCTGGGATGACAGCAGGTATATATACTGCAGGTACATAATGCAGGATGCATTCAATGCCTCGGTATTCTTATGGTGTTCTTTAGAATGCAGTTTTAGAGAGCGATTGTTATGACTGGAAATTATAGGGAGGCATCTCGAGGTCCTCGGACATATGTAGTTCTGTTGTTCCAGAAAAATTATTTGCTGCTGTTTGTGTCGTTAAGATTGGCGTTAAATATAGCTGCTTCTGACATTGCAGTCCTGGTTCTGGCACGACTGCGGGTACATGCTGCAGGACGCATTCAGTGCTGCGGCGCTCTTATGGTATTCTTTAGAATGCCATAGTTTTAAGAAGCGTCATTATGGCGTCGTTTCGACTGGTTTCTGATTTTTTCATTCATCGTTACCGAGATTATTAAAATCTCTTTGCGAGAAACTTTCTGATAGGATTCCTCGTTCAAGCGTATATTCGAATAAAAATCGTACGAATGTAATCTTAATAATAAATAGTAATAACAATCTTAGTAATAAATGCAATCTTGTCGTTGTTACGGTGCAATATACCTAAATATACCCAGGGCTGCAGAACCTTTACGACATCCTCTAAAGTGCATGTTGCCAAGAACAGCATCAGAAATAAACATTTTATGCACCCGAGATGACTTGACAGTCTGATAAAAATGAATAATTCATTTCTGCTGACTTTTACTTAGCAACCAAGCAATTATTACAAAACATAAGAACCTCGAACACGACGAAGACGTTCACTTCTTAAAAATGTCCATCCTATCGAACACCTTGCAACTTTTCAATCTGCAAGCGCTGCATCTCGCGCCGAACGTCGTTTCAAGAGTTTCTAGCTTGTAATCATGCTACCTTCAGGAACGATTATGGCAGAGCTCCTGCCGCGTTTTCACTGTTCGAGCTAACACGATCCAGTGTACCAGTCTTCCAAGATGCCCGATAAGAATAATTAGCGTTAGGCCGCCAACGAGCGGTTCATCGACGACGCTAACACTGCAGCACACTTTCCGTCTAATGAATTCGCTCGATTACATCGCGTTTTCTGGTTAATAATCGTTTGTAACGAGGCATTAATTATCGTCTCCGGCGAGTTCTTCGATCCCGATTAAGCCGAGGCAGGCAGACGTGCTCGAATATATGTACATGTACACGCTGGCACGGAGACAGAGCTGATTGGCAGGGTGATTACGATCCGAGGACCTGCGAGCCGCTTTGCAAACTCGATTTTCTTCTATTATTTAATCGTTGCTCGTTCGCATTCCGCTGCGAACCGTGGTCTCCTTTGTCGCGGACGTCGAAGATCGTTCCTTTTCTTCTGCTCCCTTCGCCCTCGACCGTGTTTCGGCACGATGTTTCCACGGAGACGATGAAATTAGGGCCATCCGGGTGGGTTTCGTGACGATTTCGCAGTCGCGTGTACGAGGCACACGGATTTCGTCCAATTGGCCGGCTCGTTGCACAGCGCCCAGAAAAAAAGAGTCGCGCGCTGTTCGCGAAGCGCAATCGCGGCCAGACAATTGTACGAAACGCTTGGCTCCGATGCTGCAAGCGACACTGATTGACCTTCGCGCGGAATTCCTGACCTCACGATGCTCTCGGTTCGGTCGCTCGCGGTTGACCCCGTCGAGCTCGATTTAACGTGCCAGTTCTTTCCAACAAAAAGGGCTGCTGGAACCCTGGCGCGATGATAAAACGGCGCCGCTTGCTATCGCCGAGACGTATCGTCGTTAGACAGAAAAAATACTGTGAGACCACTATCAGCTGCGGCTCGTGCGCTTCCATAGTTCTCTTACTGTTGCGACACTCGACTCTCGCGATAAACTGGCTCCGCTCATTCATGGAACGCGATTAAAAAAAAACGAAAGACACAGTAATTTGAGGATATACTTTTCTCTTTTTCGCGCGGATCTTTCAGCATCTTGGATTGTCCCACCACTTCTTTGAATGTTTACCCTTCTTCTGAGGGATCTTAAAGCGGAGATCTAAGGATCTTGGAGGACTTTCGCCCTCTTCCTGCATTTTTCAAGGGATAAACAACCTCTTTTATTGCTCTTGATCGTTCATGGTTTGAAAACGATCAGACACTTTTCAGAAGCTTTCTTATATAGATCAATTGAAGGAAGAGGTTTCTGCTTCTGTTTGACAGGGGTCCTTTTTGTGATAGCCTCAATTATCTTGTTCACCTTCAGATTCATGTCCGTAACTTATTGGAATCCTTGAAAAAGGATGACGTTTCAATGTGATTCGTCTGGGTCTGTTCGACAGAGGTACTTCTGATTATTCCCTGTTTTCAATGATTTTCTTTATTCTCAAACTTATGTCCGTGGCCGATTAAAATGATGGAAGAAGGAAGAAATGTTCGTGTGTAATTCCTCTGGCTCTGCTTGACAGAGGTCCTTTTCCTGATTACTTCAATTTGTCGATCACTGATTTTGTTATAACTTGTTGAAATTGTTGAAGAAAGAAGAAATTTTGACGTTGTTTTGTCAACGGTCCTTTTCTCAATTGCTTCAACCACTTTGTTCATCCATGATTTCAAGTAGATAATTTATCAACGTTGTTGAGGCAACAGGAACATTTTTATGCGATTCCTTACAATTGATCAATATTATTATTTGATTTATTATGATTTACCAGGACTACAAACATATTACAATTTGTTGTGAAGGCAGGAACTAATTATGTCGAAATAACGGTAGAAAAAACCCACGCAAAAATAATAACACGGCGATTAACATAACAAATCCTTCAGCACGTATTCTAAATCGAATAAGCAATCAGAAAAAGAAATGTACTCACATTCGTCTGGACGGATACCAAAAGACAGCGGATCGATGGATCGGCGAGATCGATGTGGAAGATACGGGGAGCATTCCGCAGAGTCTGCGGATCGATACAGGAACTGGTTACCCAACTCGATTCCCGTTACATATCGCTGGGAGTTATGTAAACCGGGTCGTGCGACATTTGGTGGCGGAGCACAAAAGGAGTCACGAGTCGCAGAAGCAGGTCCTCCCACTGGCCGGGGCCCGGGGGCCCCGCGGGTCCCCGCGGGCCCTCGCATAAGTTTCCATCGAGCGTGCGAAGTGTGCTTCGTTCGGTAACAATTAAGCTTCCCAGGCTTTCCTGGACGTATTGTCTCGCTGCGGGAAAGTGCCGGCGCGAAAGTAAGAACACGCAGGAAACAAGTAACCTACCGGTTTCTCATCGAATCAAATCACGGCTAGCGCGACGTGTACGCACAGATCATTGTGGATCGCGAGGCGGTCCCGAAAGCAGCAGTAAGATCCTCGTGGGACTTGGAAACTCGGGGAGAGAGTGCTCGATTGTGTTCCCGATCGCGCGGACGCGATTGTTCCCGCGAACTTCGAGCTTTCTGTTTTTACCCTTTCGGGCGGCCTGAAAGTTTCTGCGAACGGAATCGAAATGAATCCTCCCGCTGAAAGAATATCTGTGTTAGATTGTCGAATCTCGCCAGCCAGACAGTACCGATGACACCGCGAGCTCGCATTCCATCTGGTCAGCGAAACCTTTGACGTGTGCTTTCTGGACATTCGACACGGTCGCGAGACACGAGCTGCTATTTTCGCACTGCCGCTGCTTTTTTTTCTGCTCGAGGAGTTGGGTGACTTTACCGGCAATTGATTTGATAGTTCTACAAACTCGATAACGGTAAAGCACCACTGGTACTGAATTCGTATAATTTATTTTACAATCGTCGATTTTATAAGAATGATTCTGTCGTAAGTGATTAACGAACTTCTTCGTTTAGCTTCCTTGTACTGTGATTTCTTTCACAGCTGCATTAATTAGCATCTCTTCGTCGCTAACAATTTTTCTAACGAAACGAGTAAAAAGATATTTTGATGACAGAAGAATCGAATAATGATTTGTAAGGGTTACAAGTGAAAAACTATTTGCTGACGGAAATTATTTATGAACTTCGTAATCAGACTTCGACAGAACTCGCTTCTTCTCTCTATACACACACGCACGCGATCACATATTACAGTTGCGATTTAGAAGAAACATCATACTTAGCGGATAAGCACACATAATTCAGTTTTGTCATTTTCATAAGGCAATGCACGTTACTTCAGCGCCCGTTATCTATGTATGTCTCTCCTGCATCCCACCTCTTGGCGCAAAGTGCAATTTTCATCATTAATTACAAGCGAGTGTCTTAGAGTTCAGTATTCCATCAAGATCAGCAGGCTGGCAGCATTATTCTTATCGCCTATGCGGGATCAGAGTAGTCGGCGTTTCTTGCCGCAAGGATCAAGTCGTAGATCACAGCGATCCTTCCATCGGAGCCACCGTTTGATCGCAGTCATCTTCCGATCTCCAGCCGACTTTCTGTCGGAGCCATTACCTGGACAAAAATGATTAAAAGCGGAGCCCCATGACCTCCATTTCCGCGGAGGCTCTAGCAACCGGTGCGGAACAAAGATTTCACGGGCTTCAAGAAGCGAAGAAAGAAGGAGCGGACGAGACACGGATTCTTGTTCGGGTTTTTGTTCTAAGCCTCGAGATCCTTCTTTTTCGGCCGGAAATCAGGGAGGGGACACGTGCTCGAACGGCAACAGCACCTGAAGACCCGAGCGCAAGGGGAAAATACGGCAGCTGAGAGTCGGAAAGCACGTGCCAAGGAAAGGGGCAAGGCGGACCGTCGTTCGGGATTCAATGGACTTCTGGGATAAGGAATTTATTATGCGCGGGGTTCTACCTGGGTCTGGCTGATACTGCGACCATTCAAACCGGGGTCTACGTGGCCTCGCATGAAAATTAATCGACGCCTCCATCTTGGCATCTCGATGTCAACGGACCGAGATAGCCAGAAATGAAGGAAGCCCTCTGTTGTTTCGCTGGATGTCTCGTTTCCTGGGACCGTTTAACCCTCGATCGTCCTCCGTTCTCCGGAAGACGTACTTCGTACATGTTCATGTCATTCGCGCATAAAGGCCTACAGTCTGATTATTAATAATTTCTGAAATTTATGGTGATAATTTCTAGAAATCAAGAAGACATTTATACATGTATATGTATATGCATTAAGGCATTAAGGATTCACAGTCCAATTATTAATAGTTTCGAATAATCTATATACAGTTCAAGCATGGAGCTCAATTTTTCAAGGAATTTTCAAGAAAACATACGAGTGTATGTGCAACATATATTAATGCATAAGGATCCACAGTCTATTTATTAATAATTTCTGAAAATCCATGGTTCGTAATTGAAGCTGAATTTTTAAGCCACGCAAGAATTTGATTTCTGTATCAAGAATACATGTTTTATATATGTGCATATATGTACATTAATGCACGAAGGCTCACAGCATAATTGTGTATAGTCCAAATACGAAACTCAATTATTAATTGTATAAAAAAAATGTATAAACTAAATTAAAGTTTATTCGATGAAACAAGCATATGTGCACACAGCTGCATAAATGTTTCTAAAAATCAGTGGTTCAGATCTGGGACTCACTTATGACAGCAGACGAAGAAGACACGTTTCCTTATATTTTATACATGTGCATGCGTGTATTAATTACGAACAGGGGTTGAATACATTTTGCTTGTGCGTTCCCGATGCGTTTTCGCAGCGTATGAAATAATTGCAAGGCCAGATCGTTTGCGGCAGTAAAACTCGGAAAAATGCATATTATTATGCGTCGAGCGGCTCCATTAGCGTGGGACAGCCGGCCAGAAGAAACTCTAGACGATCTTCAAGCCCGTGGCACGATTTTGTTCGCGCTCTAATTATAAAGCGCGCCAGTTCTCATAATCCCTTGCCATTTCCGGATTCCAAAAGATCGCTCGGCTCTCTTCGACCTGAATGGAACGGTTGCGAAACATCGCCGGCTGTGATTCTCACTTTTTCAGAGAAATTCTTCTGAACGGGGGAAACACGACTGCCTGCTTGTAGGCCGGCGAGTGCATCCCATTGATCAACTTCGCTTCTGTTCTATAATTAATGGCCTCTAGATTAGAAGTACGCGCTGTTGGTAAACACGATCCGGAAACCGATGGCGCGCGATTTATTCGTGGACGGCTTTGGAAATGCTGGTTCGTTGGATTAAGCCTAAAATATCGGCCTCAGGTGTTTCGTTTTCAAAAAATAATTTTGTTTTGTCAAGGTGTTAAGAAATTTCGTCAGTAATTTCTAAGCTACTAGAAAACTTTTCTTTTTTTACCGCGAATTTTAAAAAATCGTCTTTCAATATTTTGGAAAATAATTTTGGGAAGTTCAAAACATAAAATGCATTGCACACTCGCGAAGTGGGATGACTCAAGGAAGGGATTAATTAAAATTAGACTGTGGATTTATATGCAAAGTAAAGATTGTCTAAATTAATTTTAAGAAACGCAAGATAAATGAAAATGTCTTCATTGTTGATTCTGATAAAAACAACGTCAAAATATTTAAAAATTCTTCTGATATCTACAGTTCAAAAATCCGCAGTTTAATTGTGACTGTCTAGACTAAACAATTTTCATCCTGTAAACTCTAAATACTGGAACATCGAAGTTAATTCGCAATCCGTGTCTCGCCGTCGTTAATTAAATATGCTAACGAACCTAATGTTAGTCGATTGGGAAAGAGGCAAGGCCATTCAATAGGGTTTCCGTTGAAAGGTGTCGTTTACCTTGTCTCGTAACGGGGATACGCGATATACCGGGTGTCGCGTTGGCGAGGCCTGGGTTTACTGTTCGACTCGAAGCGGTTGATAACGATAAGGACGCGATACCGCGCCTATTTTTAGACCCGGAATGTATCAAGCGACGCGTAGATTCGCCATCGAGCCTTCGTCGAATCTCTGCGAAGGACCTCCGCGACGGTACGATTCGTTTCGACGGTGACCCGAGAATCTGAAAACCCGAAAGTGCCCCTGAACGCATTCTTCGAAGCACGACGGCGGTTTATGGGGCTCGATGAAATTCCCCTTAAACTCGGGGTCCCTTCATTACGAGACACTCCGGCAGCATATGGCGACTAACTATTCCGCCTCGGTGCCCTTCTTCCCTTCATTTTTTACACTTTACACTCGATACGCCAGATTACCCAGGATTTTTCGGCCGCAGGACTTCCTCTTCTTCGAATTCCTCGCTGTTAACTTCCCTATTAGAACGTTCGTTTACGAACAGAGCTTTAATGGCTTCTGTTGGGGGAGATTGTTAATTTTTCACGTGTTTCCTTCGGAGGGGTGCTTCTCGATTGCGCCGCCTGCAACTGGATTCCTCGAACTAACTGTCCAAACTAATGGTTCATCATTTGTTAGAACAGCTCCCTCGGGTATTAATAACTTTTATAGCTGTCTCTCGGTTTGTTTGATTAAATTCTGATTTTCTGGGGTGGCAAAGTTAAATCTCGCCGAAGAAAATGAATTTCTGTAGGGTAGGGGAGCCGGGTTACCGCGGGGCGAACAATTGCTGCGCGCTTGATTTGTTTTAGGGCATAATTAACTTCATATTCATCGAATAATACTTTTTCAATTTTTTATTCTTTTATTTTATTTATTTCTGGACATAATTGACTTTATATTCGTTGAATAAGACGTATCAAATCCTTTATTCTTTTATTTTGTTTACTTTGGGAAAATTAACTTTATATTCATCGAATAATACGTATTCAATTTTTTATTCTTCTATTTTATTTATTTCTGGACATAATTGACTTTATATTCGTCGAATAAGACGTATCAAATCCTTTATTCTTTTATTTTGTTTACTTTGGGAAAATTAACTTTATATTCATCGAATAATACATATTCAATTTTTTATTCTTTTATTTTATCTTTTAAATCTTTTATTCTTTTATTTTGTTTATTTTTTAGTAAATTCATTTTATATCGATCGAACAAGGCGCGTTAGATCTTTTTATTAAAGAGTAAACAAAATAATTGATCACCCCATAGTAACCGGCTTCATTACCCTACGAGTTAGAATTCAATTCGGCGTCTCATTCGTTGAAAGCTGAGACATCTAGGGCCTGAAACACCGTATCGGTGATTGTGGTTTAGTTTGTGGATTTCGATGCCTTTCTCTTGACGCTGCAACCCACGACCATGATCGGGCCGAACGCAGCGATACTTTTAACCGGGACGAGCACCTCATTCAAACAAAAATATCCCAAGGTGTATTTCGGTTCGCGGCCCATGGCCGGCTGGAAGATATTGATGTCTCTGAACGGGGTGGCATCGCTCCGAGACGCGGCTGATGAGCCGCAGACCTCCCTTTGACACCTTGTACCGTGACCCTTTTTCTGTCGTCCGCCGTAGTCGAGACGTAGGAATAGACCTAGTATGTAATATCGTCTTTTGTCACAGATTCTGAGGTCCCATTATCATCTGAATGTTTAAAAATAGAGGAATCATGTCGAAAATCAATGAGTCCCGACTTATAGCTCGGAACAAAATGATTCAATTTCCGTGGTATACTTCTAATCGATTTCAAACTGTATTCTCGTTGAAATTTTTGAACCTTTATGGGCTAGCATTAAAGCTGGAAGCGAATACACTTGAACTGTAATGAAATGAGTGGAAATTTCACCTCGAGAAAGAAAAATTAGTTGAAATGAGGAGATAATTGAATTTCGAATTAAGGAGAACTTAAATAATAGAAACAGCATACATTTAGCAAGATCTTCATAAGTGGTGACCCATTGAGGTGACAAGTGATCTCAGGCTTGATCAGAGACCACCAGTGAATCATCTTTAAGGTAGACCAAACGTCACACTTCAATTAAAGAACCTTGTCTGGCTCCGCCGGGAATTCCAGACCCAGATCAACTGACGCATCAAGACAAATTGATAAAGTTAGCGACGTTGCAAAACACTGCTTCAGCTATTTTATCATCGAATCTATTATTAAAAATATCCTTAACACAACCATTTATAACGACAATGAATGAATCAAATCCAAAACAGTAAAAAAACACTCTAAATAAAAACATGTGGTTTTATTCTCAACTTATCAAAGTTGTTATTAAAAGAAAGTTTACGTTGTCTCTACGTTTTCCAATTAACGCAGATAATTTTTATTTTGCACAAAAGTTCTCGTTCTAATTATCACATCGAACAATTATCATCGACAAATGATTTATTTCGAGTTAAGAAATTATTATTCGTTTATGTTTATACGACGATTTCTTTCGTTAGCGATGCTATTAAGCATCCTCTAATTCAACAATAAAAATAACTAACAGTTGTATCCGGATACCTAGTCATTGTCGTAGCAGGAATGCGCATAAAATTGCAAGTTCATCGAAGAATTTCGCTACGACCTCGAGTGCAACAGGCTGCTGATGGACACGTCCGCCGACGTCCGGAGGCAATCGTCTGCGCCGAAGAAGCTCGCGGTTCGCACGCGGAAAAAGAAGTCGGTCAGAGATCTCGTTCCCCTCGCAAGAGGAACACCTGAGAATTCCGCGCGAACCGCATTCGGTGTTCGCGCGTAAGCGTATCGGAATTCCCCGCGATGAATCAGAAATCACGGGCGGCGCCTACGCGCGCGGCGCGGCGTTGTTTTCGCCGCGAGGGCCACACGAATTTCGTGTATTTGAACGGCGGCCGATGTTTACGACAGCCGGCTACGCCGTTCGCTTTTGTTAGGGTCAGCACTCGTTCTGAACGGAACACACGCCTCCACTATCGATTCTCGGTCGTCGTAAAACGCCACCAAGAATTCCACGGCGGCCGCCGTCTAAGAATCCCGCTGTTTGTTTAGTTGGAACGCAAATAGGGATCCGGCGGCGCCGAAATCGGCCGGGACCGTGGCCTATCGGGAATAAATCGTCGAGTCGGATAGGGCATGGCGAGTAACCGCTTACGAAATCCTTCGGACAATTTATTACTTGCTAAATGAAGCTACGACAACAAACTCTGCGCGGAAAACTGCGATGATCCGAGTCTGGGCGAATTTCGACCTAATGTCTTCATGTTCCATTGAATCATTCATGTTCGACTTGAATTGAACACATTTAGACTTGAATGGATTTTACAAATTATGTAAATAACGACAGTGATATTAACATATAACGCTAATGATTAGCCAAGTGTAACTTAGATCTGGCGTCGTCAAATTTGACGTCCTCAAAATAATTGTCAATTTAAGGTGTTATAAAGTTCAGAACAGAACAGATCCAATCTTGAGTGGACTTGATAAATATAATTAAAGTGCAGTAATTAATGTGCAACGACGAGAAATAACGGACGATCGCTGTCGTAACTGACTCACGACTAACCCAGACCTAATTCAGGCCTAAGTCGGATCTAATATCTTCGAGTTTAACGTCCTCGAAATAATTATCACTTTGAAATGCTATGGAATTCAGAACGTAACAGATCCGATTTCGATTGTATTCGATTTTGATTGTATTAATATAAATAAGGGTCGTTAATTAACGTGTAACGAAAAGGATTGAGAGACGATCGCTGCCATAATTGGCACACGACACGTTCGTCGGGACACGGACCCCATAATCCTCGTTCGTGGTCCAATTTGACGGACGATGCGTACGGCATAAAGGGAGCATATCGACGTCATAAATACCGCTGAAAGGATAATCCTTGCATTGTCGGCGGAACGTGGTGGCGCAGCGTAACGGCAGCTTAGCGAAAATCCGCACGGGATGGTCCGGGTTTCAGCAAGTACGTACACCGTGGAAATGATTGTTCGGCACGTACGGGGCTCGTGGCCGTAGCCATGTTTGGCTGCAGGTCGTTACGGTCGGAAATATAGCGGCGGCTTGCGGTCGTAAAATCGACCTACACGTGTTTCCGAAAGTTTGAGAGCTAGTTGCAAATGTGGCTGACAGCCCGAGCTTTCGGTTTGTAACATCTGGCTATCGACAGCCTGGAGTCGGCCTGTAAAGGTCGAAGGAGATCAAGCTTGTGGATCTGTATACAACTTGGAGAGGCAGTTCGCACCTTCTGAAGCAGCATTTTTGTCCTATTGTTGCGGACGCTGCGAAGAGATCCAAATCTTCGGGATTATCAGTAGCGATAGGATCAATTATTATCGATAATACTTATGATAATTGTTGGTATATACAACGATACTCACACACATACACACACACACACACACATGTCTACAGGGGCAATAAATAAAGGTACAACCCCGAGCTTCATAAATGCAGGTACAAGCCCGACCTTCTGAAGGAATAGTATAAAAGGACTGCACGTTCCAGTGCGAGAAACTACTTCCCATAGAACTACGGAGGCGATCGTCAGCCTAGAAGACGATCAGTCAGACAGTATCTCCGCGACTTCACATACAGTCACTCTTCTTCACACAAAGTACATTTTATATCCGCTAGACGCTTTATTAAACACTGTATCGTATTTGTATTGTATTATTAGTGAATAAACAATTAGCAAATTCCAACAATAATACTTATAGATTGTATACTTACGAATTCGCGTCAATTTCATAACAAAGTTTCGTTTCATGGGATTCGATTACTGATCGTAAATACTAAAGATTGATTATAGTGACTCACAAAAGTGTTCGTGCACCTTTTCAAACGCAATAACTCTTTCAAAACTGAGCTAAACGACTTGAATTGTTTTTAGATAATGGATGAACTTGTCTACTAGATGACGGCTAGAAAGCTTTCTTTTTAATTTTGATATTACTTGCAATGAAAAAAAATTAAAAACCCTCGTTTTATTAACTTTTTTTACCCGAACCTATAACAAATATTTAATAAAGATTTAGAAAGGTTTAGAAAAGAGATCGACCCTGTCCCGTCTGCGTTCGAGTTTATTTGAAAGTATCACTTTCATTTTTCGAAGTACTTGTAACATACTTCAATGAAATTATTGTTCGAGAGCCATAACGCACTCGACGCTCTCAGAACCGCCTGTGAAATGAAGATACGAAAAGTATTGAATGTGACGATGTTTGATCTTAGGGATCTAATCTGTAGAGACTAACCATAACAGTCAAGAGATAACAGGAGTTCCAAAGTCATTCGTTGCCATAGCCATCTATTACGTAGATCCAAATACCTTCTTAATGTCTCATGTAATAAAGACATTTTATATTTAAAAGGTGTCTTTGAAACGCGCGAAAGGAAATAGCGGTGGGAAGGGCCGACATCGACGGTTAAAATTAATTCTGATGCGACACTATTTATTAACGCCACGGACCGCCGCTGCACAAACGCAGCCGACGATCTCGACACGCGCACATGACGCCACGCATCTGCGAACGGGGTGATCTGGTGTCTGGTTTATTTTCGGTGGACGCATCCCCTCGTTCGCCGGCGCATCCGAAGGGTTGATAGCGTTTTATGCGGCACGCGTGGTCCGCGTCTGTCTCCGAGTTAATTATGGACTAATTGTCGAACCCTCTTGTCGCGCCCTGGAGTCTTTACCATATTTTTTTTTATATTGCGCGCGTCCTCTGACGCACAGGACGTCGCTTTTCTCCCTCTTCTTTTCTTCCTGCGCTATTCTTCCGCCCACGTGACGTCGCGCTTAATCCTTTCTCGGAACACGCCCGAAATCATCTTAAACAACCCTCGCCGGATCAACGGTGGATTACGCTCGAGCTGTCGTTGGTAAACAATCGGAGAGCCTCGATAAGATTTATTCAAATATTCTGCATTCGTTATACTTGATAAATATGAAGGTCTCTTTCAGATCACAGCCGTATGGAATAATCTGTGTCAGCTGTGGAACCTCGTTAATAGACTGTGGATCATTATGCATTTATGACGTGTGCAGATTTTAAAATGGAAGAAAACGTATACGAATTATCAAGATATTATTTTTGTTTTCTTTCTGCAGCGAGTAATCCTTTAATCGACGATGGATATTTTTCTTTGATTCTAATTTGTGCAAAATCACGCGCGAAGATGATATAATTTGCATAAAGATCCACAATTTCGTTTTGCTAAATTGTCTTAATATCTTGTAATAATATAGATGTCGTTAATGAGTTATTCAAGCGACGTGTTTTTTAGTCAGAAAAAGGGGTAGACGAACAATAAGTGTACACCATTGTAAAAATAATTAGAGGCAGCGTTATTAACAAAAGATATGCAATAAATTCTTTTTAATTGAAGCTCGGTTTGTACAAAAAAAATGTAAAATTGGGAAGAGGAGATACGATTATTTTTACCGATGGTCAACAACTACAAAAACGAGTCGCAAGGCTGGAATAATCGTATCTCTACTCCCCAAATTGTTCACTTTTGTGCGCAATCTAAGCGCGAATTAGGGAGAAATGACTGCATTTCAAAAGGTACAAGTAACCAGGCACTACAGTAATGTCTCCCTAATTGCCGCTCAGATTGTCCATAAAGATGGACAATTTGGGAAGAGGAGATACGATTATTCGAGCCTTGCAGCTCGTTTTTATAGTTATTGACAATCGGTAATTACAAAAAACGAGCCGCAAGGCTCGAATAATCGCGTCTCCTCTTCCCCAAATGGTCTATTATAGTGCACAATTTGGGCGACAATTAGGGAGACGTTACTGTATTCTGACGATTCGAGTATCTCGCTTGCCGTCGCAAACGACTTTGGATTCGTGTCTAACGACGGTGTTTCTCTGATTGCAGACGACGATCAAGGTGTACGCGAACTGTCTGCGACCAGACATCGAGTACAAAACCCTCGGCATCACCTACGAGACGACCTGTCGCGAGGTTGTTCAGAACCTGCTGAACAAGTACCGAATGAGGCACCGCGATCCGAGGCTGTTCTACCTCACCATGGAGGTCACCGTGAGAAGACCGAACGTGAGGACAGTTCTGCCACTCGACGAGGACGCCAGGCCCGCTGTTCTGCAATCGTGCCATCCTAGAGGCGATTCCAGGTACGATCGAACGTCTGCCGTCGCGCATTCTTTTCGCTCCCCTTTCGGTTTCGGTCGGCTTCGTGATGTAATTTCAGGGCTCGCGACCGACCGTAAACGCAACTTCTTGTGGGTCGTCGAGCACGAGCCAACGAGCAACGTCCTTTCCAGTGATTCCCTTTGTTCTTCGCTTCGAGTCGTCTGGGGCGACCACGCGAGACGCCTTTATTTACGCCTGGGGAACCCTCCGCTCAGGATTTCTGCTCAAACTACGTCCACGTAACCTTTGTTTTCCTGGCGAGGTCAAGCTTGTCCGCCTTAACTTAACCCAACAATGGTGTTTCCAACTGGTAGCTGCTGTGACCGGATGCTCTCTGCATTGGGTCTCGTGTTTGATCAAAGTTGCTGAAGTTCTTCAAAATCGGCGCTCTTCATTCTTTCTCAGAAAGAAGTCTCGGCAGGGTTTTTTAAACATTTTTTTATTGCAAATGGAAACACTTTGATCCATTTGGATCCATTAGGTATCTCAGTAGGATTCTATGAAACATATTGTAGATATTTTACTGTGACGTTAAACTAAAAATTGAGATACCATTTTTGAAGTTAAAGGGTCGAAAGTCTAAGCAAGATTTCATTGCAAACATTGCAGATATTTTCCTGCTATTTTGACGGTCAAAACATCATTTTTAAAAATCAAAGATGGAAAATTCTTGTAGAATTTTAGAGTTTCATGAACTTAATTGGTCAAAAGCAGGATTCTATCGCAAACATCGCAGACATTTTGGTGCAACCTCGACATAATCGACGACAGGGTGCAAACGTAGGGAACGCTAGGCAAATAGCAATCGAGAGCAGCTACAAGTTATCTATTTGTGTAGGACACGTCGATGTCGAAGCTACCGTCACGGGTGCAGAAGGCCCCGAAGTCACCGATGTTTTCTTGGTGGCTCGGGACTTCCGGCGAAGGTATACGTTACGTTGACTGTAGACGGTCGGTGTTTGACTAGAAGCCGGAGCCACGGTGTTTTTACGTGGAAGTAGTGTTCCCCGATTCCCTTTGAGCTGCCGCCGGCGCTCACGATATCCAGGATTCACGGATGTTTTCTTGTGTTGCAGATTCTCGTTGCAGACGCGTCGCGGCGGACTTGTCAAAATATACGACAGCGCGCTCATGTCCGGGGTAAGTCACGCGTTAAGTTCCTTTCAAACATCCTATCCCCCTCGCGAATCTCTCCGCCAACTTTGCAACAGTCTATCGATCTAATTATATCAGCAAGTGTCGATGCAGTCCAAAATCTTGGGTCATAGTGCACTCTATGCACCCTTCGGTGTTTATTTGCACCTTGCACGTTTAGAATGTGCATAGATAGTACCTTGATGATCTTGAGTCATAGTTGTTGGAAAAGACGATTTGATGGAATGTGTATATTACTTTAAAGATCCTGGATCATAATAGTTCAAGATCATGTTTAAGAATGGTTTAATTGATGTTCCTTCATAGTTGTTGCATAAAATGACTTCAATGTACAAATATTTCACTAGTGTACCTATGATATTTATCTGCACCTTGCACATTTAAAATGTGCATATCATTTTAAAGATCTTGGATCATAATAGTTCAAGGTCGTATTTAAGAACAGTTTAATTGATATTCCTTCATAGTTGTTGCATAAAATAACTTCAATGTACAAATATTTCACTGGTGTACCTTTGGTGATTATCTGCACCTTGCACATTTAAAATGTGCATATCATTTTAAAGATCTTGGATCTTAATAGTTCAAAGTCATATTTAAGAACAGTTTAATTGATATTCCTTCATAGTTATTGCACAAAACGACTTCAACATATAAATATTTCACTGGTGTACCTTTGATGCTTATCTGCACCTTGCACATATAAAATGTGCATTCTGGTTTGAAGACTCAGTGTCTTCACACTTCACTTCACTTCACATTTGCCTGTCAAGTTTCCAGAAAAGTCCTGAAAGTTTAACTGATCAGAGTCCCTTGATTCCCACTCACACGCCCAAGTGCACGATGCATGGGCAGCGAGATAACAGTTATCGATCTCTTTGCAGTCCAAATACAAGAGTCTGCTGATCTCCGAGCAGACCACCGTGGACGAGCTGATCCAGATGCTGCTGAGCTGCTACAGCTCGAAAGAGCGTGTCGAGCAGTTCTCCCTGTACGAGGTTTGCGAAGGTGAAGAGTACCAAAGGAAACTGCACCCCGACGACTCACCCTTGAAGGTGACGCAGAGATGGACGAGCGTCGACCGTCATCTCCGCATCAGACGCAATCCCGACTACAATCCTCACCGAAGAAAAGTGAGTTACCTCGAGATCCCTGGACGTTCGTCGTAACATAAATTAAGAAGTCATTCGAATCCTTCTCACGCCGCCGCAGACAAAGGCATTCCCCGTATCTTCGGTCCGGAGACGAAACGCAATTACGTGGCGCATCTCGTTGCGGCGCGTCATCCGTCGTCAGCGTTATTCATAAGAATATAATAGAAAGTCAAATTCGTTACGCAATCGTCGTTGTTTGCAGAGCATGTGGGCGTCCGACTCGAGCATCAGCGTGGCCATGTCAAGACTGAACCTGCACGGCAGCCACCAAACTCACTACCACCAGCCGCACGACAACAATAACCATCTGTCCTCTTATCACAAGGAGCCGGCCACTATCAACAACAACAATAACAACATCCACAAAGCGGACAATCATCACCTGTCCCTCGGCTCTCTGAACCAGCAAGCTAGAATCGTCGTTCCGCACGCGTCGCAGATGCCTCAGGTGCAAGTGTCCAGGGTCCAACAACTCGCGCAGAGCATGCCCTCGACGCCGTTGACGTCGAAACACGTCACCGCGTCCTCGTACGCGGACTACGAGAATTATCTGTTCATTTAAACGCTTGGGTAGAGGAACTCGGAGCTAACTGTCTATTGCTACCTGTAGTTGCAGGCTTCAGCACTGGTTGCGAACGTTCTTGAAACGTGCTCTTAAGAGTCTGTTTCGGTTACGTCAACGATATCACGGTTCTTCTGGAACATCGTTTGCAATGTTCCGAATAAATTTTCACGAAGAGAATGATAGAGAATCCACGACGAAAATAGCAAGAGTAACCGGAACAGTTCTCCTCGTGTTCGAAGCGAATGTTCTTCAGCATCGTTTCTCTGCCGGAACGTTCATCAAACAGTTTTAAACAATTACTCGTAGTGTCCGGAGAGGTGTTGAAGCCGTCGAGTTAGGTGTTACCTTCATCGTTGCGTCGACGCGTTGAACAGTATTCGATGGTTCAGTGCTAGGCATGTTCGAAGGAGTCGGGCAACTATGGTTCGAGATTATTTATTAAAGCTGCAGCTTGGCAGAAGGGCTCGCGCGAGCCGGCCGAACCGCGTCGGTTTAACAGAACAAAGAGAATTTACGATCATAGTCAATAGCGAGGAAAATTGTACCAAAGGTAGAACGTACGGAACTTTAGGTTTAGAGTGCATTCAGACGTATATGTGTAAATGTTAGAGAGCTGTTCTAAGAGAGTTGAAATATAATCGGGGATCGTTCGGATCCTCGACGTTGGTCCTTCGAGATCCGCTTGGACGATGCTGCGAAAGTAATGGATTCCAAATTGAGAATCGAAAGCGACGTTCATTTCACAATTCTATATGTCGGTGCAATGAAAACGTTAACTATGGGATAACGATCGATGAACGATCGATCACTGATTCGAAGCACTTCAATGCAGTCCCGGAGGATCGGACTGCGTATTTAAGCAAACTGCATTTACTCGAGACGCCGGAAGATACGTTTATTATTTATTTTTAACAACTGTAAAGCGTTTGAGAGGTCCAAGAGCTTCGAAGTTTAAGTTATTAACGCGAATCCTGTGTGTAAAAATTTCGTCGTGCAATCCGATCGGACAGGATTCGAGCTCGTGTACATAGAGATGGAGCATAAGTGACGAGTATTCGAGTGACTTTGGCAATCGACGTCTTCTTAATCACGGAATACGAACGTTAATTGTGTTTGTTGGGCGTCGTTCCATTCACCCTTTCGATAACGAACCTGTTTCTTCCTGTCTTCGTTTGTGTTTCAAGATGAAGCCTGTTATATTTTTTTATGATACACTGTATATAGTCCCTGGAACGTTCTCCGCTTCGTTCGATCGCGTTTTGTTACGGTAAAAGTTGGATCCATTGCCAAAGAATCGGTACGATACGTATGTGAGACCTGTAAGGTTCAACGTTGCGACAAAACGCGAGATTTCTCGATTATTCTTGATGCAATCCGTCGCTCGATCGCCTCGAGATCGAGATCGACATAACCAGCAACTGTAACAAGTACAATGAATCTTGTATTATTGTAATACGACACAGTAGAGTGTAAATATCCTTTTGTATCGTCGTTTATAATTCACAGAAGAAAATATCGTTTCACGTGGCTAAAACCCCGTCTACTTTCTTTCAACCTCATCGTTTATGATACTTACCGATTAGGTTTACAAGTGTACCGATTAATGGAAAAATAAATAGAAGGTGTGCGTCATCGATAAGATAACGATGCTGTTTGTATTCGATCTTTCTGTCCGGACCGAATCTGAATGAAAATTTCACGATCACGGTTTCGTTCAATTAAGAATATGCTCTGTCGTAATTAGTGGAACTCAACGATTGAGAACCAAGAACATTTATCACTCTAAAAGTGTTGCAAGCATCTACGTCGAATCGTCGTTTTATAAATATCTAGACCGCAGATTTCATGCAATTGTGCTGAAAGTGGATAAGAGAAATGTATTATTTTCAATTGATTAAAACTATTAGATGAAAGAATACATTTTTAGGTGTCTTCTGCTTTATAGTATCGATGCAGAAAATTTCGCATGAAGATCGGCAGTCTAGGGATAAACTTACCGAGCTCTAAAAATATCTAACGCGTTTTGCTTTATAAGGATGACAAGATTAAATTTATTTACACTGTTTGCCGTTTCTATTATAATATAAACATGCATAATCGAATTGATTCAATCGTTTCTTAACGCTTTATCTACCGAAAGCCTATTAATAGGACTTTCAATTATTGTGCTGTATGTACAAAGAAAAATCTTAAAATTTTCTTCTTGATATGACAATCATTATCGAAATAATTAGATAATATTACTTAAAACGTTTTTAACTGTGAATTGTACTCTCAAAAAATATAAAACCATTGCAATCTGTACAAATTCTTGTATACTAATTCTCTAGAGTACTAGCCGGTCTAATATCTAAACAAAAATCGTTATTTAATCAATTTTAAGAAAGTTATTCCGTTTGAGAAGTTAACATACATTCCGACGTACCACATGCACCGTATGCATTAAGACGAAAGACAGCCGAGGGAAAAAGTCGTTAGTCGTGTGACGATAAAAATTTTATTTACAAATGCGACAAATATAGGAATTTTGGGCACCAGTGACGTATCGGAGAGAAACGAGCGGTTACGATTGGTCGATTATCGGATCGCTTTTTCATTTACTTTCAAACACCCCCACGGCTCAGAGTCTTGTCCCGGAATCTCGCGATGCTCCGAGATCATGAAATCACGTTCTCGACGTGTCGCGTCACGTTCTCTCCGTGAGATCACTGATAGAGGAGAGAATCACTGAGATGTAACAATAATAAACTTTACATTAAATACGATTAGAATCTAGCTAGTTTTGTAAGGGCTATGCGGAGTGTTACAGTAATAGAAATATTCGCTTCTCCAAGGAAAAAAGGGGGTTTCTTTTTCTTTCTCATTTAAATCCGGGAATTATTCTTCGGGGAGTGGGGGGGATCGTGTCTGACGGTGGGATGGGGAGGAGGGGCGGGGGACGGGGTCATGGGGAAATATACTTTTTTTCGTTTTTAAGTTTCAAAGGATAACATCACAGCATTGACATATCAACATCGAAACGGATCGGAGCATCGCGCCCGTCGAGAGTCGTCGACACGACGTAATTAGAAATCCCGAATTTAAGTTCTCCCATGCTCCGATTACTCGCCGACACCGCCGTCGTCGTCGTCGTCGTCGTCGAGGAACTCTCAGGGGGCGCGCTGCCACGGCCGTAGCACTTTTCATTTCTGCTATAGAACAATTTACAACATCTCGTTAATTAATCGCCTCAATTCCGTCTCTCTGCATAACCGTAGCTCGCACACACTGAACCGCGAACTCGCAAACCTGTTTATCCTCTCTCAACAATTTCTCTGGCATTCCGCGCGTCTCCCTTTCTCTCCCTCTCTGTCGCTCGTTGCCAGTCATTCACACAATGCGCTCCATTTCTCCCCGTTCATCCGCAGCACTCGTTTACAATTAGATAAACCGTTAATTCGAATAATGGCGATGCGATACAACATCTCCGTCTTACTTTCTTGCCTGAACAATATACACACGCGCGCATTCTTTGCCGACGCATTCGCACGCTCCATCAATCCTCCGCGCAATGCAACAACAATCAAATAAAATACGCTCGAAGACAACGAATTGATCGCTCGTTTGTTTCGATCGCGGCCCGGCCTCGATTTATCTCCGCTCGAAGTCGCCGGAGGCCGCCATGTTTCTTTATTTTTTCAAGGCGGGGTTTCCTGTATGCATTCACACCGATTCAACAGATAATAATACTTTCGGTTTCCTAGAAGCGATTTACAAATGTCGCATTCACGTCGACGTTCGACGTTCTGCTTAACTTCAACGTATAGGTATAAAAATGTCCAAAGAATCATCGCCAATAAGAGTTGAGATAAAATTTACTTGTCGCTTACTGTACCAAAAAAACTACCTTTATGTCTCCTCATTGTTTTCTTATTCAGATGCTATAATAACCTTCTTCGTCTCGCTTTTTGTATACATCTTTAATATTCTTCCTTTTTCCTTTCGTCAAAATTTTCGAACACAATTTCATCGTCTTCTTCTTCTTCTTTCAAGAGTAGCGAAGGCGCAGATAAACTTAGATCCATTTCAAAAATTTAGTTCAGCTTCTTCACGCACACCGTTCTCTCCGATAGACAGCAATATACTGAATAATAACTGCATCGTACGCAAACGATGCGCGAAGCATTGCGTCTGATATCAACAGAAAATATCATCCGCGCGCGGACGTTGCGTTTAATCGCAATCGGCGAACGTGTACGTCCAGCCGTTTGCATCGGACGCCTACAGGAAATCCCATCTTTGCAATTTCGAACGCAGTTTCGACGAAACCGAATCGGCGAGATTGAAACCAACAGAAAAGCTCGGATCGGTTTGCTACACCCCCGTTTGCGTTAAGCGCGAAACACGGCCCTCCGGCCGTCGCTCGTGCTCCGCGGGGACATCGAGGCCGGCATCGCGAGGGAATAATAATAGACAATATACACAGGGGAAAACCTTTGATCCAACGAACCAGCCGCAAAAAAGGGAAAATAATCATCACCGAGGACATGGTGCGCGCCCGCGATCCCCATTTTCGAAACCCGAACGACTTCCGTTCGCGGGCGGCGGGACTTCGTCCTCGGGGCGACGCCGGTTGATTCGAATCGACGATCGTTCTTTCCTTCAGTTTCTCATCATTGGGACGGCGTGACAAACAGCGACTTGCCGATCGAGACCGTCAATCCTTGCCGACGTCTCGTTCCACCGACGATCGAGATTGCGAAACATCGTACAAACTAATGACCGCGCGTGCTGGATCTCCGAAGAACCGTTCGCCGTTAAATATGAACCGCATGCAATCGTCACTAGCTGCCTAAAGTCACTAACGATCTAAATAATTAGTTCATCCGTTTCGAAACTCGTTAACGTGTTTCTTCCGGTTTGAAAATACAACCTGCGATACTTCCACGACGTGATTCACACTTTTGCGATTCTTTCGTTTGAACAGACGGTGCTATTGTTTTTCTTTTTCTTCTTTTTGTAATTCTTACAGGGCAGTGCGGCCGGTTATGAGGGAACTAATCGTTATTAAATTTTACATATTACACTCGTTTATTCTTTTATGTTGTATATTGTTGAATTATCTGAATTAATCTTTCACTTTGTTCGTTTTTAGATTAAAAAAAATTGCCGTACGCTTTATTCGATGAATATAAAGTTAATTACGACCGGAAACATAACCAAAGGCACAGCAATTGGACACCCTACGGTAACCGGATCTCCGCTACCCTGGGCTCGTCAGAGATGATTGCACAAAAAGGTTCTCGTTTAGCACGGTTCGAGTCGAATTGCCGAAGGAATTCGAGGATTTCGGAACAATTTCAATTGTCTGACGTTCCCGGTTTATGGTGGACCTCGTGGAAATTTCGGGTTGCGTACAAGGTGCTCGGACAGGAAAACAGGAAACCGATGAAAACAGCAACGTCTCAATCAGCTGATCAATTCGGACAATGTTCACGATCATCGAGTCAAACCGACAGTGGCGTCCGCGCAATCCTAGCGTCGCTCATTTCTCCTCCGAATTATATATACTTTCAAAACCACATTATACCGCGGCCAACAATATTATTGCGAAAGCCTTAAGGCTCGATACAAGGACAGGCGTTTCGCGATATTCTCTAAGCGTACGGAGACTGTCCGCATCGACGGAAACCGTAAACGACGAAACAGCAATGGGACACGAATATCCGGCACAGTTGCCGACAAAGAAAATCTCAAAACTCGAAACGTTCGAACTCGTAATAAACAACTTCTGATATACATATATTGGGTCCCATTGGCGCTTTAAATGATCAGACTTCGAATTCTCAACAACGTCAATTCGCCGATGCTTCGGTCCCGTTTTGGACCTTCCAACCATATGGGGTTGCGTTCAAAGGAGGGCGTCGGCCGTCGCGACGCCATAAGCGGCTAATCAACAACGTTCTCACGTGCACACGGTGCAAGCCAACGAATCAACTGCCACGTAATTAAAAGATCAATCCACGCCCCTGTACAATGAACATACGCGCTCGAACACCCTTAAAGGTTCACCCTCGCTTCCGACCTTCTCTCATCTCGCCTCCCTTCTGCTCTAGATCCACGTCGCCTCGCACAGTCTGCGATATCTCGCTTTTAATTTCTCGGTTAGTATTCAGAAAATTCGATTGTGCTCCCGTTTGGACTTTCGGCGTTTCTGACCCGCGCGAACGCGCCCTTCGTCGCGTCGCCGTTCTGCGCTTCTAACCCCTGGCGCGACCGAGATGCAGCAAAATTATTGAGAATGCACGAGATTGGTCGGCACCTTTGGCAGAAGGCGTCAACAATTCGATTAAAACTGGTAGGTTGTTTAATTGAATTAAGTTAGGTATAGAAATTAGGTCCGCAAAATTCGTGACACATTTTTCATAAGTCTCAAAGTACTCCCTAACATGTTTTATATAAACATATTCATCTTGCAAGCAACTGATGAGTTTCTTCACAAAGTCTTTTGTTAAAAAATAATTTCAATAGCATGGCAACACTGTGTGGAATGTGCTGAAACATTGTATGATACTTCAGATAACAAAGATCACGACGAACACAGCCAAAAAATTACGAATTAAAATGACGTTAAAATTACGAATTGAAATGACGTTTGATTTATGCGATCGTACATTCCTTGTAAGAACATATATAAAGAACAGAGCTGCGAGAATTTGAACGTTGATTACCCGAATTCTTGTATCGTGAATGCCATTTTTAGTTGCGCGCACAGGGGTTAACGAAGGTTCAAAGTACCCACGTCCCGCCTGTCGATCAGGTAAATCTGTCGAACGAGCCTCTCGAATGATCGAAAATCACTATAACACCATTTCGCGCGTTTACGGAGTCACTACGGAGCTTCATGTATCCCGAATCGCTCTCGATTTAAGCTACGACTGTCATCTCTTGTGTAACGCATCGCTATGTTTTCTGTTCTGACTTTTAATTAATTCAGCGCGCTAGTGTTTGGACGTTACAGAGTCGTATACTACTCGATACACCGAAACGAAGAACGGACCGACTGGAAGCCGCTAATGTTTTCTCTGTTGTCTAAACCGAAGCGTCAAAGCCGACGGAGATTCTCGGTGGTTTAGTCAGCTTCGTGTCGTCTACGTAGATCTGTTTCTACGGGACATTGTCGTAAAGGGTTGGCAGAACCTGTCGTGTGGAATAGTTCGTGCGACGATCGTCGCGGCGAACACGTCGTGTGTGTATGTGCGTGTATGCGTGTGTATGTATGTACTCGTCCCGGGATCCGCTATCGCTGCCAAACGACTCTTACAAAATATCGTAAAAAATTGTCCGACCGCTAAATCAGCATGCTCGCCTGTCATCGATCGATTGGATCACCTGAACAGAGAATCCTTGCGACCTTCGTTCACGGTTGCCCACGACGACCTCGGTAAACCTCCGAAAATTAGCGGAATAATTACGGTCGTGAGTTCGCTCTTTAGGAGCGAACAATGGAGCCCAGGCTTCCTTATCGAAGGAAAATGGTGAAACCAGGGTCGCGGAACAATGAAACCGGTTCATCCATCATTTTCTTTTTCTTCCTAAATTGTAAACAAGTGTTACAGAGCACAATGGCGCTTCCAGGAAACACGTTCCCAGTTCCCTTCGCGATTTTCCATGGATAATCGACAGGCAACGCCGTGAACGCGTCGCGACGCCTACCGGATTCGTAGCTCGAAAGTAAGCTATAGTCGGGGCTGTATAGAATTACAATTGAATTACTCGAGGAATTATAATTACGAGGTAATTCAATTGCGTTACAATTCAATCATATTGTAATTCGTTATTCAGATCCTAATTCAATTAAATTACAATGTAATTCGTAATTGTAGCACGATTACAAAATACTAAGTAATTAAATTACATTAATTAGGAATTACACCGTGTAATTGAATTAGGATTATGAATTACTGTGTAATTGAATTAAGTTTACGAAGTATTGAATTAAAATTACGAATTACGAAGTATTGTATTAAAATTGCCAATTAGAAAGTATTGAATTAAAATTACGATTTATGAAGTATTGAATTAAAAATACAAATTACGAAGTATTATATTAAAATTATGAATAACGATGTAATTGAAATAAGATTACGAATAACGATGCAATTGAATTAAAATTACGAATGAAGAAATTATCAATCCATAGATAATAAGACAAGAAGATACGTTGAAGAGACAAAAATGAGTATGCTAAGGAAAAGCATAAAATGTATCTCACTTCTTCGAAATTCTGCACTGTAATTTGAAGAACCGCATTTCAATTGCATTGTCATCGAATTACACTCGTGATTAGATTAATAAGCAATTGAATTAACCGACAGAGTTGAACGATGTAATCGAATTGCAACGCGGTCGAATTACCATGTATTCAGAATGTAATGAAATTGCGAAATTGAATTCCAATGTAATTGAATTAGCCCAACACCGACTATAACCAGTTCGTCACCGCTGTACACACTCGATCAATCCGGGGCGTGACAAAACGTGGACGCGCCGGAACAAACTTTCACCCGAGCCGGACAAAAGGGCGAACGTCGTTCACACAGAAGTGGAAGCGTGAGTATCTTTAAGTAGAATCGTCACCAGTGATCGTGCATGCAAGTTTATCATTATTATTTCACCTAGTATGTACAAAAGTTGGCTGCGAAAGGATTTTACAGTCAGCGACCGCTGCCCCGGACGTAATAACCGTCGCGCGTCCGGGCCATAAAATCGTTCCTCGCTTTAAACCCGATCACGAAAAATGTTCATTCTCGTTCCCCTGTCTGTTCACGGATCGCGACGCGGAACCGTCGTTCCCCGACCGTTTTTTTATGTTTCTCGTCTTTTACAAAAGAAAGCTCCGCCTCGAGCGCGGGACCGTCGATCTCTCTCGCGGCACAAGCGAAATCAGGAAACTCGCACGAAAATCAGCGCTCGCGCGTTTCCCTTCGAGGCGTCGATAAAACTCGCGCGACGCCGTGTTCAGCACGGAAACACGGGGAGACGACCGTCTCCGGAACTTATCTAGAAACGCCGATAAAATTCATTGAACAGCTTCGTACGAAAAATCGAAGGCCTGACTGGCGCTGGTTGCGAACCGAACGAGCTCGAGGAAAATCGATCGTGCTTTCCCTCGAGCGATTAATTAAACGATAGAATACGTCGCGAGTATGCCACCGAGGGATCCGGACAGATCGATCGACCGGCGTCGCCGATCGATTGGTGTCGGGCGTCGATCGCGAACGTGCTAGAAAAAGGAAAACGATAGAAAAGTTCGCAACAAAGTCACACGGCGATTCGTGTGAAGAAAGCGTGTCGCTCGTTTCAAAGTAACGAAAGAAAGTCTTCTCGTACTATCCTAACGACGGGCAGGCGACAAACATTTCGGCTCGCCGTGCCTTGTTCAGCGACGAACTCGCTCTACTTAAGAAACAACGTGAAACGCGTGCGCTTCTAGTAAACGTAAACCAACGGTACGACCAAGCGACCAGAAAAATTTGATATCTGTTTGCCGCGCGAACGTGTCCATGCGTAGGGCTGCCAACATAGTCGCGCGAACAGTGTCGAGCATCGCTGGCAATCGAATGGAAGAGTTTACGAATAATTTGGTAGAAGAAGCTACCGAAAATTGTACGCGAAGCCTGCGGAAAATTCGTACGGCGTTTATCCCCTAATCAAGCCTTAATTGTAGTAATTAATTGTCGGAAAATACGGTACATGGGTCCGCAAGAACGTGCAAGAACGTGCAACGCTTTCTTTCTAGCTAGATCTCGCAAAATAAGCGCGGAAACGACCGGCGCCGCTCGGAGATTTCAACGCGACGCCGGAGACTTCGACGCATGCACAAGCGGTGTCGCTTCGCGCCGTGTCGCGCCATCAGCGGCGCTACGGACAGTGTTCGGCAAAAGGTAATCCGATTAATGATCAACGATCATAACTCGTTAATTATTATGACTAATTTATAATAATTTATAATAAATTATAATAATTTTTAATAATTTGTCATGACTAATTTATTATAATTTGTCATAACTAACTAATTATAATTTATGGTAACTAATTTATTATAATTTAATATAATTTATTATAATTTATTGGAACTAATTTATAATAACTAATGAGTTTCAATTGTTAATCATTGATCAGATTACTTTTTTGCCCAACTCTGGATACGGACAAGAAATCAACGCTCTCCAGCACTTTTCTCGGATATTTTATCGTTCTGCAAATATATTCCTAACGTTTTACGCATGCATTTCGTGGAGACAACGAATTTATAAACACTTTAACCCTTTAAGTCCCGACGGTGCTTAGCAGCATAGCTTATCTTAGAGTTCTTACGACTACTACTTCTTCCGAGTCTTCTGGGGTGCTGGGAAATTATGTCTACACACAGAGACAGCATACTTAGGAGAAAACAGCCGTTCCTTTCGACTGGCATCGTTGCATTTACTGTCGTCTCTTTTACTAACCCCTTGCACTGCGATTTCTTAACGCTTCCCCCGGAGGGACAAAATTTCTATTCATCGTACAGGGTGGCCGCTGAAAAACCAAAGAGTTTGAAAAAGTCATAATTTCTTCGTTTCACATCATCCTTATTTTCCTTGTTAATGGTTTGTAGATGGCTATGTCCAGCAACGAGTAAGATTCATCCGGCTTTTCTATTCCAGTGAAAAATCAATAATTAAAATTCAGAGGAAACTGAAAAATATCCATTAATTATGTTATTAAACAAAATAATAAGAAATTAAAACGGCATGAGTTTGTAGAAGTTATTTTTGCTTCGTATTATTTTATATCATTCGACCCGTCAGTGGCCACCCTGTATATCTTCGATTTAATGCTCGAATACTGCCAAGAGAACGATAGAATTCCGTTTGAATGTAAGACGAACTTCAATAACATGCTTTTTCGTGTTAAAAATCTTCGTCGCGAGTCCGACACGATATTACAGTGCAAGGGGTGGAAATGAAAATATCGTGAACGGTTCGGAAAGATATCTACGTTGAAGCATGCAATTTTCGAACAGCCGTCTATCAAAGAATAAGAAAACTCAGGTCTTAAAGGGTTAAACAAAGGGACGTTCGCGGAGTTCGAGACTCAACAGCGGGATTCTCTCGAAGCGAAGTCTTCCGGGTTTGTTGGAAACGGTATCGTCGAACATCTTAATATCTTACAAGCCTATTGTATCGATATTTCAAGAGTAAAAAACGTGAAATTGTGAAAAATCTAAGCGTTAAGTTAACCTTACTGTTATGTTCTTCCAGCAAAAAGGATTTCCAGACAGCGTTTCATTTCGGTTGAATTGGCGGCGTTCTGTTTTTTTGGGGGGGAGATGCGAGTGGTGGCAACCCTAGGCACGCGATCGACGTGGCTACGCGTGTCTGTATTAAATCGACAAATATGTTACAGCAGCAATAATGCCGGTGGGTGCTTCGTAAAAAGAAGAGTAGATCGCTCTTACAAATATATCTTGGTAGATTGAACGCGGTCCTGGTCTGCGCTCGCGCGCGCGTCAGGACTCGTTCGAAAGGCTTCTTACAATATTTACACGTCGACTCGTCGTCTATGTATCTTTCTGCTCTTCCCATCTCAACTCTTCCGTCTCATTACCTCGATCGGAGATTACCTGTCTCTGTGTCGAGTGATCAGGGTGGAAGTGTTTCTCGCGCGTATTATATACACAAAGTGTACAACCTGATTCTCCTACACGCCGTGTTCAATTACCGATTCGTACGCCTCCGTGTGTCTGTGTCTCTGCGTCAGTGTGCCTGTGGTCTCTGTCTCTCTTTCTGTGTGCGTGTCCGTGTGTGTCCGTGTACCTCGCGAATAGACCCTAATAAAATGTATAAACACATCTACAATCGAAAAAACTTTCAAATATTCCGAGATATTAATTAATCTGATCCCAACCCATCGCCACGCACGTGTTTCATTTCCTCCGATACAGATTCCCTACGGAATTCTAGAATTTATCATGCGATCGTTAGTCTAAGGATAATCGACTAGAGGCGATCCTCCGTTCTCCCCGCTCTAAAGTCGAAGCAAAAACTATCGCTGTTCTCTCGGCCGAATTGTAAAAGAATCGTACACGAGTTGTTCTCTCGGGTCGACGCTGCGTTCTCCGATCGTTCGTTTCTCGTTCACCTCTTCGTCGTCTCGTTGCTCCGAATCCGTGGTCTACCATAATTTCAACAGTTGTTCTCGCGTCCTTGTGTTCTTTTTTTCGGACGCTGGCCGCCGATTCACGAGATCGTCTCGCAGCTGGTCGAACGTTTTTTTTCGCCGATTGTACGCTTCTCGTGGGGGTGGGTTTTTGGGGCCCAGGAGGAGTCAGCGCAAAAATTGAGGCCCCAGGGCTCTTTCTTTCTTCCTTTCTTTCTTTCTTTCTTTCTTTCTTTCTTTCTTTCATTTTCACTTCCTTTCTATCTCTGTCACGCGCGCATTCACACCGTCTCCCATTCGCCCTTCCATTTGCTCTCGCACACACGCATGCTCTCACAATCTCGCCAGTTTCGAAAGTATAGTACTTTTGTTTGTTCTCACGTGATTATCTCGTGTCTAAACTCATCATCTCTCTCTCGTTCAGCTGGTTCCGCGAATGGGGGTTTATCCTGTGCGTACCGCATTGACAAGGACATTCAATGATCTGTTTTCAACCCGACCATGCGGAATTCCTGTTGGAGAAAAACGTCAGTGAAAGTCTCAAGCGGCTAACATCCGTCGGCTAGGGACGAGCGACGGTGCTCTCGTCGTCGACGTCCGTATAAATAATTCGTACAGAAAAAAAAGCATCGTTTACTGGTTACGAGACTACTTGACAGTATCTACGGCTCGTAAAATGATCAAGAATCAACTGTGTGTCGAGGAAGATAGAGATCGTCTACGGTTTCTAGATGAAGAGGAAATGTGGGCGCAGACTATGTTCGCTAATTCTTACGTTCCTCCGAAGCTCGTACACGTTGCCCGAGGACAAGTGTACTCGTGGGTAGCGTGCAACCGACTTGAAACAGGTCGAATACAGTACAGATTATGCTCTATCAATCAAATCAGATCCTACGAGAAGAAACAATGGCTTTCGAACAAAGGGGACCAGCTATGGGTCTACTATCGGGAGCTTACGTCAAGGTATCGTGCACGCTTTCGACGGCTAGAACAATTTTAACGCGACCCAATCGCGGCAATCGTGTCAGTTTCCCGGAACGGTAGCGTAAGCACTCCGCGTTCCTGAAAACTCATCCTGTTTCCAGCAACGCGGAGCACGACGAATTCTCCGAACCAGCGATTCTCAACCGTTTGGTGCGCGTACCACCGGTGGTACGTAAAACATTTCCGGCTGAAACGAGCAGAACAAAGTATCCATGCTTGTGTACATACAAATTCATTATGGCAATTCAATTACCGTTTCAACGAGACATTCTAGAATATTTTTTGAAACATTTTTCTATGCAATTTTCTAAAATATTCTGGTACAACCGGGCAGATAATTATGCTACGTGTGAAAATAAGTCGTGAAAAAAGGAATAAGATTTGTTCGTTTATGCCTTTGCGTTCGGGAAAAATTAAATTGAAAAATGAAACTGTTCAACAGGAATTGAGCGGCGCGTCTGACCATGACACGCCAATTCTACTTATCGTCATAGTACAAGTCACGCGAGCTTGCCGCATCTACCAACTCAGTTTTCTCGAAATGAAAATTTATACGAAAAAATGTCGCTCTTCTGTTTCGTCTTATTTTTGTATCTTTTTCATCCTCGCGTTTTAAATTATGTTTTTTGGGGTTTTAATGCTTAAAGCAGAAAATCAATCGAGTGTTTTCTTCGCAATAATTCTACCTAGAATCGTTATCCGACCGGTTCTACCACGATTTTCGGTACACCCTGTATATTCTGCATTCTATCATACAGTGCCTACGACATGCGACAAAGATCTCGCTTGCATTCGCACCTACACATTTATATGAAACACGATTTTCTGCGACGACAGCAACGGAGAAAGATCAAAATTAAATCGCGAGTTTGATTCGCGTTCCTAATTAACAAAAATTGAACTTAACGCAATCACGCTGATTTCCCAAATTCAAATTCGACCATCTCATTAAATTCTATAATTTGACTTTCGTTGCACCTTTTATTCCTAGCAAATGAATCCGATTAATCTGAATACTTTTTGTTTGCCCACGTCTCGTAACAGTTATTTTATATATACAAATATGCGACTGAATCACACGACTGATTAGTTGACACGCGGGAAGAATGGTTGAGAATCACTGTTCTAAACGATTCACACGATAAGCAACTTCCATCAAATCGGTGCCTCGGACAATGAACAAAGACAATCAACGAAAGTGTTTCAGATTTTCAGAGGAAATTTTTCGCAGAATCTTCCGGTATTGTCAGGCAGCGCGTTCGCTACCGTTTCTCGTAGATGTCCAGCGTAACGACTCGCTCGTGGGTTACGTGACCAGGTGTAGAACGGTTTTTTTTTTGACAGGTAGCGACAGGAAAGAAACCCCACTAACAGACCAGAGCGACATCTCGCTAGGGTAGCGTAAGCAATTCGTACGTTCTGTAGCGTACCAGGAGGCGACCCCACTAAAGAGCAGTGGTGCGCAGGTGGGGACAGCGCTGTAGCGACAGGCCCCGGGGCCCCAGCTCCTAAATGCCGTTCGATGTGCGCGAGTCCTGCTGCTGGCGACGCCTCGACGCGGTCCCATTGTCGACGCCACCAACGTACGGTTCTTCCTCGGTGCCGTAGTATCTTCTCGATCCCTCGGCCACGTGTGCGCCGCTGTACGAGCCCGATCCTAGATTTCAAACGGTCCTCTTTTAGTCGACACATCGATCACAAAACAGTTCGCAACCGCAGCTTCTGCCGGATTTACGGTCACTCGATCGCGTTCGATTTTGCTCGCAGAAGCTGGGTTCTTCGTTACGTTCGAGAAAAAATGTGCAAATTCGAAAGACTCTGGCTACTTTCGACTTCTCTCTACTGCTACGCCGACTCTACGAACATAATTGCTGACGCTACCGAATCATTTCTCAACCCTTCCGCGACCATGACAATTCCAAACCGGTCGGAGAGCACAGTGGTACATCCATTGTCCGAATCTATGTTGTTTAATTCTATCTGTCTGAATATCGTTGACGTTTCAACAAGTTTCGTTGCAGAAATTAACCTGTCAGCTGTTTTTGACGAGTGTACTCGTCGTGACATAAAATGTTGGCATATCTTTGTGACGGGTATACTCGTCGAAAACAGCTGACTGGTTAAGGAGGATATATATTTTGATGTTTTTTAATTCAATTATATATTTTTAAATTATTTTGTTCAAACAAAATATGAGAAAAATCGAGTATTTACGATATAATGATAGCTAAGTGGTTAATAAATACTTATTCCAGCACACCTTGCTGGAACTGTTTCATAATTTGAGCATCAATGTTGTCTCGATTAGTTCGGATAACTGAGGTTCCACTGGATAATTACGGTGTGGATAATTACAGGGTCAAAGTAACTTTCACATTTTTAATGATATTTAGACAAAAGCTTGACGAAACATCGTATTCGCATCTTTCTGTATCAGAAATAATAGAAAATAAAAATTTCTTTTTTCCATTAGATATCAGTAACAATGTAAAAGTTGTTTCGAGTCTATAATTCGCGCACTGCTGTAATTTTTTTTTTAAATGGATATGTTTGTCTCTTGAGCATAGAAGGGTTGAGGAAACTTCATTCATTGATTTTTCAAATAGCCTTTCGAATTTCCTTGTCCCAAGCTCGACGGTCTATCAAGTTCTGTGAAGTCAATGAAACCGCGACAAATGTCTGCACAATTCTTCGAAAAGGAAAAACGTCGAACTTGGGACGCATCGATACACGACAGTATTACTCAAAAAAAAAACTATATTATAAGAGAGTTACTCCGATGGCAAGTTAATAGTCACTGCGAAACGGAAAGGATCAATCGGCCTATCTACGTGTCACGTCTAGGAACACTGAAACAACACCTCACTCAACAGTGCATGCAAGCTAGCTATGCAAAAAAGAAGATGAAAAAAAATGGTGAAGAATGAAAAAGAGACACGCTGCAAAGACGTCCGACGTTCGAGCTTCCTTCTGCGCAGAGTGATCGAGAAGCGGAGAAGTTTCACGTCTCGAACGAGTCCATCCCTCGAATGGATCATCACCGCGGCAAAAAAATCACAACGAACGGGACCTGGGCGATCGTAAAAAGCGACGTCCCAATTCCGATCGAACGATCCTCGTTATACCAATCGATCCAAAACATGTCTCCTCACGACTACATTCGTTTACGTCGAACAAGTTAGAGGCTAGTCTATCAACCTATTCTATGTGAGAAGGGTCGGCGAAGGGCTGGCGAGACTGGCAACAAAAAGAAAAATAAAGAGGACCGAAGACATCGAGGCTCTAGTGAGAAACAAAATTCCAATAAATAGAATGGGCCCCTGACGATCGCGCTGAATGGTGAACGAGTACAGTGTTCACCCCGTATCGCTTCACTTTTCTCATCCTGATTGACGCTATTTCTATCAAAGGGGTCCAGAGACTCCTTCGACAATTTTAATTTGAAATTATTTTCTAAAGCCATTTTTCCTCAATTGACTTCTCAACATTCTTTACTATTAAGAATAGTGTTATTTCCAATTTGAATGCCCGCATAAAGTTAAGTTAAAGCTAATTCGAAGCTAATTTGAAGCTAATTTGAAGCTAATTTAAAGCTAATTTTTCTTCTATACGAAAATATAGGATTACAAAATGCCACTTTTATTTCTCTTCTGTCAGATATTCTGCGATTCCAATTTAACGCTAGAGCTACCAAACCCGTCGGATCGAGAGCTATCCGACTGATGAAATGATAAACATTTTTTTACGGAAAAGACTGTCGACTGTTTTTTTTTATTTAAGTATATATTATCATCAAAATTATACGAAAAAATAAATAAATAATTTCGATCATGTCATTCTCACGGCACAACATGTGCAAATCAGTCGCGTTTAGGTCTCGGCGATTCTAGTGTTAAACGTGCGTAAGCGCGTCGAATATTTTCCACAGAGATACGTTTATAACCTCAGCAATTATGCAACGCGAATTGACGTCGTATCGACGTCGAGCAACGAGATACATCGTCGACGAAATGCATCGTATCGACGTCGATAAATAAAACGAATTACGATCGATTCTATGCGAATGAGAATTCAGTGTGAAAATTGCGAGACGCGCAGGGGTGAACGTTGCACAGCGGAGGGTTTTAGGCGTTCAACAAAGTAACCAGAAACATAAATCCGTCTGCGTTTGGTGAAGAGAAACAGGTAGGATCCCGTTCACCGGGCCCATGCACCAAACCCGTCAGTACTTACTACGCGGCCCCAGAAAGTAGGTATCCCTATTTACACAGTCTCTAATTCTCAGAACCTCACCTCCCCCCTGTGACAAGGGGAGGACCCCTGTACAATATCAGCGGGGGTGTCTACGCCGTGAAATCTCATCCGCGGCGAGGATGTGGGAGGAGCGGAAGAAGCCGGTCGTTCTTAGCGTCGTCGAGCGAGCGTGTTCACATTAGCTCGACTCTTTCGGCTTGCCATCGTCACCCCGGCCATAGCTGAATTGGCCCTGTTTGCGGATCACTCCCGTGGCAGCCACCGCCTCCACGGCTTTTACACGTAAACAGAGACAAAACATCGGAGTCAGAGCTCGTCGACAATCCACGCGGCGCCGATTTCCGCTTCGGAATCTATCACCCGCGCGATTTTCTAGCTCAACGATGTTCAACCGATCTCTTAGCTTCGGGCGAGCTAGTTCAATTGGACATGAAGACTGAAATAGCAACTTTTTCACCGTGGGTCTAAGGACGAGTTGAACATCCCTGGTCTAGCTGCATCCGAGCGCATCGTAGACACGATCGAGAGACAATGGGACGGGTTTCTAGGTGGAGAATCTATTGGCAACCTCGCGAGAGCCGACTTGTTAGTCTTGCCGAGCACGGAACACGCGTGGATCGACGAGTCCGACTCCCAATTAGTGGTTTCTGGTCGAGAGACTCCTTGGAGATTGCTTGAAGCCTGCTGCTCTGTTAGTGCATTTAGAATTTCCCTTTCCGAGCTCCCCTTGACGCTGCGATGATTATTACTGTCCCTTTAATTTAGGCACTGTTAGAAAAGCACAGTAACAAATGAGAAGTCGCAGAGAATGAAGAATGAGAAAGAGGATCGATCTGAAGTGTGTGAGACGCTCGAATGGATCGATGCAGAGTTAACATGTCCGGATGAAATGATCGCAGTGCCGCGGATTTTAAAATGGCCAGCGAACGATTAGATCGATGAGGTGTTTCGTGAAATGAACTTTCGAAAGTGGCTGATGGGCCGAAGACATCCTCGTGAAATGACAGCGAACAGCGTGCAAGCCGCAGATGAAATGCGATGAGATGAACACGTAAGAGAAATTGAATAGAACGGTTTCTTTTCTTCGGACGGAAAACTGATGACGGGGATGAAGAAAAAGAGAGCAAGATAAGAGACGTTCGAGGCTAACGAGAGCAACCGGGCGCCATTGTCTCGCCACGGTTGACGCAGGTTCGTCGAACCGTGCTCTGTCGCTGAAAAGAAATTCAATGTGACTGGTGCCGCTTATCCACGAGCACTCTTCGTGGCTCGCCGAGGACCCGAAGGCAGCTAGTTTCGATCTACCAGCTCGTGCGGTTCGCTGCTTCTACTCCGAACATCGGAGGCCGAAGTATTTACAGGAGGTGGGAGCTGCTCGATGAACGTTCGCGCGAGATTCTACGAAGATGAACTTGGAGAAACTAATCGAACAGGTGCATCGTAACTAGACTGAGGATTTTTCAGTATTATACGGCACGTGCCAGTTCGAAAAATGCGTATATGCCAAAATTGATCGCGGTCTTACTTTATGATCATCGCAGGAAATCTTTCAAGTGTATTATAATTAGATTGCAGATCTTTGCAATCTAATTAGATTGCAGATCTTTTTTACTGCTATCATTTAACGTGGAAGTGTGAAAAAGGCATGTATATGAAACTTAATTGCACTCTCTTCATTTATGTTCATCCCAAGAAAATCGTTCAACCGTATTATAACTGGATTGCAGGTTTCTCTGCATTCATTTAATGTCGAATTGCGAAAAATGAATGTAAATCAAAATGAATCGCATTTGTACTGTATATTCATTCCAAGAGATCTCCCGACTGTGTCATAATTAAGTTGTGTACTTTTCTGCGTTCACGGTATGCGCATGTTTGAAAAACACATATCAAAAAAAATGATTTGCATCGCTGCTTCAGGTTCAGCGCAAGAAACCTGCCAAACGAAGCAAGAAGTGTTTCCCTTCTTCGCACGTGCATAAAGTAACGCACGAAGACGAGAACTTACGATAAAAATCCGCAATCAAATTATAACGGTTCCGCAATTTTTTATCGCTGAGAATACGCATAAATTTCTCCACAATATAATTGCAGCGTTCTGCTTCGTCGAGTAGCTCCCGCTGGTGTCTACAATGTGGATCCAAGGTACGTGCAGCACATCGAAATTACCGTGATAGAATCAGCAGGCTGCAAGGTTGCATAGCCACTGGCGGTCTCCTAGAGGGTAACGCCCCTACTGTCTACCACGACTAACCATGCAACGGCTACGTGCAGCTAATGGACAAAGGTTGTGATAGCGTGTTTCATTACTAGCTTCGAATGTCGGCCGCGCTCGAAGTAATTGTAACGCAACAGTACGCAACAGAGCGCGGTGGCAACAACAACGGTGGGAGGGGGAGGCTGGGGGGGACCGACGCGACGTGTGACATAAGAACAACAGTCGCGAGGCTGTTTCGGTTGTTCCGAATCCCCTTGGACTACGGGATAATACGGTACAGGGTGTCTCGAAATTATTGTGTAAGCGAGAAATGAGGGGTTCCTGAGGTCATTCGAAGTAACTTTTTCCTTAGCGGAAATGCAATCCGCCGCTTCGTTTACGAGTTATTAGCGAAAAACCGTGACCAATGAGAGGCGAGATCAGCTGACGCGAGGCGGCCGAGCCAACAAGTTCCTCCCAGTTCCGCTGATTGGCTCGGCTGCCTAGCGCTAGGCGAGCTCGCCTCTCATTGGTCGCTGTTTTTCGCTAATAACTCGCGAACGAAGCCGCGGATCGCATTTTCGCTAAGGAGAAAGTTACTTCGAATGATCTCAGGAACCTCTCACTTCCCGCTTATACAATAATTTTGGGGCACCCTGTAGTATGCGGTTCTCGGATCGAGCGAGTAACGGAACACAAAGCTGCGCGACCAAGGTGATACTCATGAGGGAGAGAGAGAGAGAGAGAGAGACGTGTGGTAACAATGTTGCGCTCGAAGGAGAAGGTTGGGTTACCTCTTGGCTCGTGGCCGTAGTAACTCTGGCGACGGGCACCTGAGGGGGCAACAAGAAAGTGTCAAGCGTTAGTTGACGGAATTGGGGCTCGTTAGAGTTTCGAGTGAGTCTAGAGTGCCTCGACCCAGCGCGAGGAGGAGAGGACCGCGACCAGGCTGCGGGGACCGAGACGATACGCGAGACCGTTTCGCGACGATATCGCGCACCGAAAAAACATTCTCTAATCTGCTCCGAATTAACCGGGGATGGTCTTGCGAGCACCAGGTGCGCAGATTCATTGGTGGCTCTCGTTGTCGATGGGTCAACGAGACAAAAGCGTCTGTCCTTCGAGAACGGACTCGAGATGGAAGCGATGGGCAAACTGCGGATCTTTATGCAAACTAAAACTTAACAATTGACTAAATCTTAACAATTGAGTGAGTTAGAATTACGGTGGCATAAATCACGCTTTTCGCATCGCAAGAGACAGGAAGTGTTAATATTTACTAGCATGTGTATTATTTACTTAATTTATAGGAATCTTATAATTTGTTTCACTCGTCTTTTTAATACTTTGGTATGTACAGACTATGTTTTAAAACGTAAAATTTCGAAAATGTGAATGTTCTGTGGGAAGTATTCTAGATCGAATAAAATCTCATCGAAGAAGCTTCTGTGAATCCTCCTGCTAATGAAGATTTGCATCGTTTTAGAAGAGATATGTGCAGCAAATAATTTCAAGAAAATTTGAACGGTACATCGATGATCATCAATTATTTTAATTTGCCCTCTGTATTGAATCGTCTCGACCCGTTTTCGTCATGAATTGCATAAAATCCGCAGTCGATCGGCGTACATCGCTTCCGGATATTGCTTCGTTCGCCGATAGAAAAAAAAAGGGAAAACAAAGAGCAGTTCACGAATCGGAAGTTTGCACACCCAGCACAGTCGCAAAGATCTGCTAACTGTTCTCCGATCAGTAGCGACTCCATTCTCCGCGATAATGAAACCCACGTAGAGTATCTGTACGTCGAAACATTCAGCTATCCGATCGACGACAGTGCCCGACAGCGAGCTGGCCAGAAAGATACCTGATGTGACGCGAGGTGTCAGCGCGTCGACGGGTGCGTCGGGCGCGGGGATTGGTCTCGCGACCGTCGCGATTACAGGTGGATGCGTGGCCCTCCAATAGGCTTCCAGGTACTCGGCCACGTGGTCGCAGGCATCCTCCAGCTGGTTCTCGTCGAGGATCACGTCGAACATGTCCGCGGGACAGTGGGCCAGCTTCTCCGCCGCCATCATTTGTACGTTCATGTTCTTCACTTGCGACTTGCCGCGCGACTTGATCAGCCTCTGCAGCACCTTCGGCGTCGTGATCTTCAGGTAGACGATCGTGGGGGCTAGACTGGTCTTCCGTAGTTGCGACGGGTGGTTTATGGTGTCGCAGTCCAGCACCACCAGCTGAAACAGAGCCAGAGTCAGCTCTGAACATTGCGAAGGGTCCTGGGCTATGTCAGGATACAACCTCGTTTCGATCGAAATTTCTACGAGGGCCTGACTTCTAATAAATAATAAATAAATCTCTAATAAAAAATAGACCTCTAACAAATAATAAAGACTAGCAGTCTGCTGGTCTCAGTTCCCCATTGTCGAGGAATTAAGTAGGAGAAATATGGTCGAGAGATCACAACTCGATTGCCGAATGTCTGAACGGGGAAAGCTATGAACCGAGACTAAGTTTGAGGACCTTGAAAATAGTAGAGATCTAGAAAGATCCATAGAAAGGTAGCAGTTACCTGGAGAGTCCTGGCAAGCTCGAAAATCCTCTCGATCTCAGTCTGCACCACCGCGAAGCCGTCGCTGTTGGTCGACCGTTCCATGATCGCCCTCTTCGTCGGGTTGTTCAACAAGGACCTCTTGGCTAACGATATATCGACCGCTACCCTGGTGATAATTATCCTGCAACCACGAAAGATCGTCTGCAACTTCCTTTCGGGACTCGTACCATCGCAGAAAATCACGGAGGCTTCCTCTAACCTGCCCTCGAACCGATGCTTCAGGAAGTTGAACAACGCCTTCTGCATCATGTCCGTGACCTGATAACCCTTCAGCGAAGGACCCACCAGGACCACCGGCCTCATGGAAGGTACGACGTCATACGGCGCTGGTGTCTCCTGGAAAACGGAGGCTGGAGTCAGTGGGATCGAGGATCGAGGGGAGACCCACTCGCCCCAGGATCAGCCCCAGGATAGTCTCACTTACGTAGGACTTCGTGAGCACGGAATGCAACATTGAAAACATTGAAAACAGTTAATGGCCACTCGTTTGAATCGAGACATGCGACCTACCCTCCTGCACGGCCAAAGGACCTTCCAGTACGGGCATTATGTCTTCAGCATCCAAAGGCGCTTTGGCCAAGCAGTGTGTATTCGTCAACTAACGCTATCAACGACCTCCTACGGACTATCGTCTAGTCTACCGATCCGGAGAACCATTTTCTTTTTTTTCGTTCGGGTACAGAGCAAGGATTTACTCCGAAGTCGTCCCAAAAGCGTCTCTTTCGTCTTTGCGCGAGAGCAGCCTTTTGACCCCTTGCACTACGATTTCTCTCGCGACTGTACTAAGCACTTTTCCGAGGGATCGTTCTTGGACCTTGATAGCAGAAGAATCAAATATTGCTCTCATATTTAGAGCGAACGAATAATATTCGTATTTAATAGATTACGAACTTCGAGTCTGACACGTTGCTATAGTGCAAGGGATCGGCGAAGCAAATCGGCGCGGCTAATTAAGCGAGATCCGAAGAAATACTAAATAGCACGTTTGTCAAAAGAACGAACGTGTGGTTTTTGGGACGACCGAGTCTTTCGGCTCTGCGGCTGGCAGGTGCCTGGGAACCGAATGTTCCTCTTGTTCGAATTATTGGAACACGTGGCCGGTCTAGCTAACGCCACATGACACTCTATTAACCTACTTGCGGTGTCCCCTGCCTGTCAGGCGTCTAAATCTTTGCTCTGCCTCTAGATTTCGGCGGCCCACGTCTTTGATAATGGTGTTAGCCAGAAAAATGGTTCGCTCGGAGCACACAGTTGGTCCGAGTTGTTCTGTCCGATTGAACATGCTATCGCAATTATCGTTCGTAACTATCGATAAACCTCGTCGGGGGACTTTTTCGCTCGATTGCTTTCAATTAGTACGTAACGCGGGCAAAACTGTAATTTGCATGAAGACCGGCGGTGTTTCGATCGACCATACGACCAACTGTGCGAATCCACGGCAATTATCGATCGATGCTAGAAACCGCTACTCACATCGACACCTAACTGACACACAAAGTAGAAAATACGTTTGTTCTCCACCTGTTCGTAGAGCAGCCATCGGGCTCGAAACGATTCAGTGCGCCAGCGAAGCAGAGAGGGATGAAGAGGAGGCAGAAGAAGAAGAAAAAAAGAAGTAATAGTAGTAGTAGTAGTAGTAATAGTAGTAGAAGCGATTCTCCTTGGTACGACAATCGTTGAAAGCACGCGCGAAATTATTACATAAACTCGCCTCGAGAGTTACGAGGTCCCGAGTGCTCGCCCGTCGTACTTTTTCAACAAATACACGATGCAGAGAGCTTACAGACCCACACACACAGCCGCAGATTATACTCACAGAAATAAATCTGCTAGTCCTCGCGTGGCCCACGATATTTTCTAGCACCGACTGATAAATTTAGACGCGAAAGCCTCGTTCACGTCAATGGGCGCTATCGCGGGCGTGCCGAATCTTTGCCAAATCCGCGGGAAAATCTTCCCTTGGATCGTTCCGGAGCGTGGCGGCGTCGTAAAACTAGTATACGGCTTGTACACGGTGTCAACGAAGCGATAGTTAGCCGTGCTAGACGTTCGATCGTTGACAATCGAATGGCTCCACCGAAACTTCCATTACCATAGAGCATGGCGTCTCTCTCTTTTTATATCGTACTTAAGAGGAAGCCTTTATTAACCCATACGTCCGAAGCCGACTGTCCGATGAAGTTCAGGTTTGGCAGAATATTTTAGCCGACGATTTCACTGCGAACTTCTATGCAAAATAGAAATTCATCGGATTAATCGCAAGAAATAGAAACTGTATAGCAAGTTCATTCCTTCTTTAATCACTTTAATAGATCAAGAATAAGGCATTGACGTTTTTTAAATATTTTTATCTATCTTCTGTTTTAAATTACGACCACCCAATTTTGTTGTAAATGCATAAAATCTGCAGTCAAGATGTACTAAGAGATGACCAAGGAAACTTTCCCAACAATTACATTCGAACTCCTAATCATTGACGAAATCATTATTGAACTTTCTAAAGTTCATAGAATGACAACGTTTCGTAGAGAAAACGGCTGTCACCGCGGAACTTCTGACCCCGTTGATAAGTTAAAATAATAATACAGTATCTCTAGTCGCGGAATAGCCATTGCTTCTTGACACCCTGCCACGAGTGAATTTAGGGTATCGTGAACGAGACTCCGCGGCCCGCTTCGTCCAGCCGACGACTATCAAAAAAGCTAGAGATATCGAAAAGTGTGATCGGCACGTTCAAGTGTACACAAAGGATCAGAGCGTGGTCGCAGACACTGCGGACCCGTCGAGATCGTTTACCGGCTTCTTGAAGAAATGCACCCGCTTCTCCTTGGTCGACGGTGTGGTCAAGGTCGCCTTCCCTCCCCGCACGTTGCACACGCTGTCGCAGTCGTCACCTGTCGAGGAGACAGAGCCGCGATTAATCGGTAGACGCTCGAAATCCTGTGCGACGATCAGTGTCCCTCTTTCTCTCAAGGTAGCTAGTGAGAAGCTTCAGAAACGCGATGCAATCTAAGTACCTAGGGTAACTAAGTCGATGCACTGATCCCGTCATCACAGAAGCGACTACTAGTGCCCGGACTGATACCGAATCGACGTCGGCCGACGCTTGAAACCGATTCGAGTGGGACTCATCCCGCTGCCTATCGATAGATCAATACGGATACCGTCCCAGCTTTTTCCAAGCACTCATCCGCTGCTCAATTTGCGATCGGCCGCTGTTCCACATTTCGTTCGTCGAACCGATTTCCAAATCTGCGTTTGTTACTCGACGAAATTGCGATGAGAATTAGCAAACGGTGTCTGATAAAATAGTCGATGTCTTGGCTACTTTAAATTTGTGTAAGGTCTTGTAACAGTCCGTGATTTTAGGCAAAAATTATACAGCATTTTCCAACTTTGTGAATTTTATAACATCGTTCAATTTTATGCAAATTTTATACCATTCTGCAACTTTGCGAATCTGATAGCATTGTCAGACTTTATGGGAATTCACCATAAGAATACCATTCTGCAACTTTGCGAATCTGATAGCATTGTCAGACTTTATGGAAATTCATCATAAGAATACCATTCTGCAACTTTGTAAATTTTATAGCATTGTAAAACTTTATGCCAATTTTTTACCATTCCGCGACTTTGTGTATCTGGTGACATTGATAAACTTTATGGAAATTTTATACCGTTCTGCAACTTCGTGAATTTTATAGCATTGTTCAATTTTATGCATTCTGCAACTTTGTGAATCTGATAATATTGTTCAACTTCATGGAAACTTTATACCATGCTGCAACTTTATGCAAATCTTATATAACTCTGTAACTTTGCCCAGATCCTTTCAGTTGCAACTATTTTACAGAAATTATGATAATATTTTGAAATTTTATGGAGATTATAACATCCTGCAACTTTGTAAATATTATAACATTCTCAAAGTTTCTATGAAGATCTTATACATTCTCTAACTTTGTGTAAAATGTTAAAGTAAACTGCGCGGATTTTTATGCAAAATAAAAATTGTTATCATTAATTATAAGATGAAGGAACTACGTAACATAATAATTTCAATGAGTTGACAATAATACAACAATATTTTCAAATTGTTCTAATGTTCTGGTATTTTACATTTGATTTATTATTTTTTGTCATAAATCCATAAAATCTGTCTCACGTAAAACATCACAATTGCCTGCAACTTTGTGTGAAATTTGACATTCTCTATGTGTTAATTTTAAAGGACGAAACTTTTACTTGCATATATCTGATCTTATTTTTTAGCAGCTCCTTATTTTCACGACGAATTACAAATACTCGATTCGGTATCATTCCCATTACTAGCAACTACGAAATATTTTGTTACAGCGGTACTAAAGTGTGTCACGGACCTGTGTATGTGTAGGGCGTGTATCGAACTGGTGTGGTGATTAGCGATGGGCATAACCGTAGCCGAATTCGCGTGAATCAGAAGCAAAGGACAGTCGGCGCTAAGATCAAGCGTGATTGGACCACTAAGAATTCGCTCGAACTTCATCGCTATTTCAGACTCACTCTTTTTGTCAAAATTACAATCTCGAGAAAATTTCTTGCTGGTCCAACCGACGATAACTAAAGTCCCTATGCTAACTGTCTATGCCGACCGTCACTTACCGAGCAACTATTGGGTGTGCAAATTAATTCTTGACCTTCGCAGTTCATCAACTATAGCTTTCATTTAAGCAACGTAACTAAACACAAAAAACATGATGTCGTCTGTTAAACAGTATCGCACACTTTTTGAGGTACTATCGCCGAGGCTAAATGATCATCTTTACTACAAGGGACGTACAATAAATTTTGTTATAATACAAAGCAATAATAATAATATAATATATAAAAAAATATAATATGAAAAATATATAAAATATAAAAAAATAATAATATATATAATATAATAATACTAAACAATATAGTTATACATAAATTACAATAAAAGTTCACAATGCATATCAGAATTGAGATCAAGTCAGCTGATCTACAAAAATCTCTATTGAACGAATTTTAAAACGCCTCAGAAGAGAGAGAGGTAAAGAGTGCACAAACGATTCGAAAGCTGCTATTATTTCGTAAGAATCTGATCAGTTATCTACAAAATGTCAGAAAGATGTTCGAACAGCCAGAAATAAACTTGCACGCCTAATAAAAGGGCAAATATTGTTGAAGGTTGGTGAAAGAAGCTCGCGTGTGAGAAGAATGAAAGCTACAGTGTGTGTTTGTTTGTTGCGTGTGTATGTGTTTTGATGTTCTCAGAGATACTTAAGGCCAGAAGCGCATAAGAGTGTTCAAGGTATCGGTCTTTCGCTCGCATTTCTTTATTTTTTTTTTTATGTATATTCTCTGACTATTGTGTCCGCCGGAGAAACGATTCCCTCCGCTCTGTATTCGCTGTCGTTGCGTCGAACCGGTCGAGATGAGAGGTTATCCCGTAATCGGCACGAGACACCGTGACGCTTGTCGGGGCGGGGAAAGAAAGAAGGACGTGCTAGGATACCTGGTGTAGGTGGTGTGGAACCACGTGAGGGCATACCACTCTCGCCAAGGTTCCCTGAAGACCCTCCGCGCGCAGAGTGGAGGCTCTTGGTGCCGCGCGCAGCGCTCGCCTGCTGCCTCAGGGCCTCCAACTTCACCGGTGATGGGATGAAACCGACGTCCGAGTTCTCTTTCACGAGCCTACCTATCCACCAGTTGTTGTCGTACTTCTCCTGTGCAAGAGAACACCGCGATCGTTAACCTTTGAACCGGCCGGGTCCACCTGGCCGTGGGACCCAGGTGTCTGGGACCCCCTTTACGCGTTGGGCGATGCGTCGGTCGTATATGCGTCACGCTAATTTTTTAACCAGCCTTTGAAATTTATGTTCATTGTAATACATCGGAGACGTTTAGAATGCACGAGAGTTAAGCTAATATTTCTTATGGCAAATTTGGCGAAGGTTGCTGTTCGGTTACCTTGATGTGCAGAAAGTCGCGGACGTTGAAGCTGACTGCCAAGCCATGCACCGGCGAATCATCGTCCACGGATCCGTCATAGCTCACGTTGGTCCGCACTGCAAACGCTACCGGTTTCGTCTGAATAATTCAAACAGATCTATATTAACAACGTAATATCTGATAATTTGCAGCATCGATTTATCAGTCTCGCGATGCATGAGAAAGATTCGGGAAATGCTCTACAACGATTACTTCCCGATATTTGTTTCTGAATCGCGGATTTTTTTATGCAGAATAAAAGCGATCTTCATCGATTGCGACATACATAAATCAAATAGCTTGCTCTCTTTAATAATTTTTGTTATCTAATGTCAATGCTTAAATGCTTCTAGTACTTTTCATTGTTTCAAATTTCACCAATCCATTTTTTTTCGTTAAAGCATAACATTCGCAGTCTTCAATAATCACGAACTAATTCAAGAAACCAAATGATCTCTTTACGAAAATTAACTGCGAATTTTTATACAAAATTGAGACCTTTTACATCGGTCGTAAAGCCACAATGTTTAGAATTTCGCGTTAAATCTCGCCTCCTCCTTTTTATCGCAGATGCACGCCGCGTTTTCGTTTGGCTTCTGACAATCGACGCGAACAATGTTTGCATAAAGATTCGCGGAGTCACTGCATCAACGACAGATGACGTCGCAAGGTCCGTCGATCACGATGTCGACATACTTATTTGGTAATGCCACGGTCCATTAAAAACGTAGCACGCGCGCAACCGTAACGTAAGCGTAAAATAAAAGACAGTGAGATCACGGATGGCTGACACGTTGTCAGCGCGGTCTGGTGAGCCAACTCGCCCCCTCAATAAAGAATAAGAGCGTGACGAATCGACGGAGCAGCTGATCGTATTCATTACATTGCCGTACGCCTCGATCAATAACAACGTGAACAAATTTGTCCAGCGTTGCAAATACTATCGCGCGTAATTCACATTTTCTCGACGAGAAAACGAACGAAACAAATCGATACTAATCTTCGAAACATTTTACAAGATCTTCAATTCTTTCTTGATGCTCTCTGATTCATGATAAATCCGTGTTTCGGAAGATCGAGGTTTGGCGAAAACATGAATCATTGCTGAATTGTTCAAAATGTTCGGAGACTTTAAGAATTTAAAAACAAACAAAATTAGATAGAATTATATTATATTATATTATATTATATTATATTATATTATGTTATATTATATTATATTATATTATATTATATTATATTATATTATATTATATTATATTATATTATATTATATTATATTATATTATATTATATTATATTATATTATATTATATTATATTATATTATATTATATTATATTATATTATATTATATTATATTATATTATATTATATTATATTATATTATATTATATTATATTATATTATATTATATTATATTATATTATATTATATTATATTATATTATTTTATATTATAGAATTATCGTGCGTTGTTTGACATTTTTTGCAATACGAGAAATCTGCGCTTTTGAAGATTCATGTTTAGCGAAGATACGAGTCAATAATAAACCGTTAAAAACTGTCGTTCGTCGTTGAAAACTTCATCGCGCATAAATGATACTTTCCGATGCACGAAAAATCAGTGTTTTCGAAGATCGACGTTTGGCAAAGAAGCGAGACGATAACTGAACCGTTAAAAACGGACGAAGACGTAAACAATTGTGCACAATTGACATCTTCAGAATCGCGAAAAATCTGTGTTTCGGAAGATCGGAATTTGGCAAACGGACGAAACGATAACAAAACCGTTAAAAATGATCCAAGACGCGCGACGAAAAATCTTTTCGTCAACGAAAAATCTGTCCGATCAATGTTTAGCAAAGAGACGGCCTCCTTATCGCGGCGATCTGTTAGCAATTATCAAATCAATGGGCCTCCTCGGTTGGTTACAGGGGGTGACTGGTAATCAAAGGCAATAATATGATCGTGGCAGCGTGCGCGTACAATGCATCCGCGTCTATCGCCGGGGACAAAGGATCGCGGGGACGTTTAATTGGTTTCGCCGGGCAGGCTCTCGGGCGAAATCTCATTAGTCTGCCGCGCGTATTCATTGACACGCTTTTCATTCCGTCGCCGGGCGACTTAGACGGCCAGCAGCGTCGGGAGCAACGACGCCGTTCGGAAGCGGACGATCGATACGAAACGATTTACGAAAGGCCCTGTGCGTCGCGCCGGAAAACAGCCGGCGAGCGAAAAGGGAAACTAAAGGAAAAGGAAAAGGTGAAGGGAAAAGCAAACGGGGCCATAAGAAAGATCAATGACTTACCCTGGCTTTTTCAAGTTGACTGAGGGCCTGCCTCTCCTTCTCGCGTCGCAAGTTCTCCTTCTCCTCGTCCAGCGAGAGATCCGAGCTCGGCTGCGAGTAGTTCGAGTCCGCCGAGCCCTGAAACGCAAAACAAAACCGTTCAAATAGCACCACAAGGCGGCCGATATCATTACTTCTAAATCATTGTTTCTTGCCGCTTCCCACCACTCTGGAACCAGCCACCCATCGCGGCAAGGAATATTAAAATCCTTCTCAAGATGATCAAAAACTCCCGACAATTTCCGGTGCGGCAAACTGCCGGACAATAATGGGGTCTCCGGTGCAAAACATTCTAAATCGCCTGAATAATGATCCCTCTAATCCTCGTAATGCGATCTTGTAGCGCGTCGTTCATATTTTCTTCGTTTGAAACATATTTTCTCGGTCTACGTTCGCCGGCAGACGCGACAGATCAAAGACTTTAAGTCAGATTTAAAATAAAACCAATTTTACCGAGAGCTTTTTCAGACGTCCAGTGGGAGATATTTATTTCTCAGTCAATTTCTAACATTGGATACCTCCAGGTTCTATTTTCCAGTGGATTTATCAAATTAGAAACTTAAAATGCTGAATCAGTGGGATAGAATTAAGATAAAATTAATTTTTTATTGAGAGTTTCCTGTGGTATCCTGTGAAAAGTGTTTGTACTCCTGTTAATTACTGACAGTGAAATCCTGTTAATTTCATCAGCGAAAACTGATAAGTCGAAGACCTAGAACTTTGAGTCAGTTGGACAGATTTAAAATGAACTCGTTGAACCCATTGAGTGTCTTTTGACACATCCTGTGGGAAATATATACAGAGTATCCCATAATTATGTTAATATATGGAAAGGGGTGATTCCTGAAGTCATTTCAAGTAACTTTTTCCTTAGCGAAAATGCGATTCGCGGCTTCGTTTACGAGTTATTAACGAAAAACACTGACCAATGGAAGGCGAGCTCGCCTAGTGCTAGGCAGCCGAGCCAATCAGCGGAACTGGGCGGAACTCGTTGGCTTGGCCGCCTCACGCTAGCTGATCTCGCCTCTCATTGGTCACCGTTTTTCCTCAATAACTCGTAAACGAAGGCGCGGATTGCACTTTCGCTAAGGAAAAAGTTACTTCAAATGACCTCAGGAATCATCCTGTATATTTCAGTCTATGTTGATTAACAATCCTAATAGATCAAGCTTCGGACTGTCGACACGATGCCATATTGAATCAGTGACACTATTCCGATTTGGGAGAACAGGCAGTTCTCTTTCATCTGTTTCTGTGAGAACAAATATTTACAAAATCAAGCATGTTGCTCGTTGGTGTAGACTGCGCCTTGAATAATCTTTCTCGCTAAATCTTTTTTCCTCACAAATTGAGTCCGACGAAAGAGAACCATCTATTCTCGAAAATACGGCGCAATATTAGTTCCTTCGCGCGGCAACATGCCGGCAGTCCAAAGGTGAAAGACATTAGTTCAGTGTGACAGTACGAAAATAAACCTGTCGAGTGTTTTCCCGTCGATTTTCAAACGCGAGGATCGATTCGCAAAGCAGAAACGAAGTCACGTCGGACGCGGTGTTCTTCCACGTTCCTTGACTCCTATCTCCTTATCGATTACCTCTAACGGGGCGAACGTCTATAATCTGGAAGTTGGAACTCCGCACGGTCATTACACCGTGTTCCACATTCGCTGAAATTTGCCCATTGGCGAACGAGACGGCTCCCGCGAGATTTTCCGCGAGGAGGAGTCGCGGAGCTCCCGATGTTTTGTTCAGGAAAATCCCCGGAGAGGATCCTCGAAGACCGTCAAGCCATTAGTTCGGAAAGAGAGTCGACGGGGATCCAGTCTGCAAACGTTTCCAAGTGGCAGTTTGTAGAACTGTTATTTCAATCGAATTTTTCTCAAACAATCGGCTGTGTACACGATCTTTGGCCGGAATGCTTTCGAAACGATTTAACTGTTTTCTGTTGGGAAAAGTGGGCTTGTTTCGGCGGAAATCTATTGCGCACATTGTACTTCGCACGTGGATGGTCCTACGGAGACGTGAACGTCGTTTCGAAGTGGAAAACGGTGCAGTAGAAACGGACAGTTATTGTCAGACACGTAAATCTTTTTCTCGCGCTGTAATTATTCAATTTCTCGTACACGAAGCGAAGGTAGAACGTCGTAGAAATGTGGCGAGATAGTGAAAATATTTTCTAACACAGGTACTTAATGCAAATACATTGTTTTTAATATTGTAATTAAAAAATTGTTAAAAATATACCTGATTTTCTGACGAATTCAATTAAAATTCTGTTTTACTGCCACGAATGGCACCGGAATGCATGTAGACATATAATTTAACTTCGTCCTCTAGATTCGCTAACAATAAAAAAATTCTGCTATAATAATCGCACGACAGGCCAAGAGCGACTTCGATCAAAAAAGAAGATCGTATTTTATTCAAGAGGCGCTGTGGCATGAAAAATGTATAACCGAACGGTCCATGAATATTCCGAAATATTGAATAATCAGACTTTTAATAAAAGACTCTATTGTAAACGAAAAAAAAAATTCGCATATTCATAACGGTAACCCAATTATTCTATTTAGCGGTAGCATAGTTCCCGGAGACAAAGGCGCCAATCGGAACGAGATATCGGGAACGCGTTAACGGGATTACCTGGCAAAACCAATAAATCAGTTCCAAGGTGTTTCCACGGCCATTCGCAGGGTATTAGTGTCATGATCAAGTAAACAGCATCAATACCACGGCTGCGTCTGGAATTATCCGTGACAAAATTTCGGAATCTATCGCGCGCGGCTCTGCGACGCTATTTATTATGCCGGCCGTTGTTCGACTAAGTGTCCGAGGAATGCAGTAAATTCTCCCTAATTCGCGTTCAAATCGTGCACGAAAATGGACAATTTTCGAGCCTCGCGGCATATTTTTATAGTTGCCGATTTGTAAAAAAATGATAAAAACCAGACGCAAGCCTCGAATAATCGAGTTTTCTCTTCCCAAATTGTCCATTTTTGTGCACAATCTGTGCGCGAATTAGGGAGAAAGTATTGCACGATACCGCCGGGAACAATGTAACGAGGGGCCGCGATTAATTCCGCGTTCGAATTAATCGACGCGCGACTCGAATCGAAGTCTTATCGGTGCGCGGCCCGCGAACAAGAAATCCGCCCGGGCTAGACGCAATTTGTAGCAGTTTTATCGATCGGCACGATGACATTGACATATTGATCCGCCGTGTTGAAAGTCGAAGCCTCTGCTTGTCCCGTAATTAGACACTTAATTAAATGAGAAGGATGACCGAGGCCCGTCGAGCCCCTCCGACGAGAATTTGCATTTTCTCGCTATGAATGCACACAATTTCGTCCGAGGCCTCGGTATCCGTCGATCTAATTTTTAATACTCCGCGCACCGAATGCCTGTAAGCTTCCCCCGGACGATTTTCGTAATTTCATCCGCAGCGTGACATTGACGTATTGATCCGACACGCTCAAAGACGCCTTCTGGCATTCGAGCGATTAGTTCCACGCAAAGAATGTGTCGCGACACACGGGTGCAGCCTGCATTTGCATCCCGCCTTCATTGTTGGACAGCGGATAAAAATCTTCCGGGTTAATTGGGAGAAGTTGGCCTTCGACGAAACTATGGTTCTTTCGCTGTAACCATTTTAATAATTACCTTCTGTAATCAAGCATCGAGATCAATCACACTGGTCGAATTAATGAGATCGAAATAAGCAGAAAAATTCAATCATATGTTGACGATTGTTGTTCATTTACCATGTAAATTAAAGATATAGGTTTGGGAAAGATCAATGATCTCTGCACCGTTCGAATCATTCGGATCGAAACAGATGAACAAATCGAATCGCATGTTGATGGTTGTTAATCTAATCAGGCGAAATTGCGCGTTCTTTGACTGGCAATTTTAATAATTGTCTTTCGAAATCAGGCGTCGAATCACAGTGAAAAAACTAATCATATGTGCATGATTAGACTGCGGATTTTATGCATTTGTAACACAAATGGCTGGGTAAAATTTATAATAGCGAAAACATTAAAAAGTTTGCGAACATTTCTGTATCATTTTCAATTGACTAAAAATTATTAAAGATTGAAAGAAATTCTATTTGGCTCATGTTTGTTGGAATCCATGAAGAATGAATCTTTCTTTCGTATAAAGATTCATGATTGTTGCGGTCTATTCATGATTCTTGGTACGTTTTATTGATTATACATTACATTAATTTATAAAAGTAGCAAAGATACCTTTATTCTGATTTTTAACCAACATTATTGTAATATTTGCCACAAGCAAAGCTTACGTTGAATAAATAACTCACAAATGTATCTTCGCAGTCGTAAATGAAAAAATTAGTGACCCGTCATTCTGACGGGTCCCGCAAATCTACTGTTTCATAAATTTGGCTAAAAATCAGTGTTTCGTGTACCGTTGGAATCGATGCAATCGAGACAGAAAAATGAAATCGAATGTTGACGTCTGTAAACCATTGCTGTGTTGCATGAAATTTGACTCTGCCAAAGAAAAGATTAACATCGCACCTTTCAATTTTATAAAACGAACCAGCAGCCGTACGAGCATCTGGCCGGCCGATATTTTTGTAATATCGCTCAGTGAATCGAGATCGTAGTCGATATTGTCAATAGAAGGATTCATCGGCGGTGCGACATCCCCTCGAGCCCGAAAGGAATTTTTTCTCCTGCCGGAGTATGAATTCATTCGATTGGGGGTCGTAGCCATGCCAACGGCCTATAGTTAATCGTGTCTCCGCGTCTGCCTGCCGTGCGTGACTGTGTAAATTTGTCTATGCGTGCTAACACGCGACCTTCGGCCGTCCCTACTACGTGGCCCTTAAAAAACCCGGATGGCTTTAATCAATCGAGCAAAAACAGCGGTCGCTTTAGAAATTCTTACGCCAGATCTGTCGTACCCTTCGTCTTCGTGACCCCGGCTGGAAGGTCGTTGATTACAGTGCATCCAGTCACCCATAGTTTTTTCGCGAATCGTGTAAACAAACGGTGGGGGTAAGCGTGTTAATATTTATATCGGCTCGGGAAACAACTATTAATAAGAAATCGATGCGGTAAACACTGCCAGCCTGATTGGCAAACGAAGAACCGAGGATGCTGGCAGTCGGAAGACATTAACACGTTCCGTGCCGAGCTTTTTTTACTCGAATCTTCACACTTTGATATTTTACTAAAACTTGATGTATTACGTGCAATTATTAATTCTCGTACACATAACAACGTAACAAAAACTTATCAACGCCCATTCTTGCGGTGGAAATTGATTCTTCGGTTCTAAATTTCTTGCAAACAATTTGTTCAGTTCACTAAGTAAACATGCAAGCGTGTACCATCGATGGTACACGTGGCACGGAACGTGTTAAACAAACAAGCTTGAAAATCAAGACATTAAGACAAGCTTGAAAAATCATTTTCATTTAGTACATGGATGGTCCAAGCTGTCAGATCTATATGACACTTCCGAGGAAAACTTGGTTCCCAAAATATCGGAGATTGTTCCACAAAAAAGATCTGCTTACGACTTAAACAACGATCCAACATAATCGAATAGAATAATTCGTAGAATCATTTTAAGTATCTTTTTATTTAGTACACTTTATAAATTAGTGGACAGCGGGTTTTATGAATTCTTGATTAAAACAACTGGGTCAAATACAAAACTGTGAAGACATTAGAAGAATCGAGGAAGATTCTTCCAATGTGTGCAACATATTAAATTGACTGAAAGAGAAAAAGCATTTTTAGCGGACTTTCTCGTAATTAGCTCGAACAATCTTCATTTTTCAGCAAAATCCGAGGCGTAGTAATGAGGAGCATTACGTGTCTGTGTGCCAGCGATCGATAACGTGTAAAGCGTCGGGCACGACCGAATGGCAGAATGACATAAACAAAGTAATAAAAAAGCCGGACAAGGCGTGTTAGAGGAGAAAATATCCATAACGAGGATGAAAACAGCGGCTACGGGGGCAATGGAGCATACCGGAAACGCTCGGTTTCACTCTGAAAACGTAAACCAGATCGATTTAGATTGCAACGCAAAGGATCGGAGCCTCTCTGCAACGATAACACGCCTCGCCGGTTTTATTTCACGGCAGGCTGATTAATGGGAAACTTCTATGACGCGGTGTGCAGCCTCCGCGGAGAGAGCCCTTTTATAAAACCGAGGAAAAGAAGAAGAAGACGGTCCCGCAGCTGCGGCAGAACTTCCCTCGCGACTGATTTACTTCGCAAGGCTCGCGATTCGTTGACACCCCTTTGGAAAGAGGGCCGCCCCTGTTACCCTGTCTCCCAGGGGCTCGACCCTTATCGCTTCGAGCGAAAGGGTAGCCTCGGCGAGCCGCTCCAGGATTTAAATAATCGTGGTCGATCCGTGGAAAATGTGTCGCAACCCTTTCGGTGAAACCGTTTTCTAAGTGACTCGTCCGATGGAATAATATTTGTTCGCCGCGGTGCTAATAGCATTCGTCCCGGAATTCCCTAGAGATTGATCGACTGATTCGGTTTAAGGGCGTCGACCTGCTGGATCATTGACCCAGTTACACTTTACTTTCACTTAACCCTCTCCTTTAGAGTTTCGCAGATATTTCAGTTGGAGAATATGAGTTGCTTGCGCTAATTACGCTGAGTCGGCGACGTAAAACTTCGAAGTTTATGTATCTCTGACTTCTGTAACGAAATTCACCGTTTTACTTAAAATAGAATCCATCAAATTTGCAACTTGCTATTATTTATATGAACCGTTCAAAGAATTTGTTTAATCATGTTTCTCAAGATTACATCTTTGCCTAACAGTGTATCATTTATTACACGAAATTACATACGAATCGGTATAATGATTCGGTATAATAATTTCAGTTGGGGAATATGAGTTGCTTGCGCTAATTACGCTGAGTCGGCGACGTAAAACTTCGAAGTTTATGTATCTCTGACTTCTGTAACGAAAATAGTTTTACTTAAAATAGAATCCATCAAATTTGCAATTTGCTATTATTTATATGAACCGTTCAAAGAATTTGTTTAATCATATTTCTCAAGATTACATCTTTGCCTAACAGTGTATCATTTATTACACGAAAGTACATACGAATCGGTATAATGATTCGGTATAATAAAACTACAACATTTCTCTAGATACTATTGAATGGCTACATCCGAGTCCATGAGAAGCTGAATGAAACGAGAAAATTAATTAAAATCAACCAGGAAGAGGCACCTGAATGAACAGCTTGCTATACTTAGAATTGTGTCTCAGCCTACGGGAAAATGAATGACACGACGCAAGACACCTGAATGGACAATTTCTTGCACCTAGAATCTCGTGTTTCACTCTATAAGGAAATAAACGAAACGGAAGAATTTATTGCAATCGATCATGACATCTAAGTGAAAGACTTGATGTACCTAGAATTATCGCTCAATCTATAATAAAGTCAATGGAACGGAAGAATTCATAGTGATCGGCCCAAGATACTTGCCTGAACGACTAACTAAATCAAATGGAATTGCATTTGGAACTCCATGATGTATATAAAATATTCTAGTTTTGCTTAATGGGTTAAAGACACGTAATGTTTCAAATATTTTTAAATATGCTGAAAAGTGGCAAATTAGTAGACAAGACATTTTAATTAAGGACGGCAGTGTTGTCCCAAAATTGTGCCTGAACTCTTATAAAAGTAAATGAAGCGAAAGAATATATTGTAATCAATCTATAATACCTGATTAAACTTACTGTGCTTAAAATTATGTGCCAAATCTGGTACAAAACGCGAACGAAACATAATAATTCATAGGAACCCAAGAGTACCATACCAGGTACCATAGATCTGCCCAAGATATCTGTGTGAACATCCTCTTGTATCAAAATTGTGTCTGAACTAAATACAAAATAAATGCAAGGAAAATATTTATTGTAATTAATAAATATAAACCGAACGAGAGGAAAGAATTTATAGGGATCTGCCGAAGGTACCTGAGTGAGTTGTACCCAGCTATTCTATCCAATCTCTTGTACCTAAATCGTGTCTGAACACAATAAAAAACGAATGTACCGAAAATATCTATTGCGATCAATAAATATCAAAACGAACGAAACGAAAGAATTCAGAGAGTTCGGCCCAAGGTACCTGCGTGAACAGTTGTGCCCAGCTCAACCCAACCTCTTGTACCCAAATTGTGTCTGAACATAAAAAACGAATGCACCTCAAATAAATAATATAAACCGAATGAAACGAAAGAATTCATAGGGATCGGGCCAAGGTACCTGCGTGAACAGCTTGTTGTAGCCAGAATTGTGTTGATTGTATCCGATCATCGCCGGAAACCACCACCTTAGTCGCCAGGACGGTTCTTCGAGTGGCAGTCACCCACTTCCGGCGGGGCCCGACACTCCGACGGCCCAGTTTCGATCGAAAGTCCCCGAGGCTGATGCTCGATCCGCTGAGCTCTCGCTTGGCACACGCTACCGCATCGCGTCCTCGGGATTTTCTCCTTTTCCCCGCGAGTTGTTTCCGGCGTTCTCCTCTCCGGTAGACGGCGTAGAACAACGCAACGGTGCGCCGCTACGCCATCCTGGCAGCGGCGCGACGACCGACCGGCACAGATCCTCAGGCGATCTTCCACGACTTTTTGCGCTTCCGTTTGCAAGCCATCCAAATGTCAGTGCCGATCTACTCTCGGCTTGCCGGCGCTATCGCACCTCGACCACCTGGTGCCTCGATCGCCGTGAACATCTCCATATCCGGCGAGTGATCGAGCTTCTTCGGGATGACTTCCGGGGCCGTACTTCGCCCGACGATGCTGTCGAGGAGCGTGTTCGGTGAAGGAATCGCAATTGTCGTCGAATTTTGGCAACGATGGACGCAGGCAGAGTTTCAGGTTAGCAATTATTTTCGATTCGGTTTCGTTATTTTTGTTAAATTGGGGTCATCGGTTTTAGGTGCTTTTGTGCATTAACCTTCAGGTGGTGGCCACTGTTTTAATATCACTAATGGTAACGTGACGTCAGATAGACCCTCTGTCAATAATGGTAACTTGACGTCAGACTGACTCCGTGACAATAGTATTGCCACGCAGTCAATTGGACATCGAGTCACCACTATTAATTGATATATAGACCATTTGACTTCAAGTCACCGTTATTGTTACGCTGTCAATTTGCCCTCAAGTCACCATTAATTGATAAAGGGTTAATTTCAAGTCAGCACTATTGATACAAGATCAATTTGATTTCAAGTCACCATTATTGATACTGTGTCAATTTGACTAACGTCATCATTCTAGGGTTAAGTTGAATTTTTGTGATGAGTCATCTTTGATTATTTTATATTATATACAATTGTACTTAAATTATGTTCATATTAGAAATCATATAAAGATCGTGGTAGATCAGAATTTAAATACCACAACTAAGGTATACAACTTAGGAATTATACGTTGAAAGAGGTAATGGATGATAGTAATTTCAGTATTAACCCTTTGCACTCGAGGCCATTATGACTCTAAATCTAAAATCGCTTTTTTGACGTACAGTATTTTCAATTTATATGAATGCATAATAAATGCAATGCAATTATTTTATGCATAGTAAATTGAGTGTTGTAACTCATTCAATAGTCTTTTAAATACAAACAAATTCGATAATGAAACAACTATCTTGGAATGTGCACCATTCGAGTGCAAAGGGTTGATCCGGATCAGCCATAATTTATTCCAACTGCGATCCATCTATCCCACGCCCCCAATCAGTTTCCTCGAAGGAAAAAAGCGAAGAAAAATGAACCTAAGTCTCTGATTGATCCTAGCGACGATCCCTATTGACAAGCCAGTAGCGTTTCCAGCAATCTCGTCGCGACTTTTTTAACAAGTAAACTATCGAATCGGTAACGCTGCACCCAGACAGCTTTTCCAGACAAACTTCTTCGGCGTTATCTCGAAATCCGCAGATATAATTGCTCTCGAGGCAGCGTCTTAACGAGGACCGTCTCGGTTGCACACATTTTGCCTGGCTAACGACGTCTGCTGCCGCCTTAATTATAACGTCGCAATTAAAGTAACGATCCCGCGATAGAGAAAAAGGGTCCAGCCGTCTGTGCCCGACGCGATTGATCGATTATTAAGTAATATCGTAACCGGCAGGGCTGAGTCTCGTCGGAACGAAAAGTCCGAGATCCTCTTTATCGTGCTCTCAAGGCTTGAACAAGATTGAAGGATCGCCGGAGCGTTTATGTAAATCGATGGTGTGCATCCACCGGATACATGCCACGTTGTTACGCGTTTAATAGCCGGGATCGAGGGATCGCGGACGATTTCGGTTATGCGAGCCAGAGGGGGAAGGATTATTGCGAGATTTTGCCCGGCGTTGTTCCGAGAGAATTTCAGGAGAGATGAAGATGATTGTTTCTGCTGGATTCTGAGGTATTGATCTGACAACTGGCATGTCCTGTGGAAACGGAAACCTGGATAGTTGGACGGACTTTGGAATCTTCGTATGGCTGTGAAAATTAGGGTCATTCTTTGCTGTCTAGTTTAGTTCGGCTTTTGAGGTATGCATCTTCGACAATTAGTATGTTAAAAAATGTCAACATTTGGGTCGGCTCTAGTATTTTTTAACCTCTTCATCAGATTTCTAATAAACTGTTATTAATAATTACTAATAATGTATTAAGTATGGATGTTACTTCATTTTTTTAAGCCAGAATAAAATTCTGTTCTTTTCTCATAAATATTTAACACTTTATTCACCATTTAATAAACTTTTCAATGGCTGAACTGTGTCTAAGAGAAGCTGGATAATTCTCTATTAAGCAATGACTTCGAAAGAACTTGTTATATTATATTAATCTAAATAATTTGATGATAGATAAGACTATTGGTAATCGTTAATCTTCGATTTTAATAGAATTATTAAGAAACACATCGGCAAATAAACTGTAAATAAATATAAATTTTCTTTTCCGTCTAGGAAATTATTACAATCGAGAAAGTACTAATCGTTGTAACTCTGAAAAAAATAGTACGCCAAAGGGTTAACAATCCTAAGAATGAATTGTTTACATATCGTTCGGTTTACGCACATCTATTTTACTAAAAGGATTGAGTCTTCAAAATATCGGGGTTGGTAAAAAGATCGCGGCAGGTGAAGTACTGCTTTCCTAAGAAGATGCACGTGTCGTAAATATCCTGGGTTATAAAGAAGACGGTATAGCAAACAGTACTTTATAGTAGCAATTTCCATAGGAAGTGCATTATATACTGAGAGGCTGGTTTTTCAAAAATTGGATTCGCCTCTCGCTCGACGCGAAGTGTTTTGATCATAAAGTTTCGTCGCGTGAAGAGTGAATAAAGAAGAGCCAGCCGGACGAATTTTAAACCATTTACGAGGCTGCGGGAATTCGGCTCTGTACAGGGTGTCTCTGAAACATTGACGAAACCAGGAAGAATAGAACTGGGCCAAAGTGTAAAAATTGATCAGTCTCAACGAACAATTTCAATTCGTAGGACTTGCTCGAAGGATCTCTTCACATCTTCGAGACCTGGCTTTCGACTTTTCCATCCACGTACATTTTCTCCCCAGGCTACATCGTCGATTTCTACACCCTGTACACAGTTTCCTCCCTCGAACGAACTCCAACCGAATTCTGAATCATCCAGTAGGTCGGCAAAGCGTGGCGACCCGGTCAAAACGAAATTTCCGAGCGATCGTCATCGAGTTACTAAGTTGCTAACATCATTATCCGGCAACCCTGATGTACATTCTCTCGGAGAATAGCTTTTGAGCCAGCCTGTAGCGAGCACCACAGCGAATTGTTCAACGTGTCCGAGCAGCAAATGGAACATGCCGGTCGGATTACAAAAGGGCCTTGTCAGTCACGCAACTCCCCGATCGCCAGCCACTCGAATAATTAATTAACGCTAGTAATTAGTGCAACTCGATCGGTCAATAGTTAGGACGTAACAATTTTCTGCCGAAGGAAAATACAGAGAGAGAGAAAAAGACGGAAAAAGAGAGAGAGAGAGAGAGAGAGAGAGACAAACAGACAGACAGAAAGAGAGAAAGAAAGAGAGAGAAAGAGAGAGAGAGAGAGAGAGAGAGAGAGAGAGAAAGAGCCGAGACCTCTCGAATTATCAGCGGGGTCGTAGGGAGAGGGCAATCGATTCCGTTGACCTCTTTGTAACTCGGAGCCATCGAGCAGCGGGGTTATCCTCTTGTAAACAGTCGTTGGGATAATTCACTCGGCAAGAATCGTCGGATCACTGCCTATTCGTAGCCTCGCAATTAGCGATATATTTCTCGCCGAGCTCATTACCTGCCCGGCGAACTCTAAACCGTCAGAATGCAGATCTTTCTGCGAAATTGTCTGCGTTAATTGAAGGACAAACAATTAGCTTCTCGATAATCCGAATAAATCGACGATAATCGAGATATATTCGCAGTCTTTAGACGGAGCCAATGTCTCGTGTTTCGCAGACTCATCCTGATGAAGAATGCATGAGATCTGCAGTCGGATCGATATCGACAATAACAGTAAACACGAAGTGAAACACGAAGTAAACCACGAAGTCGAACATGAAGCTAAACGTCAAGTTAAGACACGAACCCGAGCTAGAACCTCTGTGTAAGGTCTGTATAAAATTTAAGAGCGTTACGCTGCTCTCGAGATCTGTTCTTTCGTATGCCGTTTCTTTTTTACGATTCCCGCAAGGGGCGTCAAAGCTGCAGCAATTTACTGGAATCGTTATTCAATCGTCTTCGCATTTAACGATGCGGAGTTAGCTGCGGAACGATGATGCAGTAATTGATGTTCCTCGTGCGAGTTCCTGCTTCCATCGATGAATAAATAAACTATATAAAAACCTATTTCGACTGGAAGGGTCCTCGCGACAACCACGTTGTCGTAGCGCAACTGATCGAAACGAATACGCAAAAAAGAAAACTCCGAGGTTGTCGTACGGAAACGGTAACTGGCGTATTTCACTTTCTCTCCCCGACACCCACGGGATAATTCCTCATCGAGTACGAGAGCTCCGGGCCGCAGAACAAAGGAGCGAAAATATCAGCGATAGTAAAGCCGGGGTGTCGTAATGGCAGCGTGTCCTTTGAGGAATAATTGCCCTTTCGCATCCCCTTTGTCTGCGGCCGAGCGCCAGCGCGCCTCTTAATTCCCCTGGGAGCGAAAAAGGGCGCAGAGGACGAAGGGTGTCCGGGCGGAAAGACGTCCTTTTGACGAGTCCACTGCAAGGACGCCGAAAAGTAGCGAGCGGTGTGTCCTTCGCGGGTCGGGTCAACGACACCGTGTGCGGTGTCGATCGGTGTGCCGCGTTGATCAACATTTATCAAGCGTGTCTGCCTGCGTCCATCGGCGCGTACTACTCGCTGCTGGTACCTGTGCTCGATCTTCTCGCGCGGAAGCAGACGAGGAAAACAAATATCAACAGCTTGGAAGAAAGAAACTGGCCACGGTCGCGTGTCTGCCCACCCACCGGGCACACGCGTGTCCACCCTTTTCGCCTGGTCGCCTGCGAGAGAACCGGCCCACCCCCGTACACACCGTGCGAAATGTCCGCGACACGCGCCACCAGAGAAGAGAAGATGCGACGACGTTTCTCCGCGTACTGACACTACGCGGTGGCGAATCGCGTTTCTGGCCGGGTTAGTTGATACATCGGCCTAGGGGCTTGCCGACTCACCCGCTCTGTGGCGCCACCGAGGAAGCCGGACGACACCCCCGTAACTATATCGATCCGAAAGGAACCCCCGAGGAACCCCGCCAACCCCCGATCCGAGCCACACGACAACGCCAGGCCACTGCACCCTGAAGGCAACGTGTCCTATCAAACCCCACGCGCGCGCCTTCCCTCCTCTTCCTCGTCTTCTCGTCTTCGCACCCTCCTCTGCCAGCCCCAAGTCCTCTTTCTTATTTCATCCATCCACTTCGGGCTACGATCCTCCGCCGCCTCCTCCTCCTCCTTCTCCTTTCTATTCTGTCTCTGCAGAAGGCCGGACAGTGGCGGGACCACGAGGGCTTTCTTCGAGACCGATGCGGTCAAAGGTACGTCAGAACTGTGTCATTCGGCTGAACCCAACGATCAACCGATGAGTCTGCGGGTCACCAGACTGAACCAGTGAGTGAGTTTTTGTGAAGCGCTGGTTCCGTGCACCGTCTGATGCCGCTCGTTGGTCCGCCGAGGTCTCGTCGTTCTTTGATTCGTTCGATCGGTGGTCGGCTTTTGATAGATTGGGGCTTTGGCGATGTTTGCGCGTTCGGCGATGATGATACCGATGTGGGTTCCCATTTCGAAGGTCGGCAGATTGTGAAGCTTTCCGGATTGATTGGGGATACGTGGACACGTTTCAGGACATTTTTATTGATAGATAGATCGAGTATATATAATAACATTAAAAGATCGATCTTCGTAGATCGTAATTTCATGCGAAGCTTATCAAATGATATTTGACGAACTTCGAAATGCTGTAATTTTGTTGGAAATGATTATTCGCGATTGTTGTTAGCCCGCTTTTAAAGGGCGAGGTATGACCTTTAAAGGCGCTTCAGGCATTTTAAAATAGCATCGCTGTGTCGTCAGCGGTTGCTCTTTCCGCAGCAGGGTTTCAGTTTTGCCAAAAGTTCAACTTTGGAAACCGCTGTTGCGTAGGGCGAAGTCTTCCCACTCCAACGAGCTTAAAAACATCGATCTACGATTTTTTGTCGGCATTTTATACCCGTTGGAATGGAAAGCGTGCGACTGAATCTGAATTTGAGACTTTTACGGTGCTGGAAATCGAAGTAAAAATTCGACGAACGACTAAAATGCAGTCGCATTGTTGCAAATGAACGTATCATAATGGTTCTAGACTCATTTGAAAGGGCAAAGTCCGGGTTACTTTTGATTGCGAGAATTTCGAAACTGCAGAAAAGTATTTACATCGACCGATAACATTTTCAAGCCAGTTTCGCTGCAACAATCTTACCGATCGGCAAAATACGCTTGTCTCTCGTTTCAATATTCGTAAAATAATCTGCGAACAATAGCACAAAGCCGTCTACTAATGACAGTCCAACAAAGGGATCATTTTACGAAAAGCTACGTACGCGAGATACGGATCTCGCTCAGACGTTGTCGATCCCGTGAATCAGTAAAACTCGCTCGGCCAGACGGCAGACAATGCAGCCACCCAATTAGGCGAATGCAGCTCGCAGATAAATTCCGAGTGCATCGTGGCCTCACCGTGAGCCGCGCATGTCCGTCTTCGTGGCGCTTCGTGACCGCAAACTGATCGAATTCGAGCAGCTGCACTCGCGCGCGGTCACGCGTGCAACGAAACATCCTGATCTACCCTCGGAAGAAATAATATCGAGGACGATCGAGAGATCACGGCGCGCGAATCGTGGCCGGGAGAAGGCTGATCTGTCGAAACTTGGCGACAACGAGGACTCTCGGGCATCGAAGGACGTCTCAGCTATTTCAGTGTAAAACGCTGCATTAGCGCATCCTGTCATTTAGAGGCAATTGCAAAAATAGATTTGTCGCCGCGGATGTCGCTCTCATCGCGCGACGATTGTCACGCCGACGTCGATCCGTTCCTTCTATAAATCGCGATCGATCACGCGGAACAGAGTCTGATATACAGGGTTCATCAACTATTGACGCGGGCCCGTTTATTTTTACTTGCGCTTCGATTGCACAGCTTACGCTCCAATTTTTCAACCGAGCTTCCATCGGAACAAAATTCTGGAGAAAATTCTCGGGGCAAGTCCAGTATTTCGCGATCACCAATTCTGCCCTTATCGCTGCAATCGCTGCCATCGAGATTTGCTGGTAAGTGCAATCAAATTGATCTGTACATTGAATTAACGCTAACCCTGCCAATTCTGAACGTAATTAACGCGTACCGTTTTATAACGACGAAAAGGCTGTATTTATATTTAATCATTGCAAGTTTATTTAATGATTTTCTATGAAAGAGTCTTTAGAATTTCAACAACATCAAAACAAAAAAATATTCCTCGTTTGATCAAAGAATTTGAACAGCATGCCTACCGTCGTCATGCTGGCCAAAATGACCGGTTTCACATTTTTTAAATAAACGAAATTAAGAAGACTCTTCCATGGACACGATTAAATAAACTTTTCAATTCGAGCAGACGCTATAATATAAATGGTGAAAAGTGTCCATAAATTCAGCTTCGCCAATCTTATGAAACGACTTAAATAGAGTCACTTTTAGAGCTCGGTTGGTTTAGTGTCAATAAAATCGACGATCTTCTATAGCATATTTCCTCCACTCTGTATAGTAAATGTACAAACCCAACCGAGATGAATAAATACAACAGAGTCATGATTAAAAATATTTTTTCCATTTACGATCAACCCTCGAACTGCGATTACCGAGTCATTTTGACCCAGTGTATTTAAATCGTCGCTTAATTAGCCCGTTATTGTCAATTTAACTATTAAATGGTTATTGCACTAGGAACAACAGAAAGATTAATAAGTCTACATGAAGTATCCTCAAAAATATCTTTGGAAAAATGACGAATACACCAGAGAATCGTCGTAAACGTTGTCAATTGTATAGTTGTAAAAACGGTCCGCCATCCAAGGGTTAGCAGAAATACGTTGAAAAATACTGTCCTACTGTTCCACAGCTTGAAAACGATGCTCCCCTCAAACTACGATCTCTAAACAACTGGCTCGGCTAGCTCAGACCTCCTGGAGCCGCAAAGCCGCTAAAAAGCGACGAGCCCGCCGAGACGAAGCGGCAAGAATGTCGCGGAGGGTGAGCGTACACAAAAATGGACCAGTTTCCCAAACGTTGGGTAAATTGTCGCGCGAGTTCGGACAAGTTTCCGAGCGTTTCATATTCCCAGGCGTGTTCCGTAACTTCCGAAAGAAAGAGAGAGAGAGAGAGAGAGAGAGAGAGAGAGAGAGAGAGCGATCGCTCGGCCCATTGCTCTCGATCGGAATTCTCCGGACAGTTTATCGGGCATGGTCAGCATCATTCTCGAGATCTATTTACCTTCCTCCTGCCGAAGGGCTTGTAGAGCTCGCGCTTCGCCGGCCGCCGAAGATGCGCCATTTTCCTGCGACCTGTACGCGACCTCGCGAGACTGACCCCGGCTTCAAGCAGACCTGTCGCGAGACGATAGCGATCGGCGGACGAGGTTCGGGCCGCGTGAAGTCCGCGTGCGTGCAACAGCGTTCGTCAGCTTCGCGAGTCCATCGACTTCCGGTAAGAGGCGCGCCGAGTTCTGCTTCGAAACCGCATTTATCACACGGCCGGCTGTCAGTTCGTTCTCACTTTCACGCACTCCGCTGGCCTGGCTGCGTGGGACGCATCGGGAGCCTCTGCGAAACCGTAAGCCGCCCGGGGGTCCGTTAAAAACCGGCCTAATTAGTCCCAGCCGCGTTCGTTAACGATCGACACCGCGCCCGAGCGCGACGCGCGATCTTTGGATCCCTGCCGAACGGCGAATCCGATACAAGTCGTAAAAATCCTCAGGCTTAACCTTGACTTCTGAACCTGGCTTCTCGTAGAATCACCGAATATTGACGGCGCGGACGGTTCCGGTGATTGTGTAATTGAAGAGCGCCGGCTATCGACGCGTCCACGCAGGACATCGATCCCCAAAGCGTCCAGAACACGGCTCGCTGTGCGTCCTCTGCGTGAGCAAAATATTCTTCGGAACCAGGTTGTCACTAAAAACACGGCCGTACGAGGGTGTCACGTGTCCGCCGAGCTCCTAGCCGCGTTACAGTCGTCGGAATTCGCGGTTCACCGGGCGATCTCGGATCGATCCGCTGGATCAGCGTCCCGTCGTCTCGCCTAGCGTTTGCCTAACGGACAGATCGGTCGCGAACTGGTACGAGACGAGCCCGGTATGCTTGTACGTGCGGTACTGCTCCGACGAGAAGCTTTTGGAACGCATCACGACCTCCTCCGCTATAAATAAAACGGTGGCCGCCACACCGAAAACTCTGCCAGCCGAGAGCCGAGAGAGCCTCGATTCGTCGTAATTTTCCTCGTTCAACGGAGGAACTCGGGAAGAAGAATGCGACCGGCCGCTAGGGCGATCCGCCGAACGGATTCTGAATCACCGGGCCCGGGCCTACTGTTAGGTGTGTAACCGAATAACATCCGCCAGAAAACGGGAAACCGCTGGGCTCGCCGATGATTAATCGTCCTTTGTAACGTGTCAAGGGAACAGCGTTTTAACTCGTTCGGCTATTCAGCAAAACGCCTTGGACGCTGCCGTGCCCGTCGGAACTTGGTACATCTTGTTCATTTAGCGACCTCACGGTGTCGTCCTTCGCGATTTCCCCGCGAAATCGGGAACCGAAGGTTTGGCAGCGCTGAAATGTTTCGGTATATGCCTCGCGTTTTCTAATGCTTGCAATTTGATTCATGAGAGATACGTTCGGTTGTCGTTGACCGGGTCTTTGAAGTACTCTGCGCGAGACGTTTCACTTGGCGCGTGCGGTGATTGCCGATTTTTAGACCAATTTTGGGAGAGATGAAGGGGTTATTTGTAGCAAAAATGTTTGATCAGGGTTACTTATCACAATATGTGTAGGAGAGGTGTCAATACCTTTTTATTTCGTCATAAATTTGAAAGATTTCTTCTGCGAAAAATATCCTCGTTATGTACTTGTTATCAAAATGTTATTGTTAGTTTTGTGTGTGTGTGTGTGTGTGTGTGTGTGTGTGTGTGTGTGTGTGTGTGTGTAAATATTAAATGTCTTTTAAAAGCAGATTTTTTTTCATAATTCACTGATATTTTATAATGCCAATAATATAATTTTATATTATGGTTAATTTCCGACGAGAGAAAAAGCGAGACATTTTTTATCATAAATCAGGTTATTTGATGTCTTTAATACAAGGTTTCACTTGGCAAATGCAGTCAATGCTGATTTTGAGCAATAAAGATATGAAAAATGAAAAGACGTAAAAAGAATGAAATGTGAAGAGAAATAAAGATATGCACAGCGAAGAGAAATAAAGAAATGAGAAATAGAGTGGTTTGAAAAATAAAAAATGCTTCAGTAAATAGGATTCTGATCTATGAATATTGATTGCTAGTTTCCGATGAAAGAGGGCAAGTAAATCATTATTTTCGATTAGGCCATCAATGTCCTCGACACGAGATGTGGCATGACAAACGCACTCGCCGTCGATTTAGAGAAACGAAGGAATGAAAAACGTAGAGAAATGAAGAAATAAGGAAAGAGAAATTAATTAAACACTAATAAGGAATGAGAAACGAGTGACGAGAAACGAAGAAATGAGAAACAAATGGATGTGATCGCCAGCCCTGAATGCTGGCGAGTCCTTGAAAACAATTGCCAGAGCTTCGACAGCGTTTAGAAAATACCAGGTTGAAGACTAATTAGCAGCTGCACAAGATTGCAATGGCAAATTGCGGGCAGAAACGCAAACGCCGGACGAAAGGGAGAATGGCGTGCCAGTGGCCCGTCTCGCATCCAATGTCCGATCTAAGAAGTCATCGGTGGTCAGGCATAAAGACCCTGTCCGCAAACAACCGTGTATTCTAATCGATAAGTAGGTCTGGGTTGTGTCTAGGTTGCAATCAGGCAGCGTGCCTCTGAAATTTGTCGAAGCTGCACGGGCAGACGCACGCCAAACAAAATAATCCCGACGAGATATGATCGCGTTTAATAGTGTTCACGTGTCGAACGGCAGCTCGATCTTATCACGGAGGCTGAAAATACCAGTCGCGGCATACACCGTCTTGACCCGAGACATGTTATTTCGCTTGAGAGAGCGAGAGAGCGAAAGAGAGAGCGAGAGAGAGAGAGTTCAGTCAACTCTCGAGGCATTGATTTCATGACCCGGCAGGATACATCGCCATTGTGCGACTAAACCATGTGGAAGTTGCTACGAAAAGCCGAGGATTGCTTGCCGAAAGGGTGAAGAAAGGATGAAAGCGGTCGATAAATGGGGTGGAAAGGCATTGTACTCGCGGAGGATACGTGTGGGTACATAGATTGATCCCTGGGAAGCTCGAGAGCAACTGACGTAACATCCAGTTGCCTTTAAACACACTTTCGCGCCCCACTATTAGCACATCTTTCCTCCAAAATACATTAACAAATGGTTGTTCGTGTCTTTTAGATATGAATCTGTTCTTTCGAAGCAAGTAGGGAAACGAAAAATTGACGATAACACTCGGAACTTGCTGCAAAATGAAGGTGGAACATCCGTTTCTCTCTAAATGATTCCCTGAGAGACGCTTCATTAACTATTTATTTATAGCATGTCTCCACTTCCCACATTATAAACAAATTTGGTAATGTATAAACTACTTTGGTACGTGATATAGCAATTTTTAGTGAGGCCTCAGAGTCACCACTCGAGGGCAAAGGGTTAATAATGTCCATATTTGATACATTATTTACGAAATCTTCATCGCGTATCTCTTAATCAATTCTCTTTCAGTACATCAAACAGATTATAGTAAGTTCTCCTTAATTGACGCTCAGCTTAGAAGCAAAAATGAATAATTTGTGAAGATTATTGCAGCCTTGCGACTCGTTTCTACAGTTCTTGACAATCGGTAAATGTAAAAACGAGCCGGAAGGCTCGGATAATCGTATTTAATTCGGAAGAATTTACTGTAATTCCGATTCCACAAAATCTGTGTGCGCCGATTTATTTAATAACCTATCGGAATATCGCGCACGGTCAATAGCGAGACAGATCGCTGCTTAATTCCAATTTTGTCAGAACTGCAACGCGTCACGGACTATCTCTGCAGCCCGGGATATTTGACACAGAACTAATTGCTCTCTGCGATGAATTTCTTTATGAAACGTCGGGCAAGTGCCCGCGTTTCGAGCAAGCTCGAACGTCGACTCTCATTTTTCCCCGGTGTTTTCAAGAATTCAACTGGGTCAGCTTCCCCTGTTGTGTGTCGCTGCAGGCCAGACACGCTGTCAGTCATTTAATCGTCGCTAATTTTTTTTTTCCCCCCAGCCGACGGAAACACTTGCAGCACTAATCGCGGCGCGGCGTTGCGAAGCGCCGTCCTCTCGAATTCGAAGCGCTGCGCTGAAAAATGCGTGTTTTGCGGCGAGGAAAAAAATTAGCCACTGCGTTCCGTGGAGCGGCGATGTTTAATATTATAAATGCACTGTGCGTCTGTTTAGATAATAGAGGCGAGTGCGGACGAACTATGCGTCGGCGCCTGCAAGCAGCGGGCGCGTCGATTTCTGTGCCAAGAGACGCCGGTCACCTTTGGCATCGCGCGCGTCCCGACTTTTCCGAATTCTTCGCGCTATGTGGTACAATGACAGAAATTTTCCATTGGAAAAGTTCCACAGTCTTTGATCTAGCACAATTTAATGGCAGGGAAATTGACGGTGATCTATTAAAGCGACGGCGACAGGCAAATTGACCGTGATTAGAAAGATAGACATTATTCGGGAACTTTTCATTCTGCACGGATGGCTTCGGGCAATTATTAATCGAGGGGTTGGACAAGGTATAGGAGCAGACAGCGCTCAATTTATTTTTCCGTCGCACGCAAATAGGGTTCTAGAGCCCCATTACCATTTCCTTGTCGCACTCGTCGTTACCGAAATTTCAGAAATTCAAGCTTCTTAGCGAGGATCAAGTATTACGTATACCTCATTTCTATTACCGCATTTTTTTATTAAATTCGAAAAAATCGTGTCGACGAAGATCGAGAAATTTTTCTAATTATGAGATATCAAGAAATAATAAAATAATCAGTAGAATTCGCTCATCATTCATTCAAGCATGCATGATTCAAAAGCTACTCGGAATCTCGTGTTCCATTAATTATTTTTAACAATAAATTAGATGATAAAATAGCCGAGAAGATCCTTCACAGCATCGATAACGAAAGAAATTGTTATAAACATTAGTTCTGGCTCGCGCGGTTACATCGCGTAAAAATACTAGAAAGAGTCGGCAACGCTGTAAAATCGATTCCACTAACTTTCTGTGTTGCAGTCTTATGTAGTTCACTGGCTGACTGTTCTATTTAGATAGAGGTCGCGAGAATGCCACCGGCTTTGAGCGGTGTCGGTATTTTAGTCTGAAATTTTCAGAACGTGTGACACGAAACCCTACATGGAACTGGGTCTTCTCTGATACCTCGTCTGCGGTCGGACGTTAGGGAAATTGATTCCGGTTTCCCCTCGATGGTAAATCGGCTTTTGATAAAGTGGGAGCGCTCCGAATACGCTCGAAGCTGCCGCTTGTAGTCGACCAAGCAAACTAAAGTGCCGGACATTCCTATTTCCCGCTGAAACGATATCGACACGGAGAATCCTCTGTTACCGACGAGCGGCAGCGATGCTACCAAGATACAAAGTGGCTGTGAACAGCGGCTTTGCCACCAGATGCCTCTTACATGGCGACCGAAGGGGTTGTTTCAAGTTTCAACGCTGTCTGCAGATCGAATGTTTCTTCCAGTTTGTCAGATCCGGCGAATATTATTTCCTGAAAAATTATGCAGCGACTTGATAAATGCTTTTGTGTAATCACCGGGCGAAAAGAATTATACCACGTTGCAGTTTCCACAAGATTAATCGACGATCTTCAACCCCCAAGAATTTTCTCCAGTCATTAATTTGAATTTCGACGTGCGCTATTTGTAGGATAATTTAGCAGAAATTAAATGTTCAATCTGTAAGAATTTTCGACGTTTATTAATTTGGATTTTAATATCGCGCTGTCTGCAGAGAAATTTAGCGAAGCCTAAAGGTAAATACCTGAGATTTCCAGGCAGCAAAATTAATTTACATTCCACTTTTCATAAGGTTGATCGACGATCTTCGACCCCTAACAATTTTTGAGCTTTTACGAATTTTATGAATTTTTATCAGATTTTTAGTCTGCGAAATTATACTGCATTCCAATTTTCACAAGATTAATCCGGAATCTTCAACCCCTAAAAATTTCCGGCATTTATGAGTTAAATGTCAGTATGCGTTATCTGCGAAGCCTAAATGAGATGCTGGAATATATTCACTAAAATTGTATGATAATGAAACCCCGATGAAATCGTGCGATCAGTTTTTTCCCATTTCCATGATTCGTACAAACGATGAAAAACGCGATAATGAAAAAGAAACCTGATTCTCTCCGCGGAGAAGTCCCGAAAACCAGTATTGTCATCGACCCCGGGGCTCTTCGAATAATCGTCCGCCGTTATTGCCGGCAGACGGAGTACCTCTCTGTCGAAAGAATCAATGCTAAATATACAGGCTCCAAAAGCCGCTGCTTCTCCGCCGGATGGATTCACAGCGTCCTCAAGCGCCCCTTACAAAATCGTTTCCCGTTTTAATTATTCACCGCCCCGGCATTTCTGCCGTTATTTTTTAATGCATAGACAAGTACCATCGACACGAGTTTTCTGCGCCGAGGATATACGACGCTCTCTAATATAAAATATAACTGAAACCTCGTCGAGGCTTGCTGTACGAAGAAAAAGAATTATCTATACACGTTGTATATGCGAAGAAATCGATCGAAAGCAATCTACATACAACGCTGTGGATAACAATAATAGTAATAATAATAATAGTAATAATAATAATAATAGTAATAATAATAATAGTAATAATAATAATAGTAATAATAATAATAGTAATAATAATAATAATAGTAATAATAATAATAATTGTATAAAATGCATAAAAATATAAACTGGAAGAGCAGTTTGAATTTCAATATAAATATATCAACTTCGTATAAAATTCAGTCGTGAACACTTTCTAAAAGGGAACAGCTTTTTTCAAATTAGACCAAGCGAGTTGAATTTTATTGTGGTGTTAGGAACACTAGTTTGCTAGACAACGTGCAAAAAATATATTTGAAAAAATAACAAGTAGGTGGAATGGCAAGAAAGATAAGCGAAATCGCGTTTTCTAACCTTCTTATCTGAGGATATTGTCCACGGTGATGTATAAAAGAAAGAAAACTAAAAATAAAACGCCACACACAAAGCCTATTGTACGCATCAATAAATGTTTAATCAAGTTCAATCAATTAACTGCCTCTTTGAAAAATGATTATCATTGTCACTATACTCTATATGTATGATTTTCTTCATATGGTGTTTAAATACACAACAATTTTATAAAACACAAAATTTAATGAAGAATATCAAAGCATGCATCCTTCTTAATCAGTTGGCTGTTTTTATCGTGTATAAAATGAAGAAATGGTAACATTCTCTGTTACGACGAGTATATGCGTCCAAAACTCAGATTGTACACAAAAATGGACAATTTGAGAGAAGGAGATACGATTATTCGAGCCTTTCGGCTCGTTTTTATACTTACCGATTGCCAACGATTATAAAAACGAGCAGCAAGGCTCGAGTAATCGTATCTCTTCTTCCCAAATTGTCCATCTTTGTGCACAATCCGAGCGCGAATAAAGGAAAATTTACTGTAACTGATAAATCAAGTAACTATTCTATTACCCGAACTCAGAAGTTAACTCGATCTGTTCGATGAACCGAGGCCCTACTCTACTAGATCTTACGAGCCCCTCATTTTCTATTCCCTCGAGTGTTATGATCATAGTTGAGCAACCAGGTGTTCTAAAGTGCCCGGAGACTCTAAATTGCTAGAGCAGATCGGCATACCGTTCTCTTCCCGCGATTCAACCGTATCGTCTGTCATCCTAAATCTCCGTTTCGCGCGGCTCGCCGTGCACCCGCACCTGTTCCGCGGTTGCATCACCGTTGCCTGCGGAAATGTAGGCCGCGTCTAGCCGCCTCGAGCGAGGCAGATTTAGCATCCATCCCCGTGTCCCGTTCGCACTCGAGCACGAGCTTCGAGTTTTTCCAGCGACGCCGACGCGTCGCATCGCTTCCCGTCGCCTTGCGCCGCGTCGCGTCGCACCGATTCCGTGACACGGAACTGCAAAACTGCATGCGAGCGCGGGTGCAGCTGCACTCCGGCGCGCACCACGCAGCGACGCGAGGCGACGCGACGCGATGCTGCTGCACCCGCGGCGATGCCCGGCCCGAGCACGAGCCGTAAATTGTTCTCGATTGCGGCGAATTACCGGCAGATCGTTATCGGGCCTAAAATTATTTTGCCCGGCTTGGCTCCGCTCGGCTCGGCGCCGACTGTGCACGCCTTCCTCCGCGGTAACGAGCGCGCACGGCACTCGATAATTGCTCCATTCGCCTAACGCCGACTCGGCCACGGCGACTCTCGCACATCTGCACCCCTTATCGCGCAATTAAGGAATTAAAAGTTTGTCGCGATTACCAGTCGCCACCACGCGAATCCGGCCGGACCTGCACGAGTCTCTCGACTATCGGGAATTGCGGGACTGACGCGCGATACGTTCGTGACACCGCACGAAATCTGACCGAAGTGAAGTTCCTATGGTACGGTAACTTCTCCCTAATTCGCGCTCAGATTGCGCACGAAAATAGACAATTTGGGAAGAGGAGATACGATTATTCGTGCCTAGCGGCTCGCTTTTATATTTACCGATTGTCAACAACTATAAAACTGAGCTGCAAGGCTCGATTAATCGTATCTTCTCTTCCCAGACTGTGCATTTTTTGTGCGCAATCTGAGCGCAAATTAGGGAGAAATTAGGGGAAGCCTGCCTAATTCGTACTGGCCTAATACATCGTACTTCCTATATTTTTCTTAAACTATGTATTCTGTATTAGTAACATCTAGTGGCATTTATATAAACTTGAGACTAGATAAACTTAAACTTAAGACTGGCAAAAATTCAATGGCGTTAAGTTTGTTTTCATTTGTTGACAAGCCTTTTTAAAAATCCGGGAAGCGTAATGTAAGTTTTGAGTATACTTATACGGAAGATATTATTCAAATTATGACATTTTACCGTCAGTTACTATATTATTTTGATTAAAAGATTTGATAAGATCGCGTCTACATTTATTTTCCGTAACAATCGTGAATGAACTCTTTTTTGAAAGGCTGTAACTTCGTTGCAAATCATCGTATCGCAATGAAACTCGGCTGATTTTAAAGAGCAAAGTCTACACTTTTCAGCCGCGTGAGTTATTTTCAGCGACAATTGCTGCGACGATCGTAGGCACACGTTTTGCATCAAGTTTCGATTTTCATCAAATATTTCACTTTGCACAGCTCTGGCAACCGCAAAATATTTTGTTCTCGAATAAAACTACAGTGAATTTAAAGCGCGCAGTTTCTCCTTTACAATGAGCACAAAAACATCGTTCTACGATTTTTTGTTGCCAACTTATACTGATTTGAATGAAAGCTGTGCCGTGGATTGTTTGAAAACCAGAAATCGGGTTGAAAAATAAGTTAAATTTGAAGAAAGAAGGCCCGTGACTTTGTTGTTAATAGTCGTACCGCGACGATCCTAAGCTCATTTCAAAGAGCAGAGTCTGCAGTTTTCAAACGGTTTATATATTTCGAGCTGGAGTCACTGCAACGTTCGCAACCGAGCATTTTCACGACAACGTTCGTTGATCAACGATTGCGTATGAAAATATCGATCTCCACGATCGTCCGCGCTAAAAAACAGAACATTATTCACAGCCGTGTGTCCCATTCGAGTACCCGGAAGTCCGAAAAGTACCGGTCGTGTCGCCTTACCCGCAAGACGGTCTCCAGTTACAATGTTCGAAGAACAACGGGGCTGTTTTTCGGCAGTAAACAGGGTCGCCACGGGTTTCGTTCCTTGAAGGATCGGCCGACAGGCGGCAGATGGCAAGCACCTGACCGCGCGTTCCCTTCGGGAAGGACCCGGGCACCACGATAAGATCGAGAAATCGTCGAATTTTACATTACAATCTGACGATCGCGGTGCTCGCTGCGGTTGAACTAGAAAGACACGTTAGCGTACCGAGAATCGGGCCTCTATACTTACGTGCCCTTGAACCGGCAACGAAGACGACGGCATAGAGAATCATGAACGCGAATTAGATCCAATCGAATGATTAAGGACGTCGGTCGATTGCTCGAGGTGGACTCGATTACCTCGTGATAGCTCGACGGGAATACGCGTCGACGCGTTTGCCTGTCGATCGGGCTGCGATAGAGTCTGGTAGCTGGCAGCTATAGCCGCAGATCGAGCTTCGGAATATGGCATATCTGTCCAGGCCGCTCGATTTTGTCTTACTGCCACCGGTTTATCTCGTGCCCGACAGTTACATGTGATTAGAATTTATGTACGTGAACCGCGTACGCTCGGCCAGCCTCCTTTTCACTGCTCGAATCGGGGATCTTCAAGGACCTTCGGGCTCTTTTCAGAAGCGTACAAACTTCTTCAGCTGTCCATGATAATTTACAATTGGTTTGGTGAATCGATTAAATCTTTATTCGACGGTTTAATCGTAAGGAACTTTACACCGAACGATGATGAGAAAGATGAGATTCCTATGCTTGAACTGCGATCAAATGTCTTTAGATTGCCAAGAATTTTTTTATAAATGGCACATTTTTCAATCAAGACGATCGATGTCAGTAACTTCCTGTAAACGTTTTAGACGTCTTTAGTCAAATTTTAGTCAAATTTTTTAAATATAACAAACAGGAACTTGTGGAGAAACGAGGGTTTTTGTCTCGATCTTATTTAGCTCGAAATAAAGAACCGACATGTCAAGGTTATGTCAAGGTTCGATATTGAAGAGGTAAGGATCGATCGATAATTCTCCATCAAAATTTCAAGAGTAAATTATCGTATTTTATGTCAAGAGTTATGTCAGGCTTTTCCTAAAATTCTATGTGTCAAACTGATGTTTATCTTAAATAAAAATGGCTCTATAATGTTTCACAATATTTAAAATACTTTCAAATCAACATATTCTAAATCTCGTTGACATGTGATAATGATTCACGACTTATAGTAAAATATCCAATCGAAAAATTGTGCCATATTCAAGATTAAAGTGCCAAATAATTCCCATCAATATTTTGCGTAAACAATGTTGAGATTAAGACTATCAGAGTAAAATTTGATCAATTATCAAACTATCAACATTTAGAAAAAGGTAAATTAACTCTTCGCAGTCGAACGGCGACTCTGAGGCGTCACTGCAAATTGCTGCATAATTCTTCAACATAATTCTTGCATCGTTAAATTTATCTACATTTAATAAAAATGTTGCATGTGCAAATAGGCTCAATACCGTATGCACAAAAGTAAGATAACTATAATAACTAATATATAGAGTATATAATATAATATAATATAATATAATATAATATAATATAATATAATATAATATAATATAATATAATATAATATAATATAATATAATATAATATAATATAATATAATATAATATAATATAATATAATACAATATAATATAATATAATATATAATATAATATATATATTATTATTATTATTATATATAATATATATATTATATATATTACATATATTATAATATAATATATATATTATATATATTACATATATTATAATATAATATATATAATATTGACGTATAGTTATACGTCAGAAATACTGTCTTGTTTTTGACGTTAAAATAACATCGAGTGCGAAGGATTAAAAATCGCATGAATTTCTGAATCGTAGTCAGCGATTGCTGTACGTCGTGTGTCTCTCTTACAGTGGCGATAATTGTCGGCGGGGACCATCGAAGGCTGACTCACCTCGTATAAATTCGAGGATTACAATAAGCGGGGGTCGATAAAAGTCGCGTCGGGACAATAGAAATTGCATGCATCATCGGCAATTATTCCGCGGAGCCGATAACCTTATAGTCTTGGTAATTACACGGGGTTGGTTGAATCTCGCTCATTATCCCGGCGCAGCGCCGCGACGCTCGCGAGGCAAGTTTTCACAATGAATGGGCCACGGTAATAATTACACCCGGCACTCGGGGATCCCGATTTTGTGGGTCACCGTTATACCAGCGGCTGTACGAGTTCTTGCTCGCGGTGTTGCGTGGCGTGGCATGGCGTGGCGATGCGATGCCGTGAATAACGTAACACGGGATCAAGAAAGGTGGGAGACGGGCCAATAATTACGCTGGCCGTTGCTCTAGGCACACGACATGGCCTGGCTGTTAAGCAACAAGCTGTACGTGTACCCGACGAGAACAGTTCGGTTAATGGTGGCTCACGTTTTACGCTCCTCGCTTAGCTCTATCTTAGGCCGAATCGGTCTTGCTCCTAGCTCGGACCCGAGAGCAAGAGATTAGGCACATTTCTGACCATTCTCGCGAGGAACAACATTTAACTGACAACGAATCCGCTCGAATTTATATGGATAGATCGAAAGTGTATGCCACGAACGTTACAAAAATGTAAGTGTGTCACCAAGACCTGATCTGACCTTGAGAGGTCCACAAGCAATTGAGTCTTCATATGAAACTAAATTATGCAACGTAGATTATAATAAATATAGTTACTAATTATTGTAGTATAAATAAGATAATATAAATATAATATTAAATATAAAATTTAACACAATTTAATATAAATATAAAAATTAATCAAACCTAATGTAAATATAAAAATGTCATATAAATGTAATTAAAAATTATAACAAATATAATAGTAGATTAATAAATGACAATGAATAATAATTAGCAGAGATTAACGATAATAAATAGATAAGATTTATAAGATAAAAGTCAGCAAAAATTAACCCTTTGCACTCGAATGGCGACTCTGAGGCGCCACTAAAAATTGGTATACTATTTTTCGAAATCATTCTGAGAGCATCAGACTCGTTTATATATTTAAAAAACTATTAAAATTGCATTGTACTTGCTGCAATAGGCTCAATTTCATATGCATAAATCGCAATAAATTATATAAAATAGAAATACTGTAGATCAGAAATCATGTTTTGGATTTCGAATTCAAACAGCTTCGACTGCAAAGGGTTAAGCTAGAGTTCAAACAACAGACAGCACCCTTATATTTCCTTCCTTCTTTGTTCATCTTTCAAGATCGAGCTAAGCCTTGGTAGCACTTTTAATTTACATTTTTGTGATCTTCGTAGCATGTACTATGGATCTGTATACAAAATAGTGTTCCTTGTCAGTGCTCTCGCCTTATATGTACACCTACCTACACCTCTGAGTGGACACTCCTTTTTTGCCATTCGATTCCACTGTGATGGATCGTTCACTTAAAGTAATAAAAATTCGAGATATATTGGATGCTGATTTCGCCTCGGCCATTTTAGGAGCTATTGCCTACTGGGGTTATTATTAGACCGTGGATCTTTACGCAAAATAATAATCCACCGATTGTAAGAAACAGAAATCACGTGGCTTACTTTCTTTAATCTTTTCCGTGCTTAACCTCAATCTTGAAATTCTTGGTTTTCTTGGTCTTCAATGATTTCAATGAGATCAATATAATGGATCGTTGCTCTTAAATTCATTTAATCTAATCACTGTCTTAACATACCGAGCAGCAAAGATGACTGCTGTGCATCATCTTAATAAACGTGAGAAGAAAAAGTTATTCCCTGCAGTCATTATAATACTTGTTTCAATAATGCACAATTTATCCGATCGTTTACTATAAAAGCGTCTTTGTAATATTTATAACTGACATACATCCTTAAGCGTTAGATACAGTACTTGATAAGTTTCATGTATCCAAAGTAATATATTATTGTATAATATATTGTATATGTGATAGTAATTTTGTAATAATATATCACAAAATATATTGCTCTAATAACCCCATAGGAGATTTCATAGCTTAATAATATAAAAAATATATATTTATAACTGTAAAATGAAAAATCGGTCATTTGACCGTGGTAAATTTAGTGTCAAATTACGCTTAGCTATAATTATCATAAATGCACAAAATCCGCAGCTTAATTAAAATAGTCCTGCATCTTTCGCTTCAACAGTAAATAAAGAAAGCCACTTTCTTAGAAAATGATTGAATAAATATCTGTATACAAGTATACATTATAATAAAAATGACAGAAGCTCTGAATAATTAATTCGCTTTGTATCAGTCACACGGTTGACCACGTGTTAATCAATAAGTTTAAAATATTAAAGTCGATTTACCGAATCTACGTGCACTTGTTTAACACGTTGAATGCCACGGGGTCACCGGTGACCGGCACTTAACTTGTCGGTGACGCCATGGGGGCCATCGGTGACCGGCGCGCCCAAATTGATAGAAATATATATAATTTAAAACAAATGTCGATATCTAAAATTTTGTATTATTACCATCGTCATTATTGCCATTCGAACAGTGATCCCTGTCGCAATTAACATGTCAAACATGGTTATACACTGCAACTTATCTATCGCAGATAATATTTCAACATTATATGTATCAAAGTAAAAGAAAATTCATCGCGGCGTCACGGACAATTTCTGTAAAACCGGCGTGACATTCGACGTGTTAATTCCCTGCACCGTGCAGTTCCAACAGTCCTCGACGATCCGAAATTTTCCTCGCGTTCAAAATGGCCCCGACTGCTAAAGATAGAGGTACCCGAAGGGTTCGGTCCACAATTAGATACGGGAGGAAACAAGTCCTCTGTCTTCAGTTTCCACGGTTCCAGCGATCTCCGAAATAAGTAGAGCCCCGAGGTCCGGCGTTTTATGCAAATCGGGGGTCCGGTAAGATCCTTTCTGTTCCTAGTATCGGCCGGGTCGCGAATGATATGTGGCCGGCATGAAGCGTTCGTTAAACCGGCGCGGGGGCACCTTTTCTTTCGAAAGAATCTCCGAGCCCCGGGCCCGGGAACCTTTTACTGCGCCGACTTTGTACGAATTTCTCGGATCGGCCGAAATTTTACGAGCCGTCTCGCGATCCTAACCGATCCGTACATCGTATATACATACATCGAGGGGCCCCGACGAATTACATAAAACTCCTCCCCGGGGCCGGCCGGGGCCCGTCCGAGTTCCGTTTTATCGCAATTTCATAAAAGCGTATCCACGAAAATTTTTTATTGTACCGTTTATTTTGTGGGTAGAACACGCGGCGAATGCGCGGCCCGGCCCGTTAAGAAGCGGTCTTAGAGGATAATCCTGTCCTACGTTTCACAGCCGCACACATCCTCCGGCCGCGTACACCCACCGTTTCACGTACGTACGCCGGCCTGTACGCACGCACACGTGTCACCGTATATGCGCCTCTATACCGTCCGGCTTTCTCTTTTTATAGCCTTCTAAGCATCCAGCCCGCCTCCGACACGCCGTGGCTCTTCACACAACCTCGAGGTGCCGTTGCATGGACACATGGTGCACGCGTGGGTGTGGCTCGGCCACGCGGACCACGATCCACGAAGGCGGACAGAGAGGTCCCCATCGAGGTACCATTTTTGTACGGACGGGTCCCGAGCGGGCCTCAAAATTTTGTCGTTGTCTGTGGAACGCGTTCTCTTTCTTCAGCAACTTGCATTCTTTCATAGAGCTTCGTAGCTGGCTTCTGATGTCGTCGGTCTTTCCACGGTCATACGGCGAATAGAGGATGGTTCTAGGAAACTGCTACTAAGAACTATGCTAGTCCAAGTGAATGATTTATTGCTGGTTGAGTGTAGTTGTTCCAGGACAGTCACTGTTGTCAAAGTAATTGTGAACTATTGCTATTGGGATTATGGCTCGGATTATTTCTCAAATGAATATGATAGTAATTCTTTTTCTTAACAAGCTTTATTTTACTTTTATTTGAGAGAAGGTATATGTGTGTACGAAGTGACTGAGCGAGCAAAATCAACTGAGAGACCGGCAACTGAAAATTGCCTGCTTATATACCCTTTTTGGTGTGGTTTTCTCCACCAATCATAGACGGTTATTCGTCGCGTCTTACATTGTGTACAGTTTAGATCATGTATATACAGTTTACGTCACCGTCGGTGCGCGCTGACGGAACCGGCGGAAACGTAATCTGATATTTTCAAATCTCAGTCCTAAGTAAACTATAGATTAATTTTTGTTCGAGGCTAAAGTTTCTTTTTGAACAATTGCAAAAGTAATCGATGCAAAAGTAATTTCGGTTCTCCAAATAGATAGCTCACGGAAAGAAATGAAATTACTTTTGCAACAAACCTATACTACCAATACTGGCAAAAGTATCTTTTTTTAATTAATTTAATTTTTTACGATCAATTTAACTTTTTTAATTAATTTAAATGTTACAGGGACTAGATTGCTGTAAAATGACCGAAATACTTCTTTTTTACTTGAAATGATGGAAAAGATGGAAGATCCTTGCTTTTAACCACTTTATCGGAGCCTAGAACGAAAATTTAAAAAATGCCTTTCATAGGTAACTTGCATGCATTCTGAAAAATTCGCGAATTCGATTGACGTTGTTATGAGTTACAAACAATTAAAGATCGCGAAAATCGCAGTTTCTCACGGATTTTATCTACACACGGATAATTTTTGCATCTTTCAGTGGCCGTAGTATGGCTATGCGAATATTCATTCGCGAAAAAAATTATCCAACGTATCTACACGCGATATTCAATTTGTAGTATAAATGTACATATTTGTTCTAGATAACCATGTCCTCAGTTTTTCATTTGCTATATCACGTGAAAGCACGTTATGAGAAAATAACCAACGTTAGGTAAGAGTAGAAATTCGAAGCTTCAAAATGAGCTGAACTTCATTATGGTAGAATTTTCTCTCACGAAATATTATAATAGCTCGAATATCACTTCGTCGGAAATCGGTAAAACAAGCGAAGATTTTCTAGAGCCGCTATACACATCATTTTCCCAGGAACAAGAATCGATAGTAATAGCTCGAGAAGCCGGAGCGTAAAAATAATATATAACCTATAAAAAATATCGCCTACTGCCGGTTCGTGCATCGAAGTCGTGCAAACAATTGACCCTCGCCACTCAGTCCGTTATTTATTCTAGTTCCTATACTCGGCGCGATCTCACGCTAGTCGTGGTTCCATTAGAACAGAGTTGTGCAGAATTACTATTGAATTACCCAAAGAATTATAATTACAAAGTATAATTACAAAGATAGTTACAAAGATAATTACAAAGTGTAATTACAGAATCAAATTACATTGCGGCTCAATTCCATTATAATTCGTAATTCAGAACTCCGTTCAATTATATTACAATGTAACTTGTAATTGCAATTGGGGTTGAATTACAAAATACCAAGCAATTTAATTAGTATAATTACGAATTAGGACGTAACTGAATTAAAATCACGAATTAAAAAGTAATAAATCAATAGGTAACAAGTGGACTGCGGACTTTTATGCAAAATAAAAGAATGTTTGTATCAATTACAAGATACAAGGAACTACGTAGACGTTAATAATTTCAATAAGTTGCTATATATAATAATAATTTCAATAATTTGAACGTAATACAACAGTATCTTTAAACTCTTCAATTGTTTTCACAGTTTTGCATTTCGTCTTCCGATTATTGTCACAAATGCATAAAATCCAAAATTTCGTAATAACAGAAACAAATTCGCAGAAGCGGCAAAGATGAGTTTACGAAAGAAAAACATAAAAAATGTATCTCTCTTCTTCGAAGTTCCGGGCTCCGATTTGAAGAACCTCTCTCGACTGCATTTTGTTTGAGTTACACTCGCGATTAAAATAATTAGAAATTGATTTAACTGAAACGTTTGAATTGCGTAATTGAATTCCAACGTAGCCGAATTACGATGTAATTAAGGTACAATGTAATGAAATTGCGAAATTGAATTCCACCGTAGTCGAATTACTATGTAATTGAATTACAATGGAATTAAATTGCGAAATTGAGTTAGAATGTAATTGAATTAGCAGAACTATGCGTTAGAAGCGGATCGCTGTATTTATGTATGTATGTATGTATGTACGTGTAATGCGTGCGTGCAGCATTACAGGAACAGCTTAAAAAGCCGGATGATAACAGCGACGGGCGAAGGGCGTGTCGTTTAATTATCCGTACGAAAAATGATTTTAATGGCGGCCAGACGAGACGGGGGTCGGGCGGGGGTTGCGCGGGTTTTATCGGTTGTACCGTGTCTTGCGGGTAATGGCGGCGATAAATCGGCTTAAATACAGAAATAAAAACTCGCGGGCCGCGATTATGAGGGTCGATCGCGCGAGAATTCGAGCCCGGGGAAAAATATAGCCTCGTTATGCCCGCGCCAGCACCCCGGCCCACTTGTTTCTTATCTGTCGCTCCATTTGCATGAGAAACTGCGGCCACGCGATGATATTCCATCGGCAGCCGTCCCCGACGGCCGTGATTAGGTAGACGCGGGGCAACGTGAAAAGCACCCCGTAAGAAGGATCGGCCGATTCTACGTCTGCCACGTTGCCCGGTCCCCGCGAATCTACCTGTAGAAAACCGACCCGCGCCGGAGAGAGAGGTTCGGAGCGACGACGTTCGTGCATTGCGCCGAGCATTAAACGCTCGTAAAAAGCTCCCATCGAACCCGGATATTCCAATAAACGCAGGAATTCCACCGGTATTCCATTATACGCTTGTATATAGGGTGGTATTTAATTGGGTATCGAGTTTCACGGGTGGATTTATTTGAAGTTTAAACGTCAACGATACGGCCGATAACATGCCCGAAGGAATGCGCCGCTGAAAGCCTCATTCTTCGCGGTAATTGATCATACTGCGCTAAATCAGCACACGAGGAAATCATACTTTTCGAGCCGAACGAAAAACGTTGTCAGTTTGCTCTCGTTTCTCTCTCTCTCTCTCTCTCTCTCTCTCTCTCTCTCTCTCTCTCTCTCTCTTTCTCTCTCGGTACCATAAATATCGTGCGGGAAAGTGGATCTGATCGGCGATTAAACGAACGGCGATGCTTCTCTCGGCAAAGATAGCATCAGCGATTTTTCTGAACTTGTTTCCGTTTGTTTATTTGTTCCTCGTTTTTGCTTTACATTTAAATCAATCGGGCAGCTGAACAGTGCCTTCGACTCGGTTCGATTTACGCTAAAGATTCGTGTTCATAGAATGCGGAATTACATTATTTATTCAACAACGATTTACGACTGAATTAAACCCTTGCATTCTAATGAGTAGACCGCGGATTTTATGCATTTAATAAGACAAAAGAATAAAGATGTTCGAACGATGCGACAATATTATTGTACTATTGTCAACTCGTTAAAATGATTAAGAAAAGAAATAAAATAGTTCTCGCAATTAGCGATGACAATTGTTCGTTTTGTTATCGATTTCCTGTCTATATTTTTACATATACTAAAAATCTTGTCATTTATTATTGAATAATCGTTTAACGTTGTTAGATCGGACTTTTTATCTTCTGAAAATGTCAGCGAGGATGTTAATATGAATCAGACTCGACGAGATCATGATTAGATCATCATAAAATAATTTCTAAGAATTTCGCGATTATCTGAAATAATAATTTCAAATGATTATAAAAAATAAAATAGCATGTTATATTTAAAATTTCATTTCAAATAATGTTACTTCAAGGAAGATCGCAGTCACGGAAATAGTTAGGAAATAAAATATATAATGCTATAATAATATAATAATAACGTAGCATTATCTTATATATAATAATAAGATAATGCTATGTTATTATTATATTAGTATATTGTTATATTATTATATTATTATATTAGTATATTATTATATTATTATATTATTATATATATATTTTTTTATATTATTATATTATTATACTTACGACTCTTTTTAAAAGGGAAATTTGTTAACGAAGTCTTACAAATAAAAAGTTTGCGAAACTGTATCCAACCAAATGATGCCTACTTTCATCAACAAACTACTCATTTAATTTAAAAAAGAAGCAATTAGTCCTCCTCTTCGAATAATTTGACATTTCACGCTACACAACCCAATAATTACTATGGAAGTGTCCATCAAATTCATTGAACTATGCGTGCCTGCAGATAGTATTTATTAATTTCCCGGTGTCGCAGACGATCGAAGAATTTTCTCATCGAAGGGGCAAGGGGCAGAAATTGATGAATTCCGGTGGAAAACATCTCCAGGTGGCATTTCCGATCGACCGGTTTTATGGGTTGCAAGGGAGGCGTCGAGCGATCGAGAGGAGGCGTAATAACGGCGGGTATACGTCGATGGACACATCCTCGAGGGCAATTAAGCCTCGAACACACCGATTAAGTTATTACCGGGCACTTTGCTTACCGGGCGAAAATCGACGCGCGCGAGAAATCGTTCGGCTCTCGAATAACAGGAATCCGTTCGATACTCGTTACTGTAAGTGGCACGAGTACTCGGACACGCGCTCTCTCGGCCCACAAATTACTCTGCTCGACTGTTTACAGCGATCGGCACGTAACCGAGGCGGAACACGCGCCTCCTCGATCATCGTCCTGCCACGAAACGGCTCGTTCCTGCGGTGCCATGATCGCGCGGCATGATCGACTGCCGGCGACACGACACCATCGAAAATTATTCGCGGAGGTGTGCATGTGTGTATGTATGTTGTGTGGTGTGTGCCACTGCTGCGCTCGGCTCTCGTTCCGTTGTTTGTTTCGCACACGAAATTCGACGGCCACTCGAGACCCGACTAGAAACTTCAGCTATATTTGAAACTTTTAAACACTTCAGATCCACTGGCCCGTTTGTTGCCCCGTTCGCGGAGTCCGTCTGCGAACCTGGTGGCGTTTGAGGTCACGATTTACTTCGGTCTATGAGCACCCACTGACGCAAGTTGTTTTTACGTTTCGAGAGCTGCTCGCTAGCGGTGTACTCTAATCTCCGGGGGGAACAGCGACGCGCGGTGGCGGCTGTTCACGGAGTGCTGGATACAATGCCGTTTTTTTTTAAGTAAACAGTGAAAACGTTCTATCAAATGGTGCAAAGGAGCATCAAACGACATTCAGAGCTGTGCTGAATTACGATTGAATTAACTCGGAGATTTTTGTAATTGAATTACAATGTAGCTGGATTATTATGTAATTGAAATACGATGTAGTTGAATTATTTTGTAATCGAATTAGAGCGTAGATGAATCGCTATGTAATTGAAATACAACGTAGATGAATCATTATGTAATTGAAATATAACGTAGATGAATCGCTATGTAATTTAAATACAACGTAATTGACAACATAGTTGTGAATCGCTACGTAATTGAAATATAATGTAATTGAAATACGATGTAATTGAAATACAATGTAATTGAAATACGATGTAAGTAAGTTACTAAATTGAATTACAAAATAATTGAGTTACAAATAAATTGTGAAATTGAATTACGATGTACGTAAATTGCACAATTGGATTACAATATAATTGAATTAGCACAATTCTGGAATTTATGTGCCTGTTTTCTGCGATATGCATCGTGAAAATTGATGAATTTTCCTATTTCGAAGTACATATTTTAAAAATTAATTCTTCAAAAAACCATTTGCACCAAGCAAATTATTTATATATTATGTATTTCAAGTTTCATAATTTATGATGTGAACTATGACGAAAAATTTTACCAATATTTCTCCCATTTTTAAGATAGATACTCAAAGGTTGAAGATGTTGAAATTAACATTGTCACATCAAATTTTATATTCTAATTATATAAATATAGCCAAGTATTGGCAAATTAACGATATCCACTAAAAAAAAAAAAACAGTTAAAAACGATGCTTATAATTATGCTCAAGAGAACGTGAGCGTACCGATTTCCATAAAAATCGTACGAACTTGCGAATTTGAGTAAACTTTTGCTGAAAAGGTACCACTGTGCATCGTTTTCTTCCGCAGCTTCTTGGAGATGCGCCTTTTCCAGGGAACAATGGCGCTGTCGTTACCGGGTCCTCGTTCCACCCCCGATATTTGTTTTTAATTAGCGGCGAGCATACTTTAAGGAAACTGCAATATCAATTTGGAAGTTTTTAGACGGCTGTTATTTTGCTCTAGATAGTTCGCGGGGGGTGGTCCTTTTGAAAGGTTCATTAACCCTTTGCATAAAGGAAGTAGGTAGAGTAAGTAATGCTTTAAAGAAAATATAAACTGGTAGAACATTGAAAATAATTAATCCATTTAAAGAAGATACGATAAAAATAGATTGTATTAACGCAGATTTTATAAAACAAAAGTCGTTAATTTACCAAAATTATCAGCGATTTCGTTGTGTCTTGAATTAGGGATCAAAGTACAATAGGTTAAAATCCACAGACCTTGAACCGTGGAAGTATGAGCAGTGTTTTTTAGAATTATAAAAATATATTTTCAGAATTATACGAATTCGACGAGTCTTTCGACCGCGCTTTTGTTTCACAGCCACAGCGGATAATCGTCCGAGATAATAATTGACTCACTCTTTGCAACAAACTGCCTTGATATCTCATGCACGACCTCGCCGTCTACTCTGTAAACACTATTTCATAGTATTTTATGAGTCATTTCAGTTCACTCGGGTGATAAAAGAACCCGCGGATGCTTTATAACGACGGTTTTTGCGACCGCTTTGCCTTGGAAGTAACGGCGGAAGAAGTCATAGGTGCCGGTGGTTTTTCCTAAAAAAGGACCGTTCCTTTCATTCTCGATTCGAATAGAAAAGGACGGAGTTCGGACGCCTACAACCTTGCGTTAATAAGATTCTGGACAGTTGATGCGGAGATAAGAATTACGCGGGCCGCCGCCGCGGCGACACGAAAATGGCGAGCGCTCGGAAACAAGGTCGCGCGGCTCCGAAAAAAATTACGTCATTAATAAAAGTAAACGGTCCATGTTTTACATTGGGAGCCGAGTGCAATTACTTGATCTACTGGGTGCTCCGAACGATTCCGGCCGAATCGACTCCTTTTCTAAAAGTTTCGAAAGCTTTTCTTACTCGTATTGCCTTGCGACCGGAAGCTTCCATCTCGAAGAAGCAATTTCTAAAGCTTTTTAATATTGCAGGCATTAAGAACGCATTAAGGAGCGCGTATGAGCATCCTACCCTTAATTGAATGCAGCATTTAGTAAACTGAGAGTCTGGAAATTATGTACTGACCGAGGAGCATCGTAATCAAGAGCATCTTGAAATTGTTATAATCATAGTAGTTCGATATGATTGATAGAGAGATCTCAATTGTTGTCGTTAAATGTATATATCGTTGCTATTCGTTACACAATTTTCTGTTGTTCATCCTGACATCCTTAGTTTTGTTATTTTAATTTGTTAATTAATTTCTTTGTCATTTAATTTGTTATTTTAAGAAATGCAGACGATTGAATTTATAAATTACAGACTGTACTGATCATCTGAGATTGTGTTTTCCATTTCACTCGCTTTAAACACGCGTCGATATTATAAGGAACAGTTGCCTTTTCTAACAAAAATCACGTTAGAAAACAACTTCTGAAACTTCTCTGACACTTTCACTCAAAAATTCTATAAAATCCAAGCAATTTGTTGGGTAAAATAAAAATCAAAAAGTTAAGATGTAGTAAGAACTCTGTCAATGTTCCTGCATTTTGCAGATGCTGACCCAATTTAATAAACTAATTAGTATAAATATTAATTGCTAATTTGAACAAATAATCGCCACTCAACGTGTTAATACTTTAGCTATGGGAAGCCTATTAATACTTTGGCACTCGAATGACGACTGTACGGCGAACAATATCATTGTGAGAGCGAACTATATCATTTTTCAAACGAATTTTTACGTTACCAAATTCTATTGCATTTAAAGAATCATTAACACATTGACGGCCGCGCCGAAAAAAGACATCTCAAAATATTTCATAGAATTAAGGTATTTTAATCAGTTAAATTTTAAACATGCGAAGCAAAGTTATATAACATCGATTACTACTTCAATATTCTCACCTGTTGCGAATCTTAATAAAATAAAGAAAGTTTTATGGATTAGCATGGAGATTACATTTTAAATAATTTCGTAACCCGCATACGGGTGACGCGGCAGTCGAAGTGTTAAAAATGCAACTGGCAAAACCAACCTGCTCAAATGTTACACTATAAATGTTATACTAAGAGAAATCTAAACAATCCTTTTTCTACATGATACGTAATTCCAAATAAAATTATTAGACAACGTTACCGCGGACAATTTTCTAGTCAACGATAGAAATGGCCGATGCCGGTGATGAATTTACGAAGCTTTTAACAGTAAATTATAAACTTTCGAAAATAATGAAGCCATCGACGGCGGATAATGCGCTATAAATTGGTGTCACAGAACAGTTTATCAGAATCATTTCCTGCGCCAGAGACGTCGCGGCGTAACCGATGGCCCAACGAGTTCTCGTTAGAATCGAACGTTAACCGGATGGCGCCATCTTGGTATCACAAGAAAGGCCTATTTCTGGAATTCCTTTTGGTTCTAGTCGCATGTGACGCAACTCTATGTAGAAATTACGGCGAGCAGAGCGAAGGAAAGTCGCCGTAGGCTCGGTAGGCGGACGAACAAGAACAACGGCGCAATAAATCAACAGCGGTTCGTAAATGTGCAAATGTAAATGTCGAAAAAAGATGGCGCGCATGGGGTCCCTTCCGACGACTTTTCCTCTCGGTTCGCAGAAACGGCAATTAAGATCGGAGTAATTCCTTAGCGAGCGAGCGACGAGCTGCTCGCGCCAGTATTTTTCTTCGCCGTTGTTAACGAGCCTCCGTGAGAATAATAATTTAATCGGCGGTCTCTCGCTTGTTTGTCTGCTGCCTGCGACCGATACATGCGCGCGCGCGCAAACACACACACACGCGTGACAAACATGCTGTCACACGCGCGAACAGACACACATACACTGTCGCACGCGTGAACAGACACACTTACACTGTCGCACGCGTGAACAGACACATGTACACTGTCGCACGCGTGCACACAGACGCACGTACACTGTCACACGCGTGCACACAGAGGCACACGCGTTGTAATATCAATGTAGGAAGAGACAAAGAGCAGCGAGGGAGAAAGCGAGACAGAGAGAAACGAAGAGAGAAGTGTGTACCAGAGGCTAGCCAACGTGTTTGTCCGGTTATCATTATGCGCAACCTAATTACCGGCCAATGGTTTCATGGAACGCCGTCCGAAAACCCAATTGACGAGATGTCCACGCGATTGTCGATTCACCGACGAATTAAACGGCCTGCGCCCGTGCGTGCTGGTCGCCAAAGCATTTACATATTTAATGCCAAGGACTTGTCGCGAGCTATACCCGAAATGTGGGCGGTGCCCGACGGTGTATTTCACCTGGCCCCCTCTCGGGGGCCCGCGGCTCGTGGTCCCGGGCTCCTGACGTCAGATTATTCGCGTTAGCTCCGGCTATAGGCTACGTATTTTCTCCGCGTAATTAATAAATAAAAATTAACGAACGCGATTGAACGCCGGCCGAGCCACGGTTTTATTGATCCCCGCCTGGGTGGTCGAGACGTTGAGCCCTTAAATACACCGCTTTATAAAATTCCGGCGTCGGTAATTCGGGAACAATTTTTTTTCGACGCGCTTTACCCGCGCAAGCTGTTCTACTTTCTCAAGAAGACACGTTCGAGCTCATTGTTTCTGCTGCGACGATTGCAGCGTTGACGTCGATGCAATGTTTGCAACATCGAATTTCTTTGTAGATGTGCAAACGATGTTTTACGATGGTGCACCTTGGTGCATCTTTTCACTTATGGTTCACTGAAAGGCTCGGAAACATTGTACATCGAATGTTAAACGAAGAGGAAGCTTTAGTTTTGACAGTGAACAATGGCTTTGGTCGCGACTCAATTTGTGCGATCTTTTAACAGAAACATGTCTTCGGTCTCTCAGATGTCGCATCATTGATAATCGATTTAGAAGGAAATTGATAATGGCTGACGAAAGTAGAGGTGTCAAGCTTTAAAATGTCTCCGGTTTTATCATCGTACGATGCTTTTTCATCAAATTATAAGATCAGCTAAATGAGAGACGAATGCTGAATGAAGTTCGAAAGTAAAAGGCATTTAATAGATAAAATCTAGGAAAAATCTTCGAGGTCACGTAAAAAGAAATATAAAGTGATGATCTTGATGTCATTCTAAAGCTTGAAGCATCTACTTTTGCAATCCATGATTAAGGATCTGCTAAAATATTATTTTCTAGCTTTATCTAAACAACAGATCTTATCTGATAATTAGATTTTCTTAATGCTAGATTTTCTTAATGCTAGAAAATAATATCTTAGCAGATAACGAACATTGTGTCGCAAAAGTAGCCGCTACAAGCCTTAGGACAACATTAAGTTCATCGTTCTACATATCTTCTCGCGTGACCTCGAAGATTATTCGGAGCCACTGAACTTTTAACAATTCCGCGCGCCAAAGAACATAAATGGGGGGAACAGAGTCTCTCTCCATTAATACCGCGTTTAAATTAAAAGGATATAATCTAGCGCTGAAAGGTTGATGCGGAATAAATTAACGGTTGGAACAATGTAGGCTTAATATCACGTTGCATCGGATGAACGTCCGAGCGGCTCTAAAAATAATCCTTACCTCAGCCGGAGTACGTGATCCTCTAATTATTTCGAGCAGCGTATTGCGTGGTATAAACGCGAGTACCGCTGTAAGTTTCGATGACGAGGCGCGTTTAAATGACTCCGGCTGTGTGCGCCAATGTCTGCTCATCATTGTGCGTAAATGGCGGTGCGAGCGAGCGCAAGCGCGCGCGCGCGCACGCACGACACACGGCCGGTAATGACGCCGGCGAAGTCATCCTATTGTCAAGAATGACTGGACGTTTTATCGATGCTATTTGCGGATTGATGGACACTTCTACTATATCGTTTGTCAACAGAGTTGTCTCGCTACCAGCCAGTCGATAGCTTCATTCATCGGGACTGAAACACGGTTTTCAGGATCGCTGTCGATTACTTCGATTCGGCGAAACACGTCCGACTAGTTCGACACGTTTTACTTCCGGCCGACTGTGTCGAAAGTCGCTTCGGCAGCTCTTCCTTAAAGAACACGCGACAATTGCACTATGATATCGTGATTGGCTCGATTTGAAGATTTCGAACATCGTACTGAATGTGTACAGTGGCCCACAAAAGTGTTCGTACACCTTTTGAAAGGCAATGACTTTTTTAAAACTGGACTAAGTGACTTGACTTCTTTTTTTGTTTAGATGATAGAGGGACTAGTATACTAGACAATGGCCAAAATGACTTCCTTAAATTTTGCTATTACTTGGAATGACAAAAGAAAATAAGAAACTCTCGTTTTTTAACTTTCTTTAATCTGAGCCTATAACAGAAATTTAAAAAATGCCTCTCGTAGGACTCGTTACAAGCGTCGAAAGATTTTAGAAACTGCAGATTTCTCCCAGTTTTCGGTGAAAATCTTTCATCGAAACAAAAATTTTGAAAAGAAACTCAAATTTTATCTACTTAAAAAAACTAGTGTTTCTTATCTTCTATTGTCATCCCAAGTAATACCAAAATTTATAAAAGATCTTATAGTCATCGTCAAGTAGACTAGTCCCTCTATCGTTTCAAAAAGAAAATTCAAGTCTTTTGGTTGAGTTTGAAAAAAGTTACCACGTTTTAGAAGCTGTATGAACACTATTGCGAACAACTGTATGTTATTCGTTTCTCTTCTATCGAAACAGCGTTCGATTTATCCGTCGTCGATATCTGGTATTTACGATAAACGTAAACGTACAATAACTGTAAATTTTCTTTCGATAGGAAAGCTGAAACGTAGGAAGAAAACTCCTATCGGAGAGAACGATTTAGAATTATGATTTTCACTCGCGTAAAATAAATCCAGGTGGAACAGAAATTCGCGTAAATTGAGAAACGTGTGTATAGATGTTATCCGCGATTTTTAGATCGAAATATCGAACGGTATTCAACGAAATAAACAACGAAATAAACGTATGGCATTCAATAAATTGCCTGTCTCGCTTAGAATTTGTTAGCGGGGAACAGGTGCTAATCAACGTAGCTGCTGCGAAGGAGATCGCGGTGCAAGGAATTCATCGTGTGATACACTTTATTTGTTCTCTCTAACAGGCATTCCCGCCGCTCGATAGGCCGCCGCCTAGACAATAAGTAAAAGCCGCTGTACCGAAAGGTTGCGATGCCCAAAGATGGCAATGCTTTCCACGCCGGGTGAAAAAGGTGAAAAAGCGTAAGAGATTGAAACGAGTATCCGCGCGTGCTTCAACGATCGAGGGTTTAATTCGAAGAAGCGCGTTTAGCCGGGATGCGAATTTTTTCCCGCAGTACACGCAGTACGGGCTCCCTCCAATAAACCCCGTATGTATTTCCAATCCGTGGAATGCTGGCGCGGCACAAGCTCGTACGCGGTGTGCCGGCGATAATAAACCTATAGCCCGCGATAAAGATAAAGAGCTATCGCGGGGACAGAAGCGTAAACTTATACGATGCAAATATATCAAGTAACGATACGGTTTTTAAGGCGGCCATTATTTTCCAACTAGTTAACAACTTCTCCGCTGAAAGCCGGGTATCGATTATCGGCCGCCGTAAATATCGCAACGATTTCACAGGGAACCTATCCGCGGAACGATCTGCGTCGACGAACCGCATTGACACCGGCGCGCCGCGTACAACACGGCGGACAACGGGTACTCTCGAGTACCGAGATGTGGGCGTCCGAGAATCGACTTTCACGAGGGGCCCCCTAACTGCATAGCGAGCATAACGCACAACCGGGGAACCCGTTTGCGGGCGGTCCTGTGCTTTTCCACCGAATCAAGCTCGAAGTAACGCAATTAAAAACGATCCAGGGGCAGACGGGGCGCCGCTTTTATCTTCGGCCGAAGAAAAAGTATCGCCTTCGCTCTCGCTCCGTTATTGCTGTCCAACGACCGTGGAATTGACTCGTTGGGCACCCGAAGATTCCCCTCTAATTTATCCACAAAGCACTCGCTGTAAGTGCGCGCGCCGTTGCCCGAAATATGGGAAACCGTGCTTTTACGGCGGCGACCTTCTTCATCGAATGTTTCAGCCGCGAACGTTTTCTCCGCTGTCGCACGATTTGTTTATCCGGGTGCTTGGAATGCGGATTTTAGGCTTTATGGTTGTACAAAGATTTTCCGAGTGCGCGCATTATTATCAAAAATATTAGAATTCGAAGTTTTGTGGCAGTAAAAGGATGTCCCAATTTTGGATCATTTAAAGGTGTGAAGAATCTTTTGGGACTTGAAATAGCTATAGTTATGGATTGTTGCCTTAATCGTATATCAAATTGTTAATAAATAATATTTAGTGAACTGTAGTTTTTAATTGCAGCTAGTTAAATAATGTCCGCATTTTGAATCACGAAAAGTAGCCGTGTAAAATTGTCAAAATTGGGACAACCATCCTACTCTTTTTCATCGAATTTTGGAGACTTGAACGGTGTCCCAATTTAGAACGTGGATTTTATCTGTTCATGCCAGTAGGAAAATGTTTTAATTGCTCACATAGTCGGACGAAATATTGGAATTCGAAATGTCATGGTTACTCTTTTTTCATCAAATTTTTCAGCTGCGAAGAATGTTTTCACTAAAAATGCGGATTTTTTGCATTTATCGTAATAGAAAGATTTTTTAAGTACACGCATTGTGGAGGAAACAATGAAATTGGAATTTCATCGTCGGTACTCCTTTTTGTCGAATTTGTCAGGCCTGAATGAAGGATTTCTCAGCAATAGCACGATTTGTTCATTTAGGTGCATAGCATTTTTTTTAGCCTTCAGGGACGTTTCGCAGGTTCAGTTTGTTCACTTAGAACATTTCAATGATTAGATTACAAAATAGTCTAAGTCTACAAATGGTTTAACAGTAGAAAGCGTGGATTACAAATTCTATGCATTTGTAACAGTAGGATGATGCCTCTGCCTCTTCGAACAAGCTTTTACATTCCGGATCGTATACTGTCGCGCATGGAGCATAAATTAACCGTAAATATTTTGCAATTATCAGAGCGTAAACGCGTAAAGTGGTTCCATTAAATTCTATAAAACATCTAAACAGCCGATGTCATCGTAATAGCATTTTAATGGAAATGGTATATAAAGTGCTTTCAGGTTATAGGGGGTTAAATTTATCATCTCTCACTTATGAAATAATTAATTCCTTGGGTATATGCCCGCACTTCATTTTAAAGGATGTTGCTTGTCTAGTAAATAGTGAATTATTATCGCCGCAATGATCGCAGAGGCCTGCCGTAATAGTTGCGATAATTGTTCATCCTTACCAGGCATCCAGATGATAAGCGCGTGCTATGCGCATCTAGATATACAGTTTTCGAACCATGAAAGAACGAAGGTACGCTTCGATCCTGTATAAAATCTGCATCCAAAATCAACGCAATTTCGCGAATTTGCGAAATCTGTGACTTGGAAAGAACTTCTTCACAATGAATTTGCGAGTGATAGAAATTACAGTTTTGCAGAGAACCGTCGAGAAGCTGTAATTAGCTTGCAGTTCTGTACAAAATCTGCACGAAACGTGAATGCAATTTTGAACGCACTTGCCACCTGACACAACGCGTAATTAAATTGCAGTTCGTACGAAACGCGTGGCTCGAAAAGTGTTTCTCACGACGAATTCGTAATTGATGGAAGTCTGAATTCGTTGGTGCACTAGCAACGAAATAAAGTTACCACTCGAGTCCATATAAAATCTGCACGAAAAGTGGATGCAATTTTCGATGCAGCTGCATCTTAGTGTAACATATAATTAGATCGAAAAGTATTCGTCCGAACGGATTCGCGAACGACACGGATGAACGAAGATCGATCGGCTAGAGCAATCGAACGTCATCGTCGCAAGCTGACCAGGAATCATTTCTGGAACCGTTTCAAGCTCTGATTTAGTCATCACGTGGAAAAAGGAGGATCCGCCGGTGGTGTCCCTGGCAGGAGTCGCTGGAGTGTCCAAAGCCGAGCGATAAATTCACGGAAACGTTCTCTCGGAGGAGCGGAGCGCGCGCGGATCCAGCGGCGTCCTTAACGGCCCGCTCGCTTGCTCGCGAGAGAAAGCGAGCGTGGAATTGTCGTGGCCGGTAGCCGTCGAGGTATTCCGGCTCATCGGGATTGCCGGTGGTTTATCCGTTATAGGCACTTAGAGAAAGAGTGGCAGCCGGCGGAGTGGAGCGTAGCTGGCAGGCGACTCGCGACGAATCGCAAGAACCGAGCTCGCTTCTTGCTCGTTTGCGGCTCAGGATTTATAGCGCGACAAACCGCGCGCGGCTCCTCGCTCCGTCCGGATGATAAAATATCCGCCTCGGTCCCCGTAACGATGATAATTACAAGAGGAGCCCATGTTTCATGCAACTCGCGCGAACCCGCGGAAACGAGACCGCGCCGCGACACAAAGCGATCGTGAACACGGCGAACACCGTTACCGGACCATTTTTCCGCGTTCGCCCGTCTCACTCCTCGTTTCGCGTTTTCTTGCCGGCGAGCCAGCCGTGTTCCGAGGATCGCGTGACAAACTTTCTAGCTCCCGGTAGACGGCCATTATTCACCTGGCAGCCCGCGATCGGAAATCGACGGCGGTACGTGCACGGTTTAGGCTCGAGAACGCGCGAGACCGTCGCGAGGTACGAAGAAAAGATACGTCGCTTAAAGAGTCCAGTCATCTCCGACGCTGACCTTGATCTTGGGAGAAAGAGAGACGGTGAGAGAGAGAGAGAGAGAGAGACAGAGAGGATGGTAAGGTGCACCGTGAGGGCCAGAAATAAAGGCGGCAGTTAAGGCGCGTTTCGCCACCTCCGTTTTCGACACTCGCGCCTTCGAGGAACCGCTGCTAGCAACTTGTCAAAAATACCTTCGCCAAAGGTTGATATTGACCCGCTGTTGCGACGCGAATTAGAATCAGGGGACAGTCTGACTAGGCTTATTTTGAAGGGCGAAGACTACACTTTACAGAAATTTTGGCTTTTTTGGTGCAGAGTCGCTGTGGCGATTGCAGCATCAATTCTTGCAACAAGGTTCGATTTTTGTCAATGATTTCATTTCGCAGCCCTCTGGTGTCCGCAACAATTTTTTTCGCGATTGAAACTAAGGTGACCTTGAAGATCGAAGTCTCCTCTTTACAATGAGCACAAAAATATGGTCCTACGATTTTTTGCTGCCGTTTTGTGGTCATTTGAGTCCAAGGTGTGCCGCAGGAGAATGCGGGCCTTAAGACGTGAGACAAAAATTAAATGTTGACAAAGTTCGAAGGGCTGTAACTTTGTTACATGCGATCATATCACAGTGAGCTATAGCTCATTTTAAAGGGAAAAATCGGCACTTTTCAAGTTCTCTGGCTATTGTGGCCTAAAGTCGTTGTAAAGATTGTAATTATACTTTTTACAAGCAAGTCCTTTCTTTACAAATTCTCAACTTTGCAGACCTCTGAAAGTTGCAAATAATTTTTTCAAGGAACGAAACCATCAGAATTGCGTAGTCTGAAGCCTCCCCTTTCAATCGAGCCGAAAAACGACACCCTACGATTTTTCCGTCTCATTTTATGACTCCTTGAGTCAAAAGTGAGCCTGCGCAGAACTTCAGAAAACCCAAAAATCGAGATAAAAATTAAGTGAAATTTGGCGAAGTTTGTGAGCCTGCAACTTTGTTGCCAATGCTCGTATCGCGATGCTTTTGGGCTCATTTTAAAGGGCGGAGTTGGCACTTTGCAGACATTTCTGTTATTTTTAGCCGGGACCTGTGTGCCATTAGCAGTCGCACGTTTGCAATAACGTTCAATTATTATCAAAAATTCCACTTTGCATCCCTGCGGAAAGCGTAAAACATTTTATTGCGAATAAAACCAAAGTGACCACGAAGCGTGAAGTCTCTTCTTTCCAACGAGCCGAAGAACATCGTCCTACGACTCTTTGACGCCATTTTATGACGGTTCGAATCAAAAGGGTGCCGCAGGAATTGAATACCGGACTGTTCGGGGACACAATTTCAGGCCCAAAATATGATGGAAATTCTGCGAACTAGAAACTGCCGTAACTTCGTTAAATTACATCGTAAAACGCTACACCTGATCTCGTTTTAAAGTGCAAACCCTCCACTTTGTCCTTACCTTAGTCTTTTTGTGTTAGAATTCTTCAATTTCCAAATATTTCAAAAGCATTAAAGACGCTTCATACTTGCAATTGTGTAATACAAGGACGTAACGGGATACCATTTGCGGCGAGAGGGTGGATCTGGGACTCAGAAGATCCCGCAACAGGGTTATTTTACTCCCTTTCTACGGAAATTTGGGAGCAAGGAGTCTCGAGCCCGGCCTAAAGTTGGCGTAGTCATAGAAAGGCTGCGTAGCAGCCCGTGGGCTTTTTTCATGGTATTGCGGGGGCCCGAATGTCGGGCCCGGCTGCGATGGTAGTGGTCGTTGGAGCCGCTGCAGTGGCTGCACACCGGCTTGAGCCTCAGCAGACGTAGCGTTTTCGCTCGCCTCTCGCGGTGCTCGCCGCGGTATAATGGCAACGTGTTTTCGTCTAATGTACTTTTTGTGATGTCCTTGATGGAGGAGTCTGCGAATGCAGAACTACGAGGCAGGCCCGGTGGGGCCCGCCGAGACGAGAGGCGGGAGAGAAAGAAAGAGAGAAAGAGAGAGAGAGTGAGAGAGAGAGGCGGGAGGACTCGGTGCTCGGCGAGCAAGAGAGGGGCGGGGGAGGTGGACAGGAGGGCCCGGCAGCACCTCAACCCACCTCAACTTCGGGCCTAGTCAAGGTCAGTGCGGCAGGCCCCACCCTCCTTGCCCCCTTCTGTCTTCTTCCTCCTTCTTGTTGCTTGTTCTTCTTCTTTTCTTCTGCCTCTTCTTTCGCCTCCCCCTCGCCGCAGAGCCGTTCAACGTGGTCCGTACCGCATTATCGCGTCATACCATGTTGGGACCCACACCCTCCTCCGTTTTGCTTCACGTTTTTTCCTAGTCTGTGCCCAGGATCCCGCGAAATCCCAATTAGTGGGAGATACGCGATCGATACCGTGCTCCGACGGCCACCGTATTGAATCCCAGCCGAGTTTATCGTCGAGTACACGCGATAATTCGTCGGACAGAACGAGAGAGGGGATGGAAGCCATGAACCTAGAACCATACTTTCGTTCACCATCGGTCTTCTATTAGGGCATTAAATATAAAACGCATACTTCACTCTGTAATTTTATTATAAAATCCATGCATTTCGTACTTAATGACCTAATATGTCTCGAAAGCCAATATTTACAGCACTCTCTCTTAATAATTCATATTCTCTTTTTATCGTGTCCAAGCGTTTCCCCCACTGAGCAAACATGTTCAGGTTCGCATGTGTTTCACACAAGCGAATCTCCTAATAATTCGTTCGATATGTTTCAAAAATGTTACACATATTTCATTATATGGAGATCGATAATGATTATCTCATCACAAAGTTTTTGTAACGCTATAAGTTTAATTCCGTTGTACAAGAGTTTCGGTAGAGCACCTAGCGGACTGTATCAGAAGTAAACCTTTAAGATCATAGGAGTAGGGATGAAGTCGGTCCATCTCTCTTTCTTACATCGTGTGAAGGATGCAACTTGTTTGTTTCACGTATCGAGAGTGTTTGGTAGGGATAGTTGATTTTGTGGAAATATATATTCCCCTGCAGTCTCGTATACCTAACTATTGAGAGAGAGAGAGAGAGAGAGAGAGAGAGAGAGAAGAAAGAAAGAAAGAAAGAAAGAAAGAAAGAAAGAGAGAGAGAGAGAGAGAGAAGAAAGAAAGAAAGGAAGTAAGAGAGAGAGAGAGAAATAAAGAAAGAAAGAAAGAGAGAGAGAGAGAGAAGAAAGAAAGAAAGAAAGAGAGAGAAAGAAAGAGAGAGAGAGAGAGAGACTACTGTATTTCATTATCAATAGACCGCAGATTCCATACCCTTATGGAAAAATGGAGTAGCCGAAATATAAAATTCTAAAGGTACAAGAACAATTCAATAACTCTGTTACACGATTCGCAACTTATCAAAATAATTAAAAGAGACAATTCATTTTTTATTATACTTCTGTTCCTTATAATTGTCTTGAAAAATTATTATTTTGCATAAAAATCCGCGGTCCAATCATTCTACCCAATTTCGACCAGCTAAATGCGAGCCGATTCGACAGAGTATATTACTCCGAAGTCATGCTATTAGGAGTCATCCCCCTAATGAACCGTTCAATCCAGTGGACCGGTCATGCTCTCGCATGATGCACGTACGCGGGCACCGCGTCGGGCGCAGCTCGGCGAAGAGCGTGTTAGGTTTCAAAGAAATGAAAGAAACAGAAGCGGCGGACGTTGATGAATGAAGCTGATGAATCAGACAACCCCCGTGAGTATCCTCGAAAGACCTTTCTTTACGATCGCGGGTGTCATGATAAATAGACTATTCTTTTTATTCGTTCGACGATATCCGAGGCAGCTATTTGGGCTGCGCTGCGAGTCCATACAAACCGAATCATCATCCGCGCCTACTCGCACCTCTGAAAGGAATCGACTTCACGGGCTTAGACAATCGAGAGGGCCGGCCTGGGCCTGTGCCTCGGAGAAGCTGAAAGCTCGCTGCGTCTTCGACGACGATTGTAGTCTGGAGGGTATGTCCAGAAATGGTCGCCAGACGAGAGGGAGACGCGTCACAGCAGACGCATGTCGTTGCAATTTTGGCGGATGATTTGCGTGGCCTAATGCCACCTGCGATTCACGGAGCGTCCCGTGACTATCATTTTTGCGCCGTGGCCCTCCTCGCCTCAATTGTTTTTTCAGAGCTAGCCGAATGTAGTCGGGGGCCTGTTCAAGGACCGATGAATCTGCCGAGCGAGATAGACAGAAAGTGGGGAGAGGCGGGCGGTTCGCCGGTAATGCCGCATTTGCGCTGCAGATACATCTCGGAATGTCTGGCGATAATGATCTACGAGGTGGGGATAGTGCTTTCGAGGAGAATCGAGGATGAAGAGGCCTCGAGGAGGGGGCAGGAGAGCAGCCAATAATCCGTGGCTCGGAGGTGAGTGAGCGAAGGCATGCTAGTACCAAATGAGATTGGATCCTGACCGTGTAGGACGACTTTCGGGCCCTGCTAGCCTGCGAGTCCTTTAGATTCGGCGAACCCGTGTCTCCCCTTCCTCCGTCGCCTCGACTCCCTCCCACCCTCCCCGACGGCCGTCGCTCTCTCTCTCTCGTTCTCACTTTCTCTGGTCCTCGCTTCGTCTCTCTTTCTTTCTCGCCATTCCTTGGTGTCGAAGTTGCATTACCATCGACGCCATTCGAATCTGGCCGCGCTTAAAAATTCTTTCGGCCAAAACCGATTTACATTTATACTCTGCGGCGAAACTTTATGTTCCCCCCGCCGGACCGGCAAACGCGTATAGAAAACACCGGCTACCGTTATGACGAGCGACCGTAAAAAATTCAAAGGCTTAAATCGACGATTTATGCGCCAGTAAACTAGCCGCGCAATCACCGGACGATCGATTTAATTGCTCCAGAGCGGCAGCCCCGAGTCCCGACAATTTCTAGCTCCCGTTCGGAATCGGTGATTAGTACTCCGCAATTATCAAGTTAAAGTCCGGCCGAGATTCTTCACAATTAGTCGAACGTATTCGCGAGGATGCCGCGCGTTATTCGCTGTTTGAAAGAACGCTATACTTTGCTGACTTGGTTGGAAAAAATTGCTCTTTCATTTTCAATAATGAAAACACCGAATCTGCATTCCTTTCACGCTGCTTCATGCGGTGCTGAATTGGTTCTGAGAGATACTGACTCTTTCGTTTTCGGTAAAAAAAGAAATTGCATATCCGTGTCTCTATTTTTTTTCATTAGGCGCAGTGCTGCGAGAAATATTCTGACAGATGCAGACTCTTCGATTTTCATTAAAGAAACCTGTAGATTTGTGTGTCTATTTTGCTGTTCAATTTAGTGTTGTAAACGGACCGGATTTTTCGTATTTATGACAAAAATGAGTAAATGATGCACAAATGTGTAAAGTGTTTCGTAGAATTTCGGGATATTGTTAGTTTATTTTGAAAATATCGACGTTATTAAAGGAAGAAACACGTTGTTATCTAGCTTCTGTTTCTCGTATCTGAGCAGAAACTTTTTATTCTGCATGAAGATCTGCAGTATAGTTGTGAGAAATGGTCAGACAGATATCAATTTACATTAAAAAACTTGCACATCTGTATTTTGATTTTGTTGTTCGACGTAGTGTTGTTAGAATTGATCTAAGAAATGCAGACTCATTCGATTTCAGTAAAAAAAACTGAGGTCTGTATCTCATTTTGTTATTCGATATATGTAGTTTCATGAGAATTGATGTGAGTGAAGCAGGTTCTTCAATTTACACTAAAGAAACTTGCAGATCCGTATCTCTGCTTTGTTATTATCTATATATAGCATCGTGAACATTGTTTTCTAATACTGTACGTGTTTTTAGATTTAAAGAAGCAAGAATCCAATCTGAAGAACTACTATTTTACCGAACAATTTGTCCTAACTTCAAAAGGTTCTTGTAATCATGATCGAAGCTAAACCAGTGTCGGACAGGTACGTATCCGGCTAAATAATTCGTGAGAAAATCCGTGCGCGGCGTCACGAAATGTTCGATTTTCGGGCAAGTAAAAATCGAAGAACGAATTCGGACCCGGCTAAGGCCAGCTAAGTCGGCTTTTCGACTTTTAGCCGGCCTTAGACGGTCCTCTATACACACGGATACAAAGAACCATTCCTCCCCACTATTGCCATGTGGTTTACAGCGTCGGTGCTGAACTCGTGGCATCGGGTTACCCTCCTCCCTTTCCCCCCCGAAAAACTCCATCGTAATGTGGCAAATGCATTCTTTGTCCGGATGCGAGTGTGAACACCGGCCGGTGGCGTGTATTCTAGGCTGAAGGAAAAATATTTCGGGCCGCCATCTTCGCGCGGGAATATATTACCGGGGGGATACAGTGGTCCACAAAAGTTTTCGCCGGGCCGGCGCGCGTTTATCGGGTTTCATCGGCCGCCCACCGATCTGCCGCAATTAAAACGGGAAGCTCTCGGTCAGTAAAACCGAGTACGTCGGGCACGGTTCGCTAAACATCGTCACGGTTCCACTAAACAAACGCCGAGGAAACTCAAACAGAAGTTTATTGGCACGGGCGAACAAAACATTTGGAAGTTCCTCGGCGCCAAGAGCTGTGCAGCAGCAACAGCGGCGAGCATGTGCAACCGGGGAATTTATTTACACACTCAGCAGTGTGAGCAGCCTCGAGTTTCGCCTAAGCCTAGACCGGGTAAAAATACGCGCAGCTGCGGGCACAGTTCCTTTTTCATTTTGCCGAGAGAAGGACGACGAAGGGACGTCCGAGATCGGTCCGGCCGTGTAGATCGGATCTATAGCGCGGCCGAATCCGGGCCAAAAATTCCGGCTTCGCGGCTATTTTTTCGGCCGGGATCTAATTACCCACAATTCCCTTTTTCCGGGTAGCGTGCGTGAGCTCGCATTAATTGGCCGGGGCGACGGGGCATCTGCGCGCTATGCCGTGCGTGATACCAGAGTGTTGCAGCTGCAGGTACCGAAAACCCACTGCAACGGTTTCAATTGTCCGCAATATGGCTGCCGCCTCGGCCTAGGCCTCATAGTCGTTATCCTTGAGAGGCCCGCGCAGTGTTTTCGTTTTGTTTTAGCGCACAGGATGCGCGCGGCCTGCGCCGCGACAGAGAACAGAAGAAAGAAAGAGGGGCCCGGAGACCCGGCCGTAAGACCGAAAGAGAGGGGCCCACGGCGGCGCGGCGGAGGGGCCCGGGAGGAACCACACCACAATGAGGGCCCGAATGTTGCAAAACCGCCTATATCCGTGACTATACACGCACCGGCGGCTCATACAAGAAATGATAATTACCGGCGTCCCCTCTATTCTCTGCCTCCGTTCCTTCCTCGTCCTCTTCTTCGCTGGCCGGCGTCGCCGTTTCCTTCCTTCCTTCTTCGCCAATTACTCGTTTATTCTTCTCGATTCCGAAGATCCACGGGGCAGATTGCGATCGAATTCGTTCCCTATCGATCGGGCATCGGACAACTTTACGTCGACCTCCGATCTCGAATTTATTAAATGTAATTGGACCCGCGCTACAAGGTTGAAGGCACGATCGTAAACGTTCGGACTTCCATCGATTTTTTTCGGGATCCGAGGGACCGCTTTCGAGAAATAACACGAGCTCGGAACTTACAAAACTTAATGTCTTCTCAATTCGTTTCGGAAACTGCTAGAAATTTTCTCAACATTCTTCGAAGGTTCGTACCTGTGACGAGAAACATTGTTTTCTCCGAAGATGGAGTTTTCCTCGAAGGACATTGTAATCCTTGCCGTAGTTCGACAAAAAAATCTATTCAATGTAGGAACACAATAAATGTAAGTCTTCTTTCCTTTTTCTTCTAAGAAATTGTTGCAATTGAAACTACTGTTACAACTGTTTCTCTCTTATTTAACTTTCGCATTATCGTTCACTCATTTATGATCTTTCTATGTTCAATCAAATTCATAATTACAGAAGAAAATTTGTAGTAAAATAAATTCTATTTTTGTTAAAGTAGTAAAGCAAAGTGAATTTTTCACGCACGATCTTTTCTACTGCGCATTTTTTTACAAAACTGTAGTAAATAATAATTTCAAAATAATCATTTCATTTCCAATTACTTTCGGTCTCGCAAAAGCGAATGAGATCATTTTAGCCAGCTTTCGGGGCCAAATATTCCGCCGCGCTACGGCTAATAAATATCGTAGCTGTTCCGCAAAGGAAGGTAGCAGTTTCGAAGGTCGAACGAATGCGCCGCAGAAGAAGCGTTTGTTCGAATCGAATACGTCTAACTAGAGAAAACCGGGGTCCCGGCTGCATCACAAAAGTACTCATTATCCCGGGCAACGGAGGATAGAACTTTTTTACCGGGGCGGTTCCCATGAAAAATCACTCCGGCTCCTACAATACTGCCCTCTGTGCGGCCAGTCATCCCGATTCAACGGCCAGGAGCCATATGTTCCTGGCCGAATGTGCTAAGAAGTCATTGAAGGAACCGCCGTAATGAGAGACCACCCAATGCGCGGTTCGCGGCGATCGCCGTCTGACCGGAAACTTGAATCGAAACTGCTTCGTTATGCGAGCCTCTGCTCCGATTTTAACATGCAACTTCTTTAGTTCTGCCCACGATTGCTACACCCAATTGCCCTGCGATTCTCATCCAGCAGGAAATAGGCTGCGCTCTGCTGCGAACGCGATAGCGAATCAAAAAGGGCGCTTCTTATTTTAACAGCATTCCTTCGTTAAACGTGCTCGCGCATTTGTTGCACGATTTGTGGGTGGGCAACGAATTTAATCTACTGTCAAAACTGTCGACGTTCTGTTTGCACGAATTTTGCACGAACATCTTCAAACGTTGCAAAGACGTTTGTCTTTGAAATTTTTCTGCCGTTCGGCTGTGTCTAAGCAGCTTCGAAACTTTTATTAGACTGTGGCCAAGAAATTCTTCTTGACTCTATACAAGCACAATCAAACGTTCCCAGCATCCTTAAAATAGTCATATTTATCGCAAATCAAATTTCAATAGTGTTTGATCTACGATTTCAGTTGGTCCGATATGCTACAAAAATTTGACGCTGCGAAGAAGATGGGTGAGGGCACGTCGCAATCTCGATAGCTAAGGGTTGAAGTCACCCTGTCAAGAAGACAGACGACGCTGCGTCGATATCAAATAAAATTCGAAAACCGTTCGTGGCTGTGAGATAGCATCGGCTGACTACCGAGGGCCCGGACGAAGATAATGACGGTGCTGTCGCCGGTGTTCGTGAAAGACCGAAAACCCGTTGGCCTATCTCTGTCGAATAATCCTCGGTTCACTACCAGTATTCGGTGCCGTCTTGGACCACGGTTACTAGCCAAGTCCCTATAATTCCCGGTGGGTTCTCGGGATTATTGTGCGTCGTAATATTGTAGCGAATCCGGCATGCTCTGGGCTGTAGAGGGGTCTCCTCTACCTGGCGTCGATGGAAGACGGCATTATGGCCGCCGTAAAGCACTAAAACAGCCCGATAGTTGTGTAGGGCCCGCGGGGGAACCGCGCTCGGTAAGTGGACATTAGCGGCCGCATTGTGAATCGGACCGCAGCGTCCGCCTAAAACTCGCTAGAGCCACGTTGCTGCACAAAGAAAGCGCCCGTGTGCTGGCTCGGTTTTCGTTTGCGCCCTCTCCCCCGACGCCGCTCACGGCGGGCCCGGCGACGGGCCCTCTCCGTCCCACTCTATGCGCGAGTGACGCACACTCGCGACTGTTGCGTGTAGACGATGGGTCCCGTCGCGCCGCGCCGCGCCGGTCCCCGCGCGCTTAGAGAGGAGGAAGCCGTGTTTTACGCTTCGTGGATATTTTCGGGCCTTGTGGCCCACTGCTCGTCGAGTGGTGGGGCCACTCGGACCCGGCACACAACGCTATTGGTTACTGGGATTGCGTTACCGCGGCTCGAACGACGGCCGAAGGCACGAGAGGAATTCATCGCGGGTTCCTCGGCGGAACGGTGATCCAACGTGAGGAAGGTTAGATACAGGGATCCGGCACTCCGTTCACGTGCTCAGGTGCACCTACTTTGTAACTAGCAGACGCTGGAACCGCATTTAACGACGGCCGAAGCCTGACGAAATTCTCTGGCAATGACAAACGACCGCGCACGGTGGCACCTTTCTCCAAAAAGTTTCCTCCTTCACGATTCGTGATTTCGTACGGTATTTTTTTTATCGGAATTGGTACTCTCTTAGGTTTACGAGGTTGCTTTTGAATACGTTATTAACGCCAGATTTACGGAACTCGCCGAGATGACGGGTCACTGATTTTTTAACTTACGATTATTCGTGTCGTGAAGATACATTTATGAGTTATTTATTCAATTTATATGTTGCTCACGGCAAATGTTACGATAACACTTGTTTAAAATTAGAATAAATGTCTTATTGTTAGTTTTATAAACTAATATAAAACAGCCGTTTTCTGTGCTCCGTAAATCTGGTGTTAAATACTATCGTGAATATCGATGATTTTCCGATATTTGTAATCGTGTGATTGGAATATCAAATTTCATATAAATATGTGTGAATATCTTCAACATTGTTCAAGGAAAGCGTTAATCGGTAACACTTCGAACTTTAATATTTTAAAAATGAGCAAATGCGAGCAAAATTTGTCGATCGGATATTATAGTTGACATCTTACTTTACGTCTTAAGACCTAATTCAAAAATATTTAATGTCGCTCGCGTGCAAAATTTATCTCTACGACGTACACTTTAATGGAAAATATTTGAGAAAATTCTACAGCGTTCGGCTCGACATCAGGATTTTTCTTCAAAATTTTCAAAAGCTTCCACGATTAAATTTTACTGTCTAGGTATTTCCAGTAATAGAACAAATGATTCCGCGTAGAATTAATTCACAGTCCGTCAAACGAACGTTGAAATGCAATAGGGGAATTGATAATTATAACAATCAATCGATTTTATTGGGAGCATAATCGAGTTCTATCAGCGAACAATCTCTACTGTTAATAACCGTGGAATACCGTGAACGCGCCGCTTCTTTCGAAATTAATTAACAATTCAATAAAGCGGCAATAGAATATCGCAATTAACATTCCGAATGAAACAACGAACGATCCGCAGAGTTTCCAAACGAATTCATCCAGCGTCGATTCGTATTATAATTTTTCTCGCCGGTCTGCCAACATCGGTTCCCCTCGCAAGAAAGAAACTATCGTTCCCCGCGCAATCATAGCTAGCATAACTTGTCGTCCCTCGTCAAAGGCATGGTTATCTCGAATCGAAGATGCAAAATCAGCCCCTTGTGATCTGTATTTCCGACCACGCGAGCAGGTACGACGTTATTTTAAGAGATTTCGAGATTTTACTACAATGGGGCCCGGCCGGGCCCCACCCGTCATCCGGGTGGGCTTAACTTTCCAACAGATTTTCGAAAAATCGGCTGGTCGATTTTTCTTGGCTTTTAAAGGGGGGACAATGGGCTGCCAACCGCATTTGCATCCGCGAGGAGATCACTCGTTTGTTAGAAGGGTCAAGCCAGAAGTGCACTTGCCAACGTAGCAGAAACGATTCGGACAACCCTGCGAAGGGTTTCCAGTCATTTGCGTGCACCCGTGGGGAGGGTCGAGCGTTAGGTTAGGTTAGGACGATCCCGACCTATGCATCTCGTTCAGGAATAAATGCTCCCCGGGTGGACCCTCAAAGGAGTTTCACCTGACCCTCTTCAGCAGCACAGAGGATGCGTACACCTCACGTCCTCGTTATAGTTTTAACTTTTGTCCCACGGTGAAAGGGCCACCGTCCCTTCGCGGTAAGTTATGTTTGTTCTCCCACGGATGACCGTTTTCTTCTGTCAGGATGACTCCTCTAATCGGAACGATCTCGAGAAGATATCGCAAAAAACGGTGCACGAGATTTCCTGCACCTTTCAGAACAAATCGAAACGACTGAATGAATCGTCCACTTCGATTGTCCTCTGCTTTTGTGAACCGGCTAATGACGATCCATTGTCTCGGTCTGGCCTTCTTGAACCTTAGGCATAAACGCAAACGCGATTACCGAAATGACCAGGCTAATCCCCGGAAACCCTAAGTGGGTTTCAGGATGTACATTAGCGGCCGTAAATTTGAGACGCTTTTATTTGTTTACTTTGTTTCGTTTTAAACGTAGCGCAAGACTAAAGCAAATAAATTGATCTCAGTATATAAATAACCTACGACGATCTGTTTAGCGAGATTCGTTTCAAGGAAATCCTTTGTTATTTCAGCGTACAAATATCAAAATCCGTGCATAGCGCGTCTTTGGTCGATTGAAGTTCATTTACCGAGCACAAAAGAATGAGCAAATCAAGAAACTTTCTACTTGACGGAAGAATGAGTATTAAACATCGAGAAATGAGACCGCATTCGCTATGATTCCTGAACATTGGACAGAATGGTCCAATCGTATTGCTTCTGATGGGTTGCGATTAGACAATGTTTTGGATTAGTCTAGCAATCACAGTGCATGTTATATTCCGTCTTCGATCTTTTGTCCGCCGTTGTTCTTCAATTAAAGTTTACAAGTCCCAACATTTTCTGTGTTCTTAGGGACAGCAGCGTTAGCGACGGAAGCAGACCAAAGGGGCAAGAAGCGGCCAGAACGGTGGCCGTCCCCTAATCCAACGCGTCCAATACGTGGACGAACGCTTCTGCCAAATGTCCAGAGAAAGGTGACCCAGAAACGATCGATAATCGAGTGGGTTCCCGGTATATACGTTTGAAATTCAATAGGCGTGCGGGTTGGGCGGCCGTCACGGAACAGGTTTCCCGTGGATCTGGCCAAAAGTAAGTGACTATTAACGGTAGAACGGCTGTGTACAAAACTTATCATCCCCGGGCTTAATAGCCGGCCGATCTCTCCCGGCCGGCTTGGTGCCGATAATAAAATACCAATGAGCCCAAGACCTGTTTCCACGTCGCCCTGGCTCTCCCAGACGTTAATCCGTCGAGCGTACGTAGGTGGGCGCACGCACCACGCGGCCGTGGTACCTGTCAAAAACTGGCGCTGCAACAATGCCAGAGAGCCCCTTGGCAGAAGTTAACCGCATCGCAGCAGGGCTGCAAGGGCCAGTTCGCCAGCACCAGGACCGGCCTTTTGCGTATCGCGAGAGAAATAAGTCACCCACCGGCGTAGCACCGAACGAATCTTCATAATCAATTTCCACGAACGAAAAACATTGTGCTCGCTTACGATGCCTCGGCGGGAGGGCAATTCCTTCGACCTATTGACTGAAATTTTCGAAACCTTTTTCTGCACGCTTCGGGTTTCGATTTTGAGTTTGCACAGGTAGCCTCGAAACTTTCACCTCGCGTGCGATGTCACAACAGCAGGCAACCCTTTCAATAAACCGTATTTCGATATTAGTATTTCGAACTTTTTTCAGTGACCGCGAAGTTTCTGTTTCAAGTTTGCACACGCATCTTCGAACTGGTTGTACAGTCTACTTTGTCGAAGGGTTTAGACAGAACTTTTTAATCGAACGTCGCTAGACCGACCAGGAAATTTACCTACTGACCTTGCGCAGATACCCGCGAACATTCTTTGAAAACGTTTCGTTTGAACTCTGACATTTTTAACGCTGAAGATTATAGACTGTATAACCAAGTATTTAGGTCAAATTGATTGTACAATCCAGTGACGTAGTACCGTCGACATTCCTGGTTGGTTGGCACAAAAATCCACGAACATTTCCGTGTCATCTCTAACGTTTTTAGCACTGGAAATTCAACAGAAAGAGCGCTTTTATTTTTTATCGAGAATATTCGGAACAACGTGTTTGTATCTTTAAACATACCAGTGAGTGTTTGATATATTTTGTTGAGATATCGTTAATATTTCTTGATGTAATGACGTCCATATCGTTACTAATTTCGTGTCCATATTTTTATACTAATCATGTATAACATGATGTATAAAACTCTGCATTTATTCCAAAAACCGAACCAATTTTGAAACGAAATGTCTTGAAACGAATGTAGAGATCGCGAATTAATTCGTCCACCTAGTACATGCAACGGACGATTTGCAGAACCAGCAGAGAGGAAAGAGAAGACTGTCGAAACTAAAAAAAAATTAACGACACGAAAACGCCAGACGCGCTCGTCGAATCAGAACTGCGGAACGCCGAAAATGAGAGTTCCACGCCATTGCTTGAGCAGGTCAACGCTGCCGTAAGGATCTCGGTGAGGACAAAGAGATCCTTTCCCTGGCTTGATCCTTCCTCCCGCGTCAGGATGCTCCCTCCCACCCTCGCTGCTCTAACCCATGCACAGCCGCCATCGCATTAATGCAAGCGTGGCCCGCGCAAACCCCGCGCTGCAACGAAAGTTCGGCAGCTGTCGAACGCATAAGAAGAGCTGCGGTTCGTACGTCAGCAGGACATAATTGCCGGGCGCGAACATCCGCGAATCTTGACTGTCATCATTGTTAACAGCGCCGAGAGAGCGTAGAGAGAGAGAGAGAGAGAGAGAAAATTGGGTGGAACCCGCGGGCCCGTCGGTGAAAACGAGAGCGAGACGCGACGCGACGCGATGCGGAATTTACACTTGAAAGGTCGGAATTAACGCTTTCTTTTGCGGCCGTTTAGGGGCCCTCGTTAGGGCCATTGTCGCGGGTCGCGGTCCCTTCTACGAAAAGAATTAAAGCCGGTGGCATTATTCGGCCGTGTTTCCTTTTGCGTGCGTAGCGTGTTATTTTGCGGTTCGACTCGGTTTCGACGCCCGGTGCCAATCCGAAGTGCATCTGGGTGAGTGCATCACGCAGTCAGTAAGTCGCAGCGTTGCCTGGCCCTGGCAGCGCAAACCTCGAATGGTACTGCGAATTAGGTGCACAGGACGTTCTTTCCGGTTCTTTCGGTCGACATTCTGGAGACCGTTGAAGCGAAGAGAAATATGTGAGGCTAGATAATTGGGTGCAGTATGCATTTTTTTCGAGCTCCGGATGAAGAGACTATTTTACTTTAATTTTTGTATGTACTGTTTTGAATTGGAAGAAAATCATTGCAGAGATCGTTAAATCACTGTTTATTGCAATAGCCTTTTTTAATTGATAGACAGTGGTGTGAATAACTATAGACTCAAAAGTAAATTTTGCGTTTTTAGTGATATTTGAACAAACATTTAACAAAAAATCGTATTTGTATATTTCCATATCAGAAATAATAGAAAATAGAAATAGACAAATATTGGATTTTCTTAAATTTTAGAATGCAGATTGAATGCATTTATGACAAAATTGAGCACGTGCAATTTTAACTAGCAAAGAGATTAAATGAAATTAAAGATATCAGGATATTATTTTCGGTCAATTAAAGTGAAAGAAAGGAATAACTCTCTATTGGGTTGCTACTGCTTGCAATGGATGCAAAAAATTTGTATTTTGCCTAAAGATCCAAAAATGTAAAAATGTAAAATTTACATTCAGTTTATTACTGTGCACACCACTGTAGAAGTTTGTTCGATTGTTTTGTTAAAGACAAGACGAGGGAAACGACGCGAACGGTGAGAAGACGGTAGAAGCTTCCAAGTGTTGTGCAATACAGAGATCATCGTAGGCTTGTCCCGTGCGAAAGCGTCGAGTCTCGTGAATTGGATCTACTTACGACGATCGTCGATCTCGGAGGCACGCACAGATTGACTAATTGCAGTTCATCGCGACCCTCGTGCAGCGTGGCCCTTCCGTTCGACCTTTCCTGAAAGTCCATTAATTCCTTAATGTCGGGACTATCCCCGTGAGTCAATCGTTGTGATGGGATTAATAGAGAGTGTCGAGTTTGAAGATGCAGCTGCAAGATTACAGATAAGATTGTGCCCATCGATCATTTCACAGTGCTGGAACAAGTGGGACCTTTGTCCCTTGCAAAAATATTTAACAAGATATCGTACATGGTAGAACGAAACAGAATTGTCCTGAAATTGTGTGAACAAATAATTTACCGTCTCTGTATCAAGTACAAACTAGAATCGTCGCTCGTGGATAACTTGAAGAATAAGAAAATAACTTAAGGAAATAAATAAATAAAATAACTTGAAGGATAATTGAATTTATTAAGGAAATCAAATTGATCGATCGAATGCTATAGCCTAGTTTTCCGGACGCTGTGACGTAGCTAATCACCATGGTTGGTGAAAAATAGATTTTCGAAATAGTAAATAGAGTATAAATATTTATATCTTCTCATAAATAAATATTTGTATCTTCTCATGTAATACAGAATTTGGCAAAAATGATTGAATTGTTTCGAAATGGCAGTTACATATGAAAATAGCATTTCAAACATATTTAACTATGTAATATCCACATGTAACTACTACTTCAAAAGCAGTTTATTTGCCATATTCTGTACTACATGGGACGTACAAACATTTACATACAGTCTATTTACTATTTAAAAAATCGATTTTATTCCCTGCCCTCTTAATAACTCGGCAGCCGACGCGACATAAAGCTGCAAACAAAAAAAGAATAAATGAATAATATTGTACGGTTAGAAGAAACGTGGTCCTGTCCACAGCATAATTGCCATCAAACTTTAAGAAACTCGGGGAGTACGTAGGAAGTTACGCAGAAGTGTTCCAAAGTTACTGATCCTACTTAACGCTTCGAAGTCGAAAGCAGAAATATTTCTCGCGCGCCGCTCCAGATTCCGAGAAACAAGAACTCCCCGAAGAATCTTAATAATGCGCCCGGCTAATGATGATTACAAATAAAAGTGCACGCCCACCGATCCCCAGATCCACCGTCATGAATTTCAAACGACCGGGTTGCCTCGAAATAATTCTTTTCACGGATCGGACCCACCCAGAATTTTGGAAGTTCATCTTCCTGTTCGCGGGCCTGCACGAACAAGGAACAAAGACATGAAAACAAGGCGAACATTCGCACAACCTTTCTTCATCCCCTTAACAATTCGAAGCGCGCCAGGTAGAGACAGTGAGAGAGAGAGAGAGAGAGAGAGAGAGAGAGAGAAGAAGAAGAAGAAGAAGAAGAAGGAAGATTCAGTGTCAAGCGGGAAGGTACTTGCGGATTCCCGAACAGTTGGTACTAATGATCCAACCTGGCGAGGTACATCAACGGTATCCGGTGTCGTGTAACTCGCTAAGTGAAAATACGCGTAGATCCTCCGGAGATACAAGATCAGCCTCGCCCGCCGGCTTTCTGCCAGAGCCTAGGCCCACCGGGAAACAATAAAAGCAGTAACTGGCGCGAACATAATCCTGCAGGACCCGTAGCCTCCGGCGATCCTGCGGAGACTGTCATAATGCTCCAGTACCGTAAAAATACTCCTACCTTCGTGTCTCTATTAACTATCCATTATTAACACTAGAACTACCGAGACCTGAACGCTGCTAATGTACAGGGTGTCCCAAAGTTATGGTGCTTCCAGGAAATGAGGGGTTCGTCAGGTCGTTCGAAGCAACTTTTTCTTTAGCGAAAATGCTATTCGCAGCTTTGTTTACGAGTTATTAACGAAAAACAGTGACCGATGAGAGGCGAGATCTGCTGGCGCGACGGGACCGAGAAACTGGGCTTGCGCCAATCGAGCTCGCCGCTCATTGGCCACTGTTTTTCGTTGATAATTCGTAAACGAAGCCGCGGATTGCATTTGCGCTCAGTAAAAAGTTACTTCGAGTGACCTCAGGAACCCCTCTTTCCCCACTTCCCGGAAGTACCACAATTTTGGGATACCCTGTAAATTGTTTCGTAACAGTGACAAGATTGGATTTTATTCAAAGAAGTTCGCCTAAAAGATTTCTGATAAAAATATCTTTAATATGAGGAACTCTGAACGGAAAAATCAGAAACGAGTCATTCTGACAATGTCAGATGCAACCACAACAGTTTTACTATTTTTCATTTGAAAAATCATCTCAAAGAATGAAAAACGTTTTATTTACTAGACTGCGGATTTTTTTATAGAAAATGAAAACTGTTTGCATTAATTACAAGATACAGGAGCTACGTGGTCATTCATTTGTTTGCTTAATAATTTTATTAAGTTGATAATAATGCAACGCATTCACAATTTTGCATTTCATCTTCTGATTTTCGTCATAAATGCATAAAATCGGCAGTCTATTTATTACAATTGTACGGTGTCTTCTTCAAGCACAAGCAAACATGAAGAAATCAACAAATGCATCCACAGCAATCTTATAATCGTCTATTTGAAAAATCGTGTAAAAAGCCAAGCAACAATGTATTAAAATTACACCGTGCCTTCTTTGAACACAAACAACACCATCACACTAATCGACGGCGATCTAACAACTGTCAATTCCAAAAATAATCTCAATACGATGTCTTTAAAGGAAAGCTTCGGATCAATCCAGTTTCTTACTTTCAGGAACCTAACCTTCGAGAGAAGGCGTCGGCGCATTATTTCGGGGGTGTGCAGCGTGTCTAATCCTAATACTAGGACCTCGGGTTGCGTATGGTCTTGGGACAAAGGGTCCACGTCTGGCAGCCGTAGGATCTAGCCGCCATTTATTTCCAGAGACGACTAACCATTGCACGTTCCTTTATTTATTTACGATCGCGGCGTTTCGTAAATCGTGCTGCCCCCGCCGACTCACAGGATCTTCTGGTTTATTTTAACCCCTCTGTTTTGCTCTCTCGCTCCTTTTTTCTCGGGCGGGTGTTGTAATTGCTGGCAGAGTGTTTGATGGAGGCCGGTAATTCATTTCGTTTCTAGCAGGAAGAATTCGCATGTCATCCTTTCCGCTTCAGTGACTGACTGTTGGGGGAGTCCTTTGAAGGACTCTTTCTGCTAGACGTTGATTTCGCTCATCTTTCGAAGTTGTTCGTCGTTCGACTTTGCTCATCGTTTCATTTTGTTCATCGTTCGACTTCGTTCATTCTTTAACTTTGTTCATCGTTCAACTTCGTTCATCCTTTGGCTTCGGTCATCTTTTGTCTTTGTTTATCGCTCGACTTGGTTCATTTCTCTACTTTGTTCATCCTTTGAATCTGTTTATCCGTTGAGTTCACTCATCTTTCGAATTTGTTCACCTTTCGACCTAGTTCATCCTTTGGCTTCGGTCATGTTTTGACTTTGTTCATCGTTCGATTTCATTCATTCTTTTAACTTTCTTCATTCCTTGGTCTTGTTCACCCTTCGACTTTGTTCATCGTTCGATTTCCTTCATTTTTCAACTTTGTTTATCCTTTGGCTTTGTTCATCGTTCAACTTCGTTCATTCTTCAACTTTGTTCATGCTTCGGCTTTTGTTATCTTTTGATTTCGATCATCCTTTGACTTTGTTTATCCGCGGAGTTCATTCATCCGTCGACTTTGTTCATCCTTCGATTCCGCTCGTCTTTCAAATTTGCTCATCCATCGCCTTTGTTCATCCCTCGACATTGTTCATCTCTTGACTTCGCTGGATCTCGAGCCCCGGAAAATTTCTTTCTTTTCCCGAAGCCGTTGCCGTAGTTTCCCAGAGATTATGCCATCGACACGCTGGAAACGGGCCGGGGGAACAGCGAAAGGGAGAATAGGCTGAGAATACGAGCGTGGAGCGGGGGTGTAGAACGGAAAAAGATAGAGGGACGAGCAGAGCAAGTGAGAATATATACCTGCTGGTGGATATTAAAGCGAACATCATACCCTCGTCACTTTTACTGGCCCTCTTTCTGTCCTTTTCTACCACGTTCTTTTTTACCTACAGACACTCGCTCCTCGTTCTTCTTTAGCTCTCTTATCCCTCTCTCCCACTCGTTCTGTCGTTCGCTCTTACTGTATCCAGCAAGTTAAACACATCGAAAAGAGGATGCTGCGTGCCGCGCACAACTGCAAAGTCAAATCCAACCTTCTGGCCCCCTCCAAGAGGCGACCCAACCTAAGCCGGGGCTCCCCCGTGCACTTATGCTGCATTCCAGGCTTAGACGGCCGTTCCTACTCTCCATTTTCATCGTTCTCGCTTTAGAGGCCCGTCGTTAGCCCTAAAAGCAACCCGTGCCCTCAAAGATCCACGATCCTCATCGAGGGCTCACCTGCTCCACGTATGTAACTGGCTTCGATCCACGATTATGCCCTCCAATTAAATGTCACTAAGCGGTCGAATTCCCGATGTCCAACCACTGACCGACACTTCTTTGCGGTAATTACTTTCACGAGATAAAGCAGCTTCGCAGCATCGCAAATTTGACAGCTGGTCGAGTTGTCATACTTTCAATCTCACTCGTGATGGGACTTTTAGGTATGAATATTATTTCGTTCTTTTAAGTTGGAAAATAAAATTCCGTCCTCTTGTTTAAGCATTCTAGTAAACGTAGGCACGTGATATACATACATTTTCTTTTTTCTTTTCAAGAAGTTATTACAATTGAGAAAGTTCTAATCATTGTAATTGCGAAGATGGTGGTGCAGCAAGAGGTCGTTTATGTGCAGTTTTTTGGGGGGAAATTCTTCTAAAATCATTCGAAAATGTCTGACAGTTTTTAGCATGTTACAGAAGAATCGTAATTGGGACAGTAAGACGAATATATTTGTTCGTTCTGACCGAAATTTTGTGGCAGGGAAAAGTCTGATCGTAATCCTAAGTTGTAATTATTACAACTGTGAAGATAATGGCACAGCAAAGGGTTACGTAGGATGCAGCCGAAGCTGGATGCGAGAAATCAGGGAGCCGAGAAATTCGAAAAAGAAACGTCTCCCCCGGGGCGTGTTTTGCAACTAAATTTAGCGCTGGAGATCGACTTCCTGCTTGTTAGCTCATCCCTAGGCTTCGATATTTCATCGGGGTAAAAAGAGGTCGGTATTAATAACCGCGGAGGAAATAATATATTTCCAAAGGCCGCTTTGCATTATAATTACAGTCACACGCTGGATACACTGGCTGCAACATTTCGAAACCAGTTTCCCGGCGACCAGTCTCCAATTCGAGCTCTGAAACTCAACACCCCGATCAAATAAAACATAGAGGAATATTTGTAATTGGAAACTTGTTTTGTTAATCCGGCCGCGACGGAGACGGGGCGGCCCGCGACGACTGTAAATCTTCCTTAACCCTCTCTAACCTAATTTTTCTGATCCTGAACGGAACGCGAAGCAATTTGCGGCAATAAGCAGCTAAGCTTTCGCATCCGATCCATAATGCAATCAATTTTTGATACCTTTCTGACGAGTCTGCGCGCTTTATTCGTTGTGTAAATTGTACGCCATGAACACGCACGGTCGCTAGGATACTTAAGAAAAGAGGCGAACACGTCCGTTTAACATCTACTGTTTTTTAATTACTTCTAGAAGACGCGGGATTACGTAAAAATCCCGAGGCTAGTCGTAAGAACTCGCATCCAAGCACGATTACGCCTTAGTATCTTCCTCCTAATTAGGTACTTTGTGTGACATGAAAAGGAGTTGCGAACTATAAAACGCAAATCACTGAATGTTGGAGGAATTCATAGGAAAAGAAGCACGCATCCTTAGCACCTGGTTCGTTGGATCGCCTCAAGAAGACGCGGCATTGCGCAAAAAAACTCCCCAGTCTAATCACAAGAACTCGCATTTAAATACGATTGTGCCGGCGATTATGGCTCACGGTCTTCTCCTTAATTAGGTACTTCGCGTAACGCGAACTATAAAACGCAAATTGCAAAATGTTAGAATTCTCGCGGAAGGATGCAGGCGTTTGTTTAACTTGCACCCTGTTTAATTTTTAATTGCTCCATTAATTGAAAATCCTTAATCCAATCGTACCAGAAAAACTTGCATTTTAACGCAATCGTGCTGACGCTTCTTGAATGAATACTGAGTCGCGGATTATCAGCATCGTTTCCCTAATTACTTCGTGAAACGTGAAAACGAATCGTACACTATAAAACGCAAATCGTTAATTGTTTGAATTCGTAAGAAAGGATGCGAAAACGTTCGTTTAATTGTTACTTCCTTTTGGATTGCTCTCAGACGTTGCTTCACGTACAAATTCTTAGTCCAATTATACCAAAGAACTTGTATTCAACGCAATCGTGCTGACACTTCCTGGATGAATTCTGAGTTGCAGATCTCGAGCATTATCGCCCTAATTAGGTCACGCAATGTGCAAATGAATGGTACACTACAAAACGCGAGTCGCTAAATGTTTGAATCCTTAAGAAAAGAGACACGCGTTCATTAAACTTCTACTTCTTTTAAAAATTATTTCAAAAATATTCGACATTGCGTGAACATTCTACAGTCTAATCGTACCAGAAGAACTCGAATTTAAATGCAATTATGCTAACACTTCTTGAATGAATTCTGTGCTGCAGATCATCAGCATTATCAGCGTCATCTCCCTAATTTCGTCACGCAACGTGCAAACGAATCGTACACTACAAAACGCGAATCGCTAAACGTTTGAATCCTTAAGAAAAGAGACACGCGTTCATTAAACTTCTAATTTTTAAAAATTATTTCAAAAATATTCGACATTGCGTGAACATTCTCCAGTTTAATCCATACCAGAAGAACTCGAATTTAAATGCAATTATGCTAACACTTCTTGAATGAATTCAAGAGCTGCAGATCATCAGCATTATCGACGTCATCTCCCTAATTTCGTCACGCAACGTGCAAATGAATTGGAAAAGCGTGCACAGCGACACCGTTCGAAAAGTCGACGAACGCGCTTAAACTGAACGACTCGGCCAAGAAAAATCCTGCAACCATAAAATACCGCGGCGAATCGCAGCGACGAAACGAATGCTCGTAAGTTACGAATAGAAATCGTCTGCATTTGAAGCTATATCACTTATATCGCAAGTATCTGAAGCTAAATCATTGGTTTCGCATGGATTTGAAGCTAAACCTTCTACATCGCATTGATTTGAAGCTGAATCATGTGTTTCGCTTGGATATGAAGCTATCTCGTTTGTTTCGTCTGCATTTGAAGCTATATCAGTTATATGGCAAGTATCTGATGCTAAATCATTTGTGTCGCATGGATATGATGCTACACCTTCTAAATCGCATTGATTTGGAAATCGCGCGTCGTTACAGAGGGTTAAGCCGGAGGCTCGCCCCTTCAGCAACAGGAGAAGGAATATCATTAGGAGAAACGCGAGAGGCGAGTGTCTGTCGAAAAGTCCCATTCACCGGGATTCACTTAACCCGGTTCCAGCGATTGCTCCTCGAGATCGATCCCTCATCACGGAATCGGCTCGTTACACCCCATCAGCTCGTCATCGACGCGTCAGCCCGGGGCGGAAGCATTCTCCGCGCTCATGGAACATGTCGCCACGCCGTGCTTCCTCGGCGACGAATCGCAGCCACCGAGTGTCGGCACGCACGTCCACCTCATTACGCTGATTGCCGGCGCAATCAGAGATGAAACCGCGTGCACCTATACCCCGGTCACCCTCGCGCGCGTACCCCGTCGCGCCCGTAATAGCTCGCGCCACTCCGATCGCTCTGCGAGCTCCTCGCGATCTTTTTCTGTAAGCGAGCCGACCGAATGTAATTTATTTATTCAATTCCGTAATCAACCTGTTTGATATGTAATTGCACGTCGTCGGGCGTACCTGGAGTACCTTAAAAGGCGCGTAAAGGTGGATCGTCCGGCATTAAAGCTAATCGCATTAAAATGACTGACTGGGTTTGTCTCGCGACTGTTACGAGTAGATATTTATGCAAAATATAAGTGACCTATCTCGCCTCAAATTAAATAACAATGTATTTCTACTTTTGCATCCTTGACGTATGTAAATCGTTAAGTACGAATATTATTCGTCCTGTTTTAAAGCGGAACGAGTTTGTTACTGTAACCTATTTATAAGGATTTGTAATAACTAACTATATCATTTGTTGTTGATAACTAACTGAATTACTAATCTATAATAACTAGCGAGTTACAATCGTTGAGCATTAATCAGATTATGTTATGGCCTATTAATAATGAAGGCTTATTAATAATGATTAATAATAAAAGTTATTTGTAATGAAGATTTAATGGATATTATAATTATAAGGAAAATTAATAATGAAGTGAAGAGAAGGTGACAATGTTCTTAAATTTGTTTTATCTAGTGATCTTTATCATACGTACATAAAATCCACGATCGAGTAATTAATTGCTTTTATCGCAATATAAATGAACAAGAGCTGATAGCATTTCTGCTTTATTTTTACCATGAGCAATTTTTTAAGTGACTAACATTATTTTCTGTAATTTTCGTTCTTACAAAACGACGGACAAAAATGGGAATTTGCATTAAAATTCACAGCATTAACACAGCAGTTGATCATTTTTTGTAAAAAGATTTTTTACGACAATCACCCTTTTTTATCTTATGTAGTTTAGTGCTTCAGTTTGTGTCCTAGCCATTTTGTCGAATCGAAATTATTTCTTCATGCTCTCCTTATCCAACTACGTGCACCTTGTTTCCAAATATTTCTACCATATATATCCAAATATATATAAAATATAATTCCACCATATATATCCACCATATTCCACCATATATATTCCAAATATTCCACCATATATATCCAAATATAATAAATATTCCACCATATTATATCCAAATATAATAAGACGCTTGAAAATAACTCATATTGATTTCGCCTCTTCGCTCAAAGATAAAACCATAGAAGTGCTTTCTCAAGACGCGTACCAAAATGCAGACGTTTCACGAGGACGTCTGGAGAGCGTCTCGTGAATCCATTGGAAATGGAGAACGCAGTACATATTGCCAGGAAAATCAAAGGCGCCACAAAGACTTGGACCCGCAACATGTGGCAACCGGGGCGGAAACCAGTCGCAACCCCCGCTCTTCGGGGTGCCATCGTATCCCTCATTTTCTTTGTGCTCCGTGCGTGTTGGATTTGTACCGAACGCTCGTGCCTAAGCGATCGAGGTCCCCCGAAACGTTCGTCTTTTTACCTCCTTGCGAGGCGCATGAAGTCGAACCGAGGACTCGGTGGCGAGTTTAGGGGATGGGTGGGGGCCGGAGTCACGCAACAATCATCTCTGGCTCGGTACGTGACGCACCGCCCTTGTCGGCAGATTATCGTGCTGCGATCGGCTCCCGAGGAAACCGGGACCGCGTAAACTGCACTTCTTTGACAGCATATTATTATGCAAGTCGACTGTGACTGTCGGTCGACGTGACTGCGCAACAGCGGATCGAAACGAAAATCGTTTAGCCGACCGGTCGCATGTCGAAAGCTATTTTATACGCGTTTATTGCTCCCATCGCTGATACTACTATGTAAATCGGCAATCTACTTTGCCGACTTAATGGCTGCCGGCTTCGCAAATAAACAAACAGCTAGCTATCCGATTGGCAACTCTTTGAACGGTGACTATAACGTGAATGCATACTAGAAAACGATATCTGCTTTTTACGACTTTATGACCTTTTTTTTTTGTTTTAATCGTATCGTGTAAATGCCAATCAGATTAGATTTCTTGTATACCGTAAGTAGATTGCGGATCTTCATGCAAAATGAAAACTGTCTGCAGCGATTGCAAGACGAAGTAGCAATCGAATTACTAGCAATCAAATTTGTTTCTCTCTTAAATGATATTTTAGTTAGTTGTAATTAACGTACCAACACTTTTAGTTCCTTCTAATTTGTTCACTATTCCATGTTTTACCTACACATCTTTCCTATAAATGTATAAAATTCTATTACACCGCACGCGTTTTTTAAATACTTGTTACGTAACCTTTTTCGTTCCTTTCCGATCTACCGTAGTTGTACAACTTGATTTGCATATTTCTTAAGACCAGTCGGTTTTATTACGCGAATAAAATAAATAACAATAATAATAGTAATAATAATAATACTAATAATGGATTTCGCGCGGAACTTTCCTCGTCGATCGATCAATGAAAAATCGGTTCGATTAAGTTTCTGCCCGAAGTTTGCCGGGTTGAATAACAGTTGAAAACGAAGCAAATCGATGAAAGTGAAATTCGCGCCGTTTTCACCGGCCGAATAGAAACCTCGACGAATTATAATAGCAAAAGTATGACACTGCTGACAGATTCACGAGTATCAAACTAATGAAGCCGGCCGATGTTGCGAAACCGGCGGGATAATCCGATTAGTGTACACTCAGTTTCGTGAATATTAATATCCGTTCGATTCGCAGCTTTCCATTCTTTTCGGTTCCGCGGTATTTTCGCTTGGACAACGAGTTTGCCGGTGGGTACGGGATTACGAGCCGAGAAAAACCGTCGCAATGGAGTCGAAACGGCCGTCGGTATGCGAGTCAGCGGGACCGAAAATTTATAAACGTCGATCGAGTTTAACGCTCCGTGAATACCGGCGGCCGATCGTTTAAAGAGGAAAGCCGCCGGTTCGTTAAAAACTAGTTCTGAGCAGAACGCCTAGCAGCCACGATTTTCTTGCAACACGATGTTTCTTGATAACGCAACCAGGATCGGCCTCCTCGACGCTATGCGATCGAACCGCCCGCATTTCATCCGGCAGCCCTCTAATTACAAGCCTCGCCGAAACTCCTACGCAAGCTCGGCCAAGCCTGACGTTTTCACGCGGGAAAACAGGAAAAGCTCGACCAACGAGTTTCCAGGATAATAAAATTCAAATCGATTTTCATCCGGCGTTATTAATTGGCAGCTCGCGGTCTCCCTCTTGTGCGCCGAGGAAAATTGCTCGTGTCATGCGGCACGAGAAATTTTTAATTATAATTTAGTACGTACCAGTCATACAATATGTCGGACGTATTAATAAGGAAACGTAGCGAGACACTTTCGAAAATGACATTGCTCTTTACCGCGCGTTCTACCTGCTTGTGACACGAATGAGTAGATCGGTAGCAAAAAAAAAGAAAACGTCGAATCGGTTTGAATATTATCGTAAATGTCTGCGCGATGTTTATATCGTGCAGGCGATTTCGCGTAAAAATCTGCGATTCAAAGACCGGTTGTATTATACAGGGTGTTCCACAATTATTTTAACAGCGATATTTTTAAGAAAAATGCTGTTCACCTTTACTTTAGAACGTCTGAAGAATATTTACTAATTTAATCATTCGTTGAACTGTGTTCGGACACGGAATTATTTAAATTAAAATATCTCATTTACGTACTTTGTTAATCTTCACTGTACACCCTGCTTAAAAATTTCATATGTTGACCTTGATATAACCTTGACATAACCTTGACATAACCTTGATATGACCTTGATATGTCAAGGTTATGTCAAGGTTATGTGAAGGTTATGTGAAGGTTATATCAAGGTTATGTCAAGGTCATGTCAAGGTTATGTCAAGTTTATGTCAAGGTTATATCAAGGTTATTGATAATATTCGTCATATTTCTCTAACAAACATATCCCTTACGTCCTTTAACATTCGTTGAACTGTGTTCGGGCACGGAATTATTTAAATTAAGATATCATTTATGTTGTTACGCTTAAATTACTTACTATTTCGGGTCCGACAAATTAGTAAATATTCTTCAGACGTTTTAAAGTAAAGGCAAACAGCGTTTTTCTTAAAAATATCATTGTTACGTAGTAAAAAAAATCCAAAATGTTCTCGCTTCGTGATTTGTTCAATACTTCGAACGCGACTCGAGTCCGTCCCGATCATCTGTCAAAGCCTCGTGCTGCGGGCTCTCGAACTTCGCGCCGTCACCTCTCATTGGTCAGTGTTTTCCGTTAATAACTCGTAAACCAAGCCGCAGTTCGCATTTTCGCAAAGGAAAAAGTTACTTCAAATGACCTCAGCTACCCCTCATTTTCGGCTGTTAAAATAATTGTGGAACACCCTGTATATGCGATGTTACCGGATGCTGCATACACTAAGTAATAATTAGTCCGGGGATTTTATGCATTCGTTAAGCTATCAATATTGTTAAGGAGATAAATGGATCTGCATCGAATTCCTGCTACTTGCAATTAACGTCTTATCGTGCAATAAGAAAAGAAAATTAATGTCATCGGATTTCTTGCTGGTAAAGAAACTCTTGTATATGCATGGAAAGATAAACGTAGTTGTATTAATCAGTTTGATCAAATTCTCACGACGTGAATCAATTTTTAAAATTATTTTCACTTGATTGTCAAAAGAAGATCGATATCAAATTTCTTTCTGATCGAAGTTCTTGTTAATCCATGAAAAATGAAACGTAGTTTCGAATTTGATAAAATTCATGCGGTTTAATACTGTTCTTTGTTAATTTAACGATGACGCATATAGGTATGATCGTGAAGGTAGCGCATTTTAATTTCTCTTAAAAGTTCGCGGTAATACTGAACGAAATTGCGAACGTTTTGGAAAATATGTTGACAATTTTTCAAACGAAATAGCATTTGAAAAATTATACCGAATGACTTAAAAAGAACTCGAACTCTGTTGGACCGATTAGTTCGCTGGACAATGAGAAAACTTTTGCAACAATTACAATCGATTGGAGTAATCGAGAAATTAAGAAACGATGCTTCAACTCTTTCGCCGAAGACTGTGAAGAAAATTTAAACAGCGCCGTATAATTCGATCGGTCTACTCCTGAAAAAAGTCCGCTTAGATCTATTAGGCGCGCGATATTCGCCGATTATGATTTCCCTTTGTGCCGGTGACCGGTAATTAGCAGATCGTTGGGATAACGCTTGATCATTTTTCCGTCAGTGGGATCGCGATTAAATTTCATGTCGGTTTCGTAGAACACGAAATTCTGGCCTCCGTTACGTGTTACCTGTCGGCCAGGACGAACGAAGAAAAGGAGAAAGAAGAGGACTGCAGCGACGCGAGAGTGCAGTTTGCCGCGTTAGCGCCGCAATGAAAGCGCAGTGCTCGCGCCTGAACAGCCGCAATCGGACCCGATCGGTGCACGCTCGAATGCGCCCGCGTCTACGCTCCGCGGCTGATCTTAATTACAATCGCAAATGAGACGGCGAGCGGATAATTGCGGCGCATGTCGCAAGTCGCTACAATGTCGTCCGGCGGGTGTCCCGTCTTATTGGTGTGCGAACATGACCGCGTACCCGACGCCGCACACGTTTATGCAGCCGAGAAGTGCATTATTAGACCGCGTTTGATCGATCCGTGCCCTGTTCCGAGCGATGCATTTCTGCTACCTGGCTTCCGGGTGTGCTCTCGCCATGCCGCCGTTCTTTTATAACGCCGATTTTATTTCCGCCGGACTGCATTCTCAAATTGCATTCTCTAATTGCACCAACGAACTTCATGCGTCCTGCGAAAATATTTGCATGAGCAATTTCACTGCGGATTTTATGCATTCGTGGCAAAAATGAACGGATCGTGTACAAAACTGCGAAGACGTTGACGGGTTTCGCGCACTTTTTATTTTAGCGTTGTCGATATTATAAAGACTCGTTCGCGGAGAACGATTAAATAAATTTACAATGATTCGTATACGTTATTTACATATATTTATTAATAAATGGTGGAAACTCTAAATAGATTCAGTCTCGTCGTTGCTTTTAGTATTCTGTAAATTTCGAGTTAAGGATATATTGTTACGTTATCTTCAATTTGTTAATATAATGGAAAGAGGAGAAATATTTTGATGTAACTTATGTTTTTTACAATTAACTCAGACGATTGTTATTTTCATAAAGCGTCGCAGTCTAGTGATTATACACTCAGATTTGCAGTTTTGATTCTCCTTTATCCTCGCACGCTTTGATTCATTGCTTCTGAGAACGCAGAATGTTAATTTATTATTATGGATAAAATAACAATAGTTTTCTCTTTTCTATAACATTTATATAACAATTATATTATACAAACTAGACTATAGGTGTACAATTAAATTATAAAAACGCTTAAAACAATCTTTGCCTCCTCCAATCACTCAATCATACCAAATTGTATTGTAAACATACGATATCAATAAAAATAACCCCATAATTATTTGTACGGTCCAAATAACGTTCACTTTTAAGAGTGATGAAGCAAAAAACGGTGAACCAATAGGAATTGAAAAATCTTGCATAAGAAAATAATCTCTGTAGCGGAGAAACAGTTATCTATTTAAGTATCGTTGCAAATGTGCAACAATGTCTATCGACAATCTCCGAAGATACGAAGAAAATTCTTTCGACGGAGCGTCAGCCTCGGCGAAAGAAAAATAGTATAAATATCGGTCGATAATTATTGGTTTATCCCGGTTTTCGCTACAACTTTCCGCTGGCGTACACACGTACGCTGCTTTATTAACTGTGCTGGCCGGGTTGTGCATTGTAGCGACTGCAGTCGATCGATAGTTCGGCAATGCGTTTCCGTTGACACCCTTCTACGGAATACAGTTGCACCCGCGTGTAAATAATGTTTATATTTAGCCGGGGCTCCACGCGACATTGGTTCTCGTCCCTGTTTTCTTCGGGGATCCTCGATCTCTCGATTTCGGTGGATCGCTTACATAATCGGCGCGACGATGACATGAAAAATCAACGTAAATCAATCGCCCAACGATCCCCGGCCTCTTAAATCTGGCTTTCTTCGTCGAGCTCGCGATCGACGCTCTCGAGACTTTCGCCGTTTCTTCCGTGATTGTAGTTATTAAACACGTGTAAATCGCTCGGCCCGCCCGTTTTATATCGTTCGTCACGATAACCGAGTTAATAATCAGTTTGTTCATTAATTTATGCGTTTAGCGAGTATGCAAATCACCGGGTCCCGCGTTCTTTTGCGCGATCGCGGTTTATGACGTGTTATCGAGCGATAGCTTTCGAGAAGCCGATACCGTTGCTCGATATTTCGCTCCCGGTGCAAACAGCTGTTCGTGGCGGCGATCGATCGACTAGAATATCCGGCGATATCCTTCCCGATCGGCTGTATTTCTGCGGCGGACCGTCGCTATCTGCCCCGCGGACGCTTTTTTTTCTCAGGGACAGCTTAATTGCTCTCTATTCGGCTGATAATCTCGGTTACAATTATTGACGTTTCGGCCCGCCGCCGCTGCTGCGTGCAGATACCGGCTCATTATTCCAGCTAGACTTTATCTTATCTATCTTGTAAAGCTGCGACACGATAGACCGGGAAATACTGGCCTCGTTTCGCGTTCCCGCCGCGGGCGAAATTGACGCGAGCTCGATCATTTTCCTCTTTAATGTCCGCCATGATGGTCCAGCCTTTGGCATGCTATTACACAGGGAAAAGTGGACCTTGTGACATACTGCGCCAAATTGCGAGGCATCAAAAAAGAGACAATGTTTTCGTGTACCAAGGGAGAACAATTTTATGCTTTTATTTACGATAGTCGCTCTACTGCGACAAAGTTAATGTATCCAGGCTGCTGTAACAATGGTGAAAAACGATCGTAGGGTAATCTATCCGGGCTCATTTTGTGAAGAGTAAAAGCTCTGCTTTCACGATCCTCGATTCATTCTTTCCGCCATTTTTTTAAGAACGATTTGTTGTATTATGAAACAACGAAAAGTGAACGATATTCTACCTCTTGGTTAATTTCGTGACTTCAAATGGCTCTACGAACGTTGAACAATTTGTTTCATTACTAAACTCACAGTAGTTTCGAAGATTGAAGTCTCGCCTTTGTAACGACGTCAAACTTTTTGATGTACGACTTTTTTTCGCCGATTGATCGCAGTTTGAATGACAGGTGTACCAGCATTCGAAACGCGCCTAATCGTGCAACTTGCTCACTGCCTTTTCTGCTGGCACGCTCTTCGTTCAAAGTATGATGAAACGGTGAAAAAAAATCGTACGTTAAAATTTCTTACGTCATTATAAAGAAAAGACTTCAGTCTTTAATGTAACGTTGGTTTCAGTTGCGAAAACGATGTTTGAACATTCATAGAGCCATTCGAATCTGCAAAATTTTCAAAAGGCGAACTATATTGAGTCACCTCTGCTGCACGACATAAAAAAATCTTTCCGCAAAATGAACCAAGGAGTGTGAAAGCACAGTTTTTCCTCTTTAAAACAAGCTAAGGTAGAGTCCCGTACGACTTTTTTCCACGGAGTTACATCGGTTCAAAAATTCAAAGACTCGCCCATATCCAATTTCTGCTAACTCCAGTCTTCTACAAATACATGCGCACGTGGTCCATGTGTACGTGGACACTTCCCACTTTTAATGAAGGAGTAATGTACAATATAAATTAATGCTGTAAAATGTATGTGGACAAATTCTATTTCGGATATATATTCAGTAGAATCCACTGGTATTAAATTGAGAAATTTAATCATTTAGGTCCTTTAAGTAATTAAAAGTATAAGTGAAATTAAATTTTAATACAACGAATATTACAAGCTGAATGGAAGAATATTTGTTAGGATGTAATGGAAAAATTAACAGTTAGAACGTCAAAATTAGTAAAAGAAGATTTAAAAGTAATTGACGAAAAAAAATTTAATTGCTTCATTATTATTACTAAAGAAAAATATTGAATACGTTATTGGTAAAATATATTCTTTATACTTATTCTTACTTATTCTCTTATTCTCAAAGTAAATACACAAATCATACGAATATTCGTTAATGATTTCCTGACTCTTTCAGATAGCTATCTTAATTAAGGAAGTGTCCACATACTTATAGACGAGGGTGTACATAGCGAAGTATGTACTTCGCACCGAAGTGCCTGCAGCGAATTTCGCATAGACTAGAACAGTGTCGGTCCAAGGTCGCGCAATGTCCAAACCCGCCCCTCCAGCTCCCGGAGGCAATAAACTCCGCCCCCCAGGTAGCGTCGAAATTATAGAAAGTACGAATCTGCATACGAGACTCTAAGAAGCCCGAGCCGGACTGTCTCTGGCGCTGGGCTTTTACGAAGAAGAGGGATTAATCTCGAGGATGTATCTGGCTGGGGACCGGTGCGATGACTGCGAGAGCATTTGGTCCGGTACGCTCAGACGTCCCGGAATGTCGGATGTATAAAATGATACACGCATACGGGCCGATCAAACCGACTGGCGGGCCACGATTTCCGGGAATATGAGAACACACGAAGGTCCCAGCCGGTCCCACCCGAGGCCCCGAATACCCGCGGCCCGGGTGTAATGAGTATAATCAAAACGATTTAGTAGAAAACCAGCCGCGAGCGATACCGTGAACCGTACGCGGCTTGTCGGGCCTTGTCGGGCCCGTGCAGTTCAATTTGAATTTCGTCGGGACTTTACCCGGCCATAATATTCGTCGGTCACGAAGACGCCACCTGATGGACGACCAAATTGCCGGTCTGCGGATCTACTATCCGCCCTTGCCTATTCGCCCCGCACGTCCTGCACTATTGTTGCCCGATGTTCTCTAGCTTCCTCGATAGATTTTTGGGCGCAGACGAACACCGCTACCGGCACCGAGTCCGCAGATGTCCGCCGGTCCCCGCTTGCGGATCCTCTCTTTTTGCCACGCTGATTGTAGAACCGCATCGAACCGATGGCGAATAGACGCCACTCGTTAAACCGATTGAATAGCGCCTGTCCCGGTGCCAATAGGCGACCAGGCTTATCTAGTTCTCCTTCTGTTCATCCGGACTGGAGTTCGAAATTGCCTAGCCTCGGCGACGGTTCGTCCCGAAAATCTGACGTTCGCGTCTTTTCAGAGGCCTTCGAGAGACAGTTGGACTTTTGCGGTGACCGTGAATTTTGATGCCGTTGTGCTGTTTCGGAAATTAATTTTGGGCGGGGAGTTAACGGAGATCTTTGCTGTTCTAGGGAGGATCTGGTTGCGGTTTTAAAAAAAGAAAAATCCAGTTCGATGGCGTCACTCTTTCGCTGGTTAGATTTTTTGTTCGTGCAATATTTTGTTCGTTGTGGAGATGAATTAAGTGTTCGATAAACCAAGGAAGAAAATAAAATATGTATTCTCAAATATGAATAATAATATACAGAGAGTTCCATAATTATGTTAACAATCGGAAAGCGGTGATTCTTGAGGTCATTTGAAGTAACCTTTTCCTGAGCGAAAATGCAACCCGCGCCTTCGTTTACGAGTTACTAACGAAAAACAGTGACTAATGAGAGGAGAGCTCTCCTGGCGCGAGGCGGCCGAGCCAACGAGCTGATCTCGCCTCTCATTGGTCACTGTTTTTCGATGATAACTCGTAAACAAAGCCGCGGTTGGCATTTTCGCTAAGGCAAAAATTACTTCAAATAACCTCAGGATTAAAAGCAAATTAACCTTTTCCGAGTGTTAACATAATTATAGGACACACTGTATACGCTTCTTAATAGTATCAATAATACCACAGTATATGCTCGTGTTTCTAATAGTCCAATTACTCGAGACATAACTTTAATTCGCTTATTGGTAATTGGTGGGCAGCCATGACTAACCTACTATAATATGTTACCAACTTATGAATATTATGCATTGCCAACATTATTAAGTACGGTAAATTTCTTTCGTCAAATATTAAATATAGACTTCCTGATTGTGTAAAAAGATCGTGTAAAGTACAGACATAATCGTGACTGTCTGGTAGCAAACTTGTCATCCTTGATTAATGCCAAAAGAGATCAGCTGTAAGTGCATCAAATCTGCGGTTCAATAATCGCAGTCCGAAATTGATAATTTAATCTGAGCAGTTCACCAGTTTTCTGTTGTTCGAAGATTTTATTTATCGTCGCAGACGATTGTTGAGCAGAGAAACGAATCTGTACCGATGCAAGTGCGGCAAACTATGACTCTATGCAGTCGCATCTTAGGTCGATGACTCTCGAGCAGATTGCGCTGCGTCTGATCTTCTATTTGTACATGCGCTTATCGGCTGATCAATTGTCCCGATACTCTCGAGCAATTGAACTTTCGAGATATACTTGAGAAACAAGCTCCTATACTTTTCCATGAAGCATAGTTCTGCGTTTCATGCGGAATAATTCAATTTATATTCTGTGCAACTGTTCCTCTTACTTTTAGCAATTACAGAAATAGACTTATATTTTCGCTGTATACAAATCTTTCTCGCTTATACAAATTAATATTCAGGGAATAAACTAACGCTTATTATACTGCTTTTTCCGATACAGAGAATACCTCAAAAGAGTTATCCTTTTAACCATGTGCGCTATAACATTGAATCAGACTTGTGCTGAAGATTTCGTACATAATCCACTAATTATGAATATTATTCGTTTCCTCTAAATCGAAATCAAATCTGATCCTACTGTTACAAAAATCTAGAAATAAGAAAAGATAAAGTCGTAAAAGAAACAAAAATAGTCTCGTTTTATTCGGCACGTTATTAAGAACAAAGAACTGCTAATCAACGTAGCTGTGCGAACAATAGTGTTACGAAGTTTCGTTACCACTTTGACACGAAGAAATTTTGTACCAGAATTCCCACGATTGTGGGAACAAGTAAAGATCGCAGCGACGAAATACTTTTAGCCGATACTGTACACAAGTATGGTTGAAACCATGGGACCCGAAATTACAGGTGACCACAGTGCTCACAGACGGACGGAGATCCCACTCAAGGAAAAATCGAGGATCCTCCAATAATTTCAATCCCGGCGGCTTTTGACTCTCGACCAGGTATAGACAACCTAGTAGAAACAAAGAGAATGGGCGGTCGCTGGAGAGACAGAGAGGAAGAGCGAAAGAGAGAGGGAGGGAGAGAGAGAGCGAGAAAGAGAGAGAGAGAAAGAGAGAGAGAGAGAGAGAGAGAGAGAGAGAGAGAGAGAGAAAGCGACAGGTCCACATCGGAAGATGAAATTACCTTCTGGTCCAGCGGTACCAACGTATACATATATCGGCAGGCAGTAGATTTACGAAGCTGCACGGTGGATAAACTTCGAAACTAGTGTCCAGGAAGTCGAGTTTCGACACTGAATTTTGTTCGAGCGGTACAAAACAGCTGTAGCCTTCAGCTTACATCATCGCGGTATCGTGGATTTTTAGAAAAATGGAGCAGTCGTCGATAATGTAACTAGGAAATTGTTCCCTTAATTATTTTACTCCCTTTATTCTCTATCGTTTTCCTCTACTTAATTATTTCCCTTTATTTAACTATTCTATCCTAATTTCTTCCATTGCCGTACTTTTGACGAGTCCGATTCGTGACGGAGGTTTCTAATAGTATCCTGTTAATTAAGAATGTTATTTCGTTCTTCGAAATCGGAATAAAATTCTTTTCTCTCGTCATCAATACTTAAGCATTTGGGAAAAATGTGGGGACACAGTAAGTATTAATTTTCTAATTTTTTTCTACAAAACAATCTTTCTTCTATGAAAACAAAATTTCTTTTTATGAAACGAACATCGGATTGAAAAATCCGTGCACGATTCTTTTTAACATTACGTACACAAACTGTAGTAAAAATTTCAGCTCGAGAACTTGTTGTTCGAGTTGTTTCAATTTTATACCTTAAGTACCGCATCGGTCACACGTGGGCGGCGCTAATTTTAGACTAGTTTCGAAAATAAATTTTTATTATAATATATTAGAACAAAATTATGACGTCTAAGCTGCGTCTTAACATACAACGCACTATGATAAATTTCAACTTTCTAGTTTCAGTTTTGTGGGAATCTTTGGTGTTGCTTTTCGGCACTAAACGCGTTAACACTGTCACTGCCCGAAGTGCAATCCACTTCTCGGAGAACACTAAAAAAACAAACATCGGACACACTAATGAAGTTACTACATTGTCCAAATCCGTTTAAGAAGCTCAAGGTCTACAAAAATTCCACAAAGCCTTCAAAACCACAAGAAAATCCAGCAGCGAGTTAATCATCTCTCCAAACAATCCTCCCGAGCCCCGGAAACTAGGTTACCAAGAATTCCGGCGTCTCGTGACGGCGAAATTTTCCCCGCAACGTGATCCGCGCCGGAATTATGATAATCCAGCGATTCGGAGTCGTGCGATTGGCCCGCGCGCAGTTTTCTCGGCGAGCTTCTTTAAATAACTTGGCTAGGAAAATTACAGAGCAGCGGTACAATGATCGATAACCATTAAGAATGGGAGAACATTTCTGAAAAAAGTGACTGTACGTAAATTGAAAATAGTTGCGTAACTTGATTTATTAAACCATCGCGCACGAAAACGTTTTAACTCGAAATTCCAGATAGTTTTTCTGACTTACAGTACTTTCAATTAACATGATTTATTGTTAGTGCATTTTATGCACATGAAACTGAGTCTTCTAACTTGTACAGCAGTCACGGTTTCGACAATTTTTCAAATATAAATTAATTTGATAATTATTTATATATATATATATAATATATAAATTAATAGAAATGATTTTGGAACGTGATACGACAGTAAGGTTATTATAACTAATATAATTGACAATTATACGTCGCTTCGTTCGTTCCAATTATAAGCGAAATCATTCAAACGATCGGATATCAATTAAACTTTGAAAGTAATTCTTCTCATCAACGAAATGACCTTGTTCTAAATAGTTTAGTTTCATTAAACATATGTTCTGATAAAAATTGGAATAAATATAAGTATACTTGTTATTTTTACAAAACGATCTCAGTGACTTTGAACACTGGATATAAAAAAGAAAATATATAGAACAGCGACAAGATGGCCGTATTAAATTGTACAATTATGTAATTAAATTATATAATTATAGCAAAATATTGGAAAATTATTCCTACTCTCAAAAAACATCTTAAAATGTTGTGCCAATGCAAAGGTTGTGTCAGTATCGTCTGATTCGCATTTCTGACAACATATTCAAGTTCAGCAAGCCCAGAAATGCAGCCGACTTTCATGAAAATCGTATGCGGTTACAAATTGTGACGAACATCTCGGGGTAAGGTGGTCCGTGCCGGAATTATGATAATCCAGCGATTCGGAATCGTGCGATTGGCCCGCGCGCAGTTTTCTCAGCGAGCGTCTTTAAATAACCTGGCTAGGAAAATCACGGGGTAGCGTTTGTCACGTGACAGTAACGTCGTCCGAGGGTTCAGCAGCCTTGCACGTAACAAATAGGCAACGAAGAGGAAGACGGAGAGAGAGGAAGAGAGGGAGAGGAACAGAGAGAGAAAGAGAGAGAGTGAGAGCAGGAGAGAAAGAGAGAAAGAGAGAGGTCTCACGCCCAAGGGGGTCGAGATTATCGTTCGTGGGCTGGAAAGCCGAGGATAACCCGATGAAGGGTTGCTCTTCCGAGCCAGTGGCGCGTGCCCGCTGTTGATCACCCCTTCCACAATTTATTATATACCGATGCAACCCCGTTGGATCACGCCCCAATAGTCCTTCAGCTGCCGCAGACTCCGTCGCGGCGTCTGACAGCCTCGGATCTCTCGCGGAGTTAGGCTTCTTTGGCTCTAATTTCCATTCGCCTATTCAGTTTTCCCGCACAAACGGCCTGGACGATTCCTGGTGCTCGCAACCAGGACCGGGGGAACGCTAAAGACAGTAATCGCGCCGCTTACCTGCGCCTCTAAAAATAAGGGAGCAGAGAAAGGGGTGGAAAGTTACATAATAACGGCGCGATACTTTCACGGTATATTTATCCCCGGACTGTCTGCCGCACGGTCTGCCGTCCAAGGATGTCTTTAACAGGAGCACGATTACTCTCATCCTCCGACGGCAGTTAACCCCAACATGAACGCGGTCTGCTGCATGATCGCTGGCGCCTGGAAATTCCGTCGAGCTGCTCGACCGACCTGGCCAAACTTCTTCTTTTCCGGATTTCTTCGTTTTCGTCAGGCTTTGTTCTTCTAGGCGGAGGTTTTTGTGTTCAAGGCAATTTAAGGCTTTGTGTTTAAGGCTTTCTGTGATCAAGGTTCTTAGGATTATAGTTTTTGATAGTATTCAGTACAGTAAATTCTCCCTAATTGCACAGAAATAGATAATTCGGAAGAAGGAGATACGATTATTTGAGCCTTGCGCCTCGTTTTTATTCTTGTTGACAATCGGTAACGATAAAAACGAGCTGCAAGGTTATTGTTTAAGGCTTCCTGTGATCAAGCTTCTTAGGATTATAGTTTTTGATAGTATTCAGTACAGTAAATTCTCCCTAATTGCACAAAAATAGACAATTCGGGAAGAGGAGATACGATTATTTGAGCCTTGCGCCTCGTTTTTATTGTTGTTGACAATCGGTAACGATAAAAACGAGCTGCAAGGTTATTGTTTAACGTTTTCTGTGTTTAAGGTTGTTAGGATTGTAGTTTTTCTTAGTATCCAGTACAGTAAATTCTACCTAATCGCACAGAAATGGACAATTCGGGAAGAGGAGATACGATTATTTGGGTCTTGCGCCCTGTTTTTATAGTTGTTGACAATCGGTAACTATAAAAACGAGCTGCAAGGTTATGTCAAGTCTTCCCAAATTGTCCATTTTTGTGCACAATCAGAGCGTCAATTAGACAGAATTTAGTGTACACTGTTTCTTCTGATATCTTGACATTGTTTCTGTCGTTTGATACAGTTTTAGCCATTCGAGATGCAAAGTGTCCACTTCGTTTTATTTCAGAATTTTGCAGTAACTAGATTGCAAAAGTATTTCTTTAAATCCCAATTTTAAGAAGTTGATCAAATACTTTCTCGTGTTATCTCCAGCTTCGAACTCGTTATTTCTCGTTTTACAATGTTTACGTCTGGTTTAATTGCAAACTTAGAAATAAATTAAAAAAGCGAAAACTTATAGTTCCGCAACTGTGCGAGCTGTTTCCAGACAATTGCCAATAAAAGGACACACCTGTCACATAAAATCCACGTCGTTCGATCCCATTTTGAAAAAGTTTCATCGACACATTGAAGGAGCACGGTGCTAAACTGCGTCGTCGTGGTCGGACAGTCCGCGTTCGATCGCTGATTAAGGGAAACGTACGTTTCTCTAAAAGCTGATTATCGCGTAAGTTTCTTAAAAGTCGGCTTGTGTAACTGGAATACGTTGGCAGAGGGCAGTAAACGGCGGAAACGAGTGGTGGGCATGGTAGGCTCGCCAATAATTGCCGCCCATGGGACATAAAATCGTTCTTGACGGTTACACATCGGAGGGAAAGATGCCACTCGCGGCTAATAAACATCGGGCAGCTCCGCGAGCTCGCCGGGACGAGCATTAATCCCGTAAGACACGGCAGAGAGAATCATTTAGGATATGATTATCGGCATTTCCCTGCGTCGCTTCTTCCGGCACGTCGGGAATCTTAATCCCGAAGGGGAGCGCACGGTTAAAGTGGCTTCGGGGACGCGGTTGTCGGACCTTATTAAGTACTTAGAGAGCGTAAAGGGACTTCTTGCTCCCCGGGACCCCGTTTTACTGCTCGAATTACCTTCCGCGAAGAGAGAAAGAGAGAGGAAAAAAACGGGAGGAGAGGCGAAGACGGGAGAGAAAGGAAGGACGAGCAGAGAGAGAGAGAGAGAGAGAGAGAGAGAGAGAGAGAAAGAGAGGGGGAGAGGAAGAGAGAGGGCGAAAGAGAAGAGCCGAAATCGCCTTAGCCAAATTAATAGGCGGAAATACAAGCGGGCCAGGATTATTCCGCGCTTCTGGCCAGCCAAGGTAACAGCCAGGTGCCGGCGAGAGTTGCGTGAACACGATGTGGCAAAGGGAGCTTCGTGGAACACGTGCCACGGGAACGTCGTTTGCGGCTCGTTCGTCGCGAACGGGGAACGCGAAACTTTATTGCCCCGGCGATCTTCCACGCGAGCTCTGCCTGGCAGGAAAAGGAGTCTCGTTATCGACGGACCGGAAGTCGGGCCCTGGAAACGGTGGCGAACGCCACGGTTTACATTGCAAATCCGATCGTGAATATTTATTTCCGCGACGCGGATAATAAATTTCCCGGGTACCGGGAAAGTGCCGGGATTGCGCGGAGCTTCTGGGATCTCTGCGTTATTCCCGCATTTGCTTTCTCTGTCGCGATCTCCACCTTCGTTTATTTTTACATCGTTTTCATTGCGGTACAACGAATAGCACGGCGGCTCTTCATGGAGGATAAAAATGTGTAGGTCGGTTGCGAGGAAATGAAATGGAATAAAAGCGTGTTTCTAAAATAAATATGTTCCGAATCGGTCGTAAGAAACAGAAGTGCGTATAAAAAGGAGTACTCGAAATGGAAATGTTGTAAATTAGTTGCGAGAAGCGAAGATGGATGTAAATATGTATTTTCGTAATAAAAATGTATCTTTAAGATAAGATTATGCGAAAGCAATTGTAGGAAACAGAAATGTGTTTTAATTTATCGTCTTGTTGTTTTTTCATTTGATTTGATTGCGTACGCAAGAAAAGAACGAGGTATGCGTATTTTTCTCATTATTTACATCTTCGATATATGATCTAGTTTCTTGAGAAAGATAAAAGAAACAGTGAAACAGTGTAAGGGAAATTTTGTAGAAAGTGATGACGGTGCTGAAATATTTTCGTAAATTCGTGTAGAATATCCAAGAGATCCGTTCCTTCGCTTTCTGTTTTGTAATTGTTGAAATGATTTATTTAATATATTATTAAATATTAAAGTTCGTTAAATCAGTTTCAGGATTCGGTCTCTCGTAGCCGGACGATGCGATAGTCGATTAAAATTTTGATTAATCAATTAATCTCGTTACAGTTACGATGTAGTTGCAATTGAATGCAACTACAATTAAAGAGCAATTACGATTTCGTGTAATTAGAAATAACGAGTAATCAATAATTCGTTACGCTGTTACGAGGCAGTAATTCCGATATAATAGTAATAACGAGGTTGTAATATCCCCTTATCTCGTTCATACTGTACAGGCTGATTCTTTTTAGCCCGTCCTCTCATTTTTCCATCGGGGTAAATTAACCCGAGGTTACGACATATTGTATCTTCTTTATTACTGTTGAAAGTTATTTTGTTGATTAAGCACGTTAAGTTTTACGACGTAGCTACCGTGGTTTCCAATTAGAGCGAATCGTCGAAGCATGCAGGTAATTTTTCGACATTTAAACTCAGAATTTCTTTCGGAAAGATCGCGCAGCGATATTCCTGCATTCGTTTCAAAGCTCAATGCTTCCACTTTTGCAGTGCGTTGTCAATTTTCTGCGAAAGTATTGGCATAATTTAGCAAACGGCGAACCAGACGCCGATTTTCCCTTAAAAAAGTGGTGTAAATTGAGACGTCTGTAAAATCATTCCAAAATCATTTTCGCAAACGAGACTGATACAGATTTAAAGATTGAAGCCTCCTCTTTAAAACAGCTGTTCGAATCTTAATGTACGAATATTTTGGATCGTTTTATGGAACAGAAACGGAGAACAAGTTTTGTCATGTAAAGTCCCCGTGTTGTGTAAAGTTGGCAATACACCTGTCATTCAAAGCGCTGCAACACAATGAGAAAAAAATCGCACTTCCATCTCGGAGGGCTTGTTGTAAAGTAGAAGCTTCAATCTTCAAAACAGTGGTAGCTCGAATCCGGAAAAAATATTTCGCGTAGCTTTAGAGTCGCGCGAATTTGTAGGATTTCACGACAAAGCTCTGTCACCTGTTTTCCACCTGCAATAACGCGCATAACCGTTTTAACGAAAAACGAATGCGAGCTCGCGAAAGTAGAGTTCTCGGGCCTCGAAACGAGACTGGTTGTACGGTCGTACAATCTTTCGTCACGAAGCTGTGAAATCGGAAATTCGGCGAGTTCGCGAACTGTGCTTCGTAAACTCGGAAACGCTACGCGGCGCGAATGATCTCACGACATCTGTGATTCTCCGCACAGGAAAGTACCGTTCGATAATTAAAAAATCCCATGGAATAGCAGAGCTCGTAGAAGACGGATCGCCGGGCAACATCGAGAATAGGTGGCACTTAGCAGTTGCCATAATAGAAGCCGCGGCGGGTAGTTCATTAAATCAGGCATTCAAAACAATTTTCTAGAGACGAATGGCGTTCGGTTGCGGCCGGGCTGGCATATAAATCATTCGAACGGATCGAATATTCTATTCGTTCGAAGACGGGGCCGGGTGGAACGATCATCGAGCAACACCCAGACGAAAAATGCGTCCGGCCTCGGTGCGGGCAACGTTTTAATCGCATCTTCTCTACTACCATACACCTAGGACTATCGTGGGGTCCCATCCGGACTGACCGCATTCTCACCCGCGTGACGTCAGCATCGAAAGAGATCCTCTCTTTACCGGGCTCGGGATCGAATGGGATCCTCTCTCTCTCTCTCTCTCTCTCTCTCTCTCTCGCTGTCTCTCTCGTAGCAGAGGAAGCTCATGAATTTGCGCCTGGCTACATGTCCGCTGGACGGCCTTAAAAATTCCCGGTGTTCGTTTATGGCCGGCTAATTAGATTTTTATCTTCATTAACGGCCCGCCCGGCGAATCCAGTCCCGCGCGATCGCTCCACTCTGTCCACACGCATTGCTGGCCCCGGCTGTACCGGGTGTCCCGCAATTAATTCGCATCGATTACCGGACCGGGCAGATAGCGATTTTAATTTATTTTCGAGGCACGCACTAAGCTGGCGTGTTTCCATTACCAGATACAGCTATGCCGGATTCCCGGTATCTTCGGCAGACTCTCTCTCTCTCTCTCTCTCTCTCTCTCTCTCTCTCTTTCTCTCTTTCTCTCTTTCTCTCTCCCTCTCTGCCTTTCTGTATACAACGAGGCTGCTATAATAGGGGTGGGGCCGGACCTGAACTTTTTCGGAAGTTCAGGTAAAAACGTTCAGTGCGTCCCGATTCGATCGCAACGCCCGGAATTAATTTCTCTTCGACCGACTTCGTTAAACGCGGCGGAACGGGCCCCGGACCCGTGACGACGATTTCATAAATTCTAACAGATACGAATGTCACGCGTTTCTTCGGAATCGAAAATTGATTTTTCTGTTGTCAAGATCTAGGAATGAAAGTGTAGTAAATTCTTTACGATGTTCCTTCGGCTAAACAAAAATGGACAATTTAGAAAGAGAAGGTTCGATTGAGCCTCGCGGCTCATTTTTATAGCTGCCGATTGTCGACGATTATGAAAACGAGGCGCGAGGATCGAATAATCGTATCTCCGCTTCTCAAATTGTCCATTTTTATTTACGATTTATTTATTTACAATTGGGGAGAATTTCAACGTGAGTCGAAAAAGTTAATTTTTGAAGGGATGAAATAACAATTCTGTAAAATGCAATAAAACGTGTTGCGACTCTTTCGCGTAAGCCACTTTCAAGCTTTAACTTAAGATAATTATAAAAGATCGAATAATGTCCTAAGTTAAATATGATTTAATGATATTAGATCAACCTAGCGACAAATTGGCATGCACGATTTTTGTTTTAAACAGCTCGTAAAGACACGAGAAATGTAAATTGTCTCGTTCAATCAGGGACGTTATTAAGAACGGAGAAGGGGTTAATTATTGGCAGAGCAATTTTTATGAGAAGAGCAAATGGGTAGGTAAGTATTTTTGATCATGTGTATTTACTTTCCACCTCCTTTGTACAAGTTGTGCCAATTTTATTTCATATTTTTTGAGGGTGGAATTCTAAATTGTAATCACAAATGTTAATCTAGCCCATTAATTAATAACCAGACTATATAGATAAAACTTGGTCTAGCAATTTGAATAAACTAATGCCGGTACATTGCTCCACTAGAAGCTGAATTATGGAGGAAAATGTGCTGATTTTTAAGCTCGATACCACTAGTTTCACGCCTCTATACCCTTGTTATCAATATTTAAGTGGTTAAGTAAATGCAGGCACACGATGAATATTAATTTTCTTTTTCCTGTAAAGCAATTACTATAATTGAAAATGTTCTAGTCATTATAACTGTAAAGACGAAGTATGCCAAGGAACTACGAGTCGTGATTAAGTGTTCCCACTTCACATCTACAAGGTGTTACATGACTTCATTTATTGTTGATCGATGCGTGCAATGTGATCGATGCGTACAGTGTGATCGATGCGTACAATGCGATCGATCTATGCATCTCAATAAATATTCCAACGAATGCACGATATAAACGTTATTATCTTATCGATGTATCAATTTGATTTCGAAGCATATTAATATCCCGTAAAATTTGCTAATTACTTTTAAACTACTCGCAAATTCTGTGCCAACAGGCTGCGCACCAATTCTGTCATTTATAAATAGAACGCCGATTTTCTGCATTTATGGCGAGAACAGATGAAACCGGGAATGAAGTGAAAAGATTGAAAAAGGCAATGAATATTGATGTACTAATTTCAACTTGACAACATCGTTAAAGACAGAAAGAAAATTATACTCGGCTCATCTATCTTGCAATTGATGCAGAAATTTCTTATTTCGCGCAAGGATCCGCGATCTATTGGGTTGGCAACTAAGTAATTGCCGATTTCAGTTATAGATGTCTCTCACTCCCATTTTGATGATATCCGTAAATGTTATATTATAAAATTATTATTATTATTATGTTATTTTTTATTATCCGTGAATGTTAGCAACTGTACTAATTTCAACTTGACAACATCGTTAAAGACGGAAAGAAAATTATGCTCGGCTCAACTGTCTTGCAATTGATACAGAAATTTCTTATTTCGCGCAAGGATCCGCGATCTATTGGGTTGGCAACTAAGTAATTGCCGATTTCAGTTATAGATGTCTCTCACTCCCATTTTTATGATATCCGTAAATGTTATATTATAAAATTATTATTATTATTATTATGTTATTTTTTATTATCCGTGAATGTTAGCAACTGGACAAATTGAATGCAGCGGTCAAGGAAAAGCGACCAGAATTGGTCAATCGTAAAGGTGTCATTTTTCACCAGGACAATGCTAGGCCGCACACGTCTTTGTCCACTCGGCAAAAATTGATGGATATTGGTTGGGAATTGATGTTACACCCACCATATAGCCCTGATCTCGCGCCATCGGATTACCACTTATTTCGATCCCTGGACAACTCCCTTCGTGGTAAAACTTTTAACGATGACGACGCTGTAAAATCTCACTTAACTCAGTTTTTGGCCGAAAAGGATCAGACTTTCTACGAGCGTGGAATTTTCAAGTTGTCAGGGAGATGGCAAAAGGTCATCGAACAAAATGGAAAATACATTACAGATTAAACTTCGTTCCAAGTAAAAAAAAATTTTTATTTCATCGAACAAATCGGCAATTACTTAGTTGCCAACCCAATACAAAACAAAAGCGGATAAATTAATTATCCTCTTATCCCTCCGCACCTCGATAAAAAAAAGACACCTTACGTGTGTAAGACACGTGCATACTGACATCACCGTGATTTTTGTCGCAGTTATATTCGCGTAGCTTACAATATCGGCTAGCATTTACAGCGCGCTATGAATACAGCAGAGCAGAGTAAGAAGTCGATCCTTTATGGCAGTCAGGGCACGAGCTCAGCCGAAGCGTGGCTTCCCATCGAATTTTTCCCCGGCAGAAATACATAATCCCCGGATCGTCGACCTAAACGACGCTGCATCCATTCCAAAGATACTCGATTCCAGGAAGAAGCCTCGCCGGTCGATCCGCGCGAGATCCTGCGTCCCATAAATCCCCGCGGATCGTACATAAAACGATCGAGGCTTCTTCCGCGTGAGACAAATTCTGCTCTAACAGAGAAAACGCTGTCGGTGAACGAACGAGATCGCGCCGACTTCCCTTTTAATTTCTGCGATCGTAGATCAAGACAAGTCCCCGGTCCCGTCTCTCCTTCTTTCTCTTCGAGAAACATCGTAGGATAATGGGGAGAGAAGGTGTCAGCGTTCGGCCCCGTCCGCTATCTTACGAGCTCGAAATAAATTCTGATCCGGTGGTGGGTGTCCGGCTACCTCCGGTGGGGATGAATCAAGGGGGAGAAGGTGGGGGCAGGTGCGTCCAGTCGAACGGCCTTAAGTTATTCATGAATTCGTTTAATCGGTTTCTGCGCCTATCTTGTTTTCTAGGTTTTTACGCCGGATCCGGTAATCAACGTTAATTCGTAGAAAACCGTACCAGTAACGAGGACCATAAATTCTTTATTAGCAGCCGGACTCTTTCTTCTCCGCTCGCTTTTTGCCCGCTGCCGATTTATTGAGAAACAGCGGATCGCAGCGCGTGACTCGATTTGCGCGAAATCCGACGTCGAAAGTCACTTTCCGTCTTAATTGCTCGCCGCGAGAAGCGGAATTTTTTGTACTTTATGACGACGTTTCAATGACGAACGATCGTCGTCTTTACGCGCCGCAAATCATTTCGTTGAACTGCGAAACGACGGAGCTTCGTCCGACGCGAATTGTGTGAAATCTCGCATCGAAGATCAATCCCATTTCTGGCTTAATTATTCGCAGAGAAAAAGAGCATTTTATGCACTTTCTTACATTACGACAAACCACCAAACTCATTGTCCTTTTACAAATCGAAATAAACATTGCAAAAATGCGAAACGCTGCAGCTTCGCCCGATTCGATTTATGTGAAATCTCCCATTAAAAATCAGCCTCGTTTCTGTCTCAATTACTCGATTATGTATCTTGCTGTATTGCGATAAACCACAAAGTTCATCGTCCTTTTACTGCTGAAACAATTTCTGCAAGTCCGCGAAACATCGCAGCTTCCCATGGTTCGATTCGTGCTAATAATCTCTCGCTAATAATCACCGTCATTCTTGTCGCAATTACTGCAAATATTACGTCATATTTTACGGTGTTCGAAGATACGCCAGCCCTTCGTTTCCCCGTGAAACAACTATTTCCAAATATAAAGCCTGCACGGATATTTGCGGTTTCCGAGCCGGGCAGGAATAAACAGCGATAAAATAAATCTAGGCAGGCGATAAGATAAGTCGAAACAGCCCGATGGTTGAGCACGGTTTCCGCGTCGCTGATGAATTCGCGGACGAAAAAAATGCCGGCGGAGGATTCACGGAGGAGCGAATCAATGAATTAGAACTTTACGAGACGATTTTCCTCTCGTTCGTTTTCCCGGCCGTTCCGTTCGAACGGCGCGAGGAGTCGGAGTAACGAGAGATATAGATACCCGGGACAGTGAATCACGTCGCAGTTTCTCGGATTAGTCCCGGACGGAACACCGTTTGAAACGAGATTATTTACAACGAGGCTGGGTAACCTTTTAAATCGCCAAATGTCTCGCCGCGGGAACCTCGGCTCTCTCGATTCACGACTTCCTGATACGGTGGATCGCGAGCGATCTAACGCGACGGAATTTAAACGACGCCTGGCTCCCCTGCGCCTCGATCGTGACTGCCGTGGAAGAGAGATCGGCCCGCGATCGGCTTCCTTTCCGTCGCAATAAAGATAGGCGCTAGGCCGGACTTATGGAATCATTCTTCTGGCCCCGTACTCTGCACTCGGGACGCCACGCTCGCGGGGGCACCGGACCGGACAGAAATTGCCCAATAATATAAATCATCCCTGCCCCGGCTCGGGACCGACTGCCGACGCTCGTTCCGCGTCGAAATCGTTTCGAGTCTCGCGAACTGCTAAATGATTTCTCGCCGCGCCCCGTGTCTCGCCGCATTAAATCCGCGGTAGCTCCCGCGACTCTGGAACTCGTGTTTAGTCGACCGAACTGCTTTCGTACTCGACGCCATGCCCGATCCGACCTGCGAAAAATATCTCGCAAGGCGGCTTGATAAGCAGCGTCGAATCTGCGACTCGATTCTTCGGAAGTTCTCTAAGGAAAGCCTCCGCGTTTGTTGGTTTTGCTCTGTTACAGCGTGGGTAACATCGTGATTTTGCAGATGGAGGAGCGCGATAATTCCTAAACGCATCGTGAACGGGTATGAATAATTTTGATAATAAAACACCATGTTCAACAAGCATGTGCAGTAAATTCTCCTGAATTATCCTTGTAAACAAAAATGGACAAATTGATAAGGGAAGATACGATTATTCAAGCTCAAGGTTATTTTATCTTCTCTTATAAAATTGTCCATTTTTTGTTTACAAGCTGAGGGACAATTGGGAAGAATTTACTGTATTTTTAGCGATTTTAATAATAACGTACACTTACGAACAAAAGTTAAGAAACTTTATATATCGTCAACGTTCGAGTAAAATTTGATATTTTGACAAATATACGTGTAATTGAAATGAAAGTACATATTATAGCGAAGCATATAACACGTTGTTTACATTGCAATATCATTTTATTTAGTGCATACAATAAATATAAAAAATAATACAAGTAAAGAAAAAAATAAAGAAGAAAGAGCAAACAATAAAATTAAAAATTAGAAAATTATAAATAATTATATGAATAATAATATTATATAATATATTACATAAATAATAATTGTAAATAAAATTAATATTTTCGTTGACACAGTACAAGCCTTTATGTTACGTTAAGACGATTTACTGTACCCAAGGATATGCATTACATCAAAGAACCTAAACAACCCTAAGGAAACTAAACTAAACAGTGAAATCTAGAAAACAACGATGCCGCTAAAAGTACCGTGCAATAAATGCGACGCTAAGCCAAAGAAAGAAGAGCCCATGAAGCTTCGCGCAGACAGGTCCTTCGATCCGTCCGGAAAAAAACCTCGTGAGGTCCCGAGGGTGGCGCAACAAGTGGGCAATAAATTTGAGAAATTCGGCGATAAAGATGCATTAAAGAATTAGCAATTACAAAGTTTTTAACTATCAAGATTGAGGAAGAATCCGCGGAATCCCGGGAACCGTTTCTTCGATGCTCGATCGAATACACGATCCGGGCTGTGCAGCATTGAAACCGATCCTCCGATCGCGAGCCGAAAGGGAGACGACCCTTTTTGCTGCGAGTTCACCTCCCGTTGCTTTGCAATTTAAGAATCTCACTTCAGGATTCCTAGAAGTTCCTAGAAAGTCGCCGTACGGATTTCAGCAAATTTAACGACCCTCTGGAATTCTTATTGCCGCAATGAAAGCCGCTCTCGGGAGCCGGGGGACGGCGGCCGTCTCTCGTCCTCGATCCTAGGCGATCGAAATGCCGCGACGGACGGGGCCGGCATCGCTCTTTTTGCGCGCGAGCACCGCGGCGAGGAGCGGGGCGAGTCGCTTCCGAAGTCGCGGTTTCTGGGAAGAGGGTGGCACGGGACCAGGAATGCGGAGGAAAGGACGGGACGCTGCTCCATATTTATCGTACCGACCGTCAAAGGCCTCCAGAAACGCAAAACCCCATAGGGAGTCCCCCTCACCCCGCGCCTCGCTTCTGCCCGCGCGCAAGAAACAAATCAGCCTTATTAATTAATTTAACTGGCCCAAATGACCGAAAGAACCAGCACGCGGTGCGCTTTGCGCGCGTGTGAACGGCCAATGCGAATTTTTGCCGACGTAAACGCGCGTTCCTGAAACTGGATCGGAAACGCGCTCCTGAGAACATCCGCGGAAGCTTGGGGATGCTGCGAAGAGGATCGTCTACGTTACACACGTGCATTAGGAACCAGACTATGGATGACACTTCCTGTAGCGATTTTAACTTAGCTGTTGCAGTCTTTTTGAAAAGTGTGTAAGTTACTGCGATTAGATTGCAAACGTTTGATTCTCTTCGTGTTTTGTTTAAATACAACAGATTTGTTAAATTGATAATTTAGTAAAGAATATCGAAGTATATATCCTTCTTAAACAGTGAGCTGTTTTTTGCGAGTGATAGTGAAGGTTAATACTGGTTAATACTGATTAATAGATAATGCTGCCCCAAAAAATATGAGGGAGAAATTCCCTAACATTTCAGCTCATATAACTTCGTACAAAAAAATCTTGCAATCTTCAGCTTGTGCTCGTTTTAAAGCGCGAAGACTCTACCTTCGCACCCTTTAGCTCAATGTTTTCGAAAATTCATTTTTATTATGGAATCGAGGAAGAGACCGCAGTTGCTTCACTTCTTTCGACAGAAATCTGCCTTTGACGAATTCTTCGTACTTGAAGTACGATGCAACCGAGAATAAAAATCGTAGATCAACTTTTCGTAGATCATTTTAAAGGAAAAACTTCTCTCTACATGGTCGCATTACACACCGCACGAGAAAAAATTATTCAAACTCTGCACAGTCATCTGAATTTGTCTTTCAAAATCGCGAAGTATCGCTTACACGAGCAATTCTCCACCGTTCTATAATAGAAAACAGCTTTAGTTCACGAGCTCTGTTAAAAAATTACGTTCAGCTGCGTAAAACTAGAGACTTCGGCCTTTACAATGAGTGCAAACAGAAGCTGGTAACATTTTCTGTCACGATGTTAGCAGCAGCTCGAATATCGTGAATTTTTAGCGCCGCTCTCGAGCTCTCTCGAACTTTGATTCGGGAAAATTAAGCGCATCAACGATGCAAATGGGAAAACGATGAACGCGTCGTATAAAACGGAGAATCATAATTCGGATAACGCGGAGGTCGCCGGGCGGACGATTTAATTCGGTAACGAGCATAATCCCTGACGTCGGAATGGTCCTCTCGCAGAGTTTCGCTAATCTAATTCATTTCGTGGAACAGATTATCCGTCCGCTTATGTATGGACATCTATCTGTCCAAAGTGAAACGCAGCTGCAGTTTTTGACGTGGACGGGTTCCGTGTCTTCCCTCGCCGACCGTAATTATTAATCGTTCGCGAAAGTCGAGGAGGGGGGAGGGGGGGTGGAGGCTCCGGACGAATGGCGGTTTCGGGCGGTGCGCGAAACACCGTTTGCCCGTTGCACGAAATTGGCCGGTGACTAGCAGACGGAGGCGGCTAGCTCGCGAGCAATTTGGCGGCTGGTAACGAAGGGCCTGCGAAAACAAAGGATCGTCCTCGCTCCGGCCAATTGTTGCATTATTCATGCGTTTCTAGCAAGAAGCGGTCGTAAGCCATGCCCAGCCCCGGGTCTGCTCTCTTTCTCCTCCGCTCTTTTTCTCTTTCACTCTCTTTTCTCCCCCTTCTAACCCCGCTCTTTCCTGCCTTCAAAATTCATTTCGTTCCCCTTGGGTGCCTTAGACGCACCATTAGTGCGCCAACAGCGTACGCTTCCTACGTCCAGGCTGCCTCGATTACCAAGGAAACTAGAAGACCTTCGGGAACTAGTTCCCGAGCCTCGTGGAGATTCTGTCAAAAATTTGACTGAGGTCCCTTCGAAAGCTGATAGGCCCGATAGGGTATCAAGCCACCGGAGAAAAGCCGATGCCACGAATGAAATTAGGCTGCTCCTTTATTATGTAAAGCGGCGCTGCGTGTCGCTCTGCCCAGGAATTTGTCGATCCCGCGATGAAAGCTTCTTTTCACCTTTTCACTTCTTGTCAGTATTGTTCTTTTTTCTGCTAGTTCCGTACTCTTTGCAATTTGTGATTCAAATTATTGCACACTCAGCGTGTATTTTTAACTGTCTTTGCGTTTTATCGGAAAGAAATGCGAAAATTTAGTTTGTTTGTTGTAAATGGGATTAAGTCTCATTTATTGAACACAAGCTGTAACAGCAATTGAAACACACATCATTCAGACGAATCGTGTTAATTATATCAATCTGTACAACTCTTGAACATGACATTGCTCGAAAATAGAGCTGCAACAATTTCTGGGAAATGTTCGAGGAGTAATCACAATATCATATAATGTTTCCATAAATCTCTAGGTTGAGATTATAAATATGTGCAACGATGTCTAAAGAACTAGCATTCAGAGCAATCTTAACATTTTTGTGGAAGTACACGAGCATTTTTATCAACTACTTACATAAACTTTTCCTTGTTGCATTTAAATTTTAAGTGTTCCATTTTAAATGTAATGATTGTTTTAAGTAGTTTCCATACTTAACCCATTGCCCGTCGCAATTCAAAAATACAAAAAGAGAATTAAATCAAAGTTATCAGTATCAATCTGAAGTTTACAATGATTTAGAACAAAATAGCGGGAATTCTTAATACTCTCACGAAGCACGCGATACGTTCTCACTACTTTACTGCCTGTATTTTCTTTAAAAGTTGCAGTTTTTAAAAGGAAAAAATGTGAAAAAGTGTCCCAAAAATGGAACATCGTCGGAAAATGAGTTGAATTCGTATCTTTTCCGTCCTCGCGTGACAGCCACAGAATTATTTTCTCTCGGCGTAGCAAAGGGTAACTCGTTCGAGCAACGAACTTACTATTCGTAAACTAAAAAAGCGATCAAGATCTTCGCAAGTAATCGTCGCGACCACGTTAGAAACTCGGTACGACGAATCGAACAGAATTTCTCGGGCTGCCGAGTGGATGGTGCCGGGTTAAATCTGATCCATCTGAGAGTGATGTACGCGCGAGGCCGCGTCGAAGGGGGACGAGAGCGACGAGATCGTCCCGAGCCGCTGATACACAGAGAAAGAACGAGGGGAGAGAAGGACTCTGGCTGCTTACGTAAAATATCGCTATCCGCAGGACGGCCGGCCGAATATTATTTCGCCTCGTAAAGATCCTGATGAGCGCCGCGCCGGCCCAGGATTATTTAATGACGCGTGTATCTCCTCGGCGTCGCGTCGTTGCAGGACGTGGTCCATGCCAGGTATAAAGGTATAAAGGTAAGTAGGAGAAGAGAGGCGAGGTATGGGCAAGTCGGAGAGAACAGGTATGCTCTTCGTCGGCGGAGTACCACACAACACCGGCGAGATTTACGCGTGTATGAGTGGGTGGAGGTGAATCGTAGACGCTTGTCCAGCCTCGAGGTCTTCACGACTTGAAGCTCGCCAGCAAATGACAGGGGATAGGGAGGGCGAACTTGAACGGTCCCTTTCTATCCGTCGGACCTATCCTCGGACACCAGCCATCCTTGGTGTCCATCCCTCCCGTTCTCCCCGGCGGAGAGAACCTCTCCTCTCCCAGGTAAATCGAAACAGGTACCAAGCACCGTTCTTACCAATCCGGGTTCCTCCGCCGCGCCGCGCGGCGATCCTGTCGATGAACGGCAGAGAGAAAGAGAGAGAGGGAGAGGGGGATAGGTCTAGGATGGATGAGGGGGCGTTCTCCGGGTTCCACCCGCTGCTCTTGTCGATGATTTTAGCGTGTGTTTACCGCTCATAGAGATTTAGCCGCGGTACCTGGGCCCGTGCTAAAAATACACGAGCACAACGAGCATCTTCTCCTCTCTACCTGACGAAAGCGAACGGCTTTCTCACGAGCGCCCTGGTGTCCATGGACCGCGTTCATTAGCTCGACATTCTTGGCCTCGGTTCCCCTTTTTCGGACCTCGGCATGATGACAGGAATTGAATCCCGCGGCCGGGCCAGCGCCGCAGATTTTCAAATAATTATACACCAGCGCCGGAATAAATTACGAGCGGGGCTCGTTGAACGCGGATCGTAAAATCGCCCGGTGCTCCTGCTTCCCGGGCTCGCTAACCGAACCGACGCTGCGGGTATTGTCGGACTTTATGATTCGCTAATGATACCATTCTGTCCCGCGGGATTGATGAATTTACTGCCGCGTCGGACGTTTGTCACCGGCTCGCTATCATCGATCCCCGGATAGTCTTGTTTATGAACCGTGCGGCTCGAATTACCTCACCTGGCTGCCTGCTTGCTTGCTTGCTTGCTTGCCCGCCTGCTTACCTGTCTCTACAGGCCCGCCTCTGTCTCTCTACCTGATGGCGCTTCCTCTCGAACTCGTTGCGCTCGACTTTCCGAGATCCGAAAATTACGGAACGAAAACGAAGCGAAACACGCTGTCGCGCTGAGATCCCGTTTATTCCTTCGCTCTTTACGCTTAACCTTTTAGGTACGGCTAAATTCTGCGCGAAGTTATTTCTCTGGACGGCAGAGTCTGATATGTACTGTACAGAGTGTCTGTATATTCTGTCTGTATATCGTTAAGATACAGTTATATTGTTAAGATAAGTCTGTATATTGTAAATCGACGTGAAGACAAAAGAAGTGTGAAACAATGCATATGAAGACAATTATTTGATTCAAACGATGACCGAGTGAGCTACTAGAGTAAGCCACTATAGGGGCGCGTCGTTCAGAGAGATGACATCCGCGAAAGCCACTATAGGGGCGCGTCGTTCAGAGAGATGACATCCGCGAAAACCGCTATAGTGGCGCGTCGTTCAGAGAGATGACATCCGCGAAAGCCACTATAGTGGCGCGTCGTGCCTAAAAGGTTAAGTAAGCGCATCAGGCACACGCACACTCGCATACTGCGAACCTCGTTGCTACGATATGCGTACTATGGTTGATCAGATCGAGAAAAGACCGGCACGGCGATGTGAACGCGATCGAATTTTACGGGACCGAGACCAGCCCTAGAGCAGGCTCGCAACGTCCCAGGATTCCACGGACCGTTTATCATACGGAATCTCGTCCCAGATTCTCGCGGCGAAGAACACAGGCGCACGGCTACCTGACGTGTCTCCGCGGATGAAGGATCTCTGAAGGGATCTCCGCCGGAAAGACAGGATCCCTCGGACCAGGGACAGCCGTCGACATTAGTGACACTTCATTAAGATAATTCGGTCGAATCCCGGTTTTCATCTTCCGGGTCCCGAGGATCTCCGGCTATTCCAAATTCGAGGTTTTTATGTCCCCTGTGCTACCGAAATCAATACTTAGCGCGGGCTCCTCGCTGTTCAAGATGGCCGCCTGCTTCGATTGCACTACGCGGAAAATGGATAATTTTTTTCTGGCGTTGGACTTGCTGGTCTCTGCAGTTAGAGGCAGTAATTTTATATTTTTGTATGTACAATTTTAAGGGATTTTTCTCTTTTTTCTTTCTTAATTTTGTTACATATCTGAAAGAATATTATGTAAATATTATATAAAGTTATTAGCTATTATATATTATATAAAGTTTAGTTTTGAAAACGTTAAGTGTTTTTCAAAGAGTGCATTTGTTCATATCTCACTGATTTTCCCACGTTAGGCGTGCGAGTAATGCTCGATCACCCGCGCAAAGTGTGTTGAGATAAGAAGATCTGATACGGAAATCTTTAGATAAGAAAATTTGATGCGTAGTCTTCTAATTATAAGTGTTATTCTTACTTTTTTTAATTGAAACATAATCTAGGAATCGAAGCAAATGAAAGCATACGAGAAACAAAAATTGTCTCGTTCTATTAGGGAAATTATTAACCCTTATAGTGACTAATAATCCTTAATAATTCTTAATATTTTTAAATAAATGAAGCCTCTATTTCTTAATGTGCTCGTTTATGTATTTTGTAATTATCATTTTCATTATTTTTATTAATATTTTTACATTATGCCGCACGTCTGTCCTGCACCATTTTCAAGCGCTAATCTTCTTCTTCCAGACGAGCCTTGAATTTTTGAATTTGGTTCACAATCGCGTTTGTTTCGAGCTGGAGACAATGCGAATTGAAAAGACAGTCGGCTGCATTATTTCGCTTCAGCGTGATCGAGCAGCGTTGGAGATGGCTCCGCCGAATTGAGAATGGCCATTTTGACCTACAGCACAGATGTTCTTGGCAATCCCCGCTGTTTTATCTCCTAAATTGTGCACGTACAAAAGAAACGCCAGAATTGTTCGGTTTTCAATTTGTCGCTGTGTTTGTAACCGGGAACGAAAGAACCTTTTAAACAAATTGAAAGGTTGAAGGCATGCTTGAAAAAGGAAGTGTGGAACTTCGAAGTAATAAAACGTTGTGCCTAGATTGTCACAGACTTTTTCATGATTGCAACAAAATTCAATCATTCAATTCATCAAAAAACATTCAATTCAATCATTCAATTCATCAAAAAAGCATTCAATTCAATCATTCAATTCATCGAAAAACATTCAATTCAATCACAAAAATGACAATTTTTGAGCATAAAGTGTGATCACTAGATATTATTAGATTAAGTGGAATAATTAGAAAGTATTTTAATCATTCTGAGGAGGACAATTCTGAACGAGGATCTTTATACAAAATAAAAATTGCTCGACATGGCGTCTATTCAGTTTCGCAATAAATGCAGAAAATCCGCAGCTATTCTTCACAAATTCGCGGGGATAAATACGGGATAAATCCTCTTTAACAATTGTAATGAATAAATCGTGGATCTTTATGCAAAATAAAAATAATTAGCATCAATGGCAATTGGCAGAAACCATACAAAAATGACTTCCTTCGATTAAAGAATTTAATAATAAGCTGGAATTACCAGATCGACATTCTCAAACACTTTTGTCCTGACTTCTGCATTAAATGGCGTCTATCCGGTTTTATTATAAACGCAGAAAACCCACAGTCCGCCGGTAAGTAGAAAACAATGTAACGACATCTTCGAGTCCTTCTAACGCCTCGCCGGTCTCGTGTCTCGCCTATTCATTTCGGCCATAAATGCATAAAATCCTCGGTTTAGCGATCATAAACGACGATGCACCCAGAGTGCTAATTACAGCAGTATCTGGTACCCGCGTTCAGCAGTCGTAAAACAGAATTCCGCAAATCACGATAATTTTCCCGTCGCATAATCGGCAGGCTGCTCGTCGCAGCATCCGGCGTTTAAGCCCGGCACAACAACGGGCATGAGATCGCAGCGATAAAGAATACAGCGACAAATTCTCATCCCGAAGTGAAAAAGCGCGATTGCGTGCTGGAAAAGAAACAGTCTCAGCGCGGATGGATAAAAAGACGAAGGCGAGGAAGAAGTATGCGAGGAGGCGGTGGAGGAGGAGGAGGAAGAGGAGGAGGAGGAGGAGGAGGAGGAGGAGGAGGAGGAGGAGACGCGATCCCGAGGCAAGACCCAGGGCCTTTGTTGTCCTAGGCTGCTGGCAGGCTCTCGGTCCACTTCTAGACTGCGTTTTGTTACGGCACGCCATAGTTACACTCTTTCTTTCCTCCCTCCAAGTGCCCGGCCCTTCGAAACCGGCGCGACGTCCTTCGTCTCGGTGCCCTTCTAGGACTGCACGCAGACGCGACCGGGGGCTACAATTAGCGATGGCCCGGCAATCGCTTCGCCCGCTGAATTTATGTCTCTTGGAGGAAATATTTCAGCCGTGGAATTTAATTTTAGAAAACGGACCTGTAAGCCGCCGCCTATCTTCCTTCCCTTTGCCGAAACGGGCACTTTAAGTGAACAGAATTTTAGGCGATCGAAGCTTCGTGTTGCTCGGATCTGATGTAGCACCTTGGAATTTCACCTAACCACGGTTCCTGTGAATGCATCAAATCCACCGGTCTACCAATGACTAGCGATTACTTATTGCACGCTTTATACATGGCAATTATATTGTTCTTTATGTTGCATTCTAAAAAATAGACTTTGCATTATAAAATAGAAATTACGTGGAAAGCGTAATCTTTAAATGGACGAAATTGTGTTTCTCACAGTTTCTGCTATAGTAAGGCAGTTAGATGAAATGAACGCAATTTTAGTTTTAATATTTTGTGCGACGATGGAACAATCACTTTCAATGAATAGAATTTTAGTTTTTATATTTTTCGTGACGACAGAATAGTCACTTTAAATGGACATAATTTTAATGTTAATATTAACTATGATAAAAGAACAGTCGCGTTAAATAAACATAAAGTTAGTGTTAGTATTTTCTATGATAAAAGGACAATTACTTTCAATGAACGTAATTTTAGTGTTAATGTTTTTTTATGATGAAAGAACAGTCACTTTAAATGGACATATATAGTTGTAGTGTTAATATTTTCTATAATGAGAAAACAATCACTTTCAATGAACATAACTTTAGCGATAATAATTTCTATGATGAAAAAAGAGTCATTTTAAATAAACATAATTTTACAGTTAGCATTTTCTATGATAAAAGGACAGTCATAATTTTAGTGTTAATTCTTTCTATGATGAAAACAGAGTCATTTTAAATAAACATAATTTTAGAGTTAGTATTTTCTATGATAAAAAGACAGTCACTTTCAATGAACATAATTTGAGCCTTAATATTTACTACGATGATAGAAGAATCACTTCACAAATGAACGCGATTATAGCTCAAATATTTCGTTCAATGGAAACTTTCTGTTATTTATAGCTAATACTTAATTACTAGAAACAATAATCTCATAATTCGCACAGCAGTCTAACAATCTTATCGGCAGTCATTTCAATCACCTTTCCAGTAACATCGTTATCTGCGTTCTTTCCAATCAGTATCTTTTAATTTCTGTTGTCCCCGGGCACGATTCGCAACGCCAGCTGCTTCGCGTGTTTCAATAATCTCACGTTCTCGAACCGCTCAATTAATATCGTCGGATTACGGAGTCTCAAAGGGTGCCTCCATAGAAGAAGGCCGTCTAAAACATTGAATTCGCAGGGCGCGGGTTGCCAGTTGGAAAAAGTCGCGGCGCAGGATGTGGGCCGAGTGAAAATGGTCGGCAAGCTACATACGGCTGAACACCTGCGGAATTAGTCACGAGAAAAGGGATGAGTAGGCGCGGCGAAATAAAGCGGCGAGACGGTTTAGCCGCGTGCCTCCGACATTGCGGAATTATGATTCTTCCCGGAACGGTGGGTCGAGTGTCGCCATCCCGAAAAAAAGAGCGGGGAACGAAGGCGAGGGGGAGGAGGAATACGAGCAAAAAGGAGAGGATCTCGCTGCCGTCACTTCCCTTTTCCAGCTCGCGCGGTGCCTCGGGCCGACGAAAAAAGAGGAGGCAGGGCGTAGGGCCCGGCCGGTGCAGTCTCTGCCTTTGCACCTGATCGCTCTGCCTCCTGCCGCCTTAATTGTAAAGACCCACGAAGATCGAGCATTGTTTGCGGACGAGAGTCGCGTGAAACACGCGAGCTCGGAATTTCCAGGCTGGCTCCGTGGCGCGCGGCTCCGTAGTTCGGGCGTAATAGAAGTTACCTGCTGATGGTAGCCTACACCCAGCATACCACGTGACCAGGCGAGAGAGGGAACTTCACCTATAGTCTGCGGACATCTAAACTTAACGACGCGGCGCACCGAACCGTATCCGTAAGCGCTGTTAAGGTTAGGTAGGCACGAACTATAGTGGGTTAGAGTTAGGTTAGTAGGTTAGTCACGGCACGTGCATAGTGCGTGCAGAGGTACTAAGAGGTCCTAAGAGGATTATTTGAGCTTTGCACCTCGTTTTTATAATTTTTGACAATTGGCAACTATACAAATGAGCCGCGAAGCTCAAATAATCGTATCTCCCCTTCTCAAATTGTCCATTTTTATTTACAATTTATTTATTTACAATTGGGGAGAATTTCGAAAAAATTAATTTTTGTAAGGATGAATTAAAAGTTCTGTAAAATGCAATAAAACGTGTTACGACTCTTTCGCGTAAGTTTTCTTTCCAGTTTTGTTTACAAGCTGAGGGACGATTGGGGAGAATTTATTGAGGCTTTCAGCGATTTTAATAATAATATACACTTACGAACAAAAGTTAAGAAACTTTACATATAGTTAACGATAAAGTAAAATTTGATGTTTTAACAAATACAGGTCTAATTAAAATTGGGGAGAATTTACTGTACATATGGTCTAAAAGGTGTAGACCCATTAGTTAACTTAGACCCATGTACACTTCCACGCAGGGCTTCAGATAATTTTCTTTGGCAAAGATAAAATCATCTTGACGTCAGAGTGATACACCGACGTACCAAACGTGTTAAACCGCTTCAATGTTCGATATCAATGAATATGCGTTCGCATAAGCTGCTTGCAGCTTCACGAGTATCGATAGCACCCAAGATTCGAAGTTCGATGCCGCGTCGGCCATTTTGAACGAGCATCTTTAATCCACCAATGTTAGCCTATCCGAGCTTGCGGATTTCCAATACACGCACCGTAAACACATACCGCGTTTGGTAGTCTGTGCGCATATTTGGTGCAAGGAAATTATCGCAAAGGCTGAAGACGCAAAGGGTGGAGGGCGTTTGATAACGGCGGCCGCGCTCTTGGAATAATTATCGGGGTGCAGGTGGCGCGACACGAGAAATTGGAGTTTCCGGCCGGCCCGGAATGCCGTCCGGCTGAACGCGGAATAATACCTGCGGCCTCTCCGCTGCAAATGCAATTTCGATGTCGGCGACGGAACAACCGCGGATATATCTGCGGCCGCGACGCGGAACCGGCCGCATTCCCCTGGGACGAAAGGAGAAGGACGAGCCAGCCGGGCCGCGAGCCCACTTTTTCGCGCAGGTGTCCCCTATCTGATACACTGATGCGATTGGCATTATTTTTGGGGCATTAGCTACCGGGTCTAATGGGCTTTTTAGATTCGGAGCGGGCAGACGGTGCTGAGCGATTTTTTAAACTGTCGCCTTTTGCCGGGCTCTTTTTGGACAGACATGGGTCGGCGGGGTACAGTTTCTTTTGGGATATGGTTAACTCGAAGATTGCTAACCCATCCATCAATCAGTATTTGCTGGGAAGCTAGTGTGGGTAGAGCGAGAGGCGGAACGGTATATACGCACGAACACCAATATATCGAAACACGAAATATCAAGATGAATGATGAATAACGAAGATAATTCGGTACTCGGCGAGGCTCGCTCGCCGCATACAATTTTTCCATCAATCAGCGTTTGCGAGATTGAAAATCAAATGTGAGCGGACACGCTGTTATTCATGCGTGGCGCAGTTTTCAGTCGAAATATGACAAAAGCGAGACAAAAAAATCGCGGATCAACTTGTGAGAGCTCATTGTGAAGCAGAAACATCCATCTATAATCTACGCGCTTAAGTCTGTACCGAACAAATTTGTTCACCCACCTGGATTAACAATATTCGATGCTAAGAAAGAGTTATTTTAATTATTATTCGTACCGTGGCGCACTTTTTGGTCGATCTATCGTAAAACCGCGACAGAAAATCGTAGATCAATTTTTTATACGTCATTATAAAGACAAGATTTCCTTCTGTAAGACGGTATCATAGAGAATCTGGAGAAAAATTTGTCGAGCGCCGTACACAGTCGTTTTAATTTGCAAAGATTCGGCGAACTGCGGAACGCAACTAACTCCATATCATCATCTAAAAAAGAAAAAGAATGATCTCTGTGGTATATGAAAAAAAAACGAGTTGTAGAACGTGGAAGTAGAGACTCGACCCTTTAAAATGAGCACAGACAGAGCGCCTCGCGATTTTTGCAACACGTAATTACGTCACTTCAAAGACCGACGATTTTTCATTCATTCCAAAGTATGAGTTGGCAATGTTCAGCCGCGCCTAGCTCGACAGGAGTCCAGCGCCATTCATTTTCCGCTGATAATTAAAAGAAAGCATTCGCTAGCGCAAATAGCAGAGTTGCCTACACGTGTCTACGAGCGAACAAGAAGGAAAAGTATGGGATCGGGGCTAGGAATTAATTGGTACACGTTAAACACGATCAGCGAGGCGCTATCAGTTCTCCATCTTGAAATGCTCATCGCATAGCTAATTGAAAACTGTATCCCGGCAAGTAGGTCTTGACAATTCGAGAACGGCAGAAGAATTTCTGGCCTCTCCGTTAGCGAAAATAGAAAACCCGTACGATAAATTCACCGTCACGATCCGCTGAACTTCCGTTTTGCTGCCGTGCCACTGTTCATAAATCATTATCGGTGTCCCGGCATGTACTACCGGTGCAGCTTGTGCAACGCTCGCTCGCTCGCTCGTTCTTTTATCAGTTTGTTGCATTCCCGATTTTTCGAAACTAGCCTGCCATTAAAACGCGGGTATTTACGCGGTAGTATCGCCGACGAATATCTGAAAGTCCGTGCCGGCGAACGCGTGGGACTGAAAAACAATGCCGGGGAACTACGGGACGATTAATTGGCTCGTCGAGTAGCGGCACTGTCCTCGCCTGAATGGCTGTACATACGTGGATACACGGGTGAAATGCACGCGCGTCAAGCAGCGTGCAATTGCGCTAGAGAGAAGCCTCGGATGCCGGATCGAAACCGTGTCTACAATCGCCGCTGATGACGACGCCCACGCCACGGTTCCCGGGAACGAGCATCGAACGGGGAACGCGAGCCTAGAACGCGACGCCGGTGGAAATACGGGAAAAGGCCGTTTTATGGGGACCGGTCGATCCAAGCTTTACATTTCGTGTTATGACCGTGGATGCGTGCAGCACGGTGTTTGCATCATGCTCGCGGCCACCGCGCTTCGCACCTCCTCTTTAATTCGTCATAACTCTAAAAATAAAGATCCGACGCTGTACACCGATCGGACGCTTTGGCCCCATAACAACAGCCTTATCTTTCGAAAGTCGATTTTTTTTCTAAATGGCTCGACTGTGCTTCTGGAAAATCGTAGCCGCGTGGGTTCAACAGGAGGCGCCGTTGCGAGAAGCGGATACATTATCGAACATAAACTGGAATGATTCTGTGACAATGCGCACGAATTACTTGTTTAAAAATTATGGCGAAGCTGATAGGTCATCGAATGGAAACTAGAATGACTTTGTAGGAGTCGATTGCCATGTTCAAAAATGATGGTAAAGGCGACACAGAATCAAATACAAATTAGGATAATTTTGTAGTTAACTACTTAGAATTTCTGAGAGAAATTCCTTCTTGACAAATAATGGTAAAGTGCCATCTCAAAAATGTGATGTCTTGTATAATCCAAAGTAGAATAACTTTGCAAGTGCCACATGAAATACGTTTTTCAAAAATTACGATAAGCTGCCATTCAAAAATATCGAATCGCAAGTAAAATAACTTATCAAGAGCCGCAAAAAATGCCTCGTGCAAGAGTTATTGTAAAGTGCCATTTTCAAATGCACATAAAGCTAGAATAACTTTGTGTCATCCCTTAAGAATTTCTTCCATAAAAATTACAGTAACGTAGATGCGCTGTCAAAACATAAATTACGCTAACTTTGCAAAAGCCGTATGAAATTACTGATACAAAAATTATGGTAAAATGCCATTGCAGGAGGCAAATTCGCGATCGAATACAAACGAGGAAACCTCTCTCAGAGCCAGATAAAATTCCTTGCTGAAAAATAATGGTACGGCGACATTCCAAAGAGCAAACGCGCCACAAAAAAAATCCTCGTATCGTAGAGCAATTTTGCGGCAACCAAGGAGCCCCGTGCAACAATTTTTTCGAGCCAGACTGCGATCAAAAACAGGATCAGACTTAGTAGCTAGAACCCCGAAAATGGCAGGAGGACATAAAATCCGTCGGAGTCATCAGCAGCTGGCCGGGCCGACATAAACGCGGCAAAAAGGGTATCGTGTACGAGACAAAGGAGCATTTAATTACAGCCGCGAAGGATCGAGGTACGGGGGATGCATTATAGGGATTCCTGGGCCCGAAAAGGACCGGTCCATCGAGTACAGTCTCGATACGGACCGCTCGCGGTCCATTAACAATAATTTCGACAGTGAATCGGCTCGGTGGGCGGGTGCGGGGTGACGCGGAGAGGGCGCCGGTGGAATCTTTTCGCAGCAAAAAGGAAAGAGGAGAAAAAAGGAGGAAGGGAAGAAGCGGCGTGCAAACCCGTTTCGGCCGTTAGCAGTATCCGCGGCGGGCTCCGGGACGATCGGGTCCGCGCCTCACGGCTAAAAGTCCGAGAGAGAGGCTGCTCTTTTGCTCCTGCCGGCTTGTACACTGACCTATATTCGATGGAACCGGGTCTGGAGACCGTGCAACCATCGGACGAGACCCACTACCCTGAAGAAACACCGCGCTATACCCAACATACATGCACCGGGCTACCCTTCATTGATCGACAGTCGCTACGCGGCCGGCGATCGAGTGTTTTTTCGGCCCGCAGATATATTATCCCGCGGCACCCTGCACACCGTAAACACGACGGCTACGTGCCTCCTTGCATCGAACGATGCAGTTAGATCGATGTAGCCAGCCCCGGCCGACACCGTCGGCTATTTACGTGACCCTGGTCCTGAATCTTTCAGCGAGTGACGCACTTTCGGGCTATCTTCGCGCGATCATCGATCCTGGCGTGACTCCTGGTTCTGGCAAAAATTCATTTATATCCCGCGAAAATTTCAGGTTGTCTTCGGGAGTTTCAGAGGTGACGAAATTAGGGTTGCTTTGTAGAGCAAGAATTTTGTAGGAACGGAAAATTGTGCAGTTCCTTTGAAATGGTAAGAAAAATATATTTGGATGGTTTTGATAGAACGTGATTTATGTAGCTGTGAAAAATTGACTTCGTCTTCTTGCAACTGTGTTAGAAGAACGTATTGGGATAATTTTGTAGAGCGAGATTTTTGTAGCAACGAAAACTTGTATTCGAATGTTTGCAACTATATCAGAAGAAAATATTCGGGCAGTTTTGGTGGAAAATGTCATTTTTATAGCAATGAAAAATTGTTTACTTTTCCTTAAGACAATGTAATGTAAGAACACATTGGGGTGGTTTTGTACAGTATTAATTTTATAGCAGTACAAAATTATATTTGTATGCTTGACACTCTAACAAAAAAATGTTGGGGTAGTTTTGGTAGAATGTCATTTCTATAGCAATGAAAAATTGTCCGCTTTCCCTTAAGACAATATAATATACGAACACATTAGGGTGGTTTCGTACAATATTAATTTTATAGCAGTACAAAATTATATTTGTATGCTTGACACTCTAACAAGAAAATGTTGGGGTAGTTTTAATGCACTGTAATCATTATAGCAAAAAAGAAATTGTCTGCCTCTTTTGACATCATTTTAAAAAAGGGTGGTTTTGATAGAACATGATTTCTATAGCCATAGAAAATTTTCTTTGTCATTTCGGAACCCTGAAAAAAGAATATATTAGGGTGGCTTCGTAGAGTATAATTTTCATCACTATTTTTTACAACCACATAGCGTCATCACCACTTTATCTTCGAAATAAATTACATTAACTTATGCATCACTAACACAATTTTAATTGAGAACATCTGGTGCCGCCACCAGCAGCAATGCAAAGTGGCCAACAATTCCGAATAAATTGCGCGACATCGATTCTATTATTTTTACCATTAATTGCAACGCCGATTACCTTTGTTGCTCAACAATTCCATCAGCTTCCCCCCTCGAAGAATCGTCGCGATCAATTTAATTTCGATCAATCCGTATCGCTCCCATCCGCATTAAGGAAATTGGACGGTGACGTATCGATCTATCCGGAGGAAAGTGAAAATCGCGTCGCGCATCGCGATGCTCCGCGGATCGACGGATACATAGATACATGCGTTATGCATGTATACATACGCGTAACGACACCCGGAAAATTGGAACGGGCTGGAAATGTAACCGGGTAATCGATTGTTCCGGTGATTCCAGGATCTCGGGGTCGGGTCGTGTGTACCAGCTTTGCGCGGCTTATACGCGACCAATGAATGCAAATGAAATTTTGCATATTTATGGAACGGGCCTTCGATTACGCTGCCTCCGAGCTCCCCAGCTTTATCCTTCCACACCTGTTTTCGACTCAATTATCGTTGATTCCCGGCCGCGGGACAGGCAAAGTATCATTCCGAATCTTGCGCCCGACGCCGTGTAATATTAATTGGCCGCAGTTTCGGCCGTATTTTTCTAGCCGGACAGGTGAACGTTGGATCCTCCTTCCCGCCGAAGGACGCCTCGCAACGAAAGTTTAAACGTTCGTTTTCAGAATTTTATGGATTCGGCATGCCGAGTGATTCCGCTAATTGGTATGTTTTCATGCTTATGAATCCCTCTTTTGCAGTTTATGCATCGGATCCGACAGCCCGATTGCGGTGGCTCCGGATTATGACTTCGTTTCGGTGACTGAGTACTTATAAATAGTTTGCGGATTTTATTCAAATTTCAAGCCCGCCGATGGAAACATAACGTGGAACGCAATGTTCGTTGTTTCTCGTCGTTATCGTCTCGTGAAGCGAACACATCCTTCTTTTTGCTTATCCGTTTTCCGTCTGCTTATTTACGCGTCACATCGAATTCTTTTTATTCTTCGATCGCAGATTTAAAACATAATCGTTGTCATAATTGTGGAAATTTAGTTGTAACGAAATGATCGTTTTATTTTTTAATTTTATTACCAATATCCATTTACTTTCATAACTGCTCCGAAGCTATTGGGTTGGCAACTAAGTAATTGCCGATTTGTTCAATGAAATAAACAATTTTTTTTACTTGGAACGAAGTTTAATCTGTAATGTATTTTCCATTTTGTTCGATGACCTTTTGCCATCTCTCTGACAACTTGAAACAAAAACTGAGTTAAGTGAGATTTTACAGCGTCATCATCGTTAAAAGTTGTCCAGGGATCGAAATAAGTGGTAATCCGATGGCGCGAGATCAGGGCTATATGGTAACATCAATTCCCAACCAATATCCATCAATTTTTGCCGAGTGGACAGAGACATGTGCGGCCTAGCATTGTCCTGGTGAAAAATGACACCTTTACGATTGATCAATTCTGGTCGCTTTTCCTTGACCGCTGCATTCAATTTGTCCAGTTGCTAACATTCACGGATAATAAAAAATAACATAATAATAATAATTTTATAATATAACATTTACGGATATCATAAAAATGGGAGTGAGAGACATCTATAACTGAAATTGGCAATTACTTAGTTGCCAACCCAATAGATTGCAGATCCTTGCACGAAATAAGAAATTTCTGCACCAATTGCAAGACAGATGAGCCGAGCATAATTTTCTTTCCGTCTTTAACGATGTTGTCAAGTTGAAATTAGTACAGTTGCTAACATTCACGGATAATAAAAAATGACATAATAATAATAATAATTTTATAATATAACATTTACGGATATCATAAAAATGGGAGTGAGAGACATCTATAACTGAAATCGGCAATTACTTAGTTGCCAACCCAATAGATCGCGGATCCTTGCGCGAAATAAGAAATTTCTGCATCAATTGCAAGACAGTTGAGCCGAGCATAATTTTCTTTCCGTCTTTAACGATGTTGTCAAGTTGAAATTAGTACAGTTGCTAACATTCCCGGATAATAAAAAATAACATAATAATAATAATAATTTTATAATATAACATTTACGGATATCATCGAAATGGGAGTGAGAGACATCTATAACTGAAATCGGCAATTACTTAGTTGCCAACCCAATATCAATTCGAAGGTTTTTGATAGAAAATACGAAGCGAGAGTCGCCGATAACGCGTTACAACGCGAGCGCGAGATTGATCAGAGCCGATACAATGTCCGTTCGAGAAATGAAATCGGCCGACAGTGGCGCGAACGGCTCCGTCAGAGATCAGGGTGAATCTTCAGCGAAGGATGAAGCTAGAGGCCGGAGCGTGAACTGTGAAATTGATCAAGTTTCGCGCGGCGATGTTTCAATCCCTGTTGGAAGACTGGATCCTCGGCTGACCCAGATCCTTCCCAGGATATCCCGTGATCTCGAGTATCCCGGACGGATACGCGATTAAAGTGAAAGTGTAAATTCGTCGTAAAGCCGGAGCAAAGGCTAACACCGGAACACGCGGGCCGGCCACCGGCTTTTAAACGTCGTAACCCCGACTTTCGCTAATATTTTTCGCGTCGTAAACGCCGAACAGGAGTCGCGCGAATGCCCGTCGTTACCAAAGAGTTTTATGTGACCGCATCTAACCGGGTGACGCCCATTACTCTTATCATGCTCTGGAAAACTTGCACTGTTCCTATAACTCGAGGCTTTTCATTGCCGGCATTACTGCGGGAACGGAAACCCGCCGTGTCTACGGAAAATAAAATCCATCGAGTTTCTATTCGCGACGAAATCGTTTCGAATTTTCCTGCAACTTGCAACGCCGTCGTCGTAAAACGCGTCTCCTCGGTTCCGATACGAGCTATGAAAAATTTAACGAATACAATGCTGAAACAATTTGCAGACGTCTCGTAACATGCGTGCACCTTTTTCTAAGGTATCGATCGAGATTCCTCGATTTTGCAAAATGATCTCGCTATTCTTTTTTTAATCTAATCTATCTTGTTTTTTAGCAAGCGGAGACTTCCAGCTTTAATCGAAGCTAATTTAAATTGGAAAACTTTCGCAGAAATGCGATTTAAAATCGATTTAAAGTTTCCCTTTGAAATTGAGATTGCTCGATTGGCATTTGGATTTTTCGACTTTTTAAAACGATTTGCCCAACTTAGAGCTAACGTTTCCAGTTTAAATTTGAACAAAATAAGTAACATTAAAAATACCACAGGAGAATGCGATTTAAAATTGTCTTGAAGTTTTCCTTTAAAATCGAGCTATTTTTCTTGGAGACAGGAGAATCGTGATGCCAATCTTTTTCAATCTAATTTACCCTACCTGAAAGAGAACACTTCCAGCTTTAATTTAAGCTAAATTAGTTTTAAGAAGTTCCAAGAGAATGTGACTTAAAATTGTTTTAAAGTCGGAGCATTTTTCTTGGAAAGAATGGCCGGGATTTTCTGATTTTTTAAAAGGGTAATGTCAATCTTTCTTAATCTAATCGCCCCTATCTGAAAGAGGACAGTTCCAGTTTTAATTTGAGCTAAATTAGTTTTAAAAGTTCCAAGAGAATACAACTTAAAATTGTCTTGAAGATATCATTTAAAGTCGGAGCATTTCTCTTGGAAACAACGGTCCGAATTTTTCGATTTCTTAAAACGATGTTGCGACTTTTTTAAATCCCATCTACCTTGTTTTCGAGCCGATGCTTTCAGCTTCAATTTAAGCTAAGTTACATTAGAATTGTCGCACGAGATTGCAACTTAAAATTGTCTTAAAATCTTCCTTTGAAATTGGGGCAATTTTCTCGAAGAACGTGGTCGGGTTTTTCCGATCATTCGAAACGATATCACTAATCTTTTTCAATTAAATGTACCCTGTCCGAAAGTAGACACTTTCAGCTTCAATTTAAGCCAAGTTACATCAAAAATGTCCAACCAGAATAAAAAAAACTCCGCCATTTCTACCATACGCTAAAGTCGTTCATAAAAATCGCGACTAAAAAATTTCTGAACCGACGTTCCATTTCATTTAACAACAACGAAGAAGCTAACAAGCAGATAAATGATCTGGCAAATTGCAAAAAGTCGCCGCTATGAGATTTAAATGAGATCGCCAGAATTCTGATTCCGACCGGGACAGCCCGGTGATAAAAAGTAGCGGGACCATTTTTTTCCTTAAATCTGTCAGCGCAGGTGAGTCGAGGCGGACGGCGTGGGTCGCGCCACATAATTAATCGTTTACTTTGCGGATAGATAGCGATACGTTCTGGCAATGAAAAACGATCGATAATTGGCCGCGCGGGTCGCGCGAGCCGGAAAGTCCGGATTAAGTTCGCGCGATTAAAACGGCCGATGGTTGTATAGTTGTGTTTTAATGTATGCCCCGTTATTTGCATGATTATAGGTGTACCGATTATAAAGCGTGCGGCGTGGCGTGGCCGGGCGAGCGATCTCCGATAAGTGAAGGGACCCCGAGTGATAAATACGATCGTGATTGATACCGGAACACGCCCGATTAAGGCGCCCGATTAAACCGCGAGCCACGGTCCCCGCGGCGCGCGTCCAGAAAATACTGTCACGCTGCGCCCTGACCGACGAGACGTTCGCGGTTCAGCGCGGCGAATGCAAATTTTTCGGATATAACCGGATACTTCGTAAATGTCAATAATCCGCCTGAACCGCCGTGAGATTTTCGCTCGACGAATATCTGCGATACGAAAAAAGGAACTCGTTCGCGCGCCGCGAGCCGGTAATGAGCCGCGTTGTCAGCTGATTTCCATACCGAATAGAAAGCAAATGAATAAATCAGCTAGCCCCTGCCCCGGCTACGTTTCCTTGCGTCACCGGGCCCGACCGAGACAACTTCGCGAACACGGTTGCACCGTCCGGTGTTTTGCTCTTCTCTCGCTACGGCGAGATCCGACGCAAATTGCCTCGAGGCACTTTGCGAAAAAACTTCAAATAACAGCACGGAAACTTTTCAGAACAATGTTGCGAACGGCACGAGTCAATTGCATGATAATTGCAAGGTTGCTGCTCGTTGCAGGCTCTGAATATTTCACCGGGCTTCGGGTAGCCTGTATTGATAAAACAGTAGTTATCAAAGAAAAGTTTCTTTAGAGGTCGGAATTAGGACTTATAGTCCGAGCGAATTCTATTCGATGTTCAAGGCTCTTCAGCTGTTTCACCCGGCGATGCAGATTATCAAGCCTGCGAGTGCTACGCAGTGTAGTAATTATTCAAGAGATACCTTCGAAACTAATCTTTTTTTCTATCTTTGCAACTGTTGGTCTGGTTTAGACAATGTTTTTCTACAAACTAGAGTTGTTAGGTTCGAGAACGAATAATGCAATTCTTATAAAACGAAGTATTCGTGTAGTAGATCAACAATTTGGACCGATTTTTAAGTTAAACAATTTTTTAGCCCTAAATGAATCCGAAACGAATGTTCCAAATGATCTAAAAAAAAAACCTAAATAAACCTATCCTAAAAAGCGTTCCTCCAGCTTCAATGTCAGCTACCATGAATTGAAAAATTCCAATCGGAACAAATTTTAAAATTCACCTCGTGTGACGTCTCAAAATGTCACCATTTTCCTCTCAGCCACCGATCAGGATTCATGAATTCCCGAAACGATCCCGATTTTTCTGGAAACCTAAATAAATCCTCGAAAAAACGCGTTCGTCCAGCTTCAATTCGAGCTGCATGCCAAAAGATTTTATCGGAGGAGGAGGGGGCACATTTTAGAATTCAGCCCTAAAATCCGAGCATTTTACTCCAAAGCATCGCAGCCCGGATTCGTCGATTTTCCGCCAGGACTCCGAATTCTCCGCCGAATCTAAAACACCGAAAAGAAACCGTACAAGTTTTAACAACGAGGCTGTCGCCCCCCGGCGAAATAAATCCGAATGTCCCGAACTAATCCAGAAAAGTGGGAATCCACGGTATTCCGGTTACGATCGGCCTGAACTCGGCAGCCGCGCAGCGACAATAAACCGGAGGGTTGGAAGAACCGCAGCGAGTGGCGTGCAGGCAGTCTCCCCGTTTAAACGACCATCCCTTGAAGCTGCTCAATTGAATCCCGTCGCCGCATTGCGCCGAGCAATTAAAAAGTTCCGTACCTGTTGTCGCGAACGGGAACGCCGTCGCTTTAACGACAGTCGCCGATACCTCGGGGGCATGGTTATTAAAGGGATCGACCTTGAGGGAACAAAGATGGCCCAGATTCCCGTCTGGCGCGTCCGTTTTCCCGTCGGGCGCGCGGTTCCGGAGAAAATAGAAGGAGCGAGAAGCGGGGGAACACCGTCGAAGAAAGAAAGGAAAAATAAAATAAGACGAGGACCGCGTGTTCCAAAGAGGCTCGATTCCACTTTCCGCCCCCATCATCCGCCGTGTCTGTCTCATTAGCACTTCTGACCCTCGAGGGGGTGTGTGCGAGGCTCGCCGCGGCGAGAAAGGAAGCCGTGGCTGAATGCAGCTGCAAATGAGAGGCACCGGCGTCGATGCTGCCGCCGTGCCGCTGCACCCGGCCGTATGAAAGATGCAGAACCGCTAAATGAAGACCCGCGGTCACTGTGGACACCGTCGTGGATATCAGGGACGGACGGGGTGCTGGCTACGGCGCAACTAGGCCGAGACCGACCGCGCTTTGATCAGGCCCCGGCCATCTTTCATTTTCTTCCGTTCGCTCGGCCGTACCGTCGCGTCGCATTCAATTCTTTCAAGCTGAAGCTCGAATAGATTAGGTGCACGCGTACTCGAACGCGCCCGGAAGGCCCGGCTCTCCTGCTCGAACTTAGGCAAGCAACTTCGTGAGATGTGCGGGGCTCCGGGCGCTCCGTGACCCAGAAACTTCCTGCGGTTTTCGCAGCTTCGAGATGAACGCGCGTATTTCACCGTCTCGGGAACCGTTTAGGCGCTGCCATCAACTTGCCACGTCGGTTTACACGGGAACGTCAACGATAGTCGTATTTTCGTCGGAATACTTTATCGCGCCGCTCGAGAAAAAATTACGGACCTGGACAAATTTTGGATAGAAATTGCACAACTTCGCTAGGCTGGCTTTAAGCTGCTGTAACTTCGCGGAAAACGTCGCAGCCGAGTTACTTTTCTTTACTTTTTTAATTAAAGAGGGAGCATCGGGCTTCGTTCGGCTGCGAACGAATTTTCAGTATGGCGAATATGGCATTATATTTATAGGGTTACCGTGGCGAGACTGTGTCAAATTAAAAATCTGGAAAGACTGTCTTAAAGTAGAGATTTGAAGCTTTAATTTGAAAAAGAAGTGATCTTCCTGCGATGATTTCTCGCGGAGTTATCGTCGATCAAAGTCAACCAATTTTTATCAAAAATTTTTCTAGGCGATAATTATTTTCAGCAGTGTGATTACACACTTATTATTTGTATCGCACGTTTATTAAAACGTGTACCATTGAACTGCTTATTGAACAAATGAAATGCGAAACAAATTATAAGTAAAAAGAAAATCGCATAAATTCGACAGTAAAAATGGTATGATAAACGTTACGTTTTTATAAAGCAAGCGATACGAGAAACGTTCATTCATCGAACAGATCACTCGAGTTATTATACAAGAAGGATACGAGTGTAAAGTACAATAAGAAACGAAAAACACTCGGTGATTAAGAGATCGGTGATTAAGAGGATATACATGAAGCAAATTATTAATAATCCTTATCACATGCGAGGAAGAAATAATCTGAAGCGAGAATTGTAATTAATGTCTCTCTACGAACGAGAAATAAAATCCCGTAGAAAAATTCATCCTCAAGACGGCAACAAAACGGTCGAACACGTTTCAGATTTCCCTAGCTGGAACCCGTATCTCAGAAATGGAAACGATCGAGTAACGGGGCGAATTTTTCCGGCGATAATAAATTAGCGTCTGTGGCTAGGGATTAAGATATCAGTTCGGCTGACACACGGTGCTTCGGAACCGTTATAAATTATGGCAATAACTGCACCGGGAGCGACACGAACGGGAGAATTTCGCGGCGGTCGATGATCGAGGGAAGTACCAACGCGAGAAAGTTCTCGCGATCGTGCAACGTAACGTTGCGCAATAGCCAGTGAACGAAATGCATGTTAAGGTGCCTGCCTGGTTGCCAGGTCGAAGGAAACGTGATCTTCGGCAATTTTTTTCTGAAAAAATCAATACGTCTTTTCAATTCACCGACCGTCGCAGCTGAAAGTACGCAGATTGCACAATCTGTAGAAATTTTTCTGTCGCGGAATATTGAAAAATGATCGAGTAACAGCCTTCCTTCCAGAAGCTGTTTCCAGCTGAATCATGTGACATACGAGATTCTGTTAACCCTTCGTCCGTGGGCAACGTGGCATTCGCGTTCTATATGTATTGAAATACATAGAAAAAGAGTCGAATTTAAAGAATATTGAATTTTTTCATGTTTAACCCGAGAAAGATAACCTACATCGCAGAGGCGCCTGCGAAGACTGTTGATTTTTGTTAATTTTTCATAGAGGTCTAGTGATTTAAGTTTAAAATTACTTAAAATATAAAAAAATATAATATAAATGCATTTTATTTTTACAATAATGCCAAACCTTTAAAATGACTAGATTAACTTAAATAAATATCCATTGTTAGTATAAAATTGACGCCTTAGAAAAGCATGCGCCTCTGAAGCGTATGGTTATCTTTTATGTACGTTGTCATATGGTTATCTTTCTAGGGTTAAAAGAAACTTGTCCGCGGTCAGCTGATTAATACAAACAGCTTCTGGAAATTCTGAAAATTCTCATTCAGTCATTTTTCAGGATTTTCCATCGGAAAAATTGCTGCAAGTAGCACGATGTATGTACTTTTAACTGAGACATTCGTTCAAGGAAAACAGCCGCGTCAGTTTTTCCAGAAAATAACAGCTAAAATTCGCAATTCCGTCGGATCGTCGACCTCTTAAAGGCAAAGTGCTTCGGACTTTCAAAAATTTTTACGGTGGGCAACGTGGCATTCGCGTTCTATATGTATTGTAATACATAAAAAAAGAGTCGAATTTAAAGAATATTGAATTTTTTCATGTTTAAAGGAAACTTGTCCGCGGTCAGCTGATTAATACAAACAGCTTCTGGAAATTCTGAAAATTCTCATTCAGTCATTTTCCAGGATTTTCCATCGGAAAAATTGCTGCAAGTAGCACGATGTATGTACTTTTAACTGAGACATTCGTTCAAGGAAAACAGCCGCGTCAGTTTTTCCAGAAAATAACGGCTAAAATTCGCAATTCCGTCGGATCGTCGACCTCTTAAAGGCAAGGTGCTTCGGACACGCCGAACGATTCTTCTGCACGAGGAAGCTTCACGTAAAATATTCGAAGAAACGTGTGAATATTGCATCCTGAGATATTCATACCCGTCTCAACTACAGGCTCCTGCATTATATCTCCGGCGCGAGTGCCGTCAGAAGATTTAATAAACGGGAATATTCCACGGGCAACAGTTCCGATCCACGTCTTCCTCTTCCTTGATGTTTGACTGCCGAGAGATAAGGCCGCGGCAGAGGCGAACTACTTCAAACCTCCGAACTTGTAATTGCCTTCAACTCAAACAAACTTTTCAAAATACCCGGAGACCTCGATATTGGGTGTCGGAGATAACGGCGTCGACCCTGGCCCGCGGTCTTTGATGGATGAGTCCTCCCGCGGCTGTATTAATTGATGCCGCTCGAACCCTTCCGTTCTGTATCATTCTCGAATGTGACGTTTGACGAACGAACGTGAGTGGCTTTCAATGTTTTCCCAGGCGTATACCGATCTTCTGTTTCAATTCCGCAGCCAGCGGTTCGAGAGTTAATTCTTTTCCAGTTTACGATGGTACGGTAAATTTTCCCTAATTTTCCTTCGGTTTGCAGAGAAAAATGGATAATTTGCGAGAAGGAGATACGATTATTCGAGTCTCGTGACTCATTTTTACAGTCGTCGATTGTTTACAATTGTAAAAACGAGGTGCGAGGCTCGAATAATATAATAGTATCTCCTCTCCCTAAATGATTCATTTTTGTTTACAAGGCAAATTAGGGAGAATTTACTATATAATTCTTTTAATACTGGCCTAAATTTTTTATAATAATAGAGGTACTACACTACTAGTTAATGACAATAGTAGCTTTCTTAAATGTTATTATTACTTGGTACGATTATTGTTGAATATTACTTCAGAATATTTGTGAATATTGAATATTTACTATATAATTCTTTTAATACTGGCCTAAATTTTTTATAGATAATAGAGGTACTACACTACTAGTCAATGACTATAGTAGCTTTCTTGAATGTTATTATTACTTGGTACGACTATTGTTGAATATTACTTCAAATCGGTTGACCTTAACATAAACTGCGAACAATTAAGATTGTGCAAATTGCAGTATTTCACGAATTTCAACCAGAAGCAGGTAATTTTTACATCTTTCAGTGAATAAAAGTTTCAGCATTTATATTAGTTATCGATATCTACAATATGCATTTTTTTTTTAATTTTCGTTGTAGTCTTTGATAAAAAAGTTGAAAAATATGAGATTTTTATTTTGTTTCATCATTCCAAGTAATAGCAAAACTTAAAAAGGTATTGTAGTCATTACATAATAGACCAGTTCCTCTATCATCTAAACAAAATACAAATAATTCAGTCCAATTTCAAAAAAGTTATACTGATTTTCAAGTGTCCATAAGTATATGGCCGTCATTGTACACAATTGAACAATATTCTTCACATCAACAGAAATTGTTGAAACAACAGAAACCCTTTACATCGTGCGTGTTTACCACAATTGTGTTTGATCGATCCAATAACAGCAATTCTACTAGGAGTTATGGAAATATCTGTGGAATTTATGGACACTTTATAAGACGTAGCTATGAAAATTCATTTCAAAGATTGATAAACGAAGCTGCAAACAATTCGAACCTCCTAAACGTTTCCAACTGCGAGTCGGCGAGTGTAAAAGACCGATGCTCTAACAATAAGTAGTCACAGTGCAGGTTCGATTCTAAAGACTGCTCGAAAGATTGAACTGTGTCCACATTTGTTGACGCAGCTCGTTACCATCAGTTTAAATCCTATCGAGGTTCCAAGAGATGTTAATAACTTCTTCATAGGCAACCGCCACCAAGCGAAACCTTCACAATCCTTCTCAGGGCGATGACCGTGACGGTAAATTAAAAAATACTTGACTCAGGAGATTGGTACCTAAACATTCGCCTCGTCTAGGTTCGTTTGGACAACAAGTAATGCTTCAGACAAAGAAATATTAATCGTGAACAATCACCATCAAAACAAACCTTCAGAATCCTCCTTAACGCGATGACCGTGATGGTGTATCAAAAAAGTCCCTAAAGCATGATATCGGTACCTTATTCTTTGATAGCAAGAGATTGAGATCTCAGCGACTGTTTCACGAACGATCACCGCCGGATGAAATCTTCGCAACACTTCTCCGCGAGTGACGACCTTGACGGTACATTAACAAATCCTCGAGATAGGAGATTGGTACACTAGACAAAAAATTCGTCTTATCTACATCTGCTCGACTGACAAACGATAGCGAGATAAAGACGCGTTAACAACTGTTCCATGAATAATCATCATCATCATCAAGCGGAACCATCGTAATCCTTCCCAGGGTGACGACCTTGACGTACATTTAAAAAGTAAACAGTAGCTTGACACCGGATTGCAAGCAATGCCTATATTTTTGACGGTGGTAAGAGCGAGTAATACAGAGTAGACAGAGTGGACAGAGTGGACAGAGTGTTTGGACTCACCGGATTGTTGTTGAGCGCCGAGGTGGACGCAGCGGTGGCGTGCTGGTCGTAATCCAGGTAGTCATTCCGATGATGCCGGCCGGACCCGTGTCTCTCCCTGTCGTCCCTGTCGTCCCGAACGTCCCGGACGTCGCGGACGTCCCGAACGTTCCGGACGTCCCGCACGTCCCGGTCGCGCAGGTCCCGGAGGTCGCGGAGGTCGTGCTGGTTCAGGTGGTCCCATTCACTGTGAAGCTGCCTGGACATCGCCGACGGCTCCTCCTCCGCCGAGTCGAGCAGCAGCTGCTCGACTCCGCCACCTCCAACATCGGGTCCGCGCCGGACGGGATAACGCCGGATGTCACACCATCCTGCCTCCTCCTCCGCCCCTCCGGCGGCCTCGTCGAAAGGCAACCGAGCCGTGGCTGGGGCCCTCACGACCGATCTGCCACGAACCTCCTGCCCCCGCGGCCCCCCGGGGGGCTCCACCACATCACACCTGAACGCTACGCTTCGCGGACCCCTCACGACCCAACTCTTCTGCTCGCTCGAACCCCTGGATGTCTCGCGCGCGACGCGCTCCCGCTATGACCCCGCGCCCCTCGCGATTTTGCCACGATACCGCCGGTAATTCCGCGTTCAGCCTCGAGGATTCTTCACCGGGGACGACGTTGGACGTGCAGCAGCCTGCTGACCGGGAACCCTCGAGTATCTGCAAACAGAGGCGACCGGTTAGGCGATCGATACCGCGATTTCAGACGTTTATCACGAAAACGTGTGGCGGAGTGTACCGGTGCCGGCTACCGTCGGCCAGTGTTGCCACATCCGAGGATCCTCCTGCGGATCTATGCACTTTTAACCTTCCCGACGGATCTACCGACCTCGAGCCGAAATCTACGGACGTTTCGCAGATCCTCCTTACCTTCGAACGATAGTTTGTTTCTCGTTCTTTTTCTTTATTTTTCGGACGTGTGCCGCGTTATCCAAGGACCCACGAGACATTTTAGCTTCAATTTACATACATAAGAGGTGCGCGGATTTGTTAAAGCGGATCTACGGAAGTCTACCGACTTTTCAGCGTTGTTAGCAACGATTTTATAGTACTTTTTAGCGTATTTAGCGACTATTCGAGGTGGCAACACTGCTATGGACTCACCAATTACTGTGCCTTTGGTTTATTTTTTGGCACAATTAATCTTATGTTAATTTTATGCTGTTAATTTTTATTATTATATTTTGATTATCTTTTAATAAAAATATTTAATATGCTTTATTAAATATAAATTCTTCTATTTTGTTTATTCTTCGATACAAAAAGAAGTTAAATTAGTTAATCATGCCCGACAAGAAACCAATGGCACAGCAATTGGTCATCCCACAGTAACCGGCTCCATTACTCTACAGTGGAAATTTCGTTACACAAATCCCTTTAATTTAACGTTTCTGTTGTCCTAATACTTTTTATACGTACATAAATATACTGTGTGATTTTCTTAGTAGTTATTCACTGCAATTTTAGGAAGTATCGCGGTAGCTCGATATCCTAAGCAGAGCGACAAGAAAGTCTCTGTATGCTAAATAATGGAAATCATACTAACAATCCGCTCATTTTGTTGAAAACACTGTACGAATTCGAGGGAAACGAAAACAATGTTTGTTCCGACGATTTGGGAGAAGTCTGTTCAAGCCTGCGTTCTGATTTTAGTGCTTTAATCGAGTTTACCAGGAGACAGAAACTGGCACATCAATTATTTTGTCTATTAATATTAGTACGGAATTTCCGTGTTTGTCCTGCTCCGAAGTTCGCCAATGTTCCATCCGAAACGATCTTAAAACCCTAAGAAATAGCACAGCTTCGATTTCAAGGATTTTCCAGTTCGCATAATTTTGCAGAGCCCAGATCGTCGGAAATAACGACACCAGTTTTCAACATCACACTCGCACGTATCGATTCACGTATGTTCCGACACCACTATTTACGTAATGCCTCGTGCAATAAAAGCCCAGCTGGAGATCATAACGCTGCTTCGACCGATTTACTTCGCAGGTGTCAAAAATAATCGCCGATGACCAGTGTCCGTCGGTAAATTATTTATAAGCTTACATATCGATCGATACGCTTCTCTCCGCTTAGTATTTTAATCCTCGTACACTTCACAAACAAATAATTGCACGGAAGCACCTCCTACGCTTCGATTAAAGTATTTATACAGTTGATTCACAATCTTGCATTTCGAACAAGTTGCAAGTTGCCGCACGGCCGTCGAAAAATTGGGAATTTTTCAGAACCTAAAAGAAACGCGAAACTCGAAACCCGTGCGAGGCTGAAGTAACGGGGATTCGCTTGGACAACGTCCGAAGGATCGCAGGATTGTCGAACGTGCACAGGCAACAAGCGCAGTTTAAATTCGATACGGGTAAACAATTGGAGCACCTCGTCGAGAAATAACACCATGGACGTGTTGCCACTCACACGACGAAACGAGCCGGTCGCGATGAAAGCGAGCGATGCAGGCCGCCGAGCCTATACAAGATCCCCGCAGACTTTGGTGCACGACATAACACTGCCGCAGCCACGTAAGATGTAAATTCAATTTCTGCACCGTCGCCAGACGCCGAGGCGGATAATTCAATTTAATTTTAGTGAGCCAAGCAATTTTGACACGGCCGTCACGTGCTCCGGTATTGTCGCAGCAGTCCTGCCGCCTTCTAGTCGGTGTTTCCTTAGCGTCCTTTCATGTTTACATTCCTTTCGTTTCGGCACGGTAAACTATGTTTGCGTGCCGCGCTCGCACACAGAATTACTCAAACAGCCTCGTCCAATTAGCGAAAAATGTCAGCGCGGAAAGATTCGTAATTCAGCCTTGCATAATTAACTGATCCTTTCTGTTTAGCCAGTCCGCTGTTTCCGCAGGAACTTGGAGATCTTTGTGCAGCGTGAAGATGCTCTACAGTCGATCCGACTTAGAGATTTACGAATCAATTTTCAATGAAATTATCTCTTCGTACTAGAAATCTGTTTGTTTTCTTCTTTAAATCAGGCTTAGAGTTTTCGCTTTATATTTTGTCAATATAGTTGGGTTTAATCCGTATTTGTTTCTTTGTTTTGTCACGAGACTGGTGTTAAACTAAAACAGTCCAAGGTGAACACTCAAAATTCAGCGAATGAATTTTGTAACATAAGACGATTAACGGAATTTAAGAATGCCAATGCGTTCGAAATGATTTCAAGCTGTTGCAATCACTTTGAAAAATGTACGCGTGGCCTTCTGTGATACAGAATTAAATTGTAACGACGTGACTGTTTTATTTTTCGATTCTATTAGTAACGTTTACTTGTTTACTTAACCGAACCAATTAATTGTTTTAAACGTGTATACTGCTAACTGGTTAAACAATAGTCTATTAATCACTAGACTATGGCTCCTCGTGCAAAATAAACATTTTCGTAGACGACCGCAAAAATGAGATTATAAATAAATTATTTCCATCAATAATTTCAAGATAAATGGAAAGTAATGGAACACTGTCGTCGAACTCATCTTGTGTCCTCGCGAATTCGTATTCCAGCACACTAATTTTCGCCAACAAATACGTAAACACTCCGCAGCCTAATCTGTGCAAGAATCAGCATCGACGTCAACAGAAATTACGCAACCGGTTCATCAATGAACCAAATTCGTCAATGGAAATCGAACCACCCCATTTCTTTCATTGACAAATGAATCGTTCCGTTCCTGCCAAACTTTTTCGCCCCCCCCCTCCCCTCCCCTCAGAACCGTGGTCAACAGCGAACGGCTGGAAAATTGCGCGATAACTTCGTCAGAATTTCTTGACCGCGATGCAACGTTTAAAACCGTCTAACGGAGGACTCGCGAATAGCTTCTACCAGCCTCTAAATATAGCGGCAGTTAATAATAATAAACAATCTAGAGATTGTTACTCCGTGGGCGCATATAAACCTCGTTCAGCAAAAATAAACGTATCCCCGAGCCGGTGGTGTTCCGTAAACACCAGCCATCGCGCGAATTCCCGAAATTTCTGAAAAATGATCGTACGCTGCATGGAAAGTATCGTTCCAGCGACGAAAAGTGGTCCAGCCCGATCCGGCGGATCGATGGCCGTTAATTAACGTTATCGTTGGAAGACGTGGTCCGCTGATAGTGACATACGCGAGCACTTCTCTGCCAAGGTCAGACCCGACCATTCGAAAGTTATGGCAGCCCCGCACCGTTACCTTGAGGCAGCTAGGCGCGGAAAGCGAAAGAGAGCAACCTATCGGTGGGAACACTTTGGACACCGGCGATCGCCTAATTGCGGGAAATCGGGACTGGACAAAACGATAAACCGTTGCGTAAAGTCCTGCCTTTGGTTCCGATCTCTCTCTCTCTCTTTCTCTCTCTCGCTCTCTCTTTGGGAGCGGAGAGAGGGTGGCAACGAAGCTCGCCCAAGGTGGGGTGAGTTGAGGTTAGGTCACGCCGCAGACCGCGAATGTAGGGTTGTGGGTCGCGCCCGGCCGAGCTCAGCTGCGCTGCGACCTAAAGGGGTTGCGGCTGGTCTGTAGTCAGACACGGTCGAGACAGCGGTTAGCATCTCGGCAAAAAAAAATAAATGAATGAGACGACAGGACTGAATGGTATAAACTGCAGGTTGCACCAGGTAGCGCGGTCCACCTGATCGGGTACGCTGGCCAGCGGCTGGCTGGCCAAGTAGAATGCGCCGTTCATGGTCAGACCTAGCCGGAGAAGCGGTCGAGCCGCTCGGGTATCGTAAGGGCAGTGTCTCGCGGTCTGTCAAGATATCTCGATTCCGTGAATTGGAGCTCGTTGGGAATGAGTCTGTCTATGCTGGCTCGAAGGCGCAGTCCACAGGGATCGCTCGTTCGCTGGCACCGCTACGACGAACATGGAGATGGCCAGGACTGAACCATTTTTGGAAACTTACTCGAATTTCCGTTCGCGAGCTGGTGTCCTCTCGCAGCACGACCTATCGAAGCTACAGACGATCACAGCACACGGTTCACTTTCGCGCGCGGCTCACGATATCACCGGGATACCGAGCTGATGGCGCGGCTGACGGGTTGCTCGCGACGTATACTGATTTCCGCGTGGACGATCCGCGGCTAGAAAGTGTCGACGACGTCGAAACGACGGTGACGGTTGGGGCCGTGCTCGCGTCGACGGCTGCTGCTACCGCGACTCGCGCTACCTCGGCCGGTCTCGGCCGGCCTCGTCCCCTATCGGTTCCCCTCGGCTCTTGTATCGTGACGTCGCGCGGGGACAAGAAAACCCCGGCGGTGTTTGGTATCGATCGCATGCGCCAGCGCACGCGAGCTACGCTGCGGACCGTCAACACGCGCCGCTCGCCACTGGCGTGAGGGTTGCCAGACACGTGGCTGCGTTTCCGCCTAACGATTGTTTTTCTCTCAATCGACGCTACGGACCGATCCGCTCGTTTCCTCTCTGCCTGGACCCGTCCCATTGATCCTCCAACTCGCTGCAATCTTTCCCACCGAGCCCTGATCCTAGCCGAGATGACCTTGCGTTGCAGAAAATCGCGATGATTCCCGAGCCGTTCTGCTCGCCGCGCATGTTCCCGACTTTCGGCGTTTTTTTCGCAGGAAAGTACGGAAGAGTTTGCGGTCGGATTTTTTTCTACGTTCGCGGCGATCATTCGACCACGTGCGCGAATTTTTTGAACGGGGGACGATCGTATTTCTGGTTACTATCCTCGATTAGATCTTCGTAGTTTTAGCTCCAAGGCGAACGTTCTGCGATTCGCAGCTCGGGACTGTCGAGTTCGTGAATTTTTTTCTGAGAATATATAAAAGCTTTTGATACGAGACTTTCGAGTGCTGTTTCGACCACGTTTGGACCAGGTTTGCAAATTTTTTGATGGAGGAAGGACCGAAATTCCGTCTGATATTCGCGATTAACCCTCGAGTGACACGATGCAGCCTGATGTTGGCTCGCTGATTATTATTAACTTTGAGATTTTTTTGCTACGAAACCATGGAAGCTTTTAATATGAGACTTCCGTGTGATGTTTCGACCATGTTTGGACCAGGTTTGCAAATTTTTCGGTGCCAGAAAAATCGAAATTGCGTTCGTTATTAGCGATTGACCCTCGATTGACACATTTCATCGCGACGAGAGTTTGCTGATTATTGTTGACTTTGGAATTTCTTAGCTATGCAACTGCAAAATCTTTAATGTTAAATATTCGCGCACAGTTTTATCCACGTTTGGACCAGGCTCACAAATTTTCCGATCAAGAAACGATCAAGAATTAAAGAACGGCAGCCAGGATAATATGTCATCCGAAACAGCAGAAGTCGTCTTATTGATTCTTGACCCTTTCCCGTTACGAAACACGGCTTCCCCGGGATGCAGTGTTGATCCGAAGTGTCAGGGGATGTCCTTGCGGTAGTTTTATCTGTTGCGACAGCAGCTCGCGATGGTCCGGGGTTAAGCTTTCGCAAGATGACTTGTGCGGGGCGCGCTCGGAAGCTCGATGGTGGCTCTCAAGGTATTAAATTCTTCGAGTTTAGGGCCGGGACGTCGAAGCGTTCGTAAAATTCCGTGCTCGGTAATTTCTCGGGTAATTTTCTGCGTTGTCGTGGAACAATTGTGATGAATTGCGTTACGAACGAAATCGATTTGTTTGTCGCTGAGCGCAGCGTTATCGCGGAATTCATTACACATAGTTTCGAAACGCAGCGATATGCGTGCGTCGTTAAGCTGTTTACCGCGAAGTAGTCATTAAGACCGGAGCTTTTCATTTAATTACGCGATATCAGCTCACACTGAATACCATAGTCTGAGCTGCCTGGTCTAATTACCCGACGCGATGCAATTAGGTAAACGGACCGTGTACGCTCCTAAATAACAGCTCGAAATTTCGCTTCGCTGGAACTACCAATAAAAAACATCGAGACTTGGCAGACTCAATGATCGGTCGCCGATATAAACACTCTTTCAAAGAACGCTAAGTAAAGCGTCCTCCTCCGATATTTTTCGTTTCCACATATGTGCTAGTACTAAAAAAAAAAACTGAGCGACTCGTGCTTTTCTATATTCGCCGGTAATTCGACACAAAGGGGGTGAATCCTACCCCGAAAGTTTTGAGCGTGACATTAGAATTCAAGAGAATTCTGTGTTCACCCCTTTAAGCCGAATTACCGCCGATATAATATAAAAGAAACACGTGTCGTTCAGTTTTTCGAATGCTACGACACATGTGAAAATAAAAGAGGAAAATCAGAAGGGGACACTTACCAACTGCTCCTTGTTAGTACCGACCAGAAGATTCGTGCGTACCTGATCGAAACCTGTCAAACCTGTTTGACGTAGTTCGATCGAGTTTCGGTAAAGAAATAACAAAAATGTTGTGAAACCTGACAATTAGAAAGTTCAAAAAACAGAAAGAAATAGCAAAAAATGAAACTGTTATTAATAAAAAAAAAAAAAAGAACATTGAGAAAACACCGATACACCATTCCGCACTAAAAATGTTAAGACAGCTCTCCAGGATACGAAAGAAGAGTTACTTGCATTTCCATTGCTCGTCGGACGGACTCACGCATCGAGCGACGAAAGCAAACGAATGCGTCGGGACCTTCCACGGACGGACAATCCGAACTCTATAGCACAGTTTACCCAGTGCCAACTCTCAAGCTACCGACGATACTCGAACCACCCGGGGTCTAGACAGGGTGCACGGGGGTTAGCGCCAGCTGCGCCCGTGACATCTGACGGAGGGCGGAAGAAGTGGCACGAAAGAAGGGCGAAAAGCCAGGGAACAGTCTGCAGTTTTCTAGCGTGGCTGGCCACCCTCCTCGCGGCGCCCCTTGGCCGCCCGGAGCTTTCCTTACCGACCTTCAGTGATAACGTCAGAGCCGCCACCGGTGATAAAGATGCCCGGAGCGGGCGCCGATCGAACGTTATTGATCGCAGGAACAAATGGCAAAAACACTAAGAGAGCCGCGTAGTGCGCTACGCGGTGCTGCAAGCTGGTGGCTAGATTCCGAACACGAACTTTGCAACCACCGTTCGTCGCCCGACACAAAGGAGGCACCGGACGACGTCCCACAAAAAATTGCAGGATCTTCGGGGAAAATCGTAAATGATCGAAAACAGCGATATAATTAGTGGAAGAGGGGAGGGGAGTGTCAGCCCTTATAGAGTTCTTCGAGGCACCTGCCGGCAGGAGCCGCCATCGATCACGGCTGCGGTAAATCCTGGTCGGGTGCTGGACGTCGCATAACTTCCTGTCGCAGGCGGTCTTGTAGCATGATCGGGACGCGTGTACCGAGCGAGGCGGGCAGCGTCTGCGTGCGTATCGTGACGAGGAGCGTTCGAGGCGGCTGGCAAGCCAGCGCCAGCGCCAGCGGCGCGGCACGTCCATCATCCCCGCAGCTACGCCGTAAGGTGGCAACGTTGCTCTCGCGAGAGTGGTTTAGAGTTAGGCGCAAGGGGCAATGCTACTGCTTGGCTTGCTCGACTAGCCTTTGGCAGCTGGAGGGGAGGCTTGCCAGCGGTTAGTAGCGGAGCGTCGATGGTGGGGGATGAGACGCTACAGAGGAACGGAGGGGAAATTGTCGGATGGCGGGGATCGCGGCTGCGATGGTGGGGATGCCGAGGCGTTGGTGGGAGCGAGACCGTGCTAGGATAGAGTAGGAGAGGAGTAGGAGGTGGAGAGGGAGCGAGAGGCCGCCGAAAGCGCATAGCGGCCCATAATTCGGTGCGCCGCCCCGCAATCAGGTTCGTGCTCGATGTTTCTAACCGCCTCGCTCGTCGCAGCCGGGAGAGAGAGACGGTAGTGCACGTTTTTACGTTTGCCTGTCAGGCTCACCGTCGACCGAGCGCTCTGTTGTACGGTCCCGGGTGTCGGAACCACGGTATACTGCGACCTCCTTTGTCGTGTCTCGATCTCCTCGCTGCGTCGCGCACCGCACCAAAGTCGCCGCATCGAATTGGATCGAACCGCGTCCTCGTCTCGACTCGTCTCGTCGCGTCGCGTCGCGCCGTCGTGCCCGTTGTTTATCTCCGGCAGCTGGCTGACGAGCACACATCGCGCGGAAACCGGAAGCCCGATCGGTGGTGGCATCCAGGACACACGAGCGTGAGGGGAGCACGCCGAGAAACGGAGAAAAAGTTCGCTGCCAGAAGGGTGAACGCGCGGCGCGGGTCTTCTTGCCCTGCCTCGCCTCGCCTCGCCTAGCCTCGCGGATCCGCACCGATCCGCGCGCGTCTACGCCTGCCTGCCTGTCTGCCTGTCTGCCAGCCAACCATTCAGTCAGTCGGTCGATCATTCAGAGTCAGTGCCGGTTCGCTACGCAACAACTACGGACGTTCTCTGTTTACCAGCCGCTGCCAGTTCTCCTCAATGGTAGAATTTCGTGTTGCGACCGTAAGTGACGGGGAGAAGCGAAACGACCACCGATGATACCACCGTCGTCCACCCGTTGGTGATACTGTGACCATCGGGGCCAAGGGGAAATATCCATCCGTTCATGGCGCGGCAGCCAAGGGGAATGTGCCGCCGCGCGGACTCGGCCCAGTGATTTGAAATATAATTCGTGAATCTTGCGTTGAATCGGTCGTTGCCCGATTATTTTGATCAGTCCACGACGCTCTGATTTTGGTGATTGTGTGCTGGTTCCCGGTAAATCGTCGACCGCCGATCTCATCATCGGTCCCGCAGCCTCATCGTCGTCCTGCTCCGCCACACGTCTGTCACGTAAATATACACAACAAACACACACACACACACATATACACACGAACGCATCACACGTTCCGGCATCCACGTAAAACTGCATACCCGAAAATCGACGCCGACCAACCGCCTCCTCTCTTCCCTCTGTCGCACGTGCGTGCACGTGCACCACCGGGAGAGCGCGTAACCGCGCCGTTACACGGCTCTGATTATTAACGAGTTACTACCGCGATACTAATTAAGTTTAATCGCAAGGCCGCCGTTCGTTAAAGTTAATTGCACGATCGACCGCGGCCCACGTAGTTAACTACGCCGTCGTGCCCGTTCACGGCTCTGTGCGTTAACTTTTATAGAAATTACGCACCGACGCGCCGCGCCGCGTCGAGCCCCGCCGCACCGCCGCCGGTTCCCGATCCTCGGACAAATCGACGATCATCGCCCCGTTTCGCGGTTACTTTCGCCAAAAATCACCGCTCCGAAGCAAGCGCAATCGTTGCGCAATTTGCGCACCAGAAGTTATCGCGCGATCGTAGTTTGTCGAAAAACAGCATTCTCGCGCTTCGAACGATCATCTCGTACGGAACAAAAGATTTTGGGGGATCGAGTGCGAGATCCAGCATACGCGGCTCGTTTCGCGCTTCGGCGTGTTACGTTGTTGCATCGCAATCGATTCGCTAAATCTTCTCATGCATTGCTCGCTCGGTTTTTCAACAAATACGCGGAATCCGCGGACCGCTCGTAATCGTCTCTGCTTCGCGGTTTAGCTGATTTATGATTCACTACGCACTCCATTCTAAGTGACCGTCATGATTACAACCAGTATTCAAACGTAGAAAACAGTCTCAAGAATGATACGACATCTGTGTCGCACGTTGTCTCTGTGTCCGCGTAAACAGAAACACATTCGACCCGATCCGGAGCACAGAACGGGTGGCCCCCGATGCTTTCGACAATTGTACGTTGTTCAGGATCGCGTTCTGGAACGAACGAATAATTGAAGACTCCGATGCAAAAGTCACGTCCCGGGTTTGCGTGGCGAAATAACGTAGAACTTCAACTAGCAGATGCGGATTTATTTACACTGCTCGAGATCGAATGCTTTCGTCGATTGTACATGTATTGATTGCAGCGAGATCTATTTAAGCAACAAGATTCTTATTTTTTGGGGGGGAATTTTTTATTTCTTTTTTTTTTTAAAGCAATTCAAAACAGTAAACACTTTATCTGCTAGATGCCTATTAATGGATTTTCAATTATCGTGCTACGCCAAGAGAAATCTAAACAATCCTTTTCTGTATAATATTCACAAATAATATTATTAGTTATTATATAATAATATTATTAGTTAATATATAATAATATTATTAATATATAATAATATTATTAGTTAGTATATATTATAATATTATTACTTGTTGATTCACGAGCAAAATAGTTATCGCCACCGAACAATTTATTAAGCAGTTTCTACCTGTGAATTGTAGACATTTCAAAATCACAAAACGGTCACGTTGAGTGCCGCGTCGGATACAAATGCGTGACACTAATTTTTCACTTGATTCCGAAATTCATTTTTATGTGTTCGATGAAATATTCCTAGGATTTTTAGTATGCGAGAAAGTTAAAATTATAGCTACCATGGTCTATTTTAACTGCCCCGTTTCGGTTTCGTGAACACTAGATTTACGGAACCCGTCACACTGACGGGTCACTAATTTATCTAGTTAGTTATCTATTAACTATCAGTTATCTATTCAATTTATATGTTACTTACCGCAAATCTCACAATAACACCTGTTAAAAATCAGAATAAATGTCTTATTGTTACTTTGATAAACTAATATAAAACAGTTGTTTTTTCGTGCTCCGTGAATCTAGTGTTAATTACGAATTTTTAAACCTAAATGTGTATCGGCTCGGTTCTCGCAGCGAGGACTCCGACGATGCCCACAATCGCGTCCATGATTTCGATCGAAAAGAGCAACGGAAGGGTCTCGCACACATCTAACCGAGCCCGGCAGTCGCGACATGATACGATTCATGTTTCTTCTCGTGGTTTACGATGGCCTTAGATTTCTTTCGCGCCGAGCCGTTGCTTCACGGACACGTACCATTGTATCAACTCGCGCAGGCTAGATCCAAGAATATACCACGTCTATTGACTCGCGCGACTCGCTCGAACGATCCAATCCCGGCACGGCGACTGCGTTTTTGTCGGCCGAAATCGAAGCGTTTCCCAGGGCTGCTCCGTATTATCGCCGATTCCTTCCCAATTATCTCGGCCGTGATTAGACGCCGGCGACCGGATGCTACTTACCCGAGCAGCTCGTGTTAATCGATGCTCACCGATTAATCGAGCACAGCTCGAAAAAGAAGCATGGTAATTGAGACGGATCCCGTGTACACGTATCCGTCTCCTTCTCGCCGCAGTTAATTTCTTCCAACACGAAGAGACCGATCTCATGGTCACGATTCATTAATTTATCAGGCAATTCATGGCTCGGTTCTATGAAAACATTGCTTTACCGGGAATTCTTGAAACGGCTCGAAAATGTCCTCCATTAATCTGCGCTACGCCGAGACACGCTCAATGAAATCTCGCTTTCAGCGATTAGTTACGTCCGTTTCGGCGGTTTACAACGCCGGCTTGTTTGCAGAACGCCGCGTTTTTCGTAATTAACTTCCGCGTGGCGCAGGTTACGCTACGTACGTCAACAACTAATTCAATTTTCTTCTAACGAGCCAACGATAATACGCGCGTATCACAAGCGGGATATTACAATTTTCTCTCGGACGAGGTTTTCCAATTCTTCTGCAATTCTCTTTAAACGATTATTTGTGCACACAGCGTTTTCACATCAGTTTCGTTGCATTCGCAGGATTACCGTCTTCTCGTAGACGCTTCTTTCCTTCTCGAAAATATCACTCAACCCTTTCACATTCCATCGCTGTTATTAATGTTAATATTAACACAACGTTCACGCGAATTGACTAGGTTTCATTTTTGTTGTAGTAAGTTCAGACCAATAAATTTTACCAGGAAGATTTTAACTTTCCGGATTCAGTATTGTTGATCAAATTGCTTAGATCTTGAGGAAATTTTTCGAATCGATTTTCGATACTTTGGCTGCCAACATCGCCGGTCTGTGGGTGGTGGAATTAGCCAAGTAATTCTTTCACCTCAATTTTACTTGTAAACAAGTATAAAGAAATATTTCGAAAGAAAGTTTTACTCTCTTGTATCTTAATAATTCTTTATTCTGTATCTAATAGGCTTTCGAATTGCACGTTATACTTAAAAAAAATTCAAAGTAACCCTAACATTTGTCTAAACACATTTTTATGCAACATGAATAAAAGTGAAGGTGGAAGAATTAACCCTTTGCGCTCGAGTGGTGACTCCGAGGCACCGCTGAAATTGTTATAAATTGTTATAATTGTTATAAAGCGTTCCAAGATCATTTTTATACGAAGAAAGTTCCGATTGAAAAAGTTGTTGGAAGCATAACTGTTGCACGAGTCACCGGAAGACTCAATTTCGTACGCATAAAATGCACTTTGTCGGATCAAATGGAAATACTGTGAGTCCGAGAAATTATTTTAGATTTACAGTTAAAGTAGCTTCGAGTGCAAAGGGTTAAATGATTGTACATAGTCTCATAAAAATAAGCGCATATTTATTTATCAGATTTTCAACGATTTCAATCATAACGCATGTCCAAGGAAACGAGTCTGTTGAATAAATTCCCTCTGATGTACCTTGAAAATCTCTTCAACGATCGTTAATTCAAAAATTCGATACACGTCATTGTGACGCATTCCGTGTACCCAGCGTTAATCAGTGACGCGTGATTCGATGTAAGACGCGGTTACGTTTAATCAGGAAAAATCGTCCGCACGGTTGGTCTCGCCGCCGAATTCGATCTCCCTTCGACTTTATGCTAATGCCGGGCCGACTGTATGCACATGTCACTCCGGATCGTAGACGGAATTTGTTAAAGTTCGTAGGCCGTTGCGACACGCACGCACGCACGCACGGACGTATCCTCATTGCGTGCGACGCGTGTGATCAATAAATCGGGTTGTGCAGCACGCACACACGGGACCGCCGGCTGCGTGTGTACACGCACGTTGGTGCCACGCACACTGTTCAATTCCGCCTAAAACTCAGCCCGTACCCCCGAGGACCGTTTCTTTTTCGATCTGACTCTCCGCGGCAACGTGGTAAAACCGAATAGAGGGACCCGCAGGTCAGAACGTTCACGGTGCATAAAATTTCCCTGGCCGACCGGCATTCGTTCGCCTAACCGATTATTCAGGGCGCCTGTATGGGCGCCTGCAGCAACGAACAATTCCTTGTCTAGCCACAGAATTCTCAAAAGATCCGCGGCAAATCGTGTAAGCGAGATGCAGTCGATCCTGTGCGTCGAAAGATTTCTATGCCGCTTTGGAAAGTCTCACGACGAACATCTTCGGGAAAAAGGAAAGCTCTGCTGTGCATAGAGATTCGGTATTAGAGATAGAAGAATCTTCTTTCCAGCGTTGTACAAAATCGAAATTTCGTTGGCGACTGTGATTCTTTATTTTAATCGTTCCAAAATTCCACGACTCTTCGTGCCGCTCTCCTATCATCCCACAGACTTTCCGTTCCGTTTTTGATAAACTCGATACGAAACTTCCTGGACGCGAGAGAGCACGATGTCGGACACGTAACAAATGTACGCACGTGCATTATCTCGCGAAGTAATACATGCTAGCGGTTCGTGCATATTTGTTTGCACGTCTAGACAATTCGCGCACGAAAGAAAAAAGTTCGGGAGAAATGAGACGCGAGAATTGTATGATCTAAGAGTCTCTCTGAAAAATCATATTGCATTTGCTGCTCGACGTGTAAGAAGAATTGTGTGCTTGTGCGGAACGCGTGCACGAACTTTTAATTAAGTTTTACCGTGCTCGTTAATCTTCCAGTTGTTTCTCAATGAAATTTTGACACAGTGAAAAAAAGAAGCACGTACCGTATATTGTAACAGATACTGTCTGTAAAAACTGTCTCTGTTTCGTCGCTAAATTGGAATTCATAGTGCATCATTCTTTTAACCGTAGGACCAATGAACCAGTCAAAAAAACTGGTCTTTCATTTTTCCTTTACAATTTTTCATATTACAAGAATGTTTCTATGAACAATTTTTGCACGAACTTTTCTATTCGAGCGTGCAATACAATTAAACTGCGATTTTTTAAAATAAAGTTGTCTGCATTAACGCTAAATCTACCAAGCAGAGAGTAATATTAACTGGCATGTACTGCTTCACAAAAGTGAGAAGACCGAATTTATTTGGAATTTGTAAAATTTTTATTATAAAACTTGCTCCAATAATATGACTTATTCAAGCGTTTTCCACGAAAGAATCTCAGAACTTTGCAGAATTGCAAAATAAGAAAGCGGTCACTTTGACCGCGGTAGGTTTAGTGTTAATTGCAAGTTCATTCTTTCTTTAGTCATTCGGATAGATTAAAAAGAATACACAGAGATTTGAACGTACTTGTGATCCGTCTTCTATTTTAAATTACAACGATTCAATTATGTCATGAATGCATCAAATTCGTAGGCTAATTGTAAGAGAAATCGTGTTATGATTAAGTAAACCTAATCTCGTCGTTCTAGTGTCAAATTATTGTCCGGAGTCGTAACTTTCTTCAGCATTTATCTCCGAGATGAAATACTGTACGCTGGAAGCCGCTTTCTAAACAGATGAAACAATTTTCTGGTTTATCGAGCCGCAAGATTGGAGCGGCCACGAATAATTGATTTAATTTATGCACGTTAAAAACCGGGAATACTTTCGTCAGCTTCTATTAACCCTTTCGGTGCCAACTAAAACGAAAAAGTATATTGAAACAAGTATCTAAAGACATTATCTGTGTTTGGCTTTATATTAATATTCGTACTGTACGAACGTTATTCGAATTATGTTACCTGTGTTCATGTTACATTTATATTACTTATATTTATATTATTATTATTAATTAATATTCCTATACTATATGAACGTTACTCGAATTATATTACATGTGCTCATGTTATATTTATATTACAAATTGTACATGATGGATCAAATTTATTTCAATTGCTTGCTCGGCAAATTTTACCGAATAATATATCTCTCGCGGTAGCTCGAGCTGCCAAAATTATTGAAAAAGCCGGTCGCAACTATTCCGGCTAAGTGCCCCGGGTGTAAGTGTATTGACAGAAGATAAACCAGTTTCACGGGTCCGCCATGTTCTCGAAATCCGACGATTCGGCCGGATGATTAACGCGAGTCCCTGGCTAGGAACGAAAATCCCTCTTTCCACATGGCGGCCTATGGTTATTTGATCGATACGAGACCCCCTCCTCCCTCTTCCCCCCCGTCTCCACGCTTTTCACCGTGAGCGACCCTTTTATTAATGACTGACTCACACGCATCTCGATAAGCTGATAGTCACGAGCGTTCGGGAACGGTCGCATGGCCGCGTTTACGCACGCACGGCCCTCCTATCTTTCCAGCCGATTTATTAGATCACTGCGAAACTTCTGTCAGCTCCGAGCAACGAACCGCAACGATTGCTGCGGAGTATTTTCGGGAATGTTCTCGCGAAAAGAATCGTCGCACTGTCTTTTCCGCCAGAAAAGGCCGAATACACAATTTTGCGTAACGTTGTGTAACAATCGACGAATCTACAAATTTTTAAATACCGTGCACGATTGGCGAGATACAGACTGTCAAATAATCTTAACGAATTCTCGTGTGCTTTTAATAATACTTTATCGTAAGATCTTTAATATGACAAGCTTACAGCGATCGCGCTGCTTAAATTTTGTGTCGGAAATTCCCAGGACATTCGAACGCTACGGACAACTGACGCTGCATTTACAGACTCGTCGAAGCAGCGCGCTGCTCGACTTCACTGACGCACGTACATCGCATCGCTGCTTCTTTTTTTATTATGTAAATAATACAATTAACACATTCTGCATTTCATTGTTATCTTCTCAATAACTTTTTATTGAGCGAGACTTCAAATATTTATAAGCTAATAGTACGCATATTAACACAAGTGCTGTCCCGCTGTTCGGTATTTTTTCATCGTGTTTTTTCGACCACCCCTTGGACTCGAAGAGTTAAACAAACCATTGCAGAACATTTTACTATTATAATATATTATTATATAATAATGATATAATATATTGTAATATATAATCATATATAATATAATATATTATATTGTAATATAATCGTATAATATATAATAATGTAATATAATCATATAATATATTATATTGTAACATAATCATATATAATATATTATATTATAATATAATCCCATAATATATAATAATGTAATATAATCATATAATATATAATAGTATAACATATTATAACATAATATTTGCAAAATATTTAGAGATAGTAGGTTTTTGAAACTATTATATTTATTATTAAAGAGTAATACGATACAAAAAGACAGTAAAGCAGTATACAATAATTCTCGTAATCGCACGCCGAAGTCGTAAACCATGTTGGTTATATTATAATTCCGTATCGTTATCCGTATACGTATTCCTCGTATCGTAAACCGTAACCCTGATCGTAGCCATGTTCGTGAATCGTAATCGTAATCGTATTCGTGAGCGTGACCATAAATTGCGTGTGGTCGTTCGTTGCGTTTCTGCCTCGTGCCCTGCGAGCGCGTCCTTTTATCGGTGCGCTGGCCGAACGTTATGAGTTTTCTTTCGAATTTGACTGTTTCGTGCCTAACGCCTGCCGATCGTCCAGCATCGTCGCGATGTTTAGATCGCGATATTTAGATCGATATTTCCTCACGTACGTCACGTGAGGAAATATCGAAATCGTTAACCTTCGGCTCCTACAAAAATATATAATTTCAACGAATTGAAATCATTAATCGAATTTCTGATGAAAGATGCCATCGTGACTCGGAATTTTAGGAATCGATCGCTGTCGAAAAATCGAGCAGTCGGATAATAGTAAACAGTCATCCCATATGTGCTCGTTATCAGCGAGCACTAATCCCACCATTACGTTTATTATTTTTCTATAAGGCTCCGTTCATGTTCTCTCGCGAGTCACTGACGTTTTATCTACGAAATGATATGCTGTTCTCAATTTTACGTCGTCATTCAGAGTTTATCAGGTTTTACGTGCGGCCGGTATCTACGTTTATCGTCTGCGATTTTCTGCCTCAGCGTTAGCCCCGGTTCTAAGCACCGCGCTTCCCAGAAAGCTTTTCGCGTTAATCCGTACGTCAATGCCCCGAAATTTCCGACGAGAGAGAGAGAGAGAGAGAGAGAGAGAGAAAGAGAGGGAGAGGGAGGGAGAGAGAGAGAGAGAGAGGGAGGGAGAGAGAGAGAGAGAGAGAGAGAGAGAGAGAGAGATTGCTTCGGAGCCGTTTCCTGCGAGACGCGGAACGTCGAGGCACGGGAACCGTAAAGAGACGACGCTTTATTCGCCGCGAACGCGAGAGGTAATTTATAATTGTTCCGCGATTGCGGAAGGCTGCGGCAATTTTGTCGGATGTCAACAGTCGCGGCTCGAAAATTTCGAAGGCAAATCGGAGCGCGGATCCCCGGCTGTTGACACGAGGGTTAAACTGTCGCAGACAGTCTGCAACCGGCGTTACGCGCAAGAAAACGTTTGAAGAAAGGTTTTCGGCCGCTAATTATAGCAATCGTGACGCTCCCTGATTCGCGGGTGCCGCGATCCATCGGATTCCGACGTATCAACAAAAAACAGCTCGGTTGTTTTCAAATGCGCCGTTATCGCGGCCGGTTATCGATCTTCTAATTCTCGGGCCTCGTAATCCTATTGTTATCGGGCCGTTCTGAAACAAAGAGTCACGCGCCGCCCCGGCCGAAGAATGACGCGCGCGCGCGCGCGCTCTCTCTCTCCGCGAATTTACACCGCGGAATCGTAATTGGAAATCTCGAAAGAAATCGCCTTGTCCCTTCGGTAATGCGTAAACACCGTTAATCCGGCTATCTCGAATTTTTATCGTTCCCACGATCGGCGAGCGATAGCGATCGCCTGGCATTCGTTCGTTTCGAACGTCGCATCGGTCTCTCAACTGGCGTGGCGATTTCTAGCGCAAATATAATGGCTCTTTCTCGCGCTGAATTCGCAGTCCGTCTCGTTCTTCTATTGTCCTAGATTGCTGCATTTATATCTGCGCGAGTGCAGTGTGGGAAATTGTGTAATATAATTGCGGCTAATGCGAGTTTCTTATTAAAATTCATCCTCGTCGTTGCTTTATAGTATTCGCAGAAATTTATGCGTTTATTGCTGATTTATTACGGTTCGAATGCAGTACAACGTTACAAAATACGTTGCGAAACGAGAAACAAGATTGTAAATTATTCCAATCATGCTTTATTATGTTCTTATGAAAAAGGTTCGCGATTCGAGCGTTGAAGGGCAGCGCGTATCTCCTAGATAAAATCCGCGAGCTTCTTCGCGAATTCATTAAAACACCAGGTAGTTTCTTGTGATTCAGCTTAGCACTCTCGAGCTACTTCATTTAATAAGAAATTGTTCCGATGCAACTAAATCACAACTGCATCTTATTTTCGCCAATCAGCTCACTTAGCGTCTTTTTTTCTTCTCTTTTTCATAAAAGACTGCATTTCAACCTTAAGGAGAAGTACGAAGATCGGGGGAGCATGAACAGATAACGTGTATTTGCTAGTTTTGTGACGAAAAAAGTGGGCTTTCTTTCGAAGCACCGGGGAAAATAAGCAGACTTAGAGCAAAGCCACTAATACTAATATTTAAGTATAATATGAATATTTAAGTATAATATGAATATTTAAGTATAATATGAATATTTGAGTATAATATGTATATTTGACATAAAGAAAATATTTACCAGAATAGCTTGCGAAACTCTGCGGCATCAACATTGTCGCTTTCCGTCACAGTCGCGAAGTTTTATTTTCCAGCAGCAACACGACAACCCTATTTTATTCTCGCTTCCATCCACGGGCCCGATACACTTTTATTACGTGCGATCGTTTTATTTTTACACGAGCGACAGCTGACAGACAGCGTGCACACGTACCTTCGCGCGCGCCCGATAGCAGATCGGCCGTCAAGATAAAGGAAACACCGTGGCCGTGCCGGTGGTGGAGGGACGGGTCGCGTTGCAAAAACAGTGCAAATTAACCGAATTATGGAAGCGTCACGTTCGCTAATGATTTATGCGCGACAATGTGCCGGTAATTGGCGGCGGGGGCCACGCGGAGCCGAGCCGAGCCGAGCCGAGCGGCGCGGCCTGTCCACCGATTAATTAATGAATTGACGGGCACGAGATTGCGGCCACGAAATGATGTACATACATTCGTCATTGGGAGACGGTCAATTGTCGGGCCGCACGCGGACTTCGTCGGGCTGTCGAGCCGTGGGAATCGTTGCAGGGTGCATCCCCGGCAATGGGTGCGAGGAGCGCATAAATCTTGCGCCGATGCATCCTGTCGATTGCAGAAAAACCCGTCGCTCGCTTGCTCGCTCGAAACTCCTGCCGGTTGCTTCACTTCCGAAGTTCCCCGATTTTTGGAAGTTGCTCGGAAGTACTCGGACAAGCTGCCACGATTGCACGCTCCGCGATAAATAAATAATGAAATGCAACTTCTAAAAATGTGTTCTTTTTACTGAAGGATGCATTTGTACACAGGAGAAAATGTGTGCAAATATCGCTTATTTACACAGCTGTAGTGGGAAACTCAAGCTTTAAGCTGTTAGTTAAATTCGAAAATTAGTTCAGCCAGGGTTTGTAAATAATTTATTGTAAAATCTGGAGCATTCGTTGCTAAAATGCATACATATTAGATTCACTTTACATTGCGTTCTTCCCGAAATAACTGGTTCTTCATTTCTTTTTAAAGTTGCTCAATATTTTAAAATCGTTTCTACAAGAAATTTTCAGATGAACCTTTTTTATCCAATCATATATTATAACAAAAAATGTACAAACTTTAAATAAGTTCAAACTTGTTATTGTTATACAACAATATACACCGGTCCCGGTAAGAGCTCGCTGGTTCCGGCGTTAATATTGCATTTCCTGCTCTGATTCGCGTCGCCATTCTGTGCACAGAATGCATGAAAAAAAGGAGAAACAAAAGGCACCAGCAGCTGAAGGCTAATAAAGGCGTATCATAATCCGTTGGAGTATCGAGTAACAACAATAAAAAGATAATGCCTAGAAAATGGAAAGCAATGATCGATGAGCGGTTGTAAAGTTTTACAATTTATTACCCGCTCGGCACGAGGAGGTTAGTTTGTTTCCTTTTACGGTTGGAAAGGAATTTTTCGGGCCCCAGTGAAATTGACGAAGTAACACGGTTGTGTCGTAATTCTGGGTCTTCCGTTTCTTCTCGTAAGATGTACCTACAACCCCCGCCCATTATTTTCCAGCGCTCGAATGGCAAACCGCAGCGAGATAACAGAGTTTAAGGGTACCTGGATAGCTAGCTGCGTACCTGCGACTAGAAAACATTTGCCGGAGAAATCGGGGTTGGGTTCCTGGCGTTTTCTCCTCCCTGCGAAGAGGCTCCAGTTGAGCCCCCCCTCCGGGATACCGTGCAGCTGGCCCGATAATTGCGCCGGCGATATTATTAATGGACCCGAGATTTGCTTCGGCCTGTATCCAGGTAGGGCGCCAGTACACCAGCGGCACTATACTTGCGAACTATGCGAGCTTAAGTAAAAAAGAGTACGGGATGCAACAGGCCGTGCAACGATACAATTGAAAGGTCGGCTTTGGACTTCCTGCTCTTAGCCCTATCCTTCAGCTATTGGAGATTCGGTCCTTGGTAGACAAATAGACAAAGCTGCTTTTGGAGCAGGTCTTCGGAAAGAATTTTTTTTCATTTGGGCTTAGCCATTTTTCAAATTCATGGTGCAAAGTACGACGGTAGAGCAATGGCCCAAAAGGTTTCTTGCGCGAATGGGTCGATCGTTGTTTGTTGTAGAAATTGATGAGGATTTGCTGATGCTCGAACATTTACTATTTATTGTAAAAGATGGCGAGGATTCGATCCAGCGTCTACGTAACTGAGAACAGTAAAACGTTCTAATAATATCGAAGTATGTAAGAACAACATAAACGTTGTACAGAGTGTTCCGAAATTATGATATTTCAGTGAGGTCCCTGAGGTTATTTGAAGTAAATTTTTCCTCGGCGAGAATGCAATCCGCGGCTTTGTTTACGAGTTATTAACGAAAAACACTGACCAATGAGGGGCGAGCTCGACTGACGCGGGCGGCCATTGTTCCGGTTACGTTCTCAATTATTATTGGAGCCAACGTGATCTAACCAGTGAACACAATAGTACCTGGACGATTAAATATTCACTCCATCAATAATGCGCGTTTTTCATGACCTTTGATGACGCTCTTCCTGCTTTCTCGGTGTTTATACGATTTGCATATTTCAAACGATGAACCTCGTTGTTTCATAAGTGTTACGGTTCTTAGCAGCGCCGCTATTAACGGTTTCGCCTAATGAATGCCCGTGGCTTCTCACTTCGCACAATTAAATCCACATCCATCCAAATCGAAAGTACTGTTCTGCACGAATCCTCTGTTATTTTCTTTCTGCCATGATACTTGATACAAAGATTAGAAATTCGTGTGCCAACGCATGGAAATTGCTTTCCCATTTCTGTACCGAGAAATGAAAGTTGTTTACTTTGTATTTCTACTAAAAAATTGAAACAGCTTGTCGCATTCTTTTACCAAAAAGTAGAAATTGCTTGATTCCTTCTTGCACTAAGGGATAGTTATTGCTTGCATTGTTCTTGCAGCAAAAAATAGAAATTAGAAAACTAGCTTGCCTTATTCTTTTATTAAAAAATAAAGCTAGCTTCTCTTATTCTTCTGTTCAGAAATAGAAATAACTTGTCACATTCTTCAACGAAAAAATAGAAATTGCCTGGTCCATTCTTGCATCAAAAAGTACGAATAGCTTGTCCCATTAATATACCAAAAAATAGAAATTGCTTGATTCATTCTTTTATTAACAAATAGTTACTGCTTGCATTGTTCTTGCAGCAAAAAATAGAAATTAGAAAACTAGCTTGCCTTATTCTTCTATTAAAAAATAAAGCTAGCTTCTCTTATTCTTCCATTAAGAAATAGAAATAACTTGTCACATTCTTTAACGAAAAAATAGAAATTGCCTGGTCCATTCCTGCACCAAAAAGTACGAATAGCTTGTTCCATTAATATACCAAACAATAGAAATTGCTTGATCCATTCTTGTACTAAGAAATAGTTATTGCTCGCATTGTTCTCGTAGCAAAAAATAGAAATTGCTATAGCCTTATTCCTGCATCAAAAAATAGAACTAACTTGCCCCATTCGTGTATCGAACAATAAAACTGGCTCGTCACATTCTTGTACCAAGTAATAAGAACTGCTCGCCACCTGGAGCAAGTGCATTTGCAAGGATGCACAAAGGATGCGTCCTTCGGGACGACCTCAATGCATTCTATTTATTCGTTTGAGACTCGTGCGAATTTTTAGAATCCGGGGATTTCGACGGGGGAAGGAAGACGAATTTTGGAACGGTTTCTAAGAAGGGTCTCGGTTAGAGGGTGTTTATTTTCGGGCAGAAACGGAATGCTCAGGGAGCTGCACATTTTCATTACGGTTCCTTCTGTCTACGTCTCTCTTTCTCTCTCTCTTTTTTTCTCTCTCTCTCTCTCTCTCTCTGTGGAAATGCTCACGTTCTTCCTCCTCCTTCTCCTTCTTCTCTATCATCTTCTTCTTTGCTCTCCTCATCCCCGGCCGTAACTCGAGAATACGAGCATACATATAGTCGGCCGTCTTCACTCTGGATATATATTTTCCCGGTGGCCTGCGTTCCGCCCCGTCCATTCGAAACGCGCACTCGAACGATCGGTGAAAAGGACTCGAGGTAATACGAGCCACATTATGGGATTTTCCCTCGCGGAACACGTGCGCCCGCAAACTGCACACGCCGCGGCGCACCCACCACGTGAAAATCCGTTTTCACTCTCAGGTTCTCGGTAAAAACTTTCACCGAGATGGACTTCGACCAAAACGCAACGAAGAACCGTGAACCTACGTCCTCAATCACTCATAAACGCGCCCCTTGCAATTTACTCCCAGCCAATACTGTCTAAGCCAACAATACTATTTTCTCGAAGTTGTAGTTGACACAGGAACATGCGGGTTCCTTGTTCAAACGATTTGTTAGCATTGAATTGTAGGCTCTACTTCATCAACAATATTCCGGAGGTTTAGGCTCTCGGGGTTTCCAATATGGCTGAGGAAAATTAATTTCTCTCTGTCGATGTTATATAAATTGTGCGAACCGTTGCACTTCAACAATGTTTCTTACATTGCAGACGATCTTGTATTTCTTGTCAGTGTCTCTAACATTGCTGTGCAAATTTGATTTTCCGGTGCCAAATCACTATAAATACATTGAGAGAAGTACTGCACTTTGATGTTAGGTTGAATAAATTCGGAGGAGTATTGCATCTTTACAGTCTGGTCGCATAAATTCAGAGAAGTACTGCACTTTTAGTGTTTGGTTAAACAAAATTGGAGAAGTGTTGCACTTCTAGAGTTTGATTAAATAAATTTTAAAAAGTGTTGCATCTTCATTGTTTGATTAAATCAATTCAGAAAAGTGTGTTGAATTTTAGTAAAATAAATTGAGAAAAGTATTGCATTTTTAGAGATTGGTTAAATAAATCGCAAGAACTACCGGATTTTAAGAGTTTCTTTAGCAGCGAACTGCAAATTTTTGTTCGCTATAAATTTTCCGCACATTTAGATTATCCGAGCTCCTAACAGCACAGAGCAAAACTGATTTACGTCCGCCAGTCCGGTTAGAATCAAATGAATCGAGAGAGCTATCACAGTTCTTACAGTTTATTTTGGAATCTGACCGTTCTCTCAGCCGAAGAAGAAAATTCTATCTTTCCCTCTGGCGAATGCATTCGAATGTTTGGGCTCCTTTCTGGCTCGGAATGCCTGGCGATCCTTTGTACAGTAGCGATGGAATTAGCTGGCCTTGGAATTTTCTATTCTCTAACGTTGATAATGTATGAGTTATGGAGGATTATGTGTTAATCTTGCGACAAAGATTCAGTGCGCGAGTCTTCCTATACATATATTCAGCCTGTTATTCTGCCAGGGAACCGTGACTTCCTGATTTTCTTCGAGCAAGATTGATTAGGGAATCTCGCATAAAGATGCTTCACGTTGGGTACAAAGAGGCAGGACTTCGTTTCATTGGTTGCTATATTTATGAACATTCGTATTTGGCAACGAAATTTTGGGGAACGTTGCTTCATAATATGCATTTTGAAGTAATCAGAAAAATGTTTCCTGAAATGTTTCGAAATATTTAAAAATAAATACTCTGCAGATATTTTCTGGATGGAGTTCTGTTGCTGCAAATCATTGTCATAGCTCCACTGATCTTGTACTTCATTGGCCACGGTGCTTACAAAATATTACTATTTTTTAAACAAAACTTTTGGATATGTTGTTTCAAGACGTGTACCGTAAAGTAGGCTACTATGATAATTCATAGAAATTACAATAATTGTTACAAAAATGCTGCAAAGACGATCATCTTCTAACTCTTGTTCTGTTGATTCAAATATGTATGCAGTCGTCATGGTTTCACGGATCTTTCGCATAATGAGCAACTGTACTCAACAATCTCAATATTTCTAAATGAACTTTCAGATAAAACTGCTTGAATATGTATACTGTAAACTGACTGCAACGATATTTCATAAAAATGTGATAATCTTCTGGCTCACGTTCTGCTCCAAATGGTCGTCACAGTTTCATCGTCTTTCGCATTATCAGTCACGGTTTTTACAAATCTTGATATCTTCCGATGAAATTTCAGATAAACCTACCTCAAGATCTCGGCTATGAAGTGACCACAAAGATATTTCACAAAAAGTCCTATAGCCTTCGAAAATATTTCCTCAAACGCGATCGTCTCGCGTTGCTCCAAATAGTTGTCATAGTCGCGTAGATCCACGATCGAACAATGAACCGATCGAACGGCAACGGTAATGGAGACATCGGGGAATGTCATCGTCATGTAGCGGTATAATAACCTCGCGGTAGTAAGTGGATGATGGAGGAGGAAGTATCCTTCGGGAGTAGCCGAGTGGAGAGAAAGAGAAAGAGTGAGAGAGAGAGAGAGAGAGCGAGAGAGAGAGAGAGAGAGAGAGAGCGAGAGAGAGAGAGAGAGAGAGAGAGAGAGAGAGAGAGAGGAGGGTAGACAGAAGGGGGCTTTAAACGGCCACACCTCGAATTCGCGGCATTCCAGCTACGTATCCAATCTCGGCTCGTCTTGATCTATCCGAGGCTGGTATCTCGTTTTGCACGGCGCGGCGCGGCGTATCGATATGGCGGGCACGCGCTCCGGCATTTCCTGCTCGCGCGCTAATATCGCGACGCGTTATCCCTGTCCCGGTCGTTATGGCCGCCGCCGCGAACGCGAACGCTCCGATTTATCGTGCCCGCGAGTCGCAACGGACTCGGCCCGACCCGGCCCGGCCCTCGGTTTTCTATCCGCCACGCCGCAAATGTAACGACCTGTTGTGCCCGACAAACCATCGGCATCGTCCGGCTCGCCTAAATGCACGGCCGCGCGTTAATGTTTTTCGGAGACTCGGCGCGACGCCGAACGGATTTAACCCTGCATTAGTCATGCAGGCTGCGGTAAACCCCACCGGATTTAATTCAATTAAATTGATGTGGATTTGATTAAATTTAATCTTCCGTCGATAACAATTAGTCGGCCGGGCAACACCGACCGGAAACGGCCCATCGCGTTCGGTATCCCGAACATTTTAAACCCGCGGTCCGTGAACCCGCCTCTATAAAATATGGCCGACGTACCCTTCGTTCGAGCATGCCAGGATTCTTTTAATCGCTCTCCGATGCTGCCACGCGAACGCATGCGGGTAACACGGTTCTCGATAAATTTGTCTTCCTTCTGCGGGAAAATAAATATTGTCGGCACACAAATTGTCGCAAGCCGCAGCCGCTTCACGGTTGTTAGTCCGTTTCTTGGGCATTTTAACAAAGTGAAAATAGCGCGGCGGTGTTTCGCGACTCATGAATGTTCGAAAATTTGTAATTGCTCCTATAAATGCATCAAATTCCCTGTTCACCGATTAGCTGTGGCTCTGCAGTTGTGCTTCGACACTGAAGCTACGTTTAAAAGCGAATAATGAGACTGAATTAGTTTGTACTTTTCGCCATTTTTATGATAACCGGACTGTGGATCTTTTCGTGAAATAAAAATATCGTTCAGCAAATTATACGAAACAGGAGTTATATAAACGTGTACTTTTTCTGTCGGTAGTTTCAATCTATTAAAAATAATGCAACAATATTCTTAATTTCTTCCAATGTTTCCACTATTTTCTGTTTCTCTTATCAATGTTCCCAATAAATCCACAAAATCTGCAGTCTAATAATAATAATAATAATAATAGACGATCGAATTCAGAAATAGACGAGTGTCTGTAATACCGATTGTTGGAAAAAGCTTCCAGTTTTGTAGATTATCTTTATCTTATTATGACATATAATATATAATATATATATATATTTTATTATTTTATTATATATATATTATAATATATAATATATATATTTTATTATAATTATTTCATAAAGACCCGGGTAACGCAAGATTACTCTTGAGCATCGGTTTTCAATGATCGTAACAAGTGTCCAGTTCCCTCCCATTATTCTAAACCGGTAACACCGTGGATTCTACGAGACGAGCCCGACGTCTGTCGTGACTCAAAGCCCCGGCAGTATTCCCGTGAATTCGTGTTCCCTGTGACCAATCAACGCAGGAATTTTATAGAAACTTATTACCCCATTAACGGTCCTTCTAATAGAAGAGAACCATTAAACCCACGGCGTAGTCGTGTCAAAAGTTTTCTTTCGCCGCGCTTTATTTTATTGAGTAGCATTCGCTATAAAATCTCGAAACTAGGTCCCGCTATCAGCGAGGATGTAAAATATGATTCTAGAAAAGTTTAATGAGACCGCCGTACACCGAAATGGAGCACAAATAATTCGTATCGCCGCGGCTTTTATTGCGTCGTTATAAAATAATATTATCCTCTTCCGTTAATCGTGAAACCTGGTCTCCCGTGCTATTAACCGGACTTTTTATTATCTCCAGGAAAGTCGCAGGTATCTATACTGCCTCGATAATGTGTACGGTACTTAATTTGCGCAATATTATTGTCAACGTCGGGAGAGCGGGGCTCGCCCGTGGCGGACGAACTGTTTTCTTCGGTTGTCGCGTCGTTACGGAAAAATCGCGTCGGCGCTGCTTAATAATCACGGGCGATTACGTTTTACGAGGAGATTACACGGTGGATCGGATCGCCTCGGCCTGGATCCACCGCGGCGAATCGTCGCCGACGATGGCCGGCCGTTTAATTGCGTTTTAGGCGGCCGGGATAATTTACGGAGCCGGACGCGCGGCGTGCACGGTTAATAAAATTTTTCAAACGGGAGGGGGATTTCCTGGGACTCTCTCGGTGCCGTGATTACGCGCCAAGCGTCGCCACCGGCTTGCTCAACCGACGAAATCGGCCAGTCACTTCACCTTGAACACTGTAATTACCGCGACAAATAGCTGCGCGACGCCATCGATCAACGAGAATTCCGATTGTTCGCCATTCAACGGATTTTGTGGCCATGAGACGATCCGGGTTACTCCCCGGAGCTTTTAACGTCGTTAAACTCACGAGTCCACGATATTTTCGATGCACAGATTGTATATGATGCTCCGAGTGGGCGTGGCTTTGTTGCTCTCGGTTTCCGCGTAATCAAATTAGTGTTTCAGAAGCTAATTTAGTACCGTGTGTCTTACAGACCTAATATCTTTAAAAAATTTAGCTGCGGAGGCTACAACAGAGAGAAATTTTATTTATATCCATTTTTACTTGCTGCAGGTTGCTCCGAGTGGGCGTGGCTTGGATGCCGTTGTTGTATGTGTAGACAAATCAGTACTTCATAAGTTATGCTCTGTTACCATGTTCCATTCAGATTTCGTGTTCTTAAAAAATGCAGCCCTTGATACTACAAAAATATGCAATTTTATTTGCGTATGATTCACGATATTCTAAGTGGGCGTGGCTTGGATGCCGTTGTTTTCTGTGTAGACAAATCAGTACTTCATAAGTAATGCTCTGTTACCACGTTTCATTCAGACTTCGTGTTTTTCAAAAAATCCAGCGGTTTATGCTGCAAAAATAAGCAATTTTATTCGCGTCGAGCTTTACTTGATTGACGATGCTCCAAGTGGGCGTGGCCTCTTCGCTCCCGCTTCTACGGTGCCGGCACAGTATTTCTAGCTTGCAGAATCTCGTGTGTCGACCGTCGACAATAAATGATTCTCGTTGCTTCGTTTTATTCTCTGCCAGGCAATGTTTCAAGCAGTGAATCACACACAGAAACACAATTGAATATCACGGATCACGGTCGATGGATTGCAGCGTACGCGAGAGGGATCTTAATTACCTTCGATAAAGGGAAATTATCTATCCATTAGCGCGTTATTTGCGCGCGAACGGGATCCCGAGGAAATTTATTAATTGTTTCTGGTCGGTATCGGTCGGCGGGAGAACGAACGATTCGTCTGGCTTCACCTTTGAGATTCCGTCGACGACAGATAAAATCTAGCAAACATACACAATGGCGCGCACGGTAACGAACAAATGGATTTTTGGAGCGAGAGAAACAAGAAGAAAGAGAGAACAGAGGATTTTCGTCTTTGAATCGTATCGCGTTCACGTATCGCTGGTCTCGATGAAAAATCGTGTCGTAGATGCTGTCGACGCGACGCGTAATCGATCTTAATCCCGATCTCCCGTATCTGCAGTCCCCCCTCCCCTCCCCTGCCCGCCCCCTCGCCCCTTGCCGGCCGATGTCCCGCCGCGCGGATCCAGCGGTTTCGCGATAAAAACGCAATATTCTGCAGCCGACTGCAAGATAACGCGTTCCATATTGCAGTGAGCCGACCAGATAACAGCACTCGGTGTTATTTACGTACGCGGTAGAGCATTGTGCTGCATCACCGGCTTTTTCTCTTTCTACAGCGAGACCCGCCGATCGGATTTCTCTCTCTCTCTTTCGCTCTCTCTATCGTCGCTCGCATACCGCCAAGCTTCATTCCACCGCCCCATGTACCATCGATTACGCGTCGCGATAAAGTCGCCGGAAAAAATCGACCGTTTTTACGGGAACGTTTACTCCCATCCCATCGACCAGTCGGCGCACTCTTCGCCGATTTTTTCACCGACGAGCCGCATGCTTCGACGACAATGTGCAGGTCTTTTTGTGCACCGCGGAGAGCCTCTCGCACACACGACGCCGCACGAAAATATTTGATCGTTTACGCGGCTCCCTGTTTACCGAAGATATTAAATAAAAGACGCTGCGTCGCCGTGGCGCCGTTCCGTGCATTCTTTAATTGCTGGAAACGCTAGCCAGTCGCAATTCTAACCCTTTTAATGGTTCAAGTGGAGAGAGCCGCGTTGCTCGATTTTTCCTGTTTATGGATATTTTTTTCGCACACTTTTGCGTCGCGAGCGACGTTGTAACTGCGGGGAATCTAATCTGAATAGCGTTATTACAATGTGGATATAATGCAAAACGTTAGAATTAATATAGAAAGTTATTAATAAGAAAATTCTTTTTACCGTATTTTCCTATTTCAGTCAACGCTCGATAAGACAAATGTTAACAACATTTATTAACGCCCGATTTTATTTGGGCTCACGGTATAAGCATCGTTATTTCACTATTTTTGTTCCTGACGATTAATTTTCATTTTCACGTGCCCAATTAAAGTTTCTACAAAGACTAACGTGTCTAGAAATTGTACGTCAAAGAATATGTTGAATAAATCGATCGATCAAATTATAAATTAACTTAAACATACTACATAGCTCTGTGAACAACCTATTTTTGACGCGTCGAAAGCACCCAGCGTCCTGTTGCTTTTTCATTTCTGATTACGTGGACTAATAATATTCACTGGTGTTTTTTTTTTTTTAATGGTCAAAAAATAGATAAAAATGTAAGAAACTTAAACATACTCTGTTACATTTTTGTCTATTTTTTGACTACTTAAAATATAGACAAAAATGTAACAAACTTGAACATATTCTGTTACATTTTTGTCTATTTTTGACTATCTAAAAAAAAATCACCAGTGGATATTATTAGTCCACGTAATCAGAAATGAAAAAGCAACAGAACGCTACGTGTCTTCGACGCGCCGAAAATAGGTTGTCCACGGAGCTATGGTAACAATTTTAATTGTCGAAACCCGGTGACAAAGTTCGAGACATTGTATCCGCGTAGAAAAATGTGAGACAGCAGGAACTCGTAGAGAACGTGGCAGAACGAGTGTCCTCGAGTGGCCCTCAGTTTTGAGGCTCGAGTCGCAGTAGCTTTAGCCATCGAGGCCTCATTAACGCCTCGATTACTAAATGTCTCCTAATTGGACGCCGGTGGATCCGCGTCGCGACGTGTACGCGCGTGGTTATCAAAGGGTCGTCAACCTAACGTTCCGTGCGGAACGATCGAGGAAATACCTGTAAACACGACCTGCACACTCACGCGCGCACCTTGCCGTGCATCGGGCGTGTGCGCGCGCGCGTCCGTGTATCTCTGTGTTGCGCCGATACCCGTGCCCCGATAAGGCTAATCACTCGCTGATCGTTCATTTACGCTTGGAATCTGAAAGAGAAAGGAAAATCGAAATTTCGAGAGCCGTTCGATCGACGACGCGCGCGCGCGCGCTCTCGTTACTGTGCCGGCACAGCGAGCAGGTAAACACGCGATCAGGGAAGTGGAAATCATGCTAACTATCTGTTCAATTTGTTGGAAACGATCTGCGAAGTCGAGGGAAACCGAAAACAGTGTTTGTCCCGACGATTTGGTCAAGCTACGCCGCGCTCTGGATTTTAATGTTTCCGTCGTGTTTGCCTGGAACCGGAACATCAATCATTTCGTACTTTAATGGTAACGGCGAATTTCTGTGTTTAATTATTCAACAGCTCGTAATGGAATCGGCTGGAAATAGCCTTTGAGGAAATTGTTAATCTCGCGGTTCAAGTAATGTGTGAAACTCGTTTTAATCTAGTTTGTTATTATGCAAAGTGCGAAATACTCGAGCGCCTGACTTTAAATGTTAGATTTGCAATGCTGCAGCAACGGCGACGTTCGTTGCTGACATATATATTTTCTGGCTGTAACGGTCTTGCAACATTGAGATAAGCACGGAGTGCTACAATGTTTCCGTAATTCCCTCGGGGATCTTTTCATCTTCATTCCTGGAAATTTCGATGACGGAAGAATCGAATTTCGAAACTCGATTCTGAAGAAATTAGTAACATTCGTAGTTAGTAGAATTATGTATGACGTTTTTGTCATCAGTCTGACTTGTCATATTGCAATCGACTAAATTTATTTCAAATTTTTCAAATTTTGTATTATTTTATATTTTATACAAGGGATTAGTTATTAGCTTGCAAATAAATATGATCAAATAGCTCATTGATAATCTAACAAAATTCTTTGAATACAAAGAGGTAAGAAAGTTATTTTCTCTGAAAATGAGGACAAATTTCAACGACAGTTGTATGCGAATGTAGCAAATTTTGTTATAGTGAATTTAAAGTAACGAAGCTACTAATAACTATGGTAATTTGCAGATTACAACTGTTCGTTCCATAAAATCTGTACAAATACGATCTCACGCCAAATTCTATTTAAATAATTTTATATTATAATAATTTCATATTATAATATAATTTTATATATAATATTATATTATTTTATGATACTACATCATAATTTTATTTAATAATTTTATATTATATTCGAAACAATAGGTACTCCATCGCGAACAAATTACGATGAAGTTATGACCAATTACTTCCAGTCATCGTTTCAGTAAATATTACCGATATTTCCGAATTAATAAGTGCAAGTCAATTTACATTGAAACACTGCAAACTTGATGAGTCAACGCATCTTAAGCGGGAAACGGCTAAACGCGTTTCGTGCTTAGCGGGAGCCGACAAAACTCGTTTCCTACGAATCAGGTGGAGTCATTATTAAGCATCATTTATTGCTAGATGTTCTACTATGTAGCCAGTTCTAACCGATCCTATTTCTATAAATTTTTTATTATTAAAAAGTCATCGAATATTTCTTGCCAAATCAAACGTAATTAACGTATATTAACGACTCGTTTAAAGTTGTATGGGGGCTGTCGCGGCAACCGTAAACCAGTCAAGGGTTAAGAAAGCAATTTAACCCGGAAAATGCGTCCAACTTCGAAAGGAAGCTGTCGTACGCGAATGTTGGAAATTCAGCAACGTTGCATCGGCAATGACTGGGTTCGCGTCGCAGGGACCACGCGAAATAGCGATCGTGTTCGTCGAATTTCCCGCGACGCAGTTGTCGGCGCCCATTTCGCGCGTCGGGCGCAATTATGCCGTCAGAACCGCGGGCCCTGGTGACGTTGTCATAATTGACCGACGATTGCCCGGGTGGCATAATAATCAGCCCGCCGCGCCGTGCCGCCGCCGCCGTGATGACTTTCACCGCGTGTGCGTATATGTGTTTGTGTATGCATGTATGTCTCTCTCTCTCTCTCTCTGTCTCTCTGAGAGAGCCGATGAACGGGCGTGTACCGGCTCAATGTAAACCCGTGTACGAAACCGTCGGTCATTTAGCGACGATGACACTTTCTTGGGACAACCGGCGCGGCGTCGTACGCTTTCTACGTGTACGACTTGTTGTTACCGCGATACTTTCGCCTGTTGGCACGCAACGCGCGTCGTGTCTCTTGCTCTCGGACCTACGTCCGATACTGGCAAATACGTTACAGCGCTCACCGAGAGCCGTTAATGTGTTAATTTGACATACTTCGCGGCTGACCTCGCGGAAACGGCTTTACCGATTTATTGGGAAACGGGTCTCCGAGCTTCGACTCGCTACTTCGGCACTTGCTGGCCTCCGTTACGAGCTCCGTTCCGAGCTGCTCGGCTCTGTTTTAGACTAAGTAGAATCGTGCGAATTCGTGCGATTTTGTTCGGAGCTTGTGTTGGGTATTTTAGGATCCTCGAGCGATGCGTTTAACACTAAACCTACCGAGCAGTAATACTAACTGGGATGTACCGCTTCACGAAAGTGAGAAGACCGAATTTATTTCGAATTTGTAAAATTTTTATTGTAAAACTTGCTCCAATGATATAACTTATTTAAGCGTTTTCCACGAAAGAGTCTCGGAACTTTGCAGAATTGCAAAATAAGAAAGCGGTCATTTTGACCGGTTGGTTTAGTGTTAAGCAGTGCAAATTTAGGAGTAGATTTAGAGAGATCAATTCTACGCACGAAATGGTATTTTAGGAAATGTTCTGAACACGTTTGGCTTTTTTTTCTAATAAGAACGTGTACTTTGAAGTATGTTCAGGAAACAGGGGACATTCTTGCTTTTTATGGTGTATAGTAACTCTGGTAAACACTTTCGGTGTGTCACACAGGATACGTACGAAGACGTATTTTTGTAGAAAATGTGCGACTAAAATGAACGCTGGTAAATCGTCGAAACGTTGTCGAATTGTCAAATGTTTAGTCGAATTGTCAGAACATTTGTAACGTCGTCAAATATTTTAATCATTGTTTGAATGTTTTGTAGACATCTTATATCGTCAGACATTTTGTACTGTTACACATTTTTAACATTGTTGGGCATTTTTAACAGCGTTAGACATTTTATATCGTTAGACATTTAAAACCGTTAGGCATCTTACATCGTTAGATATTTTACATCGTTAGACATTTTACATCGTAGAAATTTTACGTCGTTAGACATTTTATATCGTTAGAAATTTTATATCGTTAGATATGTTACATCGTTAGACGTTTTGAACATCGTTGAACACTTTATGTTCGACATTTTAAACATCGTTAAACATTTTATATCGTTTTGGACACTTTAACCCTTTGCACTCGAGTGGCGAGTCTGAGACACCGCTGAAATTATTGTATCACGTTCTAATATCACTTTTATATCATCGAAATTTAGATTATAAATATTATTAAAAGCATAACTGTTCTCTATAAATCAGAAAACTCAATTTCGTATGCATAAAATGCACTTTGTCACGTGAAATGGAATTACTGTAAGACAGGAAAATTATTTTAGATTTACCGTTAAAATGGCTTCGAGTGCAAAGAGTTAATATCAGACACTTTGTATCGTCAGACAGTAATCTACTTATTGCACGTTCTCGATCATTGGTTCTAATCGATTGCTAATCGATCTCAACCTGCGTGCTTAAAAATAGTTGTACGAACCGTACTGCCCCTTGATTTTCGCTCGTTCGCTCATTCAATCGCTCGTTCGAACTTCGTATCGCTTATAAATGCATCGAATCAAAAATCAAACTCTATTTATAACGCAGGATCATAACGAGTGACTTCTTCACCCAAGAAATCCACGGCGGTTGATCTTTCTGGAAATCCTTGTGTATCACTGCTGCACGATCGGTTCCCAGAGTGTGAAACAGTGTTTGCTTTATGAGTAAAACTCTATTTCCAACGACACCTCGTTGCAACCGTTCGAAGACCGCGAACATATGTTAATGAGGAAGTAAGTGCGACCGCGCTCGGTGAATGGAAATCTCGTCGATCCTCGAGATCGAAAGCGATCGAAGATCGACGACAGACAACACAGGATGTCGGGCGCGGATCGCATAATTTCGACGAGTGCCACGAGGTCGTCGTCGTCGTAGCCGCGCAGGGAACGCATTTAAACCGTCGGGAAAATATTCACTGCGAGGCTGGAGTAACGCGATAGGCGTTGTTGACTAGCGATTATAACGCGTCGCGCGAAATTTAATGCGTATGCAAATGATTCCAGCGGTGTTGTTGAACACCTTTCGAATCGATTTTGCATTTGCATACATTCCGGCAAAGAGTAACGGAGTATTTTCGTATAATCTTGGAAATGGACTTAATTAACCGGCACACGGTGGGCTTCATTTTAATTAAACCGTGCCATCAACCGAGCACGCTCGACACGTGGAAATAAAATGATTGCTTGTTAATTATTAACAACTCCTTCTGCATGCCCGCCGCCGCCGTCGTCGCCGCCGCTGGAAATGAAAAATTATAAACGCGGTGCAGAACCAATTACGGAATATATCTTAACCTCCGCGAAAATTAGTTTCATGGCTTTCAGCGGACCAAATTCGCGTTGCTATCGATCCGTCGCCGTTCGAATTTCCTAGGCGATACCGTCGGGTCGCAAGTAATTTCGTAAATGGAAACAGCGAAATCGAAGATAATTATCGTGATTACTTCCTGAATCTTTCTATATCCTATATAAATCCTGATGCAATTCGGTTTACGCAACAAGCGTGCAGAAATCGTTAAGAAATTGATTGGACTGGCCGGATTGACCGCAACTTTCTTCCGAACATTAAAATTCGCTGTTTTAACGATCGGCCCCGTATTGTTCGCAAAAATCGAATGCGAGAAACGCTTGGCCTATGAATGAAAACAATGAAGTGCTGCGGCGGGGGAGGCAGGTGGAGGAGCACGACCGGTGGTAAACGCGGCCAGAGAAACGCAATAAACCATTGAACAGCGCCGCGCGAGACCGGAGTAATGCGATAGGCGTTGTTGATTCGCGATTACAACGCGTTGCGCCGCACTGCAATGAGGTTTACGATTGCTCTGCGGAATATAAAACGATCGTCGATTCGAGGAAGTTGCGCGCTATGGCGTCCCCCGGTTCGCCGTGGAGCGGTTCTTCTTTTTCTCCTTTTTCGTCGCGATTGAAATATTTAAACGCCGCATCTTTTGATTTATCGTTGTTCATGCATCTCCGCGCCGCTTCGACGAACGCGTTTATAGAAAACGATCGGCGGATCGACGGAACAGCGCATCGATCACGGAAACGTTTATGCACGCTGCACAATTTTAATTACGCTCCTCGCTTTCTCTAGCGCTGATGCTAAATATCAATTTGTTCTTTGTCTTTTTTCTTTCTTTAAGTTTCGAGTGTGCGGATTGTTATGTAAAAGCGATATTTCGAAATTCGATTGTTTATTGACCGAAGGCAGTGTTTAAAAGGTTTGACTTTGTCAGAGAAGAAAGTTATCTTAAAACTTCTTCTATGTTTAAATGAAATAAATATATGATAAAATATAAAATTATTTATTTCAGTAAAGTAAATTGCATTCTGCATAGAGTATTCTACAATGTAGCGTTACGATTTTTTCGATATGCCAATTATTTAATCTTTTATATGCATTTAAAGCTGTTCTGCTCTTCAAACAGCTATCACCTCTGCAATTATTAAAATTGCTGAAAATTCCTTAAATTACCAAATTTTAGGCAATAGTTTCTAGTTGATCCCAGTATTTGCTAATCAAGACGGCCAGCAATCAATTTTCTATGAAAAATGGGTTTCGAAAACAACGAGTAACTTTGCGTGTCATTTTGTACGATTTTTACTTTTTTAACATTGAAAAACAACGCTGAAACTTACACTTATATTCCCTCAGAAAGATTAAATCTTTTATGTAGTAATTATCTGTGAAAAGTATTTCCAAACATAACCTATTTCTGAACGCCTCGGGGTGGTGCCCTTCCCCCACCCACCCTTAAGCAACGTTTATCGTTTAGGACTCGTTGGTCTGTTCGAATCTCTTCCTTACGTAAAATTGCACCACATAAAGATGCAAATACGAATGGCATAATTAGTATGCAAATGGGCGTGTGTGGAAGGCAAGGCACAGTCATCAGGCTGCCATTAAACCTAACTTCAACTTCGAGCAAATATTCCGTAAAATGTGAAACGATAATGTGAGGGCAACGATGATGAACAAACAGACGTGTACCGGGAGAGACAGGAAAAGTGTTTTAGCGTTAATCGCTTGATCGGCCCTGCCCTCTCATCCGACTGCAATGCCAAAATGGCGTCGGTGATCCGAATGCCACTATTCCCACAAGATTCACAAAACGAAAATACCATATTCTCCGTGACTAGATTGCGGATTTCCAGGCAAAACAAGAACCGTTTGTATTTTAATTGGAAGATACAGAAACCACGTGGACATTCATCTGTTTGCTTAATCATTTGAATAAGTTGTCAGTAATGCAACAGTATTTTGAAACTCCTCAAATGTGTTCACAGTTTCGCATTTCATTGACACTAATGCAACAGTATGTATTTTTAAACTCCTCAAATGTGTTCACAGTTTCGCATTTCATTGACAGTAATGCAACAGTATGTATTTTTAAACTCCTCAAATGTGTTCACAGTTTTGCATTTCACCTTCTGATTTTTGTCGTACATGCTTGAAATCCGCAGTTCATTTCACAACCGGCCGAATGATTATTTTTCCCTCTACTTCTGGTTAGTTAACTTGACAGTGTACGAATGTTATTACTGCTTCATTATTTTTATTGCTTCGTTTGTAATCGTAAAGATGTAGCGATTAACGAGAAGATCTGGCAACACTGGCAACACATGTTAACGTATAAATCACATTTTTTAACACAAAGGGGGATATAAGTGTGCGAATAATTGCAAGTTTCAGTTCTGTGTTAGTGGATAGAAAAAGTCTTGGTTTAAGTTTGATCGACATAGTAATCCACAGGTGCTGGATTTTCATGTATTAGGATTGTTGTTATTTATTTGTTATTTGTTATTTAGGATTGTTGTTATACTTGATTAATATAGTTTGGTCATGTTTTACTGTGTGCTGAATTCACAGTGTGAACTTTCAACCTCATTTTATATTGAACCGTTCTAATTTTATTTGTTCCGAGACTGTATTCTCCAATCCATGTAAAAGTGTTTCATTAATTCATGACATATATTACAATAGAAACATTTATTGTATTACAATACATAAACTTACAAAATATTGCATTAGATAAACTTACAAAATACGAAATTTCTTGTTTGAGTTTAATGACTTGGCCATCCTCCGTATTGATCGGTGAAATTGTTTTTGTATATAATTATTTATTACCAATGAAAGTGTCCGAGAAAGAGCACAAACATTGCTACACTCTTTTTTACAATTACTAACCGTCTCGATACCTTTGCTTCGTCCTTTTCTAGTTCATACTTCACCCTTCTCTACTTTATATTTCATTTCCTCTTTACTTTATATTTCAGCCACTTTTTGCTTCACATTTTACTCTCTTTTCACTTCATACTTTACACACTCTTTTCCCTTCATATTTTACTCCCTTCTACTTTACATTTCGCTCCCTTGTACTTTATAGCGCGACTCTCTCTCTCTCTCTCTCTCTCTCTCTCTCTCTCTCTCTCTCTCTCTCTCTCTCTCTGCCTGTATAAACTCTCCCGATGCTTTATACTTCGCTCTCTCGTGCTCCAGCTACTCGTTCTTGCCACAAAAGCCCAAAGTCGAGTAATTAGATACTTTCGGCGCCGATTTTTTCTCAATTAAACCGGCGCACAAAAGGCAGACACGGCTAAGCATCGTAAAAAGATCGAAGTTATTCGAGCCGGAGGCACAAAAGCAACGATCGCTAATGATGTCGGCTTTCAGCCGGCTCCCGTCGATCTCCTCGCCTCCATAAATCACTGCCGTGCGCCGGACGTATGCAGATCAACGTGTTTTTACGTCGAATAAGTCTCCTTTGTGTCTCGATGTATCATAAAGCTAGGAGGCTGACAATTAACGCCGAGTTCCAGCCGATCTCTACGTCGATCGACCATCTGTGATCCCGTGGATCACGAGTCGGTGGGGCTCCAGTCGATCGACTTCGCACTGTTTGCAAAACGCAAGGCGTGTTTGCGGGGGCCGGAGGGGCGGACGGGCGGAACTGTTCGAGCGTAAGCTCATCCATCGATCGTTCGTCAAAATATATTCAGGGACACGGGATTCATTCACACGGCATAATGGAATATGAGCGCACGTGGAACGCTGCACGATTCTGTCGCGATTGGACATCTGATTGGTGGGTACAGAACGTTACAAAATTAGGGGGGTGAAAGACGAACGCGCGTTCTATGCTAAGAATACGTTCATCATTTTTGCCGAGAAATATTCTAGATTTTCTTTGCAACTCATTCTCCAAAAAGAAAGATGAAAAACAAAAGTTGTCTCGTTCCATTAGCAACATTATTAAGGACGAACAAGTATGTTCGACCATCTGGTTTGTAACGTTTAATCGAAATTTCTACATGTTTTATCAACGCTAAATTTACCACACCGGTTTAGATGGCCGATCGCTGTTAATGCTTTTTGCGTGTATACTTTTTCGCGAGTTCCGTTACGCGCAGTGAAAATGAACCTGTTTTATACTTTGTAGATTTCTGCTTATAACAGAACGATACGTGTTTAATGTTGCGGTGTTTCTCCTAAACTAGGTCGCACACATACAAAACGATATAAAAACTGGATGTCGCTGTCACTTACGTCACTACAATTCTAATCCGCTCAATTACTTCCGAACAGTCTCACATTTTTTTGTTAGGAAGAATCTAATCAAATTAGGAAAGATCTTTCTCAAGAAACGATCGAACAAAGTCTCGTGTTCCAGTTTACATTGTAGTAAAAATGTCGAGAAGTCTAATAACTTCAATTTTGTCATTCGTATAAAACGATCATCGATTTTAGGGTTTGATAGGTTTAGTGATAAATAGAAATAGTAACTTGCACAGAGAAAGTACCTTAGAAAATATGTCTAAAAAAATTAACGAACAATATTACAGACGATATCAAGCATAATCAGTTACATTTCTCTCACAGCTACACTCATCAGAATTTGTTCGTTCTTAACAATGTTCCTAATTGGTACGAGACAACTTTTGTTTCTTGGAGAATTATATTTTCCTCTGATTTGGAAGAAATCAATCAGATTTATAATCAGTAGATTATGTGTACAATCTTTGTCAGGAGTCTGACAAACTGTTAAACTGTATTGAAGAAACTGTGAAGCAGAATCTGATGAAGTATTCTTTTGAGGATAATGTCCTTGAACGATCGACGGATTCGGGTCCGTAATTTTGTAGCAGCTTGTACACTGATCAGCTGATTTCGTTGGCGTTCTGCGGAGAACTCGTTCCTCCGCGGACTGGAAAATGAGTATTTAATTTCAGTATCGAAACTGAGATAAGGCGCGCTCGCTCTCTACGCCTCGTAACGCTTTCTAGGTATCCGCTTGCGAAATCCTCCTCTGGTCATTATGTCAGTTTCATAATGTGCAAGTGCTCGGAGGCGTATGTGTTCCTCGACTATGGTCGCGCACCGTGTTACCTCGATACTTCAATTGTCTTCAGCTTATTCCTCGACAACATGAAAGAAGGTGTATCAATCATTCCATTCGTAAATCACCGTCATGTTTAGAGGTACAGTGGAACCTCGGTTATTCTAAGCATCGGGATATCAAATTTTTCTGTCTTCACAGATTTGTTATTCGACGTTGTCGTTAAAACTGCATAAAATCCGCAGTCCGGGTATCACGATGACAAGATCACGTTTATTCAAAGTTCGTACAATTTCTTCTGTAATGAAGCGAGCGACGATAATATTGCATTTCAAAACACACACACACACACACACACAATAACATTTTTAGAATGAAACCAAACGATTTCGATTTTCTTGAGATGTAAAACTGACTATATAACGACTTTTGCACTAGTTCACCAGTCAATGAGTAAAAAATTCTAATGATTTAAAATGACAAAAAAAGATTAAGAAAATACTGTTCATCCAACTATTTCATCTGATCATGTAATAAAACCTTAAACAACGTGTTCCGTGGATAAAATGTTTCAAGCATTGTCTAATAAAGTAGTCTCTGTAACTCCTCAACTTACTTACATCGTCACAGAGAGTCACCTGTCACATTTTTCCCTAGTGATTCACGCAACATTCAGCAACATTCAGTCCACTTTTCATAAATATGAATAATACGGGTTTTCCCATTGAGAAATCTCGACTCATTTGGCCCAGTTTTAAAAAAATTCAGAAAGCTGTCTGATTGTTGTTGCTCACCGTATGCATGTCTAAAGAACTGTATCAAAAAAGATTCCTTTATAAATTCGGTAATTGTTAAGAATCAGTCACTGTGTGTCTCGTTCGCTGATTCTATCGTTAAAATCGTGAGAGATTCCGCGCGCGCGCGCGATCTCCGATAAAATCGAAGACGAACGCGCTCGTATCGACTCCGATCCGATTCCAGAAATCGTTTCGCAGTCACTTTGTAATCCAATAACGTTCGCGTGCTCCACCGGCAGCCTTAGCACGCCTCTGTAATTTAAAAGCAACACCCACCGCGCGGAATATTCGAAGGTGTTCCGTGACTGTTTACAAAGCTGAAACGTAACCAGCGCCCCGATGAAATCGGGCCCTTCCCGTAATTAAAGGCGGAGAAGTAATTACGGGCCGGCCGTGCGCACGTTCGATATCGCGTTTTCTAATATTTGCCGAGAATGGTGCAAAGTAAATTCACGGGATCGTAAACAAGACCGATAGCCTTATCGCCGGGCATCCAGATATTCATACGCTCCTCGCATTGTTGTCCGCCGTCTCTCTCCCACGATCGTTCTACAATTCACAATCATAAAACAACATACATTTTTACCCGTTCTTCCCCGCCCTGTAATCCCCTCTCGTTTCTTTTCTTTTCACGTCACCACGGCACTTACATCGTCACAGAGAGTCACCTGTCACATTTTTCCCTAGTGATTCACGCAAGATTCAGCAACATTCAGCCCACTTTTCATAAATATGAATAACACGGGTTTTCCCATTGAGAAATCGTTTCATGCGACTCCTTGCTACTTAAACGACCGTGCACTGACTGTGGAGATCGTTCATGGATCCCCGCAGGATCGAGGCACACCGCGCGATCGCCACGACGATCCGTGTATACCAGCTCACGAAAGTACTCGAAACATTGCGACACTAGCTTGTAAATTATTCCCGGTAAAGTTGAAGTACGTACAACGACTTGGTGCTTGCAGTGAGAAGGAACCCCGGAGATCGTGTCGATGAAGTCATAAAATAATTCAACGACGTGCACAATGGTTACAGCACACTTTATAGAGTCGTGCACTGTTCGTGCGTAAAGTGACGGATTAAAGTGTTCGTACACCTTTCGAAGCGCAATGATTTCATTCAAACTGGACCGAATGATTTGAATTTGTCTTCTTTTAATGTTAGAAGTGACTAGTTTACTGTACAATGATTAAGATACTTTCTCGTTAATTTTGTTATTTGTTCAAATGTTCACTTTAGTCCGTCACTGTTTTAAAATGTTTGAAATTCTTGGCAACATTATCGCAACGAGAAACGACTCTCATAGAAGCTGCCACTGTGTTATACTAATAGCAAAGCTTGCTTTTCAGCGAGTACATGCTAAATCCATTAAAACACATGATTGTACTAAAAGTATTGTGGCAAATAGTGAGCGGACCTTGATGCAAAATAAAAATGTCCCAAGTGAATTTGCAAGAAGTAGAAATTACAGCAAGATAAATTTCTTCATTTCACAATTTTGATGAGTTGAAAATTTGTAAGCAGAATAAACATTTTTTGAATGAATTGTAGCAAACAAGAGTTGAATAAACATGTATTCCTTTTTTCTAATAGTTTTAATAAATTGGCAGCAATGTAACAATATACTTAAATTGTAGTAACGTCAGCATAGTTTCGTATTTCATCTGTTCATTCTGTTGTCATAAATGCATAAAATCCATACTAACAAATACTCTATAAATCGTTGAATTATTTTCTCTAATTTTGGAAGCTACTATTGCAATTTCTTTTTTAATTTCTACGATCTCGGAATTTCCTTTCGGTCGCAGCTGCAGGGCTTCAAATCAGAAAATTCCCAAGCAACCGTAGAACTTGGCCGAGAGTTTCGATTCGAGTGCTTTCGTGAGGAAACGAGGAACGGCGCGGGTCGCGTCGGAATGCTCGGCCGTTGCTCGTTTCATTTATAATCTCGTCCATTATCGTGGACGGCGACGGGTCTCGTATGCAAACGCCTGTTAACCTGGCCTTTTTATCCGGTCCGCAGGATAGGAGAGAGATCAAGGCGGCTGTGTAGGAGGTAGAACGGGAGAGGACCGTGAACAAGGAGCCAGAGGAGACGGAGAGAGAGAGAGAGAGAGAGAGACAAGGATTCTGAAAGAGAGTGAGAAGCAGTGGTGAGGGGCATGATAAGCAAGGACACAAGTGCACCGAGACAATCAAGTGACCTGCTGGAGATTTATCGAGCCGAGAGCGCCCAGAGGACTGAGAAGCATCGACAGGATTGTCGTCGTGCCTCTCGTCAACGGATGTCGGAATGACGCGTCTGTCAAACTGTGGCAGGGCAGAGGGTGCAAGGACTTCGTTGAACGGGAGAAAGTGATACGTGGTTGGTGGTTGGTTGAGACGGCGGAGAAACGGACTGATAGAGGGCAGAATCGCGAGCGCGTCGTTGGGTCATTCATACATCGGGTGAGTAAAAACTTGCCTTCATTTATTACGGTTAGACACGGAGTTGGACATTGTTCGAATTATTTCGAATAAATATTTATCCAATTATTCAAATGAATTATTTTTACTCGAATATTTTATTCGAACGACAATTGTTCATTACTTGTCATAAATTATTCAATCTATTTATTTGTCATACATTATTCAATCTGTTTATTTGTCATAAATTATTCAATCCATTTATTTGTCATAAATTGTTCCATTTATTTGTTCGGGTAAATTATTTCTATCTATCTATTCGAATAAATTATTTTTAATGATTTTATGTATTTATTCTAGTAAATTATTTTATCTATTTATTCTAATGTATTATTCTATCTATTTATTCGAATACATTATTTTATCTATTTATTCATGTTATAATTTACATTATTACAGAGCGGATTTCATATATATTTTTATTACGGATTACAATGTGCTGAGATAACTAGAACAGGAACACATGTGCTTCACAGTTACATACACACACAACAATTCGCATAAATTATTTGTTGTATTTAGACGAAAGTAGTACCCTAGAATCACTGGAAAATTTGTGTCGTAATCGAAACTATCACCGACTTAAAAATTGGAACTTCCCCTTCACAAAAAAAACCTAGAGAAACTTTAGCAGTATCTTTTATTTGTCGCTTAATCGTGCTTCGAAGTTGCATCGTGTATCGTCTATGAAATTATCAGCATTTCATCGGAGCTGAGAAACATCAGTCATTGTTTTTCAGAATATAGCGTACAAACGTGATTATATGTATCAAATATTATTATTTGATTATCCGAAGTACATTGCGTTTTATACTGCAACGCTTTTGAAAATCCCCGGTGTAATAAATACGAAATAATAACAATTTGTATCGAGCCATCTGCAATCGGAGCAAATAAAGATGTAATCTTGTTATCTATTGCCTCGGTCTGCCGATAAGAATTTTGATTACATGTTTAAAGGGTGTTTCGTTTCAAAGGTATTTAACGTTGTCCGTAAAAACACGCGAGTCCAACAAGTACAATAATATATCAATATTTTTGCAACTGATCTACAGAAAACATTGTGTCACCCATTCAACTAGTAAGCTTAGCAAACCATGAATCTTTCTACGTTTATTGCTTGCAAGAACCATAAAAATATTCAACAGTAACAATTGCAACGAAGAACTTCTCGAGTAAAATTTAATTCGAAATATTATCGAAATAAAACTGTATTCGAAGAATCTATCCGCAACGTTACCCGAGTCAAATTTTGCTCGAAGAATTCGTCGGAAATGTTGTGTCGAAATAACGCCAGACTCTGAGACCGAGCCATCCGATAATTTTCGCGCGGTGTACTGTACACAGCTCGCGTCTTCGAAATTAGCGATAACGGATAACGCGTTCGCCGAAGCAACAAAATTGGTTCGAGTGCAAAGGCTCGTTGCACGATTGAATTTATAACGCTCGCGGATCTCCGCCGGGTGTTTATCGATCGGTATTCAAAAATGTCCGATAGGCGGCCGTCACGTGCCGGCGCGGCGAGCCGAGCCTCACAATAGCCGTCGCATTGTTTTCAGAACCGATCGCGGGCTCATTGTCTCAGCGTACCCGGACAGCGGCGGACAACGTCCTCTCGTCGCTATCACGATGTCGTTATTATGAGATCCACGTTGGCCACGAAGTTCCCTTACACCTGACAGCAGCCGAGAGATCGTTCTTCCGGCGATCGCTTCCTCTGGACCAATCCGGAGAGACCAACCCATAGAGTCAACGGGACGTGTTCTTGAAACGACAGAGGGGGAGGACTACCAAAGAAAATCGTTATTGCTGGCAGAGAAAAAAAGAAGAGAGAAAGAGAGATAGAGATAGATAGAGAGAGAAGCGTAGAACGAGGTCAAGGCTGGGTAATAATTGAGAGTGGAGAGGGCAGCGAGTGGATCGGCTTCGCTCCGAGAACGAAAACTCATTGATCCAAGGCGATTGTTTACGTGGTTCAGCGATAAGCAATCGCGCGTGGACGCGGCCCGGGCTGGCAGCTGGTTCGGTTTAGGGGGTTGATAAGGATTGAGGGGTGCGCGGTGGTACGCGACGAGAGGGTGCAGTGAAGGTGTCCTCGTGGGGTGCCAGAGTGAGCACGATAGCACCTCTGGTGCCCTCGGCCGTGGGTCCCGAGGGGACGGACGCCATGGCGGCCTCTTCGTCCTCGTCGAGCGGCGAGCAACAGTACTCACTCAGGTGGAATGACTTCCACTCGAGCATCCTCAGCTCATTCCGCCATCTGAGGGACGAGGAGGACTTCGTCGATGTTACGCTGGCATGCGACAGTAGCAGCTTCACCGCGCACAAGGTCGTCCTCTCTGCCTGCAGCCCTTACTTCCGGAGGCTCCTCAAGGTCAGTGCATTGTTCGTCATTCGATACTCAATTTACTACAGGCCCTACGACCGTTTTATTTCTTCTTTTTTAACACTTCGACTGCCGCGCAGAGTCGAGCGCGATTCGTTCCATCGTGGAGTGACGAATTCGAATTAATTGTCTGTTCGTTATTCGAGAATAACGAATTCGAATTGACGCTAGATTTACGGAGCACAAAATGCAGCTGCTCTATTTTAATTTATAACAGTATTATAGTATAATACAGTATAATGGTATTTATTCTGATTTTTAACAAGTGCTATTGTAACATTTGCCGCGAGTAACATATAAGTTGATAGTGATTAGATAACTGATAAAATAGATAGAATAGATAATGAGTAGATAACTGAATAGATAACTCATAAATATAGCTTTACGATGTGAATAATTGTAAATTAGAAAAGAAAAAAACGGGTTTTGACGGGTCATTTTGACGGGTTCCGTAAATCTAGTGTTAAATGTCTGTTCGTTATTCAAGAATAAAGAATAAACTACATCTATTCAAGAAAAGGTTGTTCGCATAGCAATCAAACTTGTATTCGTTATTCGCGAATCACAAATGAATATGTGTGCATCTGATGAAATCGTAAACAGAACAAGAGAGCCTCGATTCCTTGATTGTCACCATTCTTCTTATACAGGGTGTTCAGAAAAAGTATCCAATATTTATATGGTATATAGGAAACACTGTCTTAGTAAAGTTTTAAACAAAAACGCCATAGAAAACATGAATACAAGGTCAACCGTGACTGAGATATAAGCTTTTTTGTTTGCTAGCATCATGATTGATTTACTACTGACTTCTCGATATTTGCAGAAGATTTTCCACGTATCCTCCTACCATTTTTATAAACACTGGTATCTTTTTCTTCACAGAATTACTAACTCTCTAAAATTCCACATCTTTGACGAATTATTTGACGAGCATGCTTGATGAAAGCAAGTCAATTCCGATGCTAGCAAACAGAAATGTTTATATCTCAGAAATGATTGACCTTTCGACCTATGTTTACTAACACTTTCTTACTCAGAACAGTATGCTCCATATACCATGTAAATATTGTATGCTCTTTTTTGAACACTCTGTATACTTATTTCTTTCTCGCTCGCACATCACACGTAAGATGCGTTGACCTTAAAGCGAACAATATTACTGTCCACACCGATATTATTTCCTTTAATTATCCTCATATTTGTAAAGTTAAACAAAAATTATTGCAGAGATAATTACGGTATTTTATAACTTGTAGCAATAGTGTAACAAATAATAGTAGAAAGAAGTCTTTTGAAATTATTCCATGGAAATTTAATGGTGTTTTTAGCCTTTAATGGTAAAACGTACAGATAAATTAGCATTGCGAGAGGACGTTGCAATCAACGAATAATGGCTCAGAAATCAATTACTTTTAGTCGCAAAGACAAATAACATTTTACTCGCGAATGAATTATTCGTGAACAAACCATTCGCGAATAAGGTAACAATATTACTTCCGAATAAAATTATTCGATTGTTTATTCGATAGTTTTGCTTTTCTTCTGTCGCGAGATTGTTCACTTATCGGTTCCGTGTGAGCAATAAAAGTGATCAATTTTTTGAAAACCATGTAGCGTCAAGTTAACAACAGTTCCTTGCGTCCAAAACATCGGATTTAAGAGGAAGCTAGACACCGAATTGACGGGAGAGTAATTACAATAATTAATACCGCAGGGAGAAATCGAACATGCTTTCAAAAAATATGCCCCGTCTACCGAGACGCCGTTGCGAAAACTCCCCGACCCCGTAATTGATCTATTGTCGAAATATTGGGAATATGATGCTCTCTATCGGAACGTCGATAAGTGCCGATTTTCAATTTCGACACCGGTGAAATCGGTCGCACGGCTTTCGCGTGAAACATTTTTACCGTGCCGGCGTGCACGGAATTTTATCGTCGATAGGGGAGAGTAGTAGCCTAATTTGGACCGTCGTGTGCCGCGGTCAAGAAGAATTCGTCGAAAAAGAGGAAATAAATCGGTCATCTGAATACTGTTAATCGATGCAAATTATTATTCCAGCCGGATGTCCAATGACATCCGTTAATAACATTAGTTAATAGGTGGTGAAATTCCATGAAATTCCAAATTCCCGTGCGCTCGGAAAATTTGATATTCGTTAGAAAAATATCACCGACCAGTGTAAATCGAATACAGTGCAATTGAAATACGATGTAATTAAAATACGATGTAATTAAAAGACGGTGTAATTAAAATACGATGTAATTAAAATACAATGTAATCGAAATACAATACTTCAAATTACGGACCAGAACTTCGACGCGAATCGAGATACATACATTTTTACGTTTTCCTTTCGTACGCGCGTTTTTTAGAATCTTCCGCGTATTCTCGTCTGTGTCACATAGATACGATGAACGATTTTTTAACACGAAATTTTAATTCGATTACATCGCAGTTCGTAATTAACGCAATTTAATTACTTAGCATTTCGTAATTGTATTGCATTTGCAGTTATGAATTACATTGTAATTTAATTGAACGCAGATCACAATGTAATAGAATTACAATATAATTGAATTACAATATAATTGAATTACAATATAATTGAATTACAATATGATTGAATTACAGTGCAGTGAAATTACTTCGTAATTATAATTTCTCGAGTAATTTGATTGTAATTCTGCGAAACGCTGGTTAATAGGGGGTAGGATGCCGTAACTTCTAATCGTTAATGTATCAAAACTAATTGGACGTCTGGGCAACTAGCCCTGCCAGTCGTTCGAAATTTTCTGGAAATATATCGAAAGCAGATTACGTTCCGCAAAATTGCAGTTATTACTGCGGAACCGCAACGATTTTAGATCGGCATGTAATACTCGGTAATCTTGATGCGGCAATATATCTCGCAGTTGAACCAGCTTAAAGGTGAATCATCGAATTAGTATGAAATTCAGGAGCACGAAGATTGAACCCCTCGGATGATCAATCCGCCCTTAATTTCGCTCGCGCACGTAATGCAGCCGGCGCGAATATAAAATTCGGCGGAAGATGGCAATTACGGGCTGCTCGCGGCGGGTGGAAGAATCGAGAAAGGACTTCCGTTTCGATTTGCATAATAACGAAGTCGTCCGGCGACCAACGGGAGTCCTCCTCGGCCAAAGGACTATCGATCACTCGGACGTGTCGTCGAGATGTCGTCAACCGCGTCCACCTGTCTCCTTGGGGAACCCGTTTCCTCCTCTTCCCCCCCTCGATAGAGTCCCTCATCGCCACCCAAAGAATCTAACGATCTATAGATCCACCTTTTATAATAGACCAGAGATTCGGGCGGGGTCGAGCGATCGATAAGCGACCAGAATTTCTGCTGCTTCTTCCTTCGTTCTATCTTGAAGATTCAAATCGCTCTGCTGAATCTTAAGAATTTTCTTTTAAATTCTTTTTCAAAGGGTCTTATAGAAGGAAGTCTCCCCTTCAAAACTATTCTAGGTAGACTGTCGTACGATTTTTTCTCTCGAAGTTATGGCTGCTCGAAGATCACTCGATTTTCTGAATTAGTGGTTCTTTAACGTTGCAGGGGAAAAATTAATTTTTACTTTTAATCATTTCTTCTTTTTATATTATCTACTATTTATTTGAGTTTTATTCAAATTATATTAATTTAATTAATATAATAATTATGTATACAGATTTTTCAAGATCCTTTATATTACGTTAATATTAGTGATCATATAAATAGTCGCATAGACAATGTTTCACAAATACCAAAAATTCAACAATGTGTACATGCGAATTAAACATTATATTAGTTAATACTAGTTATCTAAAAATTCCAAGCTCTTCGATGTTCAGATTTCAATTGATATAAACAGGCTATTTACAAGTTTTTGAAAGCACCTTCATCGATTATTGTCAGAAGCCTATCTTAGATGCCGACGTTACAAATAGAAAAAATAAGAATAAGTAAAAAATATAAATAAACCCTTTTCTTTGTCGGTAATGAACCTTTATCGGGCGCGTCGTGGTGGGCGTCTACCGCGAGATAACTCATGGTTGGCGGTTAACGTGCGAATTATCCAGTTCCCGACAATTAATTAAAATGTTCGTATGTTTCATTAACAACGTTGCATAAAATCGACGAATAAAATGACAAAAGATCGTAAGCACATCGGATCGGTGGTTATATTTTTTGTCAAACGTGTCCGCCGTTGTATCGTTAATTTCCAGCAAATTAGCGGATTGCCAGCAACATGTCTAGCGCTGTCAAAGGCTTGCAGCGGGCGATAGGGAACGATTGTTGCACGCGGAGCAAGAAATCGAGTCTGTGGAAGAGGCGACCGACTTTCTAATTGACGCGTACCGCTAATTGATTTTAAGTGTCAGCGGCGCGGTACTCGAGCTAATAACGCCGGACACGAATCGTTCCCCCGGTTGCTCGGCTGGCTTGCGTCACGACGCCGTGCAGACAACAACGACGACGACGACGTCGAAGTCTACGACGACTACGACGACGGCGGTAACGACGGCAACGACGACTATCGGTGCCGCGACGCGTCGTTTAAATATAAGTCACGCGGGCAACGTAATAAAAAGCGTGCATTGCGTCGCTACGAAGGTGGAGCCTTTTGTGCTCATTAATATCCCTCGCTATTGTACTTTCACCGGCGTCCCGGTGACGCTCGGAACGTTTGTTTAATGCCCGTAGACGACGAAGCCGCCGCCGCGTTATTATTACTCCGTTCGCGGCACTCGTCGCCGCATTAAACCGTGCAGGGGAAAACATGAAATTACACCGTGCACAATTGCCGGGGATTAACTATCGTGTGGGACGAACGTCATAGGTGGACCAGGAGTTTTTACCGTCGGGGACTATCGGACCGTTTCGCAAGCCGTTCCACATTTTCTGTCGCAACCGCTGCGAGAGATCGACATATCGAATTGTGGGAGTAATTGTGATCGTTCGTACACGAAAGCTGACTTTGCTACATAATCGATTGCGGTGCCGTTTTCCTCGCAGTTGCAACGATTAGATCGTGAGTATTTCTTGGAAGATAAATGCAATTTAATTTTATTGCGAGCCTTCCGTTTGCACGGATTTCGTGCGCTTGCGAGGAAACTGAGTCGATCGACCGCAAAACAGTGAAGTCAGTTTAGAATTTAAAGCAATAATGAAATTATTTTCAATTCGTTAGAAGTATTGGGAAAAGAAACGCGCGTGGATATAGCTCCTCTGTTATTGCAATTCATAGAGACGATTTTTATTTTGCACAACATCGGAGATTCTTCTCATCGTAATATCGCAAAATCGCTCGGAATCCCCGTTCTTTACACATTGTTGCACGTTTCATGGAGAAAAAATGTACGTAAAAATGTACAATAACCGAGCATCAAGTGTTACATAATATAATACGAACAAGCAATTGTCGCGCTCAAGTGTTAAAACGATTTGTACGCGCAGAGCGCCGAAGAGCGGTCGATTTTTCGAGTACGAGGAAAATGAAGAATCGCACGACCGCGTGGACTGAAAGCCAAGCGAAAATTCTGCTCGACCAGCACACACTATCGTTCCTATCTAACGAACCCGCGACAAAAATCGCCGCTTTTATCGCGCAGATTTTGCAAGAAATTCTACAAATAAGCGGCACACAATTGTTCACCGGCGAGGAGGAATGAATCCATCATATAAGCGAAGCGATTCCGTAAAATTCCTGTCCGCCACTACTGAATCGATCTTGTCATAATGTCGGCGGCAGATTGATCATTGATTGTTAGAGATTAATCGAACGAAACAATGGCGAGCGTTCATTGGACGCGGGACAAACGGAAATATCCCCACGGTGAATGCGCCGATGCAAGAGCGTGTTGAAAGACTTGAAATTCGCGGCTGACAAATTAGAGACATTAACATACTAACACTGGACTAGTTTCTAACGGCAGAAATAAATCGCGGTTGTCAAGATTTTTCGTGTGCCGCGGCGTTCGTATCGCAGTTCGCGCTCGTAGGCTAAACGGTGGGAGGGGGGGAAAAAACAACGAAAATAATCGAGCGCTTGCGAAACCAGTCGATATTTTCGCGTGTTCGATATCAAACGCGTGACGCAACGATAACGAGTCTGCCTGGAACACCTGACAGCCGCGCTCGCTTTGATTTATGCGTTAGTGCACCGGTGCAACGATTTACGACAGCCCCCCCCCCCCGTTCATTTGACTATCGGCCGGGAGTCGATGACGAATCACTGAGTTATCGACTACGTCCGCAACGATATTTGCCGAAATACGATCCCCGTACCTCCGCCCCCGCCCGCCACCGACCAATAATAAATTTCGTCCTGTCCTGTATCGGTAATAAATTGGCTGCCGGGCAATAGCCTGTCACGGCCGGCACGAAATTCCCAGGAAAAATTGAAATTCGACGGAACGTACCCACCGCACTTACGTTGTCTCGCGTTTCTCCTGTTTCTGGACAACGGGGTTGACCGATGCACAGCATCCGACAGTCCCGAACCTAATCCCCGAGCTCACGGTTCCCCCCGTTTGGTGATCAATATTCCATGGTGGGGGGGCGTTGCCGCCTAGGGTGGGAGCGTGAATCCTGTGTGGCATTGAACGCTGTCCGTAGGAATAGCTCACCGATGACTATGATGCACCGGAAGCAAAAAGTCGCGGCGAAAGAACTACTAACCTGATCGGCGGAGTTGTGCTACGTTACATTACATTGCAAATTCAATTACATTGTTATCGAATTTCGCAATATAATACTACGTTGTAATTTAATTAAATATTTTAAACCTTTCAGTTTATTCAATTTGTCGTTATTTTAATCACGAGTGTAGTTCGAATACGATGCAATTGAAATTTAATGTAATTGAAATACAATTTGACCATTTACATTGGCCATGTAATTGAAATACAATGTAACTGAAATACAGTTCCTCGAATTACAAATTAGAATTTTGAAAGAGTGAGAGCAGGTCTGAGTAAAAATGTTTGAAAAAATATCGAAGACAATTGTTGAGATGCTCTTGTTTGTATGAAATATTATTTCAAGATTTATTTGAGGCTATATATGTATATACATGTATTGAAAATAGTTACTTTATATTGTGGATTTTTATTAGTTATTTGAAATTCTATTTCTTACGATTAACATTTGTGAGAGAAAATAAACCTACAGAAAAGTACAAACACATATCGTTTTGAGAAATAGAAATTATCGTCTACGATTTATAAAATTATTGAGATTGCAAGATTATAGTCAGCGATCATCGGGAGACAAAATTTTCGGAAACCTCGCCACATTTGAGTTTTATTGGAGCGTCTTGTATGCGGCTAATGAACAGAGACTCTGAAAGGTTTATACATTTAATACGACGTCCGAGGCTGTTGGAAAAATCGTGCTATCGTTCTTCACGGCACGACAAGCAACCTCCACGGTTCCCCGTTATTCTATTTTAACTTCTCATTCGAAGCTGCGATCCCTGCGGCGCGGTGTGTACCACATTGCCCTGCTCATTGTAATTTACGTCGTGGTGATATTGCTTTACAGTCATCGAAATAACACTGTCGTCGCCTAACATTCGCGCGCTTTACAGCGGTCTGCTTCTTATTATACCGACGGTGGGAATTGGGGATTGGCAAGCTAAAATCATTTCACGCTGAAAATAATTTTGTCGTCGAAAAGTCTAAAATATCTGAAAAAAACTGCAGACTTTGCCGTTTAAAATGAGGCAAAAACCGTCGCGATACAAATATTTTTAACGAAGTTGCGGCCTTTTGAAGTTCGCGAAATTTTGTTCAATTTTTACACCGAATTTTGAGCCGAGCGTTGACGTACATTTTTTAGCCAGACTGACATAGCATGGCGCAACAAATTCGCAGAACGACGTTTTTAGTCTCGTTGAAAAGAAGAAACTTCACTCTACGCAAGCTTCGTAGCGTCGACCAGAAAAAAAATTCCTTGGGAATTCCGTAGATCCGCGAAGTTGAATCTGTGATTAATCGATTGATATCGCAAAGAAATTCTGCAACTTTATATGATATCGCAAACGATACTGCAACTTTATATTAAAAGAAACCCAACGCATCCACAAAGTGTAGACTTCGCCCTTTAAAATGAGGAAAGAAAGATCGATCTACGATTTTTCTTAACAAAGTTACAGTTGAATTCTCATCGAGTTTTCATCTCTTATTCAACACATATTGAAACCGCCCGCACACTTTTGACTCGAACGGTCATAAAATGGCGCAGAAAAATCGTAGGACTATGTTTTTCGGCTCGTTGGAAAGCGGAGACTTTTCTCTACGTAACCTCCGCAAGCGTCGTTCATATAAAAATTCCTCGCGTCTCCCACAGGCCCGCAAAGTAGAATTTCTTTCGACGAACGAACCAAGTTGCGCGAAGTGCAGCCGCAAGATGCACAGACTCCAAACCGTCTGGCAAATGCATTTTGCAGGGTAGATCGTCCTCCGGCTTTTCGCACGAAGACTCACCCAAGTGAAACATAAACAATTTCCACCTGAGATTCAACGATAATTTGGACGGCCGGTATGTTTCAGCGACGCGTGGGCCGCGTCTCGATACGGGATCGTTCCTATACATACAACTACCGATCTCTCTCTCTCTCTCTCTCTCTCTCTCTCTCTCTCTCTCTCTCTCTCTCTCTTCCTATGCTACAGCGATCGCGCCGGTGCGTGCATCATGCGATTCCGTGAACGCGATAACGAGGCTTCGCTTCTTCCCGCGGGTCTAGGCATTGAAACGAGCCACCGCGAGACAGTTTAAATATTTATCGGGGATCGTAAAGTCTGCGCGTCGCGTCGCGCACACCTCTGTCTCGTTTATCATCGTCGTCTGCGCGGATCCGCGGTTTCCTTCGTCAATGAAAATTCCGGGACGGCTGGCTTGAAGTCTAGCACGCGATCGCGATTGCTCCACGGAAACCGCTGAGTCGCTTGCACGCGCTCGCGCGCGCTTAATTGCCGCTTATTTGTAACCTATCCCTGTCCCGGCCGATCCGTTTCCTTTCGTTTTCTCCGATTTTTCGTCCCTTCTCTGTTTTATCAACGACCGGATTACGAACGCTAGGCTGTCGCTTGTAAAGGATCCGTGTAATTTATATCGGCGATAGTCCCGGTTCGATTAGCCTCGTGTCTCCCACCCTCCCCCGTTTCCCTCCCAATCAATGAATTCGCCGGGCAATCGGCGCGCGATCGGAGCTAAGCAACGCGGCCGGGCTCGCGATAAAACTGTTAAGGGAACTCGTTAAGCCTGTTCCACCCGTAATATTCCTTGCATCGGAGGCACGCCTTTCAGGAGGCTGTCACGGTCCTCGAGATAACTGCATTAATGGCTCAGCCGTGATGACCGCTCGAGAGGAATTAATCCGCGAGCTGTTTCGTTCGAATTACCGTAGCTTCTCCCATACGTCGCGCCTAGTTTCGGAGCCCGCCGACGAGTGACACGAGGATTACAAGCCTATTTCGATCCGCGTTCTTCGATTCCACGCGAATACGGATCGTCGCTTTGTGCTGTTCCATTGCTAGAAGCCCGGGACGTTTCACGGTCTGACGTGCGGTGGCTTCCGATTTTCGCTATTCGAGATGAAACAGACTCGCGTGGAAGCATCGTGCGAAGGTAAGCCTGGGCTCGTTTTAACTTTCAGCTACTCGCACACCGATTTGTGCAAAATTCCTCGCGTCGGGTAGCCTAATAATGTTTCAATTTAAATGACACAGCTGATTCATTTCCAGTCAAATTATTTGTTAACGTTAGTGATGCTTCTGCTTGTATTTTTTGATCGGAGATTGTACACAAATTTTTATACAAAACGAACGTTAATCTTCGAAAAATAATCGAGAACTAATGAACATTTGGCATCGCGTTTGGAAATTGACGTAAATGTCGATGGCTCACACAGCTCGTTATTGTCAGAAACAAAGTCATTAACTAAATTTTATAGAATTGTGAAGTAAGATACGTGTCGTTTTCACCGTGGAAAGTCTAGTGATTGTTTTTTTCGTTTACAAGAAATCTTTATTTGCATAGAGATTACAAAATAATCTCAAGTTATTTTATGCCTATAGGTCTGAATGCTCGCATTAACACTAAACCTATTAAGAAGCTAAACTAACTGATGTGCATTGCCTCATAAAACGGGGAAGATATTATTTATTCAGATTTTGTACACTTTTAATAGCAGTAACTGCTCCAATAATGCAATATACATATTCACTTATTTCCAATGAAATGAATTTATAATATTTATATTTGAAAAATGTGTAACCAGAGTCGTTAGGCTATAGTAGATTCAGTGTTACTTAACTAACCGTAACTTAAGATTATCCAACTTATCCGATCATAAACTTGTCTATTAACTTGTCCAATTTAAAATTATCTTCGATAACGTGAAACTTTATTATACTTACAAGATATTTGTGCCTATTCGCAGTTTAATATCATTCTCATTAAAAAAATCTATTGTGGTGATATATTGATGTGAACTCACTTCGCTCTGAATTCGAAGTTACCGCATTATCTTTATTTGTTAGCAGCCCAAACCAGTCGCAATAAGGTTCGAATTTCGGGAAAATCCAAAAGGAAAGTGTGACGAAGGACGCAACAGAGTGGTTAGCTAATAGGCTCCTCCATCCCTGCTCTACCCAAAGTGTGCTGTGTAAGAAATTGAAGCCTACCATACTGTCCCTGTGCAGAGTCTCGGTGTCAAGTGGCAGGACGGCTCAAAGTCGCTCTAATGGGACCTATTCCTCTTCTATCCCACTTACAAAAGTATAAATACACTCGGATGAGCCCGGACAGGATACAGCTGTCATTCGAGGCTCCAGTTTCCCCATTCCATCGAAGTATCGTCGAAAACACGGTTCACGAGGACAGTCATCTAGGTCGGAAGATCGTCAGGCTCGTCCGTACAGCAGCCAGCATCCGAGCACAACAAGACCAGCGTAACAAGAAACATCTCTCCGCCTTATATGGGACGCGTCTAGCTGGAAGTATCACTCAAACTCGCGATTCCTTGCATCGGATCGATAGCGGCGTTCCTTCGGGGACAGGTTTTCTCGCGTTACAAGATTCGACGGCGATAAGGGGGCTGGAAGCTGTCGGAACGGGACGGACGGGGGACAGGAAAAGTTGACAGCGAGACATCAGAAGAGAAGCAGAAGCGACCGGCACGTGCTGGAGTGCAGGGAACAGAAAATCACGCTGGCACAGTACCACGAAACCATCGGGACTGTCTACGAAGGCAACTGCTCCATATTCTGCATCGAAAGACTCACGGATAAAAACGAAACGCGTGGAAAGCGCAGATTTCCTGCTTAAAAATGAGACCAATACCATCGGGATATGACTTTTTTAAACAAAGCTGTAGCACTTCGAAGTTCGTCAAACTTTTGCACCGAGGTCAAGTGTTGGAGTTCACTTTTGATCGAAATTGGCACAGAATGACGCCAAAAAATCGCAGCACGATACTTTTGGACTCTTTGGAAAGGAGAGACTCGTCATTTCACTGTCATTTCAGTTTGATTTGCGAGAAAAATTATTGGCGCTTCTCAGAAATCTACAAAGTTGATTTTTTCTCGGCGGAAATTGAACTTCGTTGCAAAAGGTGCTGCTGCCAACAACAGCGACGCTACTCTGAAAAGTCTGAGGATTCAAAAAGTGGAGACTTCGACCTCTGAAACAAGCCCAGAAACATTGACCTACGATCTTTTAAAACAAAGTTGCTACCCTTTGAAGTTCGTCGCGTTCAATTCTCCGATCGAACTTTGGGTCAAGCGTACACTCGTGATTGAAACTGATGTATAATGGCGCCAGAAAATCGTACGACGATGTTTTCGGTCTCGTTGGAAAATGGAGACTTTCCGCTTCAAGACCATTCGAACTTGAATTGCGAAAAAAAATTGATGCGCTTACCAGAGGTGTACAAAGTTTAAATTTCTGACAGAAATCGAACGTCGTTGGAAGAGAGCTGCTGAGAACAATACGTCGACGCAATCCTAATGAACCAGTCTATCCAAAAAGCGTAAACTTCGCCCTATAAAGTAAGCTAAGAAAACGACCGTTCGGGACGGACGGGGAACAGGAAAGGTTGACAGCGAGGCATCGGAAGAAAAACAGAAGCGAGCGGCACGTGCTGAGTGCAGGGAACAGAAAATCACGCTTGCACAATACCACAAATCCATCGGGTCCGTGTGGCGGGCAAAAGGTGCTCCATATTCTATATTTAAAGGCGTTCGCAGCAGACAACGAGCGAGAGAGAAAGAGAGAGAGAGAGAGACCACGTGCGTGTTACCATCACGTACTCGCGCGGTACTCGCGCGGTACTCGCGCGCTATCCATGCGCTACCCGTCGCGTGACCGGCCGCATTTAAATTTACCGAGCGATGCGCGCCGCTCCGGCTCGATCTTCGCGCGTGCGATGCTCGTCGGAGAAAGGACAGAGAGTCGAAGAGAGAGAGAGAGAGAAAGAGAGAGAAAGAAAAAGAGAGAGAGAGAGAGAGAACGCTGGAAATATACGAGACGTCGCGTAGCTCGATCTCGTTTGTTTCCGGCTACGTGTGATTCGAAGCCGTGTAACGAGAACCTTCGCGCCGAAGAGGGCAGCAAGAGAGACGAACAAGCGGACTCCGCTTCTATTTTCTACGCGACCTGCCCCCCCGGACCATAATACAGCCGAAATTTGAATCATTTCGAAATACTCGAGATTATTTACGAGCGGTCGTAGACTCCGCGCCGAGGACGCCTAAGACGTATCCGCTTGTTTCCGCGCCGGCGAAGCGATTACCGTGATTTAAGACGCTTCTGCCGTGGTATTGGGTCCAAGGATCGATCGTGGTACATCGATAAAAACCGATCCGTTGCTTCGCAATCCACGCTGTGACGCGGTTCTGATGTTTGAATAAGTCGCCGTGTTAGAATCTTCAAGCTGCGAGCCATTGTGATCGAGATTTTGGGGAACCTTTTTCCTTCAAACGCTGCAAGTGAAAATTGCATTTCTGTGTATCGGAGGATTCAGAAGATTCTGAGGATTAGCTGGGAGATTAGCTTGAAGATTTCAAGGATCATTATGCTTTATCTTTTTGAGATAACGCGACTGGAAATTGCATTGTTGTGTGTGTGGGCGGATTAAGAAGATTTCGACGATTAATTTCAGAGTTTTAAGAGTGGGGACCGTTATGGCTCGCCTTATTGGAATGCTGCAAGCGGAAACTGCGTTTTTGCATCTGGGAAGATTGGGAAGATTCTGGAACTTCATCTGCAAGATTGCGAGGAAAGTCTCGACTTCCCTCTTCCAAATATTGCAACTGGGAATTCCGCTCTCGCATCTGAACTTTAAAGCTTAAGAAGATTCCGCGATCCCCTTCTCCAGGACTTCGCAGAAATTCGCAGCTCTCCTAGATATTGCAACTGGGAATTTCATTCTCTTCATCTGACAATTCTATTCTTGTAACTGACAATTCTATTCTTGCTACTGACAATTCTATTCTTGCTACTGACAATTCTATTCTTGCAACTGACAATTCTATTCTTGCAACTGACAATTCTATTCTTGCATCTGAGAATTTTATATCTGCATCTGAGAGTATCGAAATCGTTTAATTAATGAAGAAAGTTCTAGTCTAGAAAGTTCAAACTTGCCAGAGGAAATATTTGTTTAAGTCTCACAGACCGCTCTAATGTTTATCACTTTACTGTTGATGTACATGTGTTGAATAAAGATCAAAATCTGTCGTTCTTACTGTGCACATCATTAACCCCTTAACTTGTACGCTCGAGTTAATTCGAGCGCGATAAACAGGCCAAACTAACTTGCAACCAAAATATTGCTTCGAAATATATCAAACAAAAGAAAATTTTGAATAATTTTTTAAAATAAATACTAGCATTATTATTATTTATGTTGTAAAAGTATAAATAAATATTTTTACTGATAAAAATATGTTTTCTCCGAAATAGCAAATCGAAAAGAAAGATAAAGAAGTCGATGTACGTGTAACATCGCAATATTCGGCTCTTTTCTGCAATGTGGATCAAAATCCAAAATTAAGATTAAAATTTTGATTATTTTTGTACTTTTAAAATTCTTCTGCCAAGGCAATGTTCTAAATTGTGTTTCTTACATTAAACAAATTTGATTAGTTATTTTGGCCGGTTAAAAAAAAAACTATGCGTTAAGGGGTTAATAAATGGTCCCAAGTCCGATTCAATGAAAGCCGATGTATTGAAATCGTCTCTTTTTTGACATTTTTCTCTTACGATTCCATTATCACCACAGATAAATAAATAATCATTAGCCGTCTCCGAGATCGGTAACAACCAAGGGTTAAAAACTAGCGTCGCAAAGCTCAGACGCAACGAGACGTTGTCGCCGAGCAAGACCTAAAAAAGTCCGCTGGATGTCCGACACGGAAAATGTCCGGTCCACGTAAAAATCGTTAGTCGAAATGGCTCGGAATAAAACTGTATCACCCCCCCCCCCCCCCCCTCCCCCCCTCTCGATCGAACAACGTGCCCGCAGTCTTGAATGAGCAGCTTATCGGAGCTCAGTCAGCTCGGTCGGTGCAGCAAGTGGAAATTTTACACGGGCCAGCGGAAGAGAGAATCGCGTGCGCATCGATTACGATTTACTGCGATAAGGGCAATCAAATTGCGGAGGCTGGTATCGCTCGGTACGCCCGAAATGCTCCTCGCTTCGACGATCATTCCGGGAATCGTCGGCAGATAAGGCTTGCGCGGCCAATCGGAATCAGCTTCTTCCGCCTCGCAACGTCACGGCTGTTTACGATTACCCGCGCGTCATGGCCAGCACACCCACGCACGCCGCGCGCTCTGTAAAAACCGAGTCGCATAATGGCCAGCGTAGTAATGATTCTCGCCAGACGGCGAGCAACGATCCGATGGAAACTTACGACCGCACGCTTCAACCGGCGGACGTAACGCCGTAATGGTGTACGGTTCAACGTTTTACCCGGCGACTGCCATCTGTCGCACCGTAGCACCGCTCCGCCGCAAAACGCCTTGTTACTCGCTACGGATCGGCTTCGTACGCCGCGCGACACGATTCCAAAGGTTTTTGCCAGCTTTTTATAGCCGCGGTCTCGCGGCTGGCCCGTCCGGCCGGCAATTCCGTTTATTAGATTCGGAATTTCGCGAAGTCCCGTGGCACGAACGTTTATGCTGATTTCATTCGAATACGCTTCGTTTTAATTGTACGGGAGTGACGGAGCCGTTATTTTTAGGATCGTCCGGAAATTTGTGGGATGCGAGAATATTGATTTGCTTCCGAGATTCATTTTCGTGAACAAATTCGTACGCTGTAGCAATCCGTTCGAGATAACTTTAATCGTACAATTTAATTGTACAATTTTTTGATCCGATATTTGCTGGTTCGAGATCCTATGAATCAGTATACAGACGATTATTTAGGAATACAAATTCTTATTATTATCTTCTTATTATGCTTTTTTAAGTAGGAGAAGTTTAGGCTAAAGTATAGATAAGGTGATGGAATAGTTGTTGATTTATGCATAATAGAATATACAAGCTATAGCAGATCAGTTTATATAACTATTTTCTACGAAAGCATCATTAGTCACGATAATTATAACGTGCTTAGCCTGAGACACGCCATTTTGTCGGTTCTGGAGTTTCAGAATTAAATTAGGTGCTGAAGCAAGCGGAAGTCCTCCTGCTTGAATTTATTAGCGAGACTATTATAATGTGTTCGATGCCTTCATTCTTCTATAAATGAATTTTTCTTCTCTCGTTTATTCTTGGTGAACCATAATTTATATTTTATCCGTACGCCATCATGGCCCCCAGCACAGTTTTCCCATTAAAATCAGCCGCAACTTTATCAATCTACAGTTTCATGCTTCGACTATCAACCCAGCAAGCTTGATTTTCTAATTTTTCTAGATTTCGACAAGATTCGAAAAAGTGCTAAAATACTTATTGAAGTTTTTACTTCAACGTACAATTGACGATTCAATTTTGTTAAGTGACCCTTTCAAGCTACGCAGAGATGAAAATTTCGGCTGGGTAATTGAAGACCCAGGTCGCCGGCGGACGGTTTAACGGAACCGAAATTGAAAAGTTAAGATAGCCGAGTACCCTTTCAACCTTCGCAGTGCTTAATCAACTTCGGTATACCGAACATATGATCATTAACGTGGCAAATAGGGCGAAGCGAGCCTGTAATCAGCAAAGAGCGCACGAAATCGGTAAAAGTCGTGGCAAAGCCATATGGCGGGCACCGAACCGAGCCGAAATTGATCGGCTATCACTGTCTAGCAGATTAATGATAGATACGGCCGATATTTTTACAAGGGGAGGCTAATCGAGCCGGTATGAATGTCCGATAGGATAGGCCGCCGGTTATTAAATATCCGATTGTCGATTACGACGGACAACGGCTCTGCTTGGCTCGGCTCGGCTCGGCTCGGCTTGGCTCGATTCGGCGCAAAAATCGATGGCCCCGGTGGCCACCGGTTGGTTCTCGTTTTTCGAGCGGTAATTACACGTTTCACGGGGCCAGAATAGAAAGGCTCAGTATCCGACGTATCGTATCCGATATCTCGCTCCTTAATTTATTTTTAATGCGGAGCCGCGGCGGCCGAGCAAAGGTCGCGCATAAAATTTACAATCATTAAATGCCTTCGATCCGCGCAGCACGGGAAAAAGAAATGCTAGTTATTCGTCATTGAATGCAGCAGTGGCGCGCGAGCCGGTCTCGCAGACGTTTTAACGAACTCTCTCTCTCTCTCTCTCTCTCTTTCTCTCTCTCTCTTTCTCTCTTTCCCTCTTTCTCGCTCTTGAGCGCGCGACCGATATTCCAGTTATCCGCGCGAGCTCGCAAGAAAAACGACGTCGTTACCGGATCAAAACGTATTTCTAATTAATTCCAGCAACGGTATATATGTATCTCGGTTTCCATAGGCCGCACGTCAAACGGTCGTCCGCTTTGTGAGAACGAAGGGAGGAGAGGGAGCTCGAAAAGAACCGAGGAGCAGAAGCCACGCACCGCGAGACCACGAGGATAGAGAGAGAGAGAGTGAGAGAGAGAGAGAGAGAGAGAGAGAGAGAGAGAGAGAGAAAGAACGACAAGAAATTAGGACAAGAGCCAGGTTTATCGTCTTTCTAATCCGAACGTCGCTCGAGCCTTAGGCGCGGCCCATTAATGGATCTCCACGTCGAAGGATGTATACGCGGGTTAGAGGGGTTAAATGACGCCGTATATCCGAGGCAACGTCATGAAATCGTGGCTTGTTTTCCTTTAGAGCCGGCTCCTCCGTACGGAACCACTTACGCGGCCGCGTACGCGCGCATTAAGGCACGCGCTCTTAATGCGTCCGGCATTTGCGTTTCTCATTTCTAACAGCCAATCGCACGCCGCCCTTTGGCTGCAGGAAAAAAATCTCTCCCGGTTTTATTTCTGGACGTTCCGCCGTGCAATTAACGACTGCCCCGCGACTATATCGCGGCTGAAATTGGTTGGTTCGAATGCACCGGGCGAGGAAGGGATTCGATTTTTTCGAAGGGATTAGGCGGTCTCGTCTTTGGATTATCGTTTGAGAATAATTAGCCGAGGGAAGTATTACGCTGACGTTCGGGCGGATACACTGTGCCGTTAATAATCGTTGAGTCGAAGTAACTTTGACATTTTTAGGAATATTTACGGAAAAATTTATAGAAAACCTTAACTCGTTTCTGTTACGAGCGCGTTAAATCCACGATTTATTGGAAGCTATTATTCTCAAGAATAACTTCAACTCAGGTTGTTTAAAATTTTAGGCAATGGAAATGATTTATTTCTATGCAAATGAAATATGCAAAACAATTTTAAGTGATTATTTTATTATCTACTTGAAGATAGTTCTTAATTCAGACATTCGTTCTCCAATTTCCAACGAGCACCGTATCAAAGTACGATTTTAATTGATTATTTTATTAACCATATACTCGAAGATAATTCTTAATTCCGATGTTTGTTCCAACGAGCATCATTTCAAAGAACGACTTCAACTGCGAAATGTTTTAAGGGGATCTCTAATTTCTCTGTCTCTTCTACGAACTCCCGGTTCTGTCGCCGGGAAAGTCGCTACGTCACCGCCACCTCGGAAGGCAATGCGGCCCGATTTTTCAAATTGATCGTAATCAGCCGGAGTCGAGCGGCGTCGGCGTCGGATTTTTGGTCGATGGCGGCGTCGGCAAAGCCCGCGTCAAATTTAGACAGCCATAGTACATCTGTCGACTATAATATCCATTGACTCGTTCCCGTAAGTACCCCAAGCCGGTCTCGTTCTCTGGTGTTGGTGCGTGCAGAGGCATCGCGCGGGACGAGGAATATGCGTGTTCGCCGGCGCTGGTGTTGCCTCTCGCCGGATCTTAAAATAAGACCGGCCACCGCACCGTAATAAATTCTGCGTGCCTCCTTCTCGCGCGTATCGTGCGTGCGTGTCCCGAAGTGTCAGCCAAGAAAGAAAGAAAGAAAGAAAGAAACGCGGAGGACGGGCCGAGCAACAAAACGAAAAGCCTCTTGCGAGCGAAAGAGAGAGCGAGTGAGACTGATGGATAAAGACAGAGAAAGATGGACGAAGAGAGAGAGATGGATGGAGAGAGAGAGAGAGAGAGAGAGAGAGAGAGAGAGAGAGAGAGAGAGAGAGGGTGAAGAATAACGTGAGTCACAAGGGGGACGAGGGATCGAAAAGACGCGGAGAGGCCCCACCGAAAACACTATTGCTTCGAGTGCGCGCCAGTAGCGCGTAACTTATAAATCCGCTCGCCAGAAGGTGCTGCTATATATGTGACGATGTAATTCAAGAATTCGACTGGCGACACTCTCGTTGGCAACGGGACACGAGATTCGGAGAAAGCGGAGAGCCCGTGTTCATTTCGATCGCAACGAGCTATCGAAAAACTGTGTAGAATTAGACAATCGGTAACGGTCGCACACTTCTGATTTGGCAAGCGATCTTTTATGGTCGAATGCCGATGCTTTTGAGAAGAAAACCGCTCGACAGAGTTTCCTTAGACAGAGAAAAATGCGCGAAAGCGAAATGCTTTTAATAACTCCATTTTGTTTGAAATTACAGCTTCTCATTTTTATTACGAACGCACAAGATCCACGGTATAGTCATGATAGTTGACTTCTCCCCACCACTTCGCGCTGAAGACAGTCGGGTGCGCGGAGTGGGGGAGACAGCTAATAATATTGTGACTGTCGGTGTATCTCAGATCCCTTCCTTTTAAGAACGAACCACAAATGCTACATATTGACTCATTCGATCCTACTCGTATGTAATCGGCAGACTGTGGGACCATATAAAATTACATTTTTAACAGAGTGACTATAGAATATTTAATCCCTCGCACTTCGATGTCCTCTCTCCGGAAAAAATAGCTAAATTGCTGATAATTATGGTATCGTCAAAGTCGACAATTTCTGTTCCATAAAATCTGTACGATCTTTTAACAAACTTTATTCAAACGGTTAATCATTTCCAAAGTCGGCAATTTTTGTTCCATAAAATCTGTACGATCTTTTAACAAACTTTATTCAAACTGTTTAATCATTTCCCTTGTTCTATTATTTTATGTTATCTTTAAAGCGTAAACTACTTTGCGAGTAAATACGATCGAGTTTTTGATCGATGATTTGAAAATCGAAATTAACACACTTCCAATCGATAAAATTCTGCGGCTCGTTGACGAATCTCGTCGTTGCAACAAACATATTCGATAAACTTAAACACAGAAGCTTAAGTTCCAACCAATAGAGTATCGTTTGTATATAAAAACTCTCGTCTCGATAGTTCTTCGTCAGATTTTCACCACGATGTAGAGAACAAGCAATCTCGTTTGTATTTTTAGTCGATCGCGGGTCAAGTGAGCAGTGGATTCGAAGAACATTGAACCTTCGCTTTATCTGCGGTGAACAGGTTCAGCCGAATGGAATTCCCCTGTAACTTGTCCTCGGTCTTCGCAACACGTTCAATTGCAACGCGCAATTACCACCAGCGGACAAACAAGTCCCCCTTTGTTCCCACTTTTCTCTCGTCACTGAGTCACTCTCCCAACATAGTTTTTTTCTTTCTCTCTCTCTCTCTCTCTCTCTCTCTCTCTCTCTCTCGTTATTTCTCTCTTTTTCTATCTCTCCGGGCGACAACCGCGCGTCCGACAGCGACGAATATTTATCCGGTCGCGTTCGATACGTCGCCACGATCTCGATGTTATATTTTTTTTTTCGGGAGAAATCGTGTCACGAGAGCTTGTTCTATCGTTCACGGAAATTCGACTGAGTCATCAACGCTCGTGGACTCCGTTTAATTGATTTCCGCGCACGCACCGCGCGCACTTTCCTCGGGTTCCATTAATTCTCGCGGCGTTACTCATCGCTCTTCATTTCAAGAATCTCACCTGTGAGTCACTTTACGACTCTCTTCGGCCGCTGCCCAACGTCCTGATCGATCCGTATCTCCTTTCTTGCGATCCGGCAGCACGTCGATCGAGCATTCCGCGCCCAAAGGAACCGGCGAATCGATCCTCGAACCGGTCCCCACGTTGCCCGACGATTATTCATTCCCGAACGTTAGCCCCGTTTGCATCGCCCGGCTCTCCTAGAACAGCCATCTTATCGGGAAATCTTATCGGTAGCAATTGGTACCGAGAACATAGCCTATCACGATTAAATCGTTCAACTGCGCTGCCATCGGAGATGCATCCTACAGCTGCTCGATCGGGCTTCCAAGATATCGGGGTACTTAATGGTCCTGCGTTTTGCGCTAATGTCGCTGCATTATTCCCTGCTGCAGGCTGAACGGACATCATAACTAGTTTAAGATGTACGGTAAATTCTCCCTAATTTTCCTTCAGCTTGTAAACAAAGATGGACAATTTGAGACGAGGAGATACGATTAATTGAGCCTCGCGGCTCGTTTTTATCGTTGCCGATTGCCAACGATTGTAAAAACGAGATGCATGGCTCTTCTCGAATTGTCAATTTTTGTTTACAAATTGAAGGAAGATTAAGGAGAATTTATTGTATTGCGGGCCTTTGAAGACTGGTTGTTCTCGGAATTGGTATAAATACACGCGTTTCTAAAAACTGTACAACTTTTTCGAAATTTAGATTATCATGGATTTAACCTTCGACTGTCCGTGTACGTCAACTTTGACGTTTTATAACTCTGCAAAACGAGTCATTAAACATTTGATCACCACTATAGGATTAAAGATTGAAGCTTCCTCTTTCCAACGATTCTCCAAAATTAGTAATACGATTGTTTTTAGCTATTTTATCGATCGGAAACGAGGAACAAATTCTAAGCTGACTAAGCTAAGTATAAGCTGACTGCTGTATCTTACATTCATCATACATTCATATATGTTGGAAATCTTCAAATTCATGAAAGATTCATGCCCGCAGAAGATTCTGCCACGTATCCACAGACGTATCAATTTGTGGCATTTTCATGCGACGCGTATTACTGCGAAGTCGGCGGTACATGTTTCATTCAGTGCCGAATAAATCGTCCAAAAAGAATCGTAGAGCAAGTTTCGAGGCGTCTTTGCAAAGGGGAGGTTTCAATCTTCAAATCTACGGAAGATTCGCCGACAGAAAAAATTCTGGAACGTTTCTACGGTCGCGTGAATCTGCATGATTTTCACACGGCGAATGTTGCATTACCGTAAAGCAGACGATACAGTTTCGTTTCAAAGCTGAACAAAATGGCTAAAAAAAGATCGCACATCAAGCTTTTCGAGGTCTTCGCAAAGGGAAACCTTTAATCTTCGAACCCGGTGGAAGATCTACCCGCGAAAAAAAATTCTGCAACCTTCCTACAGACGTGTGAAGTATAATTTTCGTACGGTGCATATTCTGTAATAATATAAATTTGATGATACACCCTCGAAGCTGTATAAAACCAGTAAAAAGGGCCGCACATCAAATTTTTTGCCGTCTTCGCAGAGGGAAAGCCTCGGTCTTTGATTTCGCAAAAGATTCTCGCACACGGAAAAGATTCTCCGTAATTTCTAGAGACGTATAAATTTCGTTGATGCCGCGAGCAATCGTTAATCGAGCTTGGGGTAATTTTTCGTGCCGAAAATGTCGCCCGATTTTCCGGGGCGGTCGCGCGAGCGTGAAATAGACGCGTGCACGTATGATTACGCTCTCGTACACCTACGTCGCGCGGACATCGTGTAACGATCCGTTAATAACGTTACCGTTAACCGCGCATTAGTGGTCGCCGCGGCTATTTGCATATCGGATCGGTAATTTCCATCTGACGCCGACCGGAGAGCAAACGAGAGAAAGGGAGCGAGAGGGAACAACGGAGGGAGATAGAATCCGGAGGCCCGAACGTGTATGCGTGGCCTGCGTGTTCGTGTGCACGCGTTCGTGTCGCAAGCTGCGGCATTAAACGCGGCACCTAGGGTACCCCTTGCTGCGGCACCTACGTGCCGCCATTACGGAGAACGTACCGGTGATTTATCCCGGTGTACGCCCGGATCGAAAGCCAACGTCGTCTCCTCCGATCCGAAATGGATACGCACGCTGCCATGCCGGGCCGGCGTGAATTTAAAATACGCGAAGATCGGCCGGGAAGATAGGCCAACGGAGTAACAGTACGTTCCTACGGTAACTATCAATTACACGGGCTCCTGCCAGTGCCACGCCGCGGGACTCTATCGTCGGATTAGAAATTCGAAATATGTATTTCTGGTTTCGTTCGAGGCTGCCATCGGGTCACGGATGCCAGCCGCCCGAGCATGCTACCAGGCATACTTTGAATAATTGAGTTTTTACCATCGGGAGACGCGGGGCTGCTAGGAACGAGGCTCCATCAAAATTAAATCTATTTTCGAACGACAGCCGATGCGTTTGTCGGACGAGGGATCTTTACGCGAATTCTCGTTATCGTACTGTTCTCCGTGAACATCGAATTAGTTGGTTTCCTTTAATGCGAGATTCCGTCTGGTCGAGACGAGATCAAAATGCTGCGATCTCTTTCGCAAGACGCGTTGATTAGTTCGTCGTTGATCCTTTGAGAAATGTCTGAAATGAGGAAGTCGAAGAGATATATAGTTTCTGTATTATTTTTGCAGCTGTATGTTACATTTGTATTTAATGTATTCGATTTCATTCGATTTAATTGGATTTAATATAATTTGATTTAATTTGATTTAATTCGACTTAATTCGATTTAATTCTATTCGTACAATTATGAATGCCATTCGGATTATACGACTTGTACTTGCAGTATATTCGTATAATTAGTAATGTTATCCAAATTATCTGCATTATATTCATATCGTAAATTGTGTTAAGATCAAGGTCGATCGAACCTTGACACAAACAGCACAAGTTAAAAAATGTGTAACTTGAGATCTATCGTATGAGTAATCAATTCTTATACATGACAGAAAATACATGTCCGTTGTATTTTAATTTTTATTCGTACGTTTGACACCAAAACTACCACGGTTAAATGACCGGTGTCTCATTTTACAATTATAGAACATACAAGGACGCTTCCGTTGTAGAAATTACAAAATCAATTTTCAGTTGCCAAATGTTTGAATTTCGAAGTATATGTATGTATCACTTTCACGTAACATTCCACACACTTGAAACAATTATGAAAATGAAAAAAGAAGATCGGATTTCTGAACCGTTAACGAGGTGTGTCCCCCTTTAATGCACTCTTCTCCGCATCCGTGACTCTCGAGGCTGTTTATTTTTTCTTCAGAACTTGTAGAAAACCAAAACGGTCGGAAGTTCCGCAGGCTGGAACATTTTCGAAGCCGAAACCGCCGCTTAGCGATCGCGGCGACGATCCGCTTTTCGCGAAGCTGCCGCTAAAACGGCGAAGTAGCCGCGGGCGTCTATAATCGAATTTTATTTCCAGCCTGTCCCGTACAGAATGCGGATTGCATCTTCCACCGAGTGTCTTCATATTTTAAAATATCTTGCCTCCCACCGCAGTGTACGCATCTAAATATATACTGACCGCGGGTTGCTCGTGTCAATTTGCGGCCACGCGGAATGCACGCGGGCGGAGGGAAAAGCGGATCGAGCAGATTCGTTGCATGAAAATCGCGGGTTTCCGTGCGGTTTGTAAAGCGAACGCTGCGCGCGCGCGCGATGACCGTCACAAAAGCGATCGTCGCGTCTCGTTTCGACGATCTCGGCGACTCGGTTCGCGCGCGTATTTAATTTCGCACCGTTGATTCGCTCTCCGCGCCTCTAATAAGCGTTCGTATTCTCGTTTTTCGTTAATGCGGCGTCTATGCGCGCGGTGCGCAACTCGCATTACGCTTAATGTCGCACGGCCTGGCCAGCCAACAGCCGCACATGCGGCCAGCAAATTATCGCCTGGTATATTATTGTGCTGCGTGTGCGTATAATACGACTTCTCGTCCTCTTTCAGCCTGTTCCACGCTCCGTCTCTCCCTCTCTCTTCCTCTCTCTCTCTCTCTCTCTCCCTCCCTCTCTCTCTCTCTCCCTCTCTCTCTCTCCGTCCCTCCGTTTCTCTCCCCTTCGCCGTTCCTTTCCTCCTCGCTCGGGCCTTTTTCTCGTTTTCTTTCTCCGCTTGCTCCCCTTCCGCGGCCGCTTGTACAGCGAAATGACGATGGTCGCGCGCGTGTACCGAGACACATTATACCTCCCGTGTATTTTTATCAACGGAAGTGCGTAGTTGTACCGTGCGCGCATTCCTGCACAGACCGAGCTGGAAAAGCGACGAGGAACAGGGGCCGAGGGGGGCCGCGAAACGCGCCGAGTACGTGTATTTCTTGTTCCGACGGCATTGTCGGCCACGATGATAGAGCCATTTAAGAACTTCAATTCCTCGCTGTGTTTCGACTTATTTTAGAATCCTTTTACGAACAGCCGGCCCGCGAACCCGCCATTGCCGACCGCGACGGCTCGTTCCCAATGGCAGCTGGATCTTTGGACGTCTCCTTAACACGCTGTCCGCGGCACGGAAAACGTTTTCCTGCTTTCATCCTCATCTATCCTTTGCCGACGTTTCACACGGTGTGCCGCGTGAATTACCATCGCGTCGGTTGGCGACGAAAATTGGAAATTGTTCCCTTGATTTTTTTCCCGGCGAATGATTGATTCGAGGAAAGAGGCACGCCGCGCGAAGAATGCGAAACGCATTGGCGGATGCATTTTTACGTTCATTTACGATGCAGCGAGGATTCTCGGAGAATTCCGTTTGCGTTTTTAGCAAGGATTGGAAACTTTTCTTTTCGCTTTTCGCGGTTTGTAATGATTTTATTCGCATGTACGGTTGAAAAGACCCGTCGTTGCAAAAAGAGTAAAAAGAGAGATTTTGTTTAGCCGTCACACGGAAACAATGAAAATAAAAGTATGTGTATAATGATGTTATAGGAGACATTCAAGTAGTATCGTTGCAGAAATAAGCATTCCGGTGACTTTATTCAACGGTGGGGCGAAAATTCTGCGAGAATTCCATTCTATTTGGTTTTTAACGAAAATTGGAAACTTCCTTTCATTTTTCGTTGGTTTACTTTTATGGTTCACGTTAGAATCGAGTAAATCTAGATGCACAATGAACACGGAATACGAAAAGTATTGGTGGATGCATTGCTGCACGAATATTTAACGATGAAGCGATAATCGTGAAAAAATTCTATTCCATTTCGTTTTCAAATAAAAATTGGATAGCTCCTTCGACTTTTTCCGATTTACTTTCGTGGATCATATTAAATCCAGGTAAATCTGCAGTCTACTTTTATATTATAACAACAGGGTGCACGAAAATCTTGCTTGTCTTTAACGTCTTCATTTATTAATACAAGAAGAGGAAAATCGTTTATCCTTAAAAGTGACAATAAAATTCCACATCGTCTAGAAATCAATCCACCATATATAATATATTATATATTATATATTATATATTATATATTATATATTATTAATATTATATATATTATTATATATACACTTATTTATTAATACAACAAGAGGAAAATCTATTCGTTTATCCTTAAAAGTGACAATAAAATTCCACATCGTTTAGAATTCAATCCATCATATATAATATATTATATATTATATATTATATATTATATATTATTAATATTATATATATTATTATATATACACTCATTTATTAATACAAGAAGAGGAAAATCTATTCGTTTATCCTTAAAAGTGACAATAAAATTCCACATATATTATATATTATTAATATTATATATATTATTATACATAAATTACCATATGTTCACATCCAACATCTCCAAACAGAGTCAGTCGTATCGTGAAACAGCAAAATAATTGTTCAGAAAAATCAGCGACCAGCTGTCGAACAATTTTCCACTTTGACGTGTCCACCTGTCGACGAAGTCCGTGAACGATCTATTCCTTTGTTCCCGAGGGTGTATGCCTGAAGATCAGTTTCGGTGCCACACCTGGCTGCCCCGAATACAGAGTGGTCTTACGAGATATCAGAACGTTCGTGCTGGAATGACGAAGAATCGGTACCCAGGTACCAGGCCGTTATTTCCCAGCGATTGCAGTAGTTCCATTAACTAGTTCCAGATCGAATTTCTCTCGAGACGTGATTCGCCGAAGAATCGCAGCCCAGGCAAACAGGTGAAAATCCCGAAGTCTCCTGGCGGCGCGCAAACAGTGAAAAGTTTCTCTCGCTTTTCATTGAGGTCGCAATCAATCAATACCGGAGCACCATTATCGCCACCCGTTATCTACGCCCGATTCCCTAAAGTCTATTTACCGTTCTACACGGAGGATAGAGAGGAGAAGAGAAGAAGATAAAGAGCGAGAGGCAGAGGGGAAGGTAGAGAGAGAGAGAGAGAGAGAGACAGACAGAGAGAGAGAGAGAGAGACAGACAGACAGACAGACAGACAGACAGACAGACAGAGAGAGAGAGAGAGAGAGAGAGAGAGAGAGAGAGAGAGAGAGAGAGAGAGGTAAAGAAAAGATAGTGGGAGGGATAGGCACTTCGTGTAGAAAGACACGGTAACTATGTGGCCAATGTTTGATCGATACTCGCTCCCTCGCCTGTTATCTCGCGATTTGACTGCTTAATGCGAGGAAAGCTTAAAACATGCGTCAGTGAAACATCAACTATCCAGATAAGCAGATAAGGGAGGAGGTAGAGGCCGTGTGTGCTCGCTGGTTTACGTTCTAGTGTACGACGTTGTACACATGCGAGCCAGTTTGAAGGAGTGTACACACCGATGGCCGTGTGTATTCGTACGTGTATTCGTCGGGCTCGTACGACGAGAACGGATATGTTTCGCGAAGCCATGACGGCTGCGCGTTCACTGCATAACCGGATCAGAAACCATGCAATCGTATCTACTTTTCTACTTACGCTTTAGTTGGGGTGCTTCGCCTACATGCGATCACGATACAGCTGCGACGCGCGATTATGAACCGCCGCTCCTTTTCCCGCTTCTTTCGTTCTACCGTGTCGTTTCTCTCGCTTTCTCCCTTTCTTTCTCCCTCGAGCTTCTTTCCTCTGCGTCTACCTTTTCGCGCGAAGCTGCTCGAGTACTCGGAAAAAGAGCTTCGCTCGGCTCGAACGAGGATCGATTCGATTCCGCGAACCACCGAAAGAGTCCCCACAGGCTGATTCGTCGCCGTAAATCTAGGGTGCGAGATATTATTTTTCCACGTTCCGGGAAAGCCACCTGAAACCGTTGAGTTGAGAAATTAAAGACACCGAGTTCACGCTTCGACTGTCGTGGAATTATTTTTGCTCTCTCGCGATCTGATTGGAAGAAGGAATTTTTATCCTAATTTATTATACGTTCCCTGATTCCACGAGACCTCGCAGAATGCGAGAATGACGAACTTTGTGCGTGCTAGAAATGCATAAAGATCCATAAATTGCTTGTTATTTTACGTAAGATTTTCGGAGATCTTTTGACTCGATGAGACACTCAAATTAAAAACAGTTAAAAATAGTCGTTAAAAAGTATTGCGCGGGGGATGTAAACGAAACTTCTATGTTTTCAAATTCTCCCTCGATTCATTCGGCAGAATTTCCGTAAAAATAGTCACTGAATATTCTCACTCTTTACACTAGATTTACGGAACCCGTCAAAATGACGGGTCATTAATTTTTTAATTTACGATTATTCGTGTGGCAAAGATACATTTATGAGTTATTTATTTAAATTATATGTTACTTACGGCAAATGTTACAGCAACACTTGTTAGAAATGAGACTAAATGTCTTATTGTTACTTTTACAAACTAACATAAAACAGCTGTTTTTCGTGCTCCGTAAATCTAGCGTTAAATACCATCATGTAAATACTTGAAGAAGTTATTTATCTTTTTTGTCGAGTAGCCTATAGACTCGTAAGCTTCAAATACAAAATCTAATTACCATATTATACATATTCATACGAATTCTGATTAACTATTTTCACTTCCCGTATAAATTAGACCAAGCATCTTTTACAATTTACCATCATTAATATTACAGTATCCATTTATTATCATTGCTTTAATATCCATATTCAGAACCGCGCTGATCGCGATATCTGTCAGCAGGTGTCGTACGTAAAGTATGACGTGATTGTTGAGGGATTCATTTGGTTTGTGCGTCATTGTCGTCCTTCTTGTTTCAGCAGCCTGTCTGTAAACACGCGTCTCTCGCAATTCTTCTTGCGATTCTGTTATAAAAGCAAATCCAAAGGTGCTCTTTTTCCATTTTAAAAACCTCCACCAACTCGGAACCACTTGTGGTCCGAGCGATTCCAGGAAAGTCCACGTTTAAAGCAGAATATAAACAGCTGCGAGAATCGTGCATCAATTGTTAAGGAATATAATCGTCGGTTATCGGATCGTCGGCGGCCGATAAACGGTCGGAAGATCCCGTTCGATCAGCGCGAGGCAATTCCTCGGCCTCTGAATTTAAGCGTGTATCCACGTCCACGTCCCGGCAATAATTCCTGGCATTTTTCCGCGGTTAATTCTCATCCGCCTTCCGCGGCCGGGGCGATGAGCGTCGGATACCGCGAAACGTGGGAAACCTCTCGCGCCCGGTTTATTACGAGGCTTTTGTAGTCACGCTCGGGCACCGGGCCGATGGCGGGCCGGATTTTCTTCGGCACGGTGTGTATCACTCGGCCGGCCATAATTTCTTAGCCACCTGTAAGCGATCGAGGCGGAATCCAGAGCGTCCGCTTTCTAAAAACTTTAAGTAATGCAGAAAGATCGTTCGATCGATTAAACCGAGACCCGGGATCGGCGGGTTTCTTGCCGCGGCGGTTCGTGATCGGGCCACTCTTGCCGGCCTGATAATTGATTAATGGAAATAAAGGGCGCGCGAAACGACCGTGCGTCCGTTTCTCTGTCTTTCTCTCTCTTCTGTATGTGTATTTGTGTGTACGTGTACATGTAGAGCTGGGCAATGTCTATGGAGAAAATATTTGAAATACTGTTTTAAATAATTGACTCGTCGCTATTCAAGTAGAATTGTATTTCAAATGGAACAAAAATTTTTACTAGTTAGAAGATTTTTTATTTTGATAATCCACTGCTGAAGCATGCAAATAAATAATTAATTTCGATAATCTAAAACGTAATAAATAAAATAGTTAAGGTAATCTGAAGCAGAAGCATGGAAATGAATATTTACTTTTGATAATGTAAAGCATGAAGTGAAATATTTTTTATTTTAATAACGTAAAGCGTAAAATACTTTCCATGGTTCTTAATCTGAAAACAAATTGTCAACATGATTAACGTAACGTAACATGAGGTAATGTAAGAAATCGTAATATTGGTAAATGGAATTTATTGTCTTCAGAAGTATTCATTGAAGATAATGCAGAGAAAAAGTATTTACCATAATAATTATGCTTTGTAGAAAATAAAAATAATGCATAAAAGATAGAAATACTTTATACATTATAGAAAATAGAAATACTTCATTTGACGATAATAGATTCAATAAATAAAATATATCGAACTTATGGCACAAACATTTTCAATGTTTCTCGTATTAAATGCTATTCGAAATATTATCTTAAAAATGTTTTACAACGAATACGATATTTTATTTTTCAAAGTACAGTCATTCGTTCGAACAAACAAGAAACATTTAATTTTTTAAAATGCGTGCACGATCTCAAATAAAATATCTATTCGCAACTTTTCATTTAAAATACTATTTCACCGAGCTCTATTTGTGTATATGACAATGAGAGCCGAGCCCGCGGCGTAAAAGTTCGATGGGAATGTTCGTTAAAATAACCAATTATCCATGTTTTTCTATCGGGAGCACTCGGTGCTCCCTCGATACGAGGAAAGGAAACCTGTTAAAGCGTTCCTATTTAATGGGACGAAAGTGGCGAGCTACGATATTGTGGAATATCGGATCGCGGAATGTCTCTGGTCGAAGAACTAATTACACTGTTTTCTTTCTTAAATCGACGCGTTTGTACCCTCCCCTCCTCTCTCTCTGGCGAATTGTATACTGCTGTCTTTGTTTCTTTGTTTCCCACCCCCCCTTTTTCTATCGGTGACCTGGAAAAGATTCTGGAGCCTGTTTCGAAGGACTCCATTCGTCCGAGGGTCCTCCAGGGATTCAATAAGTATTCAACGAAATTTTGAAGCGCCGATAGGAGCGAAAAGGAAACTGGGGGGAAGGATTTTATTGTGGGAAATGCGGTGTGTTTTATTTTAGAATATCGTTCATTTATTTAGGGCATTTTTGGTATCACTTCTAAAGGCTTATTAAAAGATTTAAAGTAAAATTCTTTTTATGTTCGTTTTATATATTGCACTCATATTGTTTTCATTTTCATTCTTCTTCTTATTATTACTATTTTATGTTCATTATTATTATTATTATTATTATTACGTTGAATTTATGTAGAAAAATTGAGAGGACATTGCTAAACAACTGAAAAAGGAAGACATTTTTTCTCCAATTACAAGGCCGCGTAACTTCGTGCAAAACGACAATGTTCCGCAATCAATTGCGAGAGATGGATGCTAGAAATACATTTAATTAATTCTCTAATAATTCGAACACGTTGAAAATAGAATATCGACGATCTCCAACTATTTCAATTTGTCCCCCGCTTTAAATTGCTTCTACCCGTTTTCGCGATAAAAGCCGCGGTCTGTTCACGCGGGAAAAAAAAAATATAAATGAAAAGTTAATAACGACCGCGCGGAAAAATAGGCCGCGGGTTCGAATATGCCGGGAACAAAATATTTCTATCGGTACTAGTCTCGTTTTTATTTGAAAACGTGCCGCATAGTCGACGGTCAGGCGCAACGATTTTTCCAGCCAGTTGGCGGAATGCGTGCGCGAAATCCAACTCTCGGGCGTATTGTTACCGGTCCCGGTGGCGTGTCTGATTACCCTCGATTCGATTCACGAATTACGATTTCATCGGTGGGAAAAAAAAGGTCGCGCGGCGGCGCGCACTATCAGCCGGAGAGGCGGCCATTTGCCCAGGTTCCCGTCTGCGACGCACGAGCGTCCATACAATTAATTATTGACCCGTTTTAATCGTGTTAGGTCTAATTAGCGGGGTGGGGTAGGGAGAGTCCGTCTCAAAGTTGTTAATTAAATTGGTTAATGCGATAAAGGGGAAGTCCATGCCGGAGTTCTCTGTTCCCTTTCTCTCCCCGCCCCTTTCGTCGCACCCCGTGGTCCCACAGCTCGCTCGTCTTTGCGCCGCGGCGCTGCAGAAATACTTTTCCCCGGCCGGCGATTATTTCAATTACACCAGTTGTATATACGTACACACGCGCGCCGCGCCGATCGGCACCACCGTGGGTTCTCTGGTTTAATTGAAACTCGTTCGGCGACGCATAAAAGTCGATTCGCGTTCCCGCAAAAACATTGTGAGAACGTGCCGCGACTTGGAAATCAACCGGCCGACAAATATTCGCCGATTCCCCGAAACAACTTACCGATATTCAGATATTTGTATTGCCGGCGATGCAATATTCATTCTATCGACGGCGGAATATTTCTGAAACGATTTTATTACCTTCCTTTCTCGTTCTTTCGGAAATAAGTGGCCGACAGATATTCGTCGATTCGCCGCGAAAAATCACCGCTATTCAAATATTCTTATATTACAGGAAATTCATTATTCGTACCGTCGACGTTGGAATATTTGTCAAATGATTTCTGGACATTCTTTTGTCTGACTTTTTTACGAAATAAATAGTCGACCAATATACGTCGATTTTCTGCAAAAAGAATCGTCGATATTGAAACACATTGGTGTGCAAAATTGAGTACACATCGTTTTGAACGCGGTAACTTTTTCAAAATCGAAACAAGTGGCTTGAATTATTTTTTATATTATTAAACAATGAGAAAAAAAGTATTTGCGAAAGTTATGATTGGTCGGAGCAACGAAAAGAAATAAGGAAGATACGTTTTTCAATTTTTTTGTCGTTCGAAAATTTCGTAACGAAAATTTATGCAATAAGTTTTACTGGCTTCGATCAGTTGGCGTCATTACTTTCGACGTTTAGGCTCTTCGTCGATTCGACATGCCGAAATCGATCTTCGTGATCGATCTTTCGACCGCCATTTTCGACGTCCCCCCGCGAATTTTCGACGCCGCAGTGAAAGGGTGAAATATCAGACGTCCACGCAACAAAGTTTTCAGACCGAATCGTTGATTGCTACCACTTTCACGTCGTGAAATATTGGATCGAAAGAAAAAAAAGATACGATCGACTCGATCGACGGCGTCAAGTTTCAACCGGTCAATACGCCAGTCGATATTACAAAACCGGGAACGATTATAACAGCGCGGTAAGTCGATATCGGCTGATAATAATAAACATTTCTATACCCGGCTCCATTTAACCGATTCAGCGTGTCCCGGAGTCGTTGAAATAACTTCGTGCAGGCTACCTCAAAAATTTTATATAACGTAGATTGATCTAAATGAGGTCTCAAACATTCTCTTAATGAACCGAACAGACGAGAATTTGATTTCATTTCTCGTATTCCGGTCGGCTTGTCAATATTCAGCGTACATAAATTATCGTTGCCTTTGCGGCGCAAGCTTCTTTTATGTGGCTCAGTTAAAGATTTTCCAATAGAATTGACGTAAATGCTGGAATTAGGTAAATGCGCGGCTGGTTCAGCCTATTTGCTTCGTCGAGACACTACCTTTTTTCCTTATGAGAAACGTTCTGTGAATAGAAAGCGGGTCTTGCGCAGTCATGTCATCTCCATCATCAGGTAATTGAGTCTTTAAAAATTGATCGTGAGACAGAGGAGATTACGTTCGTTACGAATTGTGACGTTACAATCGTGACGACTATGATTCTGTGATTTACGTGGACACAATTAAATGAATTCTCTGCGCATCGTGATTTGAAACCGTGATTTAATAAACTTTCCTTTAACAATATTTTTATTTATAGACAATTTTATTTATGACGATAAAATATGTTGTAAGCACTAACATTTTATAATGTATGAAAAATACCCTCGTTTCTGTCCCACATATTTTCCACTGATTCCGAAAAAAGTGTGTTCAACACTTCGTTCAATTAGTTACGATCGACGTTGATAATCTCATGTCAAGGTTACTAAATTTCATCCGAGATTTTTGTTATCGAAGGAGAGATGTGTAAGGTTAATTATTAATCTTTCCATCACATTGATTTTCTGTCGTAACGTCACTTTGACACCAAGGAACAAATTAAGTTGGCAACATGAAGGACAGGTTAGGATTAACAGGTTGCGCTATAACAGAGTTAGACTCGTGACGAAGATTTCATACATAATCTATTAAATGTTATTCATTTGCCCGAAATTTCTTAAATTATCTGGATCTAGAGACGAGAATACATCGAGACGTACAAGAAATAAAAATTGTCTCGCTTTATTTGGAAAATTATTAAGTATTGAGTACTGCTAATCAATGTAACTACGAATAAAATCGTAGTGCAAGAAATTAGAGCAACAATACTGAACGAACTGCATCATCAGATTTCGTATCGGTACTAGACAAACATTCCGATGAAACAATTTCTTTATTATTTCATGTTGTCTATTTCCGAATAAACTGATTTATTACGAATTCAAAAAATTGAATATAAAAAATAAAAAATTGAGTATAAAGATTAAAAATTGAACATAAAAATACAAAATTAAAGATAAAAATGTAATACTTTATATTCATCGAATATAATGTTAATTATTCCCGAAAACAAACCGAAGGGGCACAGCAATTGGTCAACCAACGCAGTCGAGCTCCAACATTTGCATCCGCAGTTGGAAAGTAGCTCGATTCGGAAACCGAAGGGTTCGAATATTCCGACAGCATTGTATATCGATAATCGAACGATGTTGTCGCGTGGAGTCGTGTTCTTGCATTCTCGTGTACGCGTGGTTGCGCGACACCTCTGGCCCCGAAATAACGGTGATGGCGTTATGGAAACCTCCACGCCGGCGGCCATTAATTATAATTAATATCGACGCCGATAATGGCAGCCGGCACACACCGTATATTGCCAGGACATGCACCACGCGGAATGCTCGCGGATCGTCGCGCCGCGCCGCGACGCGACGCGACGCGATGCAACGCGACGCAACGCCACGCTGTGCAACGCGATGCAACGCGACGCAACACGCTGCACCGCGATGTAAGTGCAACGCGGCGAGCTCCGGTACGCGTCCATATAAATTTCCATCGTCCCCGATCCGGATGATCTTCCTGCGGCAGCGAGCGGTCAATTTGTAGGCTGGCCGCTTGTTAAAAAGTAAAAGAAACGCGTCCGCAGTGGTCCGCGAGCCATTAAAATCGCCGGCGAAAGATATCGACGACGTGGATTAAATGTGGCTCGTTATACGTGTCCAGGTTGTAAATCGTCGTTGTAAATCAATTGGCCGGAGCCTGGACCCGGCTAGTTCGCTGATAAATAGGATTAACTGATTTACATGAACGAGATCCCGGCTGGCCGGCTATCGATCATAATCAACGCTCGATGGAATTCATCCGACGTTTAAAGAACCACCGCTTCTTCTTCTTCGTCGTCTTCTTCTTCCTCCACTGAATGCGCGGAATTTTTGCTTCTATTCGACAGGCGAACCCATGCCAACATCCGATCGTGATCTTGAGGGACGTAGCCTCGTCCGACATGGAGTCCTTGCTGCGTTTCATGTACCACGGCGAAGTACACGTGGGTCAAGAACAGTTGGCCGCTTTCCTCAAGACAGCGCAGATGCTCCAGGTGCGAGGACTAGCTGATGTCAACAGCGGCGCTGCGACAGCCAAGATCCCGCCGCCATCGTCGTCCGGCGGATACAATGGCAGTGCACCGGTTAGTTCGATCTTTCATTTTGTTCCGTAAATTGCCTCGGAACTTGCAGTCCGGACGTCGGCAGAAATTGCTGAGAGATTCTAAGATAGAACTGGAAACTCCATTGTTGTATGCAAAATGGGGATTCAGGCTGACTTGCACTTAACGAGCGAGTATTGCACAGGTCTGTCAAGTGTTAGAGAGTATCTTGATTATGTTCATTCAAATAAAATTGAAGCTTGGTCTGGTTGAGACCAGGGAAAGTCTGGCATTCCGAGCTGGAAGTTGGGATACCTCGTTATGTGCAAGTGGGTGCTCCAGAGGGCAGCTCTCGAGGAGATTATGCTCATAGATCTGCTAAGCGTTAGGGACTATCCTGACTGCTTTTAAGCTAGAGTTCGAAGCGAGATCGTGTTAAAGGAAAAAGCTGCTAGAAATATTCTAGCTTCTTTAAGGAATTCCATGTTTTGTTGACTGGGTCTAACTAGTGTCTAGCTAGATCTATGTTAGTCTACGTTGATACACTTTGGTCTATCTGCTTTGGTTTACTTTATTCTATCTTGATGCACCTTGGTCTACCTTGTTATACCTTGGTCGATCTTGAATCTTGATACACCTTGGTCTACTTGGATCTACCTTGCTCCATATTGATTCACCTTTGTCTACCTTGGCCTATCCTGGTTTACCTTGGTCTATTTTGATCTATTTGGATCCATTTTGATCCACCTTGGCCCACCTCCACCCAATTGCATTTAACTCCAGTCCCCGCCAAAGTCTCCAACATCCCGTACAATCACTTGCACCAACTCCGCCCAGCCTCCAACACTTGGCAGAGCCCATCAACGCTTGCGAAACCAGTCCAGAATGATTACAAAGTGTCCCAACAATGTGTCTAACAGGCCACACCTCGCAACCCTTGGCAAGACAATGGCAGAGGAGACCTAAACGAGGGTGGCCTGAGTCCACCGCCAGAGAAGAGACCTAGAAGCCAGAGTCCACCTCTTGGTAACCATGTCGAGCAGAAGTCGGAGCTTCAGGAATCGCTGTTGGGGCAAGCCTTGGAAGGAGGACCCACGATACACACTACACCTTCTAATAATGTACAGGTAAGATTCTTGATCGATGTGTTCTTTGATACGCGAGATGATTTGTGGAAGTTACGAGAATGAGGATCCTTGTTGATCAGGCACAGTCTACCGGCGAGGACTCGAACTCCATGTCGGACAACGAGGAGGACATGTCGAACAACGACAGCATCTTGAACTCGGTCAAGACAGAACCTAGTGACATCCTGAACGATTCTATGGAGCACCATCGTAACTCGTTTCCGGCTGCGCTTTTGGGACTACCAGGTAATCGATCTTATTAAGCTTTAATCTTTTATTCGAGACTTTGATCTCTTTTTGAGGCTCTGATTTTTTATTCGAGACTTTGGTCTCGTTCTTGAGGCTTTGATCTCCTTTTTTGAGACTTTGACCTTTTATTCGAGACTTTGATCTCTTTTTGAGGCTCTGATCTTTTATTCGAGCCTTTGATCACTTTTTGAAGCTTTAATCTTTTAGTCGAGACTTTGATCTCTTTTTGAGGCTCTGATTTTTTATTCGAGACTTTGGTCTCTTTCTTGAGGCTTTGATCTCCTTTTTTGAGGCTTCGATCTTTTTTTTGAGGCTTTGACCTTTTATTCGAGACTTTGATCTCTTTTTGAGGCTCTGATCTTTCATTCGAGCCTTTGATCACTTTTTGAAGCTTTAATCTTTTAGTCGAGACTTTGATCTCTTTTTGAGGCTCTGATCTTTTATTTGAGACTTTGGTCTCTTTTTTGAGGCTTTGATCTCTTTTTTTGAGGCTTCGATCTTTTTTTTGAGGCTTTGACTTTTTATTCGAGACTTTGATCTCTTTTTGAAGCTCTGATCTTTTATTCGAGACTTCGGTCTCTTTTTTTGAGGCTTCGATCTTTTTTTTGAGGACTTTGACCTTTTATTCGAGACTTTGATTTCTTTTTGAGGCATTGATCTTTTGTTCGAGATTTTGGTCTCTTTTCGAGGCTTTGATCTTTTATTCGAGCCTTTGATCTCTTTCTTGAGGCTTTGATCACTTTTTTGAGATTTCGGTCACTTCTTCGGTGCTTTGATACCTTCTTTGAGACCTCGACATATCTTCCTTAAGACTTTAATATCTATTTTGAGACTTCGATCTCTTCACCTTGAAGCTTTTGCAATTTTTATGCGGGCTGAATTAATTATAGCATCGGGAGATCTTCATTTTGCTGTATAGAGATTCACGTTCAAGTTCTGCGATTATTTCACCGATCGATCAGTAGACCGTGAATCTTTGTGCAAAATAAAAATCGTCTGCATAGAAAGTTTCTTTTTTCTTTAAACGTTTCTATAAATTAGAAATAATATATTGACATTTTAAAATTCTTTTAATGTTTCTGCTATCTGAAATTGAAACTATTCAATTTCGCTATAAATTGCATAAAATCTGAAGTCTACTGATCAGGCTCAGCTGAGATTACATTTATCAATTATATATTCCTCGACAAAATAGACAGTTCTATGATATCTTCGACTTTTACGTAGTCGTGATTATTAGCAATGACTTATCCCTGCGATATTTGTATGCATGTCGCTTGGATTAATTTTCCGCATTGATTATTTTCCGACGATTTCGCGAATTGTGTGTGTGTGTGCGTGATTGGTGGCGAGGAAAGTTCTGACGGGAACGTAATTATGACTTGCAGGACTGATACCAGGCCCGTCGGGGATCCACGCGGCGAACCAGGATCCGAGCTACGGTAAGTGATCAGAGCAACGATTCGATTTCACACAGTTTATTACGATTTCGTAGCCCAGACTAGTATCCTCCCATCGTTCCCTCAAGACTCTGGTCTCTCGTTGTTGCGTTGAATGCATGGAACTCTCGTACCTCTCACAACCCTGCATCCCCTTGCCCAAACTACCCTTTCGAATAAATCGAAAAATCAGAAATCGAGATGTAAGAAACGAACTAAGTAACGAAAGCGAAACGAAAGCGAGTAAAATCGGATTGCGATAAAATAGAACGCAAATAATAAAAAAAAAAACAAAAAAAGGCATGGCGAGGGAAACGTGATATCGCGGAGCCGCTGTCTCCGACGGCTCTTCGAGTCCCGTTCGCCGGAATATCGATTATCCTCCGCAAAGGCCTGCAGTCGCTAGAAACATTTGTTAGGGTTGCCACGCAAAGCCGGAGCTTGACTCTTTACTCGAATTCTTAACGACCCTTCGAGCCTTGCCGAGGCTAACGAGCTAATTGGTCGCTCTCTCGGTTGACGAGGTACGCATACACGATCGACCATATTCGAGAATAACGTTCTGGAAAACGAGAGGGCGGAGGGTGTGTGTACCGGAATCACGACGAAGAAGGAAACTTTGCACGCACGAGTCCGCCGACGAGCGGACGAAAATAATAAAAAAAAAGTACCAAAATTGTCTTCTCTCTCGAAACGAAAAAAATAAACCAAAAAAAAATGTAAAAACGTAAACCGAAAAACGTTAATCGAATAAAAAAAAACCGCCTCCTCTTCTTCGGTCATAGAGACACGAAAATCGGGGGAGGGATCTCGAAAAAAAGCAAAAGCGAACAAAAAAAAAACAGTAAAAAGTCACGAAAATACCGAAAGAACGGAGAGAAAACGAAGGGCTGTGGGAGGCAAAGAGCAAAAATAGTGTTTAAGGGATCGGTACGAGGTTGGCTGAGGACTGACATTGGCTGGTGGTTCCAGGGCGATGGCAGCCCTCTGGAGGAGACGGTTCAAGCTCGAGTTCCGGTTGGTTGCCGGGCGCGTCCTCGACGAGGAACGAGCAGACCGGGCCTGGAGAATACCCGAGCGGGGCTCACAACTCGGAGGGCCAGGATCTCTCGTCTGTCCTCCACCAGCACTATCATTACCATCAGCTGCACGCCACCAGCCAACCGTCGTCGCAGCAACACGCCCTCAGTACTTTGAACTCGCTCAACTCCCTGAACAGCCTGAAGACGGAGCAGCTGACGATCATGCACCAAAAGCTGCAGAACAATCTGCAGAGCTTGCAGCAGCAACAGCAGCAGCAGCAACAACAACAACAACAACAGCAACAACAACAACAGCAGCAGCAGCAGCAATCCTCGACAGCGAAGAACGAGCTGAACCTAATGCTGCAGTCATCGGCCAAAGACAAAATCGACTGCATGGCGTTGTTCCATCAGCGCCGGTTCCAGCAGTCGCAGCCTCATCAGCATCATCCGGTGGACAACGGTGGTCCGCCCGGTAAACCGAAGTGTCCCGAGTGCGGGAAGATCTACTCGAACAATTCGAACCTGAAGCAGCACATCGTGAACGTGCACACGGTGCAGACTGAGTACGTGTCGTGCCACGTGTGCAGCAAGCAGTTCAAGACGAAGCAGTACCTGCAGATACACCTGCTGTCGATGCACGGCATCAGGAAACGGAAGAGCTACCCGCTCTATCAGATACAGACGCCGGTGTCCTCCGGCGGGCAGGGCTCCTCGAGCCAGCAGTCGCAGCACCAGTAACCCGGCGACAAAGCCGGCCCCAGGAGAGAACACGGCGATCGATCGATTGGAACATCGATCGCCTGGAACTCGTCGCGAGCCTCTGGACCGTGAACCAGGCTCGACGAAAGCGGATGCTGGTAATCTGTATTCGTGTACTGGTCGCTAACACTCGAGAGACACTCCGACACGGTCGAGTGCTAGCAGAGACCTCCTCGCAAATAGTCTTCGTTCGCGCGGACGACGAGCGAACTCGTCGTCTTCGTCGTCGTCTTCGTCGGCTTCGTTCTCGTGTTAAGTCTAGGGAAGCAACCACCGCCGGATAGAGTTCTTTTCCCTTGAATAGTCAGAAGGGCGGAGGTGGCGATAGGCAAGCGGAGGCGGAAGAGGGCGCCGATACGAGGATTGGCCGACCTATTTTCGCACGGTTCCGCAGTGCGCAGCCAATCCTTCGACGCGCTGCGATAGGGAAGCACCGCCGATTGGCCGGAACGGAGGACCGGGAACGCTCCTCGTGGAATTCTTATCGGCATAAGTAGTCGGATCGGAAAGGATGCGTCGGCCTGATTACTTGAAAGACCGCCGCTTACGGGGTGGGAGACGCATTCAACCCTCGTCGCGCGAGCACACGGCCTCGTTTTAGGGGGACGAATGGGTGGGGGGCGGGCAGGAAAAGAGACACTACGAGTAATAATTTTTCCTTACGCGACGTTATTACTCGCGCCCTTTTAATAGACCCCGCCGCTCTGCCACGCTCGTTTGGAATTCGAGGACGGGTCTACGGCTCCCTTTGAACTAGCCTGGGGAATGTGGAAACGATGGTGTCCTTGAGATACGTAGTACTTGGCGACTGTTCGGTGAACGTTGTTTTAGATTGGTCATTGGAAGATCATGTGCTCGGTGTTTCTATCTAATCGAGCCAAGCTGGGGGGGGGGGGGGTTGCGAACTTCTCTATCTTTTTTAGCGGTTTTTAGCATTTTCATATGCGCTAAAATTTCGAACATAGAACTTTTGAAACGTGGGCTTTGTTGAGATGAATTTTTAACACTTATTCTAGTGTAGTTGACACGTTCCGAGCCACGTGTACCACGTGTATATGCTTCATGTTTATTGAATGCGCTAAAGAAATATTTTATAAGAAATTTAGAACTGAAGAATTAATTTCCACCATAAGAATGGGTCGTAGTAAGTTCGCTTCATTGTTATACATACGATGATTGATCAAGTTTTAGTAAAATTTTAGTAAAATATCAGATGGTCAGTGTGAAGAGTCGAATAAAAACAGCTCGGCACGGAACGTGTTAATAGCTGTGCACATTTCAATGGACAACTTGACTGACCTTGCTTTGAGGACATCGATCAATTCAGACCTTTAATATTTAGGAAACTGGAATGTGATTTTTAATATAATAGTATTACTACTCGACTGCAATTTTAATGAGGAAATTAATAGAGAGACTGCACTTTGAAGTATCTATAGCTTTTCTTGAAAAATTCGACGCGCTCTGAGGGTGTTAATCGATTTAGCTCTTTAAACCCTTGCGCCGTGTACGATACCTCGTGACATTCATTACAAGATTCAGCACATGATTCATCAAACACGAATGTTACTCACTTCTTCTAAATCGAAATCAAATTGAATGTATCTCTTGTCAATATTTGACAACAACAATTAACGTAGCCGTACGATAAATTCTCTTTTCTGTATAGAAATTTGTTATCGACGAAGAACTATAGACGCTTTCAGCGCCGACAATCAATCACTAAAATTCCCACAAAGTCAATGCAATTTAATTAATCAAACCGAAACTAGAAAGTTAAAGTTTATCATAGTGAATGACATTAGAGCTCTCTCGCATTCGAAACATCCTAGCCAAATTCAGTTCGTTCGAATACATTACAACGAAAATGAATGTTCAAAATTGGTAAAAAATTAGTGTCATCCGTACTTGACGGACGCGGCACTCAACGTATTAATCAACGTGGATGAAATCATAGTGCGAGGGATTAAGATCGTGAGACTCGGGAACATGATTCTAAAGAAGATTATGCACTTAACACTGAACCTATTAAGCCTATTCAAATGATCACATATCTAATTTCACAATTGTTAAAATGATGCGAACTCATTCTCTAGAGAATGATTAATCAAACTTCTTAATTCGAGCACTTCGTAACAAAATTAGCGACAGGTCTAAATGAATGCAATATCGTTGAAGCGACACACGTTAGTTTTTTTCAGAGATTGCTAGGTTTCTCATCAGTGTCGGTACAGAATGTAGACATTACCTCTAAATAGAAACGCGAATTCTCCTTTTGGGACCTCTGTAGCTATTAATTAAGAGTACGGTGTAACTGCGAGACCCAAGAACAAGCGGTCCATTCAGCGATCGGAGTGCATCTGGCCAAGCCAGCGAAATGGAGCGGATTATTTTCGAAGCGTATCGAATGCGCTATTCAGGGCACAATATTCCCGTAACGCAGCAGCGGTGCCTGTATTTCGGCGAGTGGCACCTTCGCTTTCAAAATATCGACGTGTTAAAACCGGGTGGCCAGAAACGCGGCCGCCGATGGTCGAGTTTTCCATTTGCTCGGTCGGTTCTCGTCTTGACACGTCGTTTCACGTGTTCCTCCTGTGCACTCTCCTACATGCACAGGTACTACATACGTGGAAACGGCACGTACGTGTCTATTATAAACGCGCACACGTACACAAACCCGGCGAATGCCCGCGCACATTTAGGCTCACGGAATTACGAGGCAGAAAGAGATAGAGTGGGTTGTATTGATCTCGAGGATTCAACAAACAGCACCTACTCTGCCTCCACCCGCTCTCCTTTCCTATCCAACTTCGCCTTACTCTTCAACCCTCTGTCTCCCTCTCTTTCTCTTTCTCTTTCTCTTTCCCCGTCTCTCGCTCTCGTTTCCTCCATGTATTCCGTACCATTCGATTCCGCTCGTGGATAAAGTTTGATGAGGGCAACCCTCCGCGATAGTTCCGCCCCGTCTCATTGTCGGGTATAGATTGCCGTTGATCATTACTACTTTCCGTCTAATGCCCTTTCGACTCGCGCAACTAACCCCATCGCATTTTATTTTCAACTTACACGCGTGACAGGGATAAATAAATAAATTTTAGTCAGAAGAAGGTTTCAAATAGTCAAACGTGAATGGACCCTGGATTTTATGCATTTAGGACGAGAATGTTAATTAGGAGAATTTGAGGACATCTTTATATTATTTTCTAATTATTAAAATTGTTAAAGAAAACAGCAAATTTTTAGCAGGCTACTGTGCGTTGAAATTCGCGGAGGAAATTTTTATTTATTTCTTGTAAAGATCCAGGGTCTAATCATGACACTGGAAACCTATAGCATTTTCAGTATGTCATTTTATGGAAGAAGCTGATCATGAAGAAGTACCATGAATATTTTACACGAATTTATGTACTTAATTAACCCCTTGCCGTATCATTACTTTCGCAATGATAATGATTCGAATTTTGCCGATCGTATGTAATAATTCCTTAAAAAGAAAAGCAAAATTTGTAGTTATCGTGTGTCTACGTTTACTCGGCAACTTAAATATTTATGTCAAGAGAACAGAAATCCCATCACGAGTCGAACTCGTTATTTTGAATAAAGTTCCGCGGTGTAATTATAAGTTTGCCACTTCTGGAGCAAGATATGTAGTTGCAATGCCATCGATGCATCGACATCCGTCTTTAAAACGTTAAACTCGACTCATTTAACACTAAATTTACGGAGCATTAGAATCAGCTGTTTTATATTTGTTTATAAAAATAACAATAAGACATTTATTCTGATTTTGAACGATTGTTATTGTAATATTTGTCGCAAGTAACACATATATTGAATAAATAACTCATAGATGTAAAATAAATTCTCCCCAATTTTCCTTCAACTTGTAAACAAAAGTGATACGATTAATAAAATACGATTATTCGAGTCACGCTGCTCATTTTTATAATAGTTGCCGATTGTCAACAATTATAAAAACGGGGTGTGAGGCTCAAATAAGTTCTCAAATTGTCCATTTTTGTTTTCAAGCTGAAGGAAAATTAGGGAGAATTTACTATATCTGAACAATCTGAATAATCGCAAATTAAAAAAATTGGTGACCCGCCATTTTGACGGGTTTCGTAAACCCAGTGTTAAAAGCGAAAGTTTAACAAACATATTCCATATTATATATATAAACCAAAGCCTCAAACGAGGTGCTATAAATTAGGCTCTTGTTCTTTCGCCCGACGCTCATAGATCGATTCCCGCGCTTTTTGCGCAGCACTGCAGCAAAATTAAACCTCCGCATTTCCGCGAAGGAGGCAGCTAGACGTTTTCGATTAGAGCCGGCCCCCGGATCGTCGAATCGACCGATCAATCGTTAACGGGCTAAGTGTCTCCGTCTCGAATCATCGGATATCCATTTTTCGAGGGTGAGGAGAAGAAAGTTGTACGTGACACGCGATACACCCGGCCCTACGAGCGTCGGCCACGCGATGTGCTAGCTCACCGGCGGGCTATCACCCCCGTTGCGCACCCCTGGCAAAACAAACCCTGCCGGCTTATCCAATTCCACGGTATTTCCACGAATCTCTTCCATCTCCTGTCTTCCGTGCCACCCAGCCCTGACGCTCGCAGTTCCGACGTAATGGAGGTGGGGACTCGCATTTGTTCCCGACACCCTAACCCTTCCCCACCCCTTTCCTTCCCCAACCCTACCGACGAGCCCGTTTTTGCCTGGCCGTTCCTTCTGCTTTCTTCGTTTTTACCTTCGCTCCCGCAATCCCTGCCGTCGAACCCCTCTCTATCTCTCCGCGCGAGCCTAACTTCCTGCCGTCGTCGGCGTGAAAACGCGTCACCTCTGAAACCTAGACGCCGCTAAAAGCGTTCGAGCGAGTCTCCTGCAGAAGCGGATCAGGAAAGTCGCTTTCAGCCGAGACCGGGGATCGTGAAAGCCCGCTACCTGGCCATTTCTTTTGACTTTGTGGCCGCGGAAAATTGAGGGACTTCAGTTTTAGAGCATTCGCGGCGGCTAGGGAGCGGCAACGATATGGAACTGGCAGACGATGCTTTATTATCTCTTTGGGAAAGTTAATTTTCTCGAAGCCGGGGTTGGGCGGCTCTTCGATTTCGGGTTGGTTCGATGGATTTTTAAATTGGGGTGGGTCTGAAAGTCGATAGTGATTGGCTTCTGGACAAAAGTCGATTACTTCCTATTTATTTTGCAGACGAGTTCCTTCATTTTTCAAATCTGTTTCCGCTAGTTCTTTTCCATCTTATGGATGAAGATATGCACTAGTTTCTTTTCGATTGGATTGACGAAGAAATCCACGATTTTCTTTCTATTTTATGGATGAAAAGAATTCACTATTTTCTTTTTATTTTATAGATTAAATTAGTTTCCTTCTAATTTACAAATATGAAAAGTTCAGTAATTCCTTTCTATTTTATAGACGAGTACAGCCCACAGTTTTTTTTTCATTTTACAGATTAGAAAAGTCTACTAGTTTCTTTCTATTTTATAAATTATAAAAATGCCATATCCGACACTTTCTTTCTATTTTACAGATTATAAAAGACCACTAATTTCTTCCTATTTTACAAATAAAAATTTGGATGCATCCAAGGAGAACTTGTGACGTAATCCAAGAGAACTTGTGACATATCCAAGAGAAATTGTGACATATGCAAGAAAAATTCTGTCTTATCCGTGAGAAATGCTGATGTACCCCATTTGTTTGCCAAGCAATGAAATTTAGGTTCGCGCAAGGGTGACAAAGGCGCCGGCAGCTATTGTAGGTGGACGTTCCCCGCTAAAACAATTACCATTTCGAGGTTGCCGGTGTACACAGCGTCCTAGCGCAATTTATTTTTTAAATTGCCTGTCCCGGGGTCCCGTGAAGAGGGGCTTTAACCGTAGCGCCAGAAATTGGATTTAGGGGTTGTCTGGGATCGTCTGAAGCGCCTCAGATTTTAGGCGGCCGGTTTTCCAAGGAAGTCTCGGCAAGTTTTCCGGGAAAGTTTCGCCCCGTGGCTGTCTCGTTCTTTCCCGTCGGTCCAGGATTTGACAAAATTGCAGCGTTTCCGGTCCAATGGCCCGTGGCGAGACATTCCGCCGAGACACTATCAGGAAACAAAGTTTCGAACTGAAAGACCCACGGACAGGAAGGACTCGGTAAACTTCTTTCTGGAATAAAGAAGCAACTTCGCCCGAGGAGTCGATACTCGGAAGATCCGCTGTTTTTCCCGTCGTCGAGCGCATGATCGAACAGGGATCCTCAGAGTGTTCCTCGTTCGTTCAAGATGGACATTATCCTTCGTCATCGAATCGCAAATCCTGCCGGCCGAATCGACTCTCGATTCGGCTCTATCCGCAGATTAGAGTCATCTATCACCCGGATTCGATCCGGATAAGTTCGCCGTTCCGGCTCCGGCGAGATTCTTATCAGCCTGACGAGGTTCCTCGATAAGAGCGTGTCCTTTCCGTCGTACGCAATATTCTTCTTGCCGGGGTTGAACTTCGATGGGGCGGACGAGAAGTATTTCGGGAGCAGGCCATGCGACATTGATCTGCCGGCTTATTCGGGGAACACGTGTCACGTAGTCCGGCAGGATTCAAGACAATACCTTTCTTCTTTAGCCATTCCACTACCATAACCGTTCTCCCAAACGATAAGTGCAGAATACAAATTATTCTTCGATCTCACCCACCGACTACGCCCCTTGTGTCATTAAGGCGTCTTTTTAATTGTAAATCGGTCAAAGTATTTGTAATTTAATTCGTCTCAACTTGTTCTAAGAAATTATTCTTCAGATTTTTTCTTCATCCTGGAATTTCTGATTTGATACTGTGAGTGATAATTTTGATATTTAATGAATCAATGATCATATACAGGGTACAATGATGATATTCAAACAATGCAGGAACTATAGAAACTATACATAGAGGCATCAAGTACTTCCTCGACGTTCTAAAAGTTTATTTTTAAAATTTTTTCTTGAAGCTTTTGCTCTCAATAATTATAGCAATTTAACAATTGCTGAATCCACTATGGCACATTTCATATTATTTTCTAGAGAAGCTCTAAATATTTCAAAGAAGCTGTAAACATTTTAGAGAAGCTATAAACGTGCCAAGAAATCAAAGCACTTCTAGTCATTTGACAAAATCTGACCATTTAGCAGTCTATAAAGATAATTGCAGGGGATGGTTAAGGAATTATTCATCTTGATCAAATGATCTGCAAATGCTTCCATGCCACGAGAGGATCATCACTCAAGGAACAAACGGCTGGGTCGGAGTCGAAGAGAAAGAGGAACAGGAAATAGGATACTTCGGCCCACTTTGGCGACGGCGATCAGATATATCGTGGGTTTAGGGTTGGCCGAGAAGGATCGTTGCTTATAGAACGAATGCGGGGCTGGGTGGCCGAATAAAAATGGGATTTTGCGCGATAAGCTGGCCAGAAATGAGCGCACCGTGTCAGGTTCAAATGTCGTTCTACCCTCGTCGCGTATTTTTTTTTGTCTTCGCCATTTTTGCCGGTAAGGTTCACCTTATCCTGATCCCGACATCCTTTTCGTTTCTTGCCTCCTTAATGTTCCGGAATCCCCCTTTTTACCCTCGTTGAGACCCACGTGTTTGGGATCCAGGGTTCGGCGAGGGTTGGACAAGCCGACGGGTCGGTTCATCGTATATTGCGTCCTTCGGACAAATGACAATTGCAATTCCCTTTTGGAATCTATCGCATTAATCTCCCGTCCGGACGTTAAATCGTTGGGGACTGGTCCGCTTTGTCTCGGACAGGTTCGCGCCATTCTTTCCACGGCAAACATCCTCGAACACAAAGAACAACCAGGGGAGTCGAATCTACGAGACCAAACAAACCGAAAACGTTCAAAGAAGATTTTCCATAGGACGCTCCGTTGTCGAGAAAATCGTGTCTGAAAGCGTCGTTAGAGCGAACACTAGAGCGAACGCTAGAGTCATTCAGACTGAAATAACTCGGAAACTATGCGTCACAGGAAAAATTTGTTTCCTACGATTTTTCTTCCTTTGTTCGAGAAGAATCAGCTACGGCGCTTGAATTTCAGGTCAGACCACCGTGAGCTGGGATATTTCATGAAAATTGCAAAAAGATCGCCAGCAGTTACGAATGTTAGTAATCTAGAAGCTTCCGGGAGTTATTTCTCCGCGGCAGCTCGGCGTGCCACCTCGAAATTGCGAAAGTTTGCCGCGCCATCAAGAAAAATGACGAATCGGTTGTAGGGTGGCGGAGTCTCGCGCCTCGGATCCCCTGTTCCTCTGGCGTACCGTATCGGCGTTGCCATCGTTTCGATCTTCTTCGCAGCGCCCCGGAGAACTCCCGACTGCAATTCCGAGGCAGTTCCGACGACAATCCGCAAACGTACCGCGAAACGCTATCATCGGAGCTTAATTCGAGCCAACCGGAATCTTTAGTTCCGCGTGGGCATGATCGTAGCCGGCTTCGGGGCCGGTATCGATTGTTCCGCGTCGAACGTCGGAACGATAGAACGAGATTGGGTTTCACGGTTGCACCGGCGACGGATGGGGGAGGGTGGTGCAAGCACACTTTACCAGGAAGATTGATTAAGCTGCCGTAGCCACCGCCGCCGCCCACGCGAGCTATATTAAAGACGTGACCCGACATAAAGGATCTCTCCTCGTCTTCGGCTGGCGCACCGGTCTCTGTCCCTCTCGCTATCCTTCTATCTCCTCTGACCACATTGATTTTCCGCGGTGCGCCTCCCCCTCGCGCGTCCGTTTCTTCCTTCTTGCCGGTAATTTTCTCTCGACAAACTCCTCCCCGTATCTTCCCCCGTCTTTCTTTCTTCTTCTTCTTTCTTCGTCGTCGTCGTCTTCTTCTTCTTCTTCTTCCTCGTCGACTACAAACAACCAAGAAACGTTTTCTTGGTCGTTGTTATCGTCCTCCAACCATCGGATTCGCTGTTTGCTTAGCCCGTGCCGGCACTCGAGCGGAGAAACAGCGGCCAGTTTCCTGGACCCCGAAAGCTTTGCAAGTTTGATTGAATTCCAACGAGTGGCCGGTATCAGGAAATGGACAAGTTCTCCGCTCCCTGTCTTGTTCCAGACAGCCTCGTTTCCTCGGTTCCCTGCTGGTGCCCTTTTTGTCCTTTTTGTTCTTCTTGTCCTACAGTTTCCTAGAATTTTGGGAACTATTTTGATGAATTCTCGAATGGTCGACGATCTCCGGGAGTTCCTAGATTACGAGGTATCACAAGACAGGTTTACGATCCGGAGTCACTGAGTTTTTCAATCGCGAATTTGTTATTTCCGAGGGACGAGTAGATCGTCATCTCTACAAATCAGTAAAAACAATTATAAAGTAAACTAGCAGTCAGGGTATTACGAAATAATCGAAACTTCGAAATGACGATTTGTCAAAGCCGGCTTAGCCATTGCAGCTCCAGAGTAATTCGATAGTTTATCAACTTTAGAAAGTATACGATTTTTAAGATCGAGTGGCGCAAGAATAGCAGTAAATAAATGTTCCTACAGGCTCAAAGAGATCGGTGGAGATTCTTTGTACTGCGAGGAGCATCGACCAGTTTCCTTGCTCCGGAAAGCTTTGCAAGTTTGATCGAATTCCAACGGGTGGCCGGTATCAGGAAATGGACAAGTTGCCGCTGTCTCTGTCTTGTTCCATGCAGACGTTGTTTCCTTGGTTTTCCGGTGGCGTACTTTTTGTTCGGGCCGAGCCGATACGCTGCCCGATGGAAAGCTTTCAGCCTTTCTATCCCGAGTTTTGGCCCCCGACCGGTTATTTTCGGTTCTCACGTCCGCCGGAGGGATTAAAGAGAACGCGGGCGGGATTACGGAGTTTCGTTATTGCCGCCACTAAATGTCCGTTCCCGTTGTAGTTTCTGAATTAAGCGCGGCTAGAGCTTTTATTAAAAGCTTGGGCCGGCGCGCAGCTCCCGCGCCGTGCCGCGCGCGCTTCAATTTTAAAATCCGCCCACCGGACGAACGTATTTGAAATTAAAATAGAGTTCGAAATTAAGCCGGAAAGAGTCGAGCGACGCCCCGGGTGAATAGATATTTTATTCCGGCGAATATTTATTTCAACGTTCGCTTTTGTCCGTCCGGGGCGAACCGCCAGCGCACACGAGGCACGAAAAAACGTTTCGCAAATATGCGAATTAATGCTGCAGCTAGCTTTCCATCTTCCCTGGCTGCAATCAATTCGCTTTGGAAGTGACGCTTAAATGAAACGAAAATAGGGGGGACGCGTTCGGTGATGGTCGGCCGGACCTCTGACAGAGAACGTTCCGTCGAGACTGGAATTGTCGGAATTGTGTTGGAAATTCTATTGTTTTTCTGAACGATACTTTGCCATTAGAGTGAATATGAATTTTTTCCCCCATTGTTTAAGAGACTATCAACGAGAACGAAATTCTAATGAAAACAGTGCTGCGAAATACAGGATTTTGCATTGATCATTGAAGAAAATATTTTCTACATGATACATATATGCACAATTATAACTCTGCAGCTCTTTGTGCACTTTTATCAAATATTTTATCGAATAATTTTGTCTAGTAGCATTTTTATTTTCTTCAAACAACGAGCAATTTTTTCGTTGACGGAGGAAACTGCTCTTGAATCCTAGTATTTGTAAAATGTCGAAAACTTTGTATAAACATTTGCAGTCTAGATTTACAACTAGAGAGTAAATGCTGCGAAAAAATCGTGCGATGCTGTTCGATTAATTTCGACTGGTAAAAAATGTCGAGGTTCGAACAAACGTTGAAAATTCACTTTTTATTTAACGCCTGCACGCTGCAACCGCGAGATACAGAAATTTGATTTCGCATAATCATCCGCGGTGCGGTTATGACGCCACCAGCTTTGTTCGTACGATAGAATACTTTCCGCGAAGAGTGATAGAAGCCTCGGTCGGTCGAGCGACACATTAATTTTTTCCAGCGTCACTTCTCATGCACAACGCCGCGTCATCGCTCGCTGAATCAACATCCAATTAACTTATTTTGCCAGCATTTTCCTGTTACCTTCGAGCTTGTTTACCACGATATTCTGCCGTCGCTGGTCGTGGATAATTTCGTCCGGGGTTTTCACTTTCTCGGAACGTGTTGTTCGCTCGAAAAGAAAAAGAAATAGAACGAAATCGTCAGGAATTACACGAATGGCCATGCACCGGGATTTCCGCGGGGTTTCCCGCCTCGGGGGAGAGTGCATATTTCACGGGGATCCAGTTAGCGTAGGACATTGTTCCGAATTTCGGTCGGTTCGCCGATCCTGGAGGATCCAAGGTTCTTCCCCTCATGAATTTCACGGAACAAGGTCCTTCCTCGAGTCTGCTACCCGACATTGGTCCATTGTCCGACCGGAACACCAGTTTTCCTTGGAATTCCCTGTGGGAGAGCCGGACTTATAGAGACTTTCCAGTCGATTGTTGCCAAGGGGTTTCTTTTTTTATAACGCGCCGTCGAAACCCGGCCGATTCTTCGGCGTGGAACGCTTTGTTCTCGCGTGAAAATCGAATTCCCGAACCCGGCCCGAACCCGGCCCGTGCAATCTCTAGCCCGTCGGCACGTTTCTTCGCACTTCGATGTCCTGCCTCTCTTTGATGTTCGATGTTTAACTCGTTCTGTCGGCTGCGCTATGACTCTCTTTGTCGCTTTCGCTCTCTGCATTTTGCGGCCGCGAGCGAGATCGATCGTTCTCTCTCGCTTCGACGCTCGCCTAACTTCTCCGCTCATCCCCGCCGCTGTGCATACGATAACGTCTCCGAAATTGGTGCAACGAAGCATCCCCGGGCCGCCGGACATTGACGTCGAGGTGAGTTATGGCGCGGTATAAAAATTTCGACACTTTAATCGACGCGCGATTTATCATGCGGCAACACATGGCGGAGACCCGGCACAGCCAGCGGAGCGACACCAATTTCATTTGCGGACCAAAGGACCGAAGTTTTAGGGACCTGGTCACGCTCCGGTGCCTGGTTCCGAGAGCCCCTGCGGTCACAACTTCGTTGCACTAATTTCCACCGCACCGTAATGCTTTCTTCGTCTCACCGTCTTGCTGTGTTCCTTCTCTGTGTCTTCTTTGGCTTACGTACTTTAAGCTCATGTTTTCCTGTCACCTGGAAAACTGATCAGACATTTTTACGGATCTCTGCGACAGTGTACGTTTTCGTCGAACGTTACGTAACCCCGCGTTTCGTGTCAGGACAGTTGACCCTCCGCACTCGAGTGGTGCAATTAAAAATTCTTGTGCAATTTTTTTGAAAGGATTTTTAGTCACTTCTCTGGTCACTGATTCATTCTTTCTTATTTTTATATTAAAAATTGTTTCTATGAGAAGTTTAACATTAGTCGGTAGTTTCAGCGTTAAAGTCTATAATAAATTGTGCGCGTGCATGAAATGAACTGTAGAAAGTTTAAATGCTATAGTACATTATACAGTAGAGTCAAAATAACTCCGAGTGCAGAGGGTGAACGATCTCGCAAAATTCGGCCGATTTATTTCGTCTATGAACAATATTATTTTATCGCCTTATTATCTTTTCTCAAATTCGGCTTTAGTTCATGTTCCAAAGAACAAATTTACAATTTAACAATTAAAAAAATTAAATGAGAAACAAGGGTATACATTCTGCACTTCTGCTGTGTAAAAGATAAGTTGAAAAAATCGCCAAGCTTCGAAAAAATCGACAATAATTCTTAAATTAATTGTGACGTCCAAATTTTGATTGGTCCCATTTTGTTCGAGTGCTCGGAATATCACGATTTAATAGTTCCGCGAATGCTTAGCATCCACGTTGATACAGATCAAGTCAAAGTGCACAATAATTTGAAAAACTGAACGGAATTGAATGTGCGATAGCGTGGCTTGTGAATTCGAATGCTATAGCATTCGTGTTATTTCGCCTTACAATGGAAATGAACGCATTCACGTTCGCGAACGCGTTAAGGGATACTTCCCACCCCCCGGAGCCTGCAGATCAGTCTAGGGACCTTACAGCATCGTTCAGGGATTACCCGGGTCGCTGCTGGAATTTCCGGGCGCAACAAATGTCCCCGAAAGACACGAATTGAACCGAATTTCCGCGTTATCGGCGAAGTCGCGGCGCAAAAGCCATCGGGCGGTCTGGTGAGCGGGAAAGAGACGGTAGAAAGAGTAGTGAGACGGCGAGAGCGACGGTTAGGAGGGCAGTGGAGGGAAGGGGTTGAAGTGAGAGACAGAGTAGAGAGAGAAAGAAAAAGAGAGAGTGAGAGAGAGCGAGAAAGAGAATGAGCGAGAGCAAGAGAAAGAGCAAGAGAAAGAGTGCGAGAGCAAGAGAAAGAGAGAGAGAGAGAAAGCAAGAGAAAGAGAGAGAGAGGCCGCGCTTCCCCCGAGGGTCTTGCGATCGATCCCTGTGCAATTTCCCGCACATGTCCGCATTGATCTGCCCTCACTTGCCCCCGGCACCCACCCTTGCCACACTCAACCACCGCCACCCCCGCTGACGGCGTCACTGACGCCGCTGCCACCGCCGCCGTCGACCACCCCTTAGCTTCTTCGTTGCTCCTCCGATCGGCCAAACACCCTCCTCGCGCCATCCGCTGTCCAAAGTCGTTCGAAACTACCCCCTTAGTTCTTTCCCTAATGTGCCTTAGATACCCGCGTCACGGGCAAACGCGCCTGTGTCACGCGCGAGACGACACGCCTCAAGGCCAACACGGTTTTTCAATTTGAGCTGACTGCCTCTGTCCTCTGCGCGCCTCGCGGCGGTTTTCTGATACTTCCTAGATCCAGACGACGATTCGTTCCGAATTCTACCGCAGACTTTTCGCGATCTATGAGATGTCACACAGTTTCCAGAGTTTCTGGGAATTATTTTGCTCGATTTTTTGGGGGGTGGGAGACTTCAGCAGTGGTTTTTAGAACCGAGTTTCTGGTTCGTTTGGTCAGGAACTCGTTACTTATGTTTGCAAGGATATTATTCTGAGAGACATATTTTTGGGAGGCTTGCTTTTCAATGGCAAATTTTATGCTCGGCGAAAGTAATTATTTTAATTACAGTTAAAGTAATCACAGTGTCTAGGAACACATACGATCAGACAGTATTTTTTTCTAACCTTTACTGCTACCTAATATCACTAAACTGCGGATTTTATGCATTTATAACAAAAAGAATAGGTGAAGCATAAAATAGTGACCAGATTAAGAGAAATTAAGAATTTTGATGTATGCATTTATACTTATCAAAATGATTTAAAAGAGAGAAATAGTTGTACTTGGCTCCTGAGTCTTGCAATCGATGCAGACAATTTTGATTTTGCATAAAGATTCGCAGCCTACTAATCACTATTCGATTCCAAAACCTGCAATAGCTTTGACTATCTCTGAAATGTTCTACAAACTCCAGAATTGTTGGAAGTTATTTAGTTCAATTCTCAGGTGGTCGGGGATCTTTAGGGATCCGTAGTCTGCGAGGGTCGCAATCCAAGTTCACAAAGTCCTTCGATCACGAATTTATTACCTCTAAAAGATGGATTGATCATCTTTGACGTCCATGAAAAGCGATCATAAATTCAACTAGCAGCGTGGATAATAAAAATAGAAATTAATAACTATAGGAATAACTATTCGGAATTAAAATGAGAATTTATGGAAACTGATTCAGACATTGGTGTCCTAATATTTTCCTCTAACTCTGTACATCTCTCCAGAGATCTCGCACATTTTTATTTCCAGTAACAATAGCTGGTCAAAGAACGACATCGTGTACATACATAAAAAATAGCCCTAAATATATCTAAAAATATTACGATAAATGGAAACAATTGTGCTCAAAATTTCAATCAAAACTGCTTTTATAATCGTGCTAAATCGAATGAAATCGCGTGTTTGAAGGGAATTGAATTAATACTTCTAGAAAAAGTGTTAAAGAAAAGCCGTGTAAAAACAGAATCGCGCGTATAAAACTTGTAAAATCGAGTGCCGTAATAAGAGTAGCAACAAATAAACGTTCCCGTAGACCCAAGGAGATCAGTAGGGGCCCTTTGAACTGCATTCCCCTCGTCGCACAGTGGCGCATTCATTTCTTTGGTGCAGGCTTACTGAAAACGGAGACGCGCCGCAGAGTGATTTCGGCGTCGAAACGGGGGGTTAATTAAAAAACGCGAGGGGGGTTGGAGAGTCGGCGCGAACTTCTCGCCCCCGGGGTATCGAAATTACGTGGATCCGGGCTGACACAGGCCGCGGCACGGGGCAGACGAGCGATAGGACAAAAGTTATTTTCCAGCGTCCCGTCACTCTTTCTCTCTTTCTCTTTTTCTCTCTCCTTCTCTTTCTCTCTTTCTCTCTCTCCTTCTCTTTCTCTCTTTCTCTTTTTCTCTCTCCTTCTCTTTCTCTCTATCTCTCCTTCTCTTTCTCTCTCTCTCTCTCTCTCTCTCTCTCTCTTCCTCTATTTTTCTCTTTCTCTTTTTCTCCGACTCTCCACCCCGACCGCCCTGAAAAGCTCGTAAAAACTTGGCCAGGCGTCTGTGCGAGGGGGCGATGTGGTCGTGGATGTGCACGAGGGCCACGAGTTCGTAGGCAACAACGTGGGCCAGCTAAATTAAACTTCCCTCCCCTCTGGCCCGTGCGGCGGCAGCCTCGAACCCCCATACATCACACGGCCTGTCATAAACCTAAGCCGTGCCAAGCGCGTTCGATGCAACCGATCGTTAAGGAAGTCGGTACCGGAAACCAGGTGTTCCTTCCGACGCTGCGCGCGGATACCAGCTGGGAACCCGTGGCCCTCCTTGCGATAGATAAAGCGCAACGTTTATTGATCGCTTAAAAATTGCCGGAGTTCCGAAGAAATATAAAACTGAGGGGAGGAGGAGAGCGTGGGCGTGTGGGGATCGGGCCGGGAGAACACTTCGAGGCATGTTCGAGAGCGGTGCTCGAACCGGGCTGCCAATTGCGCCCTTGATACATATTGCACCGCTGCATATGCTGCCGTCTACGTTCCTCTGATCGAGGACGCTAATGCGATATATAGTCGCTGCGAATTCAATTGGTCGTTCAAGGTCTTATCCCCCTTTCTTTTCTGTTATCTGCCAGGAGAGCGGCGATTTCGATAGCCACCTTCGCTCGTCGCTTCCATTCTTGTACAGCCTGCACGGCGAATCCTCTTTCCTCCGAAGATTGCCAAGTCGTGGACATATTTCGTATCGGATCGTTCTATAATTACTGCAATTTTTGGAAGACGAAACGTTCCGCGCAATTATTGCGGAGAGAACCTGGGAAACAGAACTTCCACTTGGCTCCGTGTCTTGCAATTCGAGCACACGATTCTTGTTTTACACGAACATCCGCGCGGTCCATTCGTGACAAGGCGGCAGTCGCTGTCGCACAACTTCAGCTTATGATCCTCTCTTCAAGGTTATATTATTTTTATTACCGCAACGTGGATGCACCATGAAGCAAATGCTCGGCTCCATCTTAGCAACCTTTGGCATCCGAAGGAGCAATTAGTCTTCGGCCACCTCGATATTTCCATGGCGAACGATGATTCAGCAAGGTCAAGCCCCGATAGGTCCTGATCGCTCGTAACCCCCGGAGCCTACGAGAGAGGACTTAGGGCAGATCGATCGAAAAACGCCGGTGTATCGTGTGTACATTGGCGTGGGAGGGGCGAGTTACGGTGACCCTTCGGCTGATTAGTTCCCCAGAGAGGAACCGGCGATCCGATTGAAAGGATCCGGGTTCGAGGCCACGTCAGGAGGCGCGTCTCTCGTTTCGTGCAGAGTCTCTTCTCGCGAGGATGGTAACGCCGCGTCGATACCATCGTCCTCCCGGTTGTTTGCGAGACGTTCCCGTTGCGTAAGCGGAGGCAGACGCCGAGGAACTTTCCCGGAAACCCGAAGACATCGATCTTCGGCTTCCCTTCGGCCAATCAGCGTGCGGGCGGGCTGCTTCTTGAGAACCAGGTCCCTCGTTAATGCAGCGCAATTCGTCGGAGCGACGCCGCTAATGGACTGGCGCAATCATCCCGGAGCCTCGCTACTGAATCTGCTTCCTCGTGTTCCTTCCTTCCTTCCTTTCCGCCGGCGAGTCCACCGGCCCGTTCCATTTTCTGCATTCATTTCATAACTCTGTCATTTCGTGTTTTGCTCCCCTTCACCGTCCCCCGGCCTCCCCCGCCACCACTTTCGCGGCCTTTTATTCCCCGACATCTCTCTCTCTCTCTCTCTCTCTCTCTCTCTCTCTCTCGCTTTTCAATTTACCGAACCGCGCGCGCCAGAGGCTCTGTTTCAAAGCGCGCCATTGTCAAACGCTCTCTCGCCAGCCGTTCTCGCGTTTCGCCGAGGACCCCGACGTCTTCTGGGAACCTAGATCAGTTGCCGCAAACTCTTCTTGCCGCGATTCGCATCGATCAGCCATGAAGACTGTCTCATCTAGGATTAGAAAGTGTTTCGATGGTTAGCGAGCGATCGGATCGCAGGATCTTGATCATCTTATTTTAGCACTGCCGATGATAGCTTCTGACAGTTTGCCTAAAGTGAAAATTTGTGAATCCTAAAATAGTGAAAGTATTCAAAGAATATCGATCCCAGCTTACTAAAATTATAGAAGAGAAACGGAATCGCTCTTGGCTCCTGCGTCTTTCTATTGACGCAGGCAATCTTTATTTTGCGCAACGATCCGCAATCAAGGCATCTCGCAGAAAGTTCCAAGTTTCAATCTCTGATCCACGGAACTCTGGGAACCTGCATCGTCAGCCACAAATAGTACTTTTCTCGCTGCAATTGGTATCGATCTTGTCTTCAGCCTTGAGAACGTTTTCGTCTAGGATCAGAAGGTATTTTAATAGAGTTGTAGGAGGTGATTAGAGGTAATCAAGCCAGCATTGATCGGACCACGAGGCTTTGATCAGCTCATTTTGCCTTTAGCATCGTCGAAGACAGCTTCTGGTTTAGGTCAATCATCTGGCAGGAAATTCAAGCTTCGATCGCTGATTCATGGACCTCGGTCACCAGAGTTTCAGTTCTCGAGCTTTAACTAACCCTGGCCTAATCCAGACAATGATCCCGCCGAAGGCAGCTTCTGATTATTCAGAATGATAATTCAGTCATCTCGTAGAAGATGCAAGTAACGATCGGTGATGTTCGAGTCGCTGGAACCCAGTCATTCGATTCGAAGTTCTTTTGTCATACTATTCCAACGAATAGGTCGTCTCTAGCGTCTTCCAATGCGCATTCCAAGGCCACTGTTCCCGCCGTTACGCCGGCTAGAACGGCGCTCCTAAAGCCTGATGGCTCATTCCAGCAGCGCACCCTCTGCTTTACCACCTCTTTCGCGAACATAACAGCCACGTCTCGTGATCCTAGGCGTTTCCTAGCAGACCCTGTCCGCTCAGGATATTTTCTCTTCCGGTAGAGCGTCCCTCCGACCATCCCCCCGCCCGACGTTCTATCATTCTCTTCCGAGCGATCGGCTCGGAGGCTCGTCGTAATCAAGCGCGCGCGTACACTCGCCACCCTAATCGATCGGACTCGCTGCTACAATTACTCACTCACTGTCTTACGTGATTCCCACCGACGGGGAAAAACTTGCCCGCGAAGGAGCCGACGTCAACGTAATCGACCGGCGTTATTCCGCCGCGATCGCGCCTCGACTTGCGATGAGAGGCTATTTTGGGGAACCGGTTGCTACAACGCTGTTTTCGCACGTCGCCGAGCTCCATTCCGCTTGAGCGTCGATTCCGAAACTTTGGATGATCCTTGGACGCTGCGAGAACGTCAACCCTTTGCACTGCGAACTATTTTAACTTCAGAACTAAGATATTTGTGACAATGTATTCCGATTTTGTGTTATTTTTGCGTCACATGCGTATGAAATTGTGAACTTATTCGCTCTTATATCTTTAACAACTCTTTCGATATAAATCGAATTGACAATGTAGAAGTTATTTTTAAAAATGATTCTACAATTTTCAGTGACTCACTCCGAGTCCCCATTCGAGTGCAAAGGGTGAGAAAATGCAGGCTGGATGGCAATTCGCACGCGAAACGTTGGTCGCTGCTTCTTTTTATTCGTCTCGTTCGCTGCCATGACTTTTTCTCGTTATTTCGTTACTACAGTCGCAGGGATGCATGATATTAAAAATTGGAATATGGTGTCGTAAAGTAGAGATTTCAAGCTTTAATGATTCCAAAGGAATCGTAATTTTATGATAGCTACTAACGGAGTTACAGCTACTCGAATATCGACAATTTTGTGACCAAAAATTGGGGACGCTTTAATTTGGCTGTTGAGTGTATCTTCATTGTTAAATTGTTTTATTAACTGCGACACACTTTCTTTGTGCAATGTCAAGGTTATTTGATAGTCGTTATCAAGATTATTCGTCGGAGGAAAATTATGAACGTCGTACAATTAGTGTGGTTGGTAACAAACGTGTTCGTCCTTAACTGGTCAGATGATTTAGGAGCTTTTGGATTTTGATATCTCTGTCGAGTAGAAATACTTCGACATCTCTGTGTCAAAAAATAGTGTTCAATCATACTTGAACATGTTTAATAAATAAGGGAAGCAACTATGATTTTATTCGTAACGAATGTGAACACATAATCGTTCATCGAGAGAGAATTCTGCGGTCCAAAGACACTCCGCTGGATCAGCTAAAAATTGTGGTTTCTATGAAAATATTAAAACACCGTTTAACTTTATTCCCGTCTCTGAGGCAAGCCTAAACAGCGCTGTTTCTTGTTCGACTGACAAAGCGACGTGCAGCAATTGCGTGAACACTATCAGCGAATATAGCATGAGACCAGGGTTCATGGCTAATGATAGAGGATAACATCATTTCGTGCAACTATAACAAGACTTTCGGTCAATATTCAGTTTCCACTGACGATGTTTACCAAGCAAAAATAACATACCGTTACCACGCCCACGATACTCGTAAGATGATATCAAGCCAGCCAGCGAAAATTGTATCCCAGCGAAACCAAAAAACGTACCGAAACGAAACTCGCTCTCCCATCGCGATCGCTATACCATCCCCCGATAAATCAGCCCGATGACAAGTTAAAAAACTATTCCGCGTTCTCTCGCCGCATACAGGTGTCGTTTCATAGGCAGCTCGAGATTTACTCTCGCGCGGTCGCTATCGCGGGGAAAAAAAAATCAGAACGGAAGGGATCTTAGTTCCGCGCGGATTCCGGGCCGATCGAGCCGATTCGTAAATCATCGGTGAATACGGTCCCGGGGCTTTCGCGATCTGTATACCGGTTGTGTAATTCTAATAAATTGGTCGTACGTCCCGCGTTGTAAATCAGCGCGAGCGCGGTCTCCGCCGCGTTTTCCTTCTTGTCGGGGCGATACATCACCCCGGCAAAAATTAATCCTTCGAGTCGCGAGGACGAGTCTGCTCGTAAATTACACGCGATGCCGCCCACGGTATCGGATCCCCGCGATCGTCTCAACACACTCCCACGATTTTTAACGCTGCAACGGTGCTAAGCTGCCGCGCGCAGAAAACAGGGGGGAGGAAAAAAAACAATCGTGCGAGACATTAGCGAGACCGAGACAATTCTGTCGACGTTTCACCGGGATCCGCGTTCGTTTCACCGTTTTCCGGGCCATCGAGGAAATTACGTTAGGATGAACGCGACGCACCGCGGTCCGAAACGCGATTCCAGCGAACATGTATTAAAAGTGCCTAGTTGTTTCTGTTATTTTATGCTCGTTATGCTTACTCGTTACTATCATCGCCTGTTCGCTCGTGTTAACGAGAATGTGAAAGGTTTCGGCGAAATTAGAGAATACGCGAATGTAATGAGAAGCACGAAGAAGCATCGCGACGTATTAAAATCGTGGAAAATTCGTGTTTTGCAAAAGAGAGTATTTATATTGCGAACACGTGCAGAGAACAGCAAAAATAGCACAGCAATTTTGTTCATGTCAAAGTATCGGAAGTGCGAAAATATTACGATGCTTCTTCGTGTTTCGAACTACTTTCGTGTTTCTCTAATTTTGCCAAAACTTTTGCTCTCTTCTTTACACAGGATATGAACAAACGAGTTAAAGAATTGTACTTAGGTGTGAATAACATAAAATTTGAGAAATAAATAGGTATTTTTAATGGACGTTCATGTGAAAGGAAATATTACGGGGCAAATCATTTTGGCCAGCTGAAATTGTGTTTCGGACTACTGTGTGAAACTACGAAAGAATGAAAAGAGATCGTTTTTTCTTTTGCAACAGATGCGGATGATTCATAAATTTCGTTCTACCTCGTTGTTCTCTGAAATCATTTTAGTAACAAGACAATTCGAAAATACAGTAGAGCCTCGATTTATTAGGTCCTTTAGCATCAAAATTCTCTGTTGTGCAAATGCGTTTGATACGTAATCAGCTGAATCTAAAGCAGCTCGTATACAACATGATTAGTATATACATTAATAAAGATGTAATCTGACACTGTAATTAAGCAGCTGTTCTATTATAGGAACATTTATGCAATTCTGATTAACCTGGATAGTCGAGGTGACACTCTGTGATGATTTCTGAATTCCTTAAGTTTTGTGACGGATTTTTAGTCATTGAATAAGCTGTCGATTAACGCAATACAGTAAATTTTCTCTAATTGTCGCTCAGCTTGTAAACAAAAGTCGACAATTTTGGGAAGAGGAGATGCGATTATTGGAATCTTGCATCTCGTTTTTATAGTTGTTGACAATCGGTAACTATAAAAACGAGCCGCAAGGCGAATTGTCCATTTTGTGCGCAATATCAGCGCGAATTGGAGGGAAATTACTTACTTTCTTTGAACACCGTTGCGTCAATTCGCGTTTACAAAATTCGAAAAATCACGCAGAACGATCTAAACGCCACAGGACAGAGTTTATAGAATGAACTTTAGTTGCTTCGGAAAAATAGAGCGATATTTAACACTAGATTCACGGAACCCGTCAAAATGGCGGGTCATCATTTTTTTAATTTACGATTATTCAGATCATAAAGGTACCATAATCCTACAAGGTAACCATAAACCTACAACGCTCGTTAGAAATCAGAATAAATATCTTATCGTTATTTTATTGTTATTTTCACAAAACTATTGCTTGTAGTGCTCCGTGAATCTATCGTTAAACCCCAGAATAGCGAAGTTTGCAATATCGAAAGTCTCGAATCTTCGACTCGTTCAAACTAGACACGAACAGTTTCAAGATTCGTGCGGTCTCCATTTTTGACTCCCGTCGCGCAGACTTCCCACCGGATCGTTTCGAATCAGCTGAATCACAGAGCCAAATAAAGCGAGACAAAGCCCGTTTTTTTAAGTCGCGCGTTGGCTGTCGGCGCAATTACCGTCTCCCAATTACAAACTTCATCGATCTCCCCGGGAAAAGAATCTGAACGGTGCGAGAGATCTCGCAGGAGGATCTCTTCGATTGCTTAGCCGCGACGTTGGTGCCTGCACATCCTTCCCTTTTTACGTAATGAGACGCGCACGAAAAGTGGGAGAGGCGGCCTTTTGCTTAGAGATTCGTAGGAAAGATAGTCGTAACGAGGCGTAGAGGGTGGATCAATACGAGGGTTCTTACGTAGTTCGCCGACTGTCTCTCTCTTTTCTCATTCTCTCCGTGTCTCTCGTCCTTTCTCCCGACACCACCACCCACCCGGCGTCTTCCGTTTTCACTTATCTCTTTCTTACATCGGGAACTCCCGTTTTTCTCTCGATATCTACCTTTGTTTTCTCTCTGCCTATACTATTCTCTCTCTCTCTCTCTCTCTCTCTCTCTCTCTCTCTCTCTATCTGCTCATCTCTTTCTCTCACACACACTCACCGAGAGCTTGACATGCACGGAGGTGGGTGCTCGTTCCTGCGGGATCATGCGTTCCCCTTCAACGTTCATAGCGTTCGCTTGCGAACCGGCGCGTTTCGCGTCTCCGGAAAATCGTTTTCGCCGGGAACCCCCGAGGGCCCACGTGCATTAACGTCGGTAAATTTGCGATTGATACATCGAAGCGACACCTTCCTCGGGCTCAGAAAAGACGAACGAAGGGGACAAAATGCTCGGGAACCGAGGGAACCGGTGCGTGTCGGGCCGGTTGTCGCGATCGATGCGTTCCGCGGCGAATCGAATCCACTTTGATACGAGAGAGAAAACGAAAGAGAGAAAGAGACAAAGAGATCGCGCGCGTGAGAGAGAACGAGAGAGAGAGAGAGAGAAAGAGCAACGCCGCCGAGCACGACAACAACATCAACAACAAGAACAACAGAACACACCAAACATCCTACAACCGGGCATGCCCTGAGAGTACGAGAGTAGCGAGAGTGTGCGTGTCCAGAGACGAGAGAGCGTGTGCGTCGCGTGTGAATGTGTGCGTGTGGGTCGGCATGTGTGGAGGCGAGAGAAAGACAGGATATATAGCGGAGGGTGGTGATCGAAAGTGGTGCAGAAAGGAAGAAAGAAAGGAGTGGTGAGGCGAGGAGAGGATCGCCGTGGAGTGTCGTGGTGTGCGTGCCGTAGGAAGAAAGATTGCGATTCAGCGCGTGTGTGAGAGCAAGAGCTGGATGTGGAGAAAGACGAGCGTGGACGAGGGTGAAAGATAGCGAGCGAGAGAGACGGAGAGACAGAGAGAGAGAGAGAGAGAGAGGATGGAAGCGATCGAGAGAATGAGAGAGAGAAAGAGAGAGAGAGAGAGGGAGAGAGAGAGAGAGAGGACGAGAGAGAGATTGAGAGGGATTGAGAGGGATTGAGAGAGAAAGAGAGATGAAAGAGACGACAGAATCAACTGACGGGCACGTCCTGGTTGTAGGATCGGTGATGCCGAAGAGGGAGGAATCCGCGATGGCGGCGGTGGCTGCGGCCGCCAGCGAAACTACGCAAGCCGTGGAGAATTTCGCGAGACTCTACACGGCACTGCGCCACGACGACGCTAGGCCTCTCTGCCGTTACTGCGGCAGAAGCTACTCGTCGCCGAGCAACCTCCGGCAACACGTGAAAAATGTCCACTCGAATTGGCCGCCGCCGGATACGTGGCCGCAGTGCAACGTGTGCGGGAAACGCTGCAAGACCAAGCATTACCTGATCAATCATCAGCTACAGGCGCACGGGATACACCAGCGGCCTAGCCTGAACAATCCCAATCAGCAGCACCAGTCGCCCTCCTCCTCCTCCTCGTTGCCATGAGTACGGTCCTCCGAGTCCGACGATTACCGCGCGGACAACGACAACCCGAAAAATCCCACCGCGAACAGATGAAGGCGGGGGCTGGCCCTCGACCCTCCTGGACACAGCCCGGCCCCCGAGGATGATTGCCCTAACTGCACCCTATCGCGGACCCTCGTGCTCCGGTTTCGCATAGATCGTTCCTGGTCGCGTGGAAAGTTGCTCTGCCGGGATGTATACCTTTGGTTGCACGCTCCAAGCAGGTTGCAGGTCGTCTTCTGGTGTCTCGGGTCATGGTGTAGGCAGAGTTGGGCGAAACGTTTATCCGGATACAAATTTCGAACGAAGATGAAGCATCTTTTATTCGAATCGTCGTTCAAATGATTTTTTTGTTTAAGTAGTGCACAACTCTGGGTCTTGGGCTTCGTTGTCTGATTCTTGGGTCTGGGATATGGTGGGAATCCTTTTCGTGGAGGCTCGAAGACTGGGGGGTTCAAATTTTAGACAGGCTTGACGAGACGTCAGTTTTCAGTGGGACGTTCTTACGGGGAAGCTGTAGCATTTTTTATATTGTGCGTCTCGGTTAGGGTATAGAGCATATACGTCATAGGGAAGGATAGTTAATACGCTCGTTTTAGAGAAGTTACTTTCATTCGCTTGTTTTACGGATTTTTACCGAATTCAACGTTGCATCGGGAACCTTCCGTGGCCAGATGGCAATGATAGCTTCGATCGTTTTCTCTTTAGCTCTGAAATGACTCGTTTCTTTCCGAGCCTATTGCAGTTCGGCGCATTCGCTATATCACATGGAACCATAAAGTCGAATCGATCGATGAAAATCAGTCTTGTCCTGTAGTATTAGTTACGAAATAACATCACGTTAGTTACAAAATAACATTTAAGAATCGTTAATTTAAACTCGCGCGGAACTGCAACGCGACGCAACGAATCGAAGAATTTGACATCGGAGATGGAAACATCATCGAAGAGCACGTCAATATATCAGAATGTTCGCCATAAATTCCGCCATCTGGCTACAGAATTAATCAAGCGACACCCTCGTAGAATCATTCGGCGAAACCGCTCTGTATCCTTCCAGTCTGCGCCCCCCTACCCCTAATTCCGGCCGAGTTCCAGATATAGAATCGCGTTCGGAAGTTATTAAAAAAAAGGAACAGAAGAACTTTCCACGGATCTAATAAAATAGCTCGCTGCTTAAAGTCGCCGGCTATTTTCGTGACGGAGATTAAACTCCGAAAGTAGATTACGATCTGGGTTATGCCCCGATTCGTATATACCCGAAGGTCGCGGGGACCATTTCCGGCGGCGGGCTGTATCCACGAGGTCAAACCAAGACGGATTCTTTCTATTTTCCATATTTTCGATGACAGATGAATGGCAACATCAATTATACCCGCGCGAGAACACCGAGAGCGGCCTGTCCGGTGTGCTGAAACCGGCACACCTGGCAGGAAACGTACTTTAATGCATAAAGCGAGGAGCGTCTTCGTTCTCCGTACACACGTTTCGCAGGTATCAGCGTCACTTCGAATGCGTATTAACGAGCTCTTGTCAAGGATCGAATGAAACTGTTCGAAGGTGTCCGATTAGCTGTGAACCGCGATTTTTTCTTTCTCGCTATTCCGTTGCAAAATGTTGCGTATTAATTGAAACTTCGATCGCGTGCGTGTTCGTGCGAGATAAGAAATGTTTAACGCACTTGAAAGCAGGAAGAGATAAACAGGAATATCTTCGATTAATTATAAAGCGTAATTCCGTGGCTATTCCACGTTAAAAAATGCCGCGCAATAATTGAAACTTTGACCGCGTATTCGTGCGAGATAAAAATGTTTAACGCACTTGAAAACAGGAAGAGATAACTGGGAATATCTCCGATTAATTATAAAGCGTGATTCTGTGGCTATTTTTGTTATAAAATGCCGCGTGCCAGTTGAAATTTTGACGACACGCGTACTCGTGCGAATATGAAATGTTTGGTCCACTTGGAAACAGGAGAAATCGAAGAATGATTAGAAGAAGCTTAACACGTTGAGTATCGCGTCGGGGTCATCATATGGATGACACTAATTTTTAACTGGATTTCGAAATTGGTTTTTATTATAATATATTCGATTTGTTAATCGCAGACTGCGGAAGAAATTCGACTAATATTTTCTACGGTAAATTAAAACATTCTGATTTAGATCTTTTCGATTAAACGATTTTGATATCGTCAGAATTTTCGTGGTCGATTTCCGGCGCTCAACGTGTTAATATATCTGACAAAATTGCTACTCTTTTCTACATTCGTCGATAATTCCGAATGGATGCACAATCGAGGCTACGAAAATTTCATTGAACGTCGATGGAAAATCCCAGCTACCGTCGCAAGGGTAGAAATGAAAAGTTAGACGACGCGAAGCGCCTAACGGTGGCAGAACACGGTGGCGAACAGTTTCATTCGACTCCCGTTTCTCACGCCTCCGCCACCTTCGATCCGACCGCAGGTTCACTGTATCGCAGGTGAGGAAGCCCGCGTTCCGATCCAGACAGGAGCGGATGCTTTCGTAATAATCTGGCACGTGAGATTCAACCCCGAACACGAGTTCGAGTGCCTCGCTTCAGTATTCGATTTACGCGATGATTGCGCGGATTCCGTGCAGTCTTGTCTGCCAATTGCCCGCGATATCGAGCATACGGCGAGAGCGTGTGAGAGAGAATCCGAGAGACGGGAAGCGAGAGAGAGAGAGAGAGAGAGAGAGAAAGGAAGAGAGAAAGAGAGAGAGAGAGGGAGAGAGGGTGCGAGAAAGACAGAGAGAGAGAGAGAGAGAGAGAGAGAGAGAGACGTCTGCGCGAGAGCGAGAGGGAATGAGAGATAGAGCAATTAGCGATCCGCCAGATACCAGCAACCAGCAACCATTTGCGGGATGTAACCCCCTAGAATATTCCGCATGAGACCCGGGGGTTGGGGCAGGGGATAGGGCGCCGCGGCAGCTTGGTGTACTCTGTTTTTATTAGGGGGTTGGGGTTGGGTTTACGGTGGTGGTGGCTGGTGGTAACGTTGGTGTGGTGGTGGTTGCAGATCACGGGCTCGATGAGGCAGAGGGCGCGGCTTACCACCACCACCACAGCCATCACCAGCAACATCATCGGCATCGTCATCATCATCCACCATCCGTCCCTCCTCCTCACCATCACCATCATCAGGCGCTAAAGAAAGAGGAACAAGACCAGTCGAGCACAGGAAGCAGCGGCGGGAACGCGGCAGCCGGCAGCAACGCCGGGACCAGCAAGTACCAGAGGAGCCCCGCGGACTTCCGGCAGCAGAAGATGATGCGCGACCACCATCAGCAGCACGGTTACAGGTGTCCGCTCTGTTGTAGGACCCTGCAGGACATCAGCACGATGAGGGCCCACCTCGAGCACCACTATCCACGCGACTCGCCCACCTGTCCCGTCGCATCCTGCGCGAAAACCTTCTCCCATCCGAACAGCGTGCGCAACCACATGCGTCTGAAGCATCCCGTGCAGTGGGACCAGATCAAGACCCTCAGGTGGACCTACGTCTGATAATCAGGCGGCGAGGACACCGACGATATTACTTCACCTTCTTCTCTTGCTCCTGAACATCTGTCCTCTCGATCCTCTTCTATCGATTCTTCTCCGAAATCTTCCACCCCCTTCCCCCCTTCCATCCTTCTGGACGGTGTGTATCGATTGCACGTGACTCGATATCGTTTCTTGGACATGGTGGAGGGTGCGTTTCGTATTCCACGGAAAGGTCTCGCGTGCCAGAGCCTATAAAACCGTTTCGAAAGGTCGCGCGTCGAGGTTGTAAGTATGCAGAGAAGGGTACGGGAACGACTTTCATGGGGTCTCTCGACGGTCGAGAGAGACCGTACGCGGTCCCCTGTGGACGCTTTCCACCCGCACAAAAGCACACCACGCCCCCTTGTTCCTTCTTCTTACGCCACCCACCCGCCACCCCCTTAATCTATCCCACTGAGAAGCGCACACTTTGTAAATATTTCGGAAGATTATATTGATGAACAGAAAAGAAGGAATATATTATATAAATAAAATATAAATATTATAGAGAGAGTATATATATATTACGAAGAGATAATCTATATATATATTATTATATATAGTGAGAGAAAGAAGAGAGTTGATTTTGTATAAAAGAAAAAAGCGAAAATGATAAAACGTACGAAGCAGTATTTCCAGTAGAGCCTGAAACGAGAAAATGAAAATACGAGAAAGAGAGAATAACCGCGTAGTCACACCATAGAGATCGTGTAATAAGAGTAACGTCGACTGTAAGACTACGAGCGCGTCGGCGACGACGCGAACGGTTAGGTTATACGTATCTTACAAGAGAAAACAATGTTCCTCTAAAGCTGAGTAAGCCAGCCTTACGTTAAAGATCGTAGTATTAAGGCCGTAGATGGGAGTCGAGAGAATATAAATTATGTACGAGCGGGACGAGTAGTCGAATATTCGCGGCGGCACGAGGTGTTGCAGACGCAACCACGGCGCGCAGATGCTGCAACGCTGTGTCGAATGAATGGTCGCACCGCGTACGTGCAACGCGCGGCCTGCCGAACAGCAACTTCGCGATGCTTCCGTAATTGTTAATCGAGGAAACGCAATATTATACGTATATTTACACACATACAGTTATACAACACGCGTAGAGAAACGCATTAGGAGACGCGCGGCTGCGCTTCGAGAATCGACGGTCACGGTAGCTTTCGATTGTTTCCCGTCGATTTGGCATTTTTCTTTTTTTCTTTCGTTCTTTTTGGCAAATTTCTTACATATCGTCGAAGACTGTATCACTTAAACGCGATCGGTAAAGTTTGCTATTAAAGGGTTTCGTGCTTTCTTGATAAAAAGTTACCAAAGATAACTGTGGCTAATTGCTGATTTAATTTTACTTTTTTTTTGTAAACAAAATTCTTCATTTTGTTGAAAGATATCTGTGAATTTAAAAATTAAAAGCTTTTTACTTTCGTTTTAACGATCCCCGAGATTGTAATGGCTAATTGTGAAAACGAAGACTGACTGCTATGCAAGGGTTGATCGCCGATAGCAGACTCAATTTTTGTTTTTTCTTTACCGAATCGATCGCATCTATTGTCGAAACCGGAATAAAAACGATAACTAAAGTCATTTTAGTCGAAGCCATTTTTACTCTGAATTCAGAATAGTTTTTCTAACTTACAGTTGTATGACTTAAGTGCATTTTATATATATGTAATAATATATATAACTTTTTATATATATAATTATATATAACACATAATTAATTAATAATATATAATATATATCATTATATATATTGTTACAATTACACTTTTAACAATTTGTAAAATACAAACAAGTTTGATAACGTCAAAATTATTTTGATGAGTTGGATTCACATCCAGTCGAGTGCAAACAGTAATATCAATTATTACTATCAATGAACAGTAGTTATCAATGAAGATAGGTTGAGTATACATTTTGAGATATGTCATCGACAGAACCAATTGACATGGAGATTTTCAATAATAAAAAATAAAATTAATAAAGACGTTCCAAGTTTGAATAGAATCGATCGCTAAAAGAGGTTGCCAGAGCTGTCAGTATTACGGTATTTAATTTTGATTAAAATCAAACGAAGAATAGAAGAAATTTTATGTTACTATTTCACAAAAGATCATTTGATTCTGTATAATTTTTCAAAGAAGGAACGTTTCGGGTGCGAAAATGATTTTCGAAGCGCAGTTGCGATCGCGCGAGCGAGTGTGGATCGATCGGTCGACCCGAACAACGCCTAGCCTTATTTTTCTACAGTCTTGTGTTTCGTCAGTATTCCCTAGGTGAAGAATTCCCCCAGGCAGGTTAAGTTTTCGACACACGTGTACGATAGTTACTAGAGATACGCTGCGAATGAATACGAAAAATCTACATATATATGTATATGTATATGTATATGTATATATATATATATATATATATATATATATATATATATATATATATATATATATATTGCGTGGGCGAGTTGTTGTTCGCGCGAGTGATTAATTAAAAGAAAAGGAAAAGAACGCTAGTCCCCACGAAAATTCCGATTTCTAGAACGAAGCGAATATTTCAAACGACTGTCTCCTATTTTCTTCGAGCTAGTTTCACTGATTAAACCGCGAGATCGCCTTCGCGATCGACAGCTCGTCCCACGGACAATGTATAGAGCATCATACGCACTATTTTAGCAGACACTAGCGTTACGTAAGACTATACATACGACACACGAAATAAAGTATATACTATTTAAGTAATGCTTTGTACAATAAAAGGTATTCAGAGAACCTCGTGTTGCTCGTCTGTTCGTTCCATGGATTCACTTATGATTTTCTCTAGCCCGCCCTTTAATTAATCACCCAACGATTTATTTCGCTCGAGCGCCTTCCATTTCCAGCGACGATTGCATCCGCGACGTTGTCCCAAAATAGATACACCGTTCCCCGACCGAATCTACGTTATCCACGATTATAAATTAATTAGAACCGCGCACGCTTCGATAGCCATTATCAGTTCTTTAACTTGCCCTTTCTCGGAGAAGCCCTCGAGTTCCAAGTTCAAATTTCACGGACAGGCTGCTGATTTCTAACTTCAAATTTCACAGGGACGGTCTTGAGTTGTAACCACGAGCGTCCACGCAGAGAGACGATCCTGAAGTTCTAGCTTGAAGTATATCGCAGAGCGATGTTACGGCGCAGGGTTCCCCAAGAGAAAAACAGATTCCCTTAAACCGGCCTCCGCATTTTAATTTGACCGTCCGCCAAATCTTTCAGAAAGTACCGGATCAGCTCTCTCATCATTTCCTTTGTTTATCTTCTTTTGCAGTCGCCCGGCGCGGTTTGGACATGACGCGGGTCCGCGCGACCGATCCCCGGCCCTGCCCGAAGTGCGGGAAGATCTATCGATCGGCGCACACGTTGCGCACCCATCTGGAGGACAAGCACACGGTCTGTCCGGGCTACCGGTGCGTATTGTGCGGCACGGTGGCGAAGTCGCGGAACTCGTTGCATTCGCACATGTCGCGGCAGCACCGCGGCATCAGCACCAAGGACCTGCCGGTGCTGCCGATGCCGAGCCCGTTCGACCCCGAGCTGGCATCTCGTTTGCTGGCCAAGGCGGGTGTCAAGGTGAGTCCAGCGGAGCTGAGAGCCCGAGCGAGCCCCACTGGACCTCGAAGAGGAGACATGAGGCTGGAGATCCCCCGCGGAGGCGCGCCATCGGAAGCAGGCAGCAGCATCTGCGGCGGCGACGACCCCGAGGATCTGACGCTGCCCCTGAGCCTGAGGTACGGCTCCCCGACCCCGAACAACAACACTGTGATCACCAAAGTCAGCGGTAACAATAGCAGCAGCAGCACCAAGAACTCCACGGCGACCGCGATAGCGGCCAAGTCGATGGACACCATGATCGGCAGCCGAGAGCCGAACACGGCGCCGCTGCATCCACCTGGACACCTTCATCCGAGCCATCACAACACCAGCGCGACGGGATCCGCGATCCTGGACACCTACCTGCAGTTTATCGCCGAGAACTCTGGCCTGGCGACGATGGGGCTCAGTCCGGAGCAAGCCGCGGCCGTGGCGGCTGCTCACGCCGCCAAGATGGCGCACATGAGCGCAATGGACAAGCTGGGCGGTCGCGGGATCGAGGACTATCCTATGATAGGCAGAGACGAGGGCAGAGGACTCGGCATCGTGCACGAGGATCGGCACGACGTCCTGCAGGATAGGCATGGCGTTCTTCTGGACGAGGGAGACTCGTCCGGCGGCGAAGAGGACGACTTCAGCGAGAACGAAGAGCCGGAAATCGTGAAGGCTGAATAGGTTGACCTGGTTGCTAACCCGATGGCTAGGAGGCACCTGGCCGGATCTCTTGGGCCTGGCCCAGGGCCTCGTTCACAGCTTAAGTGAATCACGTCAAGTAACAAAGTCATCGACTACCTCAGTAGAGACATACATCTGTTTTCTTTTGTTGCGAGAGAAATACAGTTTTCCAAAGAAGAAGGAAGAGGACGACGACCACGACCATGGAGCTACGGGATAGATTGCACTCGGCGGCTTCGTCGGCCACGTCGGATCGCGTTTACACACTTTTTAACCCTGTTTTAATAAATTCCATCTGTCTACCTCAGTGAACACGATAAACGATAAGTGATAGGACAGACCAAGACGAATCTCATTGACGAAGAATAAGAAGAAGAAGAAGAAGAATAAGAAGAAAAAGAACAAGATGAAGAAGAACAAGAAGAAGAAGATGAAGACGACGGTGACGACAGAGCGTTTGCGCATCGGCTGGACTCACCGGTTCCCATGGTTCTTCGCGACGGTGTTCCCCCGTGTCTTGGGAAACACCATATAAACCGGGAAGTCAGGTGACGACCAGGGCAACTGTTTGATTCTTTTTATTTTCTAAAGGTTTAAATGAGCGGTGCCCGTCGCGGACTCGCGACGAACCCGAGAAGATATTATTATTATATTATATTATATTATTATTATTATTATTATATATGAATGTTGAGGAAGAAAATATATTGTCTAGATTTATAGCGAACAGTTAGTGTACCACGGGGCGTGTACGTGAAACACGCACGTGAAACGGGAGTCGCGTACGCCCGCATTAACGAGTAGAGAGGATACGTGTAGCGTTTAGGGTAGCGTGCCCCTTCGTGTTTTCTTTATTTCGTCGAGAAGTCGCGTGCATTTCATGCTACACTATGATTATTATATACACCATTACATTCTCGAGGGACACACGGACACACAGACACGTTTTTGAGGAAGGTTCGAGGTTTGTCTCGCGACACGCGTAGAGGCGCGTGCGCGATCAGACGGTCTCGACTATTAGGGGTTGCTGTAGGCACGTGATTAGTAATCGCCCCTCATTACGATTGTTAATTGTCTCGTTTTAGCGTAGGGATAGAGAGAAGGTGTAGTCCGAACGGATGGAATAGCGTTCGGCAACCGGCAAGACGGTCTTCGAGAAATTCGTGAATTCGGATGGAAATTTATTATTTTTATGACAATGACATGATAATGATGGTTAAATGCGTCCATCAGCGAGCCAAGTATCCACGTGTGCGGTTGGAATATCGATTATTCTCGATAGAAGCAGCGAGAGACTGAAATCTATCGCGACGCCCGAAAGAGCTCGCTTATGCAGGCGTTGAAGTCTCCGAGTCTCCGACTCTTTAGTCCCGTTTCTTTATCTTGTTTCTCGGTTAGAAACTTGTTTTTCTTGGAAAAAATTACCGGGATAATTAGCTTATTGTTTGTAGATATTGCTACGAAAAATATATTTTTCATAACTATTATAAGTTTTATTGAAAATCATAGTTCAAACATCGGTACAACAGTATCCGTACTGCTTGGACCGGAGCAAATGTCTCTTACGTGATTGCTACCTTTCTCGAAGGTAATTACACGTTTTATACTCGTAGCAGAACCCTTTTGCAATAACCTTGCAATACCAAAACCACAAATATTTTAAAATTATGTTTAATTTTCATCCGTCGAATCGATTATATAACTTTATTAGTGTTACTTTCGTGAGAATGATTCCTGTTGTAATTTCTATTTTAATTAAGAAAACTAATTCGTCCAGATGCATTCGCGGATTGTTTAATATAATGTTAAGGGAATTTGTTGTCGACTATCGCCCACGTGGAGGAAAGACCGGAGACAATGACGGCGAATTTCTCGAAGCAGATCTTTAATTGTCGTATGAAACGGTGCTCGACCGGCCCAGAGATCGAACGAATCGGATCGCGATCGACTCCTGGAATGATCGTCGATCCCGAGCGACGGCTGACGATCCGAAGTCGTTCCTCTCGTCATCCCCCCCCCCCCCCGGCCCCTTTCGTTCTTCGGCTCGAAGCTCTCGATTGATCGGGCTCGAACTGTCCCAGGGCTTGCCATGACGTCCTAGTACTTAAGTTTATCGGCCCTCGAGACACTCCGACCACGGAATTACACATTAGACGATTAGTTGCTCGTGTATTTTGACATTCGGACGACTTAAACAGGAGATACGAATTCGTTGAATCGATCATTCGAAGCGGATCTGTTCCGATCTCTTCGGAAATCATCGAATCGTAGGATCTCCGAATTATTTATGAATCTTATTCACTTCGCAGTTTCTTTCTCCATTCATCAAGTATAAAATCGAGAGCGGCGTCTCGCCTACGCGTTCTCGTTCGACGGTCGAGCTCGTAGAACCCGGCTCGATCCTCTCGATCCTAGCCCAATGGGTGTGTCTTCGAAACACGGTTCCTACTAATGATATATACACGAGCTACTTTGATTTCCATGGAATACCTTCGTAGCCTATACACGTATACAAATGAATATATATATATACATGAATATGTATATTATATGTATACATACACGTACGGAGAATACATATTATAAATTTATATTATATAGACGCGTTAGTTACGCCTAGCGACGAGGAAAGGAACAGGTTCTTAGCAATACCGTAGTGGCGCCACGCGGTTCATCGAAGGGACTCGTCCGTTCCGTTCTCTTTCCTTTCCTTTTCTTATTATTTTTTTTTCTTTTTTCGTCGGGAAATTTTCGTTTTTGCGTGCGTGAAGGGTGTGATGTGCGACAGCGAGCGAATGGTACGAGAAAAAGGGACTGTTGCGGTTGACGACTTAAAAAAAAAAGCTACGAGTTTCAGGTTTTAGACTTACTGAAAGACCGCGGGTCTCTGCGCGATACCAAAATTCCTCGAAATCGGGCGAAAGGGATCCGATTGGATGGTGGTCCACGCTGGAATAAAAAAGAACTCGTTCGCGCGCCATAAAACGCGCACGGATCCGCGGTCTACTTATTATCTAGATAAGTAGGACACTTCACAATACTCGGAGTATACTAACACCCCCGTAACTAGACTGTAAGAGCATTTTATCGAATGAACAGAGTCTCGGCGACTTTGTCGAGCTCATATCGCGTGCACGCGACGAGATACGTCCAAAATAAAAAAAAAAGCAAAATACAGAGAAAATCGTAGATCGCGAGACGGGAGGGATTAGATTAGAGTCCGAGAAATCAAAAATGGCCGAGCGTGGATCGCGCGGACGCGGGGGATCATTGGCGACGACGCGAGACAACTCACCCCTTACGCGGCGCTCCTTTCGGAGGACGATAACTTCTTGATTAGACGACGTTAGATTTTATTGGCAGTTCTTCACGAGACAATAAATAGCTGAGAAACCAGGCGGAGAAACCAATGTGTGCACATTGTCGGGAACCGGCGGGGGTGGGTTCCGGATTTTTTAAACTTTATATTGTACATATACGAAAGCCCCACTGTATACGATCGGAACACTTGTATACGAGACGCGCGGCGGTATCGTACGCGCGGCATTTTTAAACGCTTGGCGATCCAGGACGCGGCGGATCCACGGCTCGGGTATCGCGGGGATGATCGATCGAGACGCGAGTCCAGGTCTAATCGGTACAAAGGAACCACTTCTTGCCTTGAAGCTCTCTATACGTTTATCAGGCGCGGTTACGTCCGGCAAACACTGAAGATCGGCACGTTCGTCACCGGTTTCACATTCGTTACGTCCTATCGATTACTTAATTACTGTTGAGAAGAAGTGCAGACTAAAGTACGCTTTTCAGAAGCGCAATAGAACCTCTTTCAATTTCGTTGATCGAGTAATTATCAAGGTACATTGCAAGGAAACATACTGCGTGTCACAATCTCGTGAAATTTAAGTTTGTCAAATATTTGATCTGGAGAATATATGATTTAGGTATTTATCAGGGGGGAAAGAAATGAAAATAAAGAAGTAACGCTAGTAATACGATGAATTAGCGATCAGAATTTTAACCGAAAGTTGCTTCATTTCTATGATAAGTCGTGATCTTTGCAGATCGTTTTTGATCGATCTATTCGCGCTTAAAGAAAACATTCGAAAACAGTAAATAGCTTAATCAACAGAGGTTCGGATAATCGAGGTTAGAAAAATATAGGAAAAAGGTATGAAAAATTCTCTGGACAGGATGCATAAAATACGCGACTCGCATGAAGTGAATTGGGAAATTGTAGGCAGGGTGGCGAACGTGTTAGGGTAATTCGGAGTGAACAAAATCATATACACAGAGTACAAATTGATCCCGCGGTGTTGTTTCGCCGAGGAGGAGAATCTGAAAAGGGAAATCGAAGAGGGAACCACAGGTACGCAGGAGGGAAGCTAGAGAAATATCGGAAATCGGAGAACACGGTTTTCCCCCAACGTGTCCGACCAGAAATCGAACCGTTTGTTCTTGTGCCATTGTCGTGTGTGACTGTTTAGTGCCGAGGTTTTCGTTCGGTTTTCTCTCGTTTCTTCGCTCGAATGGAAGGCAGAGTGCACAGGAACTGTCTGGCCCAGATTGAAAAGTCCCATGACGATCGTCAACGATCCAATTCAGCGGTCACGTTGACGAGCAACAGTGATCTCGTCGATAGACTTTCTTCTTCTTCATCTTCTTCTCCTTCTTCTTCTCTTTCTACTTCTTCTTCTTCTTCTTCTTCTTCTTCTTCTTCTTCATCATCATCATCATAAACAACATCAGCAACGTCTTCTTTTACGGTTTTTTGTTTCGTGTTCTTTTTTAAACTATAAATAGGAGCGACAAGTCGAATTGTCGCGCGATGCGACTAACTACACACTCACACTCACACTGGACAAATGGTTCTATACACACGTAACACTGGTTATATACAGACTCGTCGAAGCTGGAGACACACACGTACACAGGTTAAGAGAGCATATAGTTTTTCGGGGGATGGCGGCGTCGACCTGGAGAACCACAGATATTCGTCCCCGAACCCTCGAGCTCCCCGAACCGCAGATCATAGTTTTCTACGACAGTATTTATATATAGCTATTATATATATATGTATACAGACAGAAGCATATATATGTATATACCGATTGTACATATATATACATGTAAAGTATTTTTACACGACGTCCCATGGAGCGACCCCGCCAACCCCCGCAGGGTCTATCCCCAGGTTAAAGTAATAGTCCGTTGAACATAGTTCGCAATAGTCACTTGGAATAAATACCACCAACTACAGTATTGCAATAGTTGTTAGAGAGACAATCGTGCGCGCGACCGGCGAACCGAGGCCGCGGCGATCGAGCTGCGATCCATCGATCCTCGACGCTCTGGAAATTTTGGAGTTTTCGTCACTTTCTACGTTCGTAATCGATTCAGTTTTCTCAGCGTACGCTGATCACTTTGTATTCGTATTTTTCTAGATATTTATTCTAAATATTTGTCACTTTCTAAAATATCTACCGATTTCACTGATTTTAGATCGACGCGATTAATTCGTTCAATTGTGTCTCGTTTATACAAATTGTCTCGTGTTCGCAAACATTGATCCTCCCGTAGAACAATCCACGAGTTTTTATATTTAAATTCTTCACCGATTGAAATGTAAAACTGTCGCTTTTCATGTTTGCTTCGGATGCGAAAATTCACTTTGTTCTGTCATCTTCATTTTAACCCTTCGCGCTTTAAGGTGTCACTAAAAAAAAGAAAAAGATGCCACTATGTAGAAATGAGTACGAAAATTCACTTTGTTCTATCGTCTTTATTTTTTAAATCTCCGTTAAGAATCTATTAAAATTAACAATTTTGATTTAAAGTTCGCTTGAAAGCTCGTTGTAATCGAAAACCATCCGCGCTTCGAGGCGCCGCTAAACATTACTACACTTGAAGAATTAACTTTGTACTTAAATGATTAACTACGCTGAATTTCAGATGCACGGAACGGAAACGTCTTGTCGAAGGGTTAAAAGTAGACCGCGATGCCGAAGAAAGAGCTTTGGTTCTTGCAAGTGCTGCGAACCGTTCCAATGCTTCATTAAGGTTCTCAGTCTAATTATAACGAATGCTGTTTCTTCCGTCCGGAACGGAACGGGATCGGTGAAGTGCTTACGAACAATCGACAATTTCCTCAGGAGCAGGATGTGTTCGGACGACGGAAGGTTGAAAAAAACTCCAAAAATTGCGGGGAATAAGTAAGATCGAAAGACGACGAGAGGATGCGAGTTGAAGGGAAAACGATCGAGCGGATAACGCACAGCAGAGCGCTCGGCGAGGAACGCAGTGCCGACAATAATAAACGGGCGTGCCCCTCAGGCTCGTAAAGGCCGAACCGTGGCGAGCACGCTCGGCTCCGCGCCGGTTTACGGTGATTATAAAAGCGGATTAACGACGCCGTAAACGCGGTAAGCCTTTTACGAATTGTCTGCGAGGATCCGGCCCGGCGTCGAGACGTTCTATATATCTCCACGTTTCTCTCTTTCACTTTTTCTCTGTTCGCCCCCGTGTCCTTGGGGAGAATGCAAATCAGCACCCCGGCCGAGGGTTGAATAGTCCCGACTTCACTATGCTCGCCGGAAATAAAAAAGTACTCGGCGATTCCCGCGAGGAAAACGACCAAGCCGAATGCCGTCGTAACCCGCGAAAAAGACTGCCCTCCCCCCCGAAGGATCTCTCACGATGAAACTCCCTGTAGACAACACCGAGCCGGGCGTTTTTGCTATGCGTTATCCTTGAACCGAGCAGGATACTGAAACGCTATCGTCGCCGTCCCGTTTACGGCGGAGCTCCTTTTACACGAATTTTTCCGGTCCCGATAAACTCCACGAGAACGGCTTCACCGAATCCGAACACGGAAATCTTCTACCAAGCGAATCCGATATAGCTACTTCTATCTCGTGAAAATCTTTAACCATATTTTAGTTGCCTTTAGTACATTTTAACACGGTCGCGATTCGTTCTACACCTTGGTTTACCTTCGTTTTTATTTTTATACAGATGCGAAGCTGGCTCGATTTTTGAGTTCGTCGTCTTATTTCACTTAACCTGGATGATTTTTTATACTTCCGGCTTACGGTACTTCGCAGAGATTTTTAAACAATTTCTAAACGCGATTCCATCACCCCTCGCACATCGTTTAGAACAGCTGTAAATTGTCGTACACTTTGGTCATTCATTTTTTATTTTTATACGGAGAGAGACGCGAAGCCGATGCAATTTTTGGTTAGTTCGATGCTGGTTCGTCTTACTTGAATTGCGTGGGTGGTTTTAAACCTCGGGCTTATGGTACTTCGTCGAAATTTTTAAATAAATTTCAGTCGCATTCTAGACATTTTTGTCGAAGCTGTATGTCGTAGTTTTTTCATTTTAATTTTGATACGCGTGTAACTATCGAGCGAATTCACGTTTCGCACGTTTCAATACAGTTGTCGCTTGTCCTACTTCATTTGCGTGGGCGATCGTAGACTTGGCACTTCGCACAGATTTGTAAATAAAGTCACATTTCGTCGGAACCATGAATTTTCACACATCGGTTATTTTACTAATTGCGACAATGCAGCAGATCCGCCGTTTTCCACGTTCTAATGCAGCTGTTTCTGATTTTAATTCATAAAACATATTCGTAGGATATCCTGTTAGAAACCGAAACAATGCGACACGACTGTTCTAAACGTAGTTCGAATGTGATTCGACCGAGTCGATTCGTGGAGTTTCCAAGGCTCGGGCGATTTTTATCGAGACCCCGAACGCGTTCGCTTAACAGAATTAACAGTTGTTCCGCCAATCGAAGCTCGCCCGGAAGTTTCGTTAATTGAGCCCGTAGGAGGATTTCGTTTAAATGGAGCTCCGGGAAACGATCGCAGCGAGCTGGCATAATCTCGGGTCGCCGGTGACCGGCACGATTTAATAACGCATTATGTAAATGTAATAACAAACTCAGGAAATCTGAAGCAGCCAGGCCGTGATACTATACTTATAGAAACTACTACCGCTACTATTTACTACGACAGGTGTGATTCTTGCGTTATATACAGGACGCATCGACGTCTGATTCTGTTTTGTTTCGTTTGTTTGTTTGTTTCTTGTTTGTTACGAGATTTTACACTGCATTGTGGCAAGGCGTGTGTGCACACCGTCGCCGTGAACGTTTCTCGCGAAACTTGTTACAGGGTCACATATCCAATCACAGGGTCACAATCGCCGCGTGAAAAAAAGAAAATCATCTCGCCCGAAGAAATCGTATCGGAACGCGTCAGCGAAATTTCTGGGAAACTTTCGATCATTTCGATCTCGACGAGATCGAATCCAGCGTCTAGAAATATTTTTAACACGTAGATGCAATCGTTCTGTGTCGATGAAGCACGATGCATTGTTATTGTAATCGCAATTAGACACTTAGGGACAATATCTTCTTACTTGTAGCGACGGGGGAACTCTGGACCATTCAGGGCTAAAGACACCGTCGCTACCCGGGTAGCTATTTAATATAGCTGACCGATTCTTTTTTTCTTTTCACAGAAAGATGTCCTCTTTTTGGTTCGGAACGATCGACAGCAAGCGCGAATTTTAATAAAAATTATTTCGGTCATTGTTCGCACGTCTGTAACGAGTTTCGCCGGAGCCGTCGTGGCCGAAGATACAAAACGGGGAATAAAAAAAAAGAAAAGAGAAATGATTGTGAAAAAAATCACCACAGCTACCTCCATGTTATTAGATATCAGTCTTCTTCTCGCGCTATACTCACGCTCATATTACCTAAATCATATGTTATTTTACGATGTTCGGCCGCGCGTCGGCAACAAAACCACGTCTCTGTAGCGAATATATATATATATTACTTATATATATATTATATATATTTAATTATGTATACACGATATTTACACATAGTCAGAGCGCGAGGTAATATAGCTTCCACGGATTATAGGTTTAAGAGTCTGCCTCCTTGCGCGGAACGGACGAGCCGGCGCGGAACACAATAACAAAATAAATATCTGCGGAAGATAAAAGGAAGAAGGATGACCGAGCGATGGAAAACAATCGATGGCGTCCGGCGGCGGGGCTTCGCGCATCCCTCAGTCTTCGACCGATGCTTAAAACATTCAATGCACCGCTCGAAATAGGCGCACGGCGGAGCGGCATAATTGATCGGCCGACCAATTAGTCGCCGGAACAAATTTTTCGGAAAACCACGGGCTTCGGAACTGGCCGCCCAACAGCTTCACGATCGGAGAAAATGATCGGCGGCAAGCTCGTCTAACGCTGAACCTACTGAGCACTCGAACGGACTTGGCGTGTCTCGTAAAAGTGATAAGTTTGAATTTATCGAAGCTTTAAGAAATGATTTGGTGGAACCCTGGCGGTTACCCTAATTTTTAAATCGAAAATTGTGAAACGGTGGTAGTGTATTGTATGCAAAAAAAAAAAGAAAGAAATGCATTAACGAGGATCAATAAGGATCTCGATGCATCTAATCGTCGCTAATTGTATACTCTGTATGAAAGTGAAATGACCGAAAATTGTTTGATCGTTATCGAAGAATTATCGGTACTTAGATTGCTATAAAAAAAAGGAGAAAAAGAATCAATTGTACAGTCGCGATTTTTACGAGAACACGTTCTTAGGTAATGAATGTGTCGAGCCTCTCGATCGGTTCTTTGCAACGTGATAGATTTTACAATGGTAAAATCAGTAGTTTTAGCGCTAGGTAGGTTCAAGGGTTAGCGTATAGTCCGCGATGGAACTATGACAATTGGCGTTCCAAGGCCCGCCGCCCTTCCACCAAACTCTCGAGCACGGCTGGTCGAAGAGGGGTGGGAGAAGTCCGAGTTCGCCGGTCAAAATACAATGGAGCTACCTCACTTAAACGCTGGAACGCGCGACAGCCGGATTATTTATGCAGACGTGTGTACGTGTTGTTGCATTTCTGTTGGTCGACAAAGTGTTAAAAAAAACCGATTCACTGCCAAGAGCGCGTCGGGCTCGTCCGTTCCGCGAGCGACAGTGCTGAATTCCAAAATCACAATGCAATACGTTGTACTTACAGTCGTTTTTACGCGTTGACTCGTCGATATATACCGGTTAGTGATTTTACTGCTGCATCGAGAGCGGGAGGAAGAGAAGGAAAGAAAGAAAGAAAGAAAGAAAGAGTGTGCGCGACTAATAGAGAGACGACGATTTGTGTGCGTGGTTGGATCGTGTGGATGCAGGTTTCAACGTGGGTGCATGTGTGCGCGAAAGAAAAATCGAGTTCGAATGGCCTCCTATTATATACGCATATATATATATATAGATTAAAAAAATATATGTATGCATACATATATATATATATATATATTATTAGAAAGTGAGAAAACAGAGAAAAAATATAAAATATACCTATCTACGTGATATTTTACAGAGAACATAATCAGGGACGCGTCGTAACTTTAGGCACGTATATATATATACGTATGTATATACATATATACAAATGTGTATATATGTATATATACATATATATGAATATATATGTACAATAAATATATATATGAATATATATGTACAATAAATATATATATATATACATATAGAGTCTTTCTAGTGATAGAAACCGTAACGACTAATTTATTTTGTAAACTCACGTCGGATCAGAGGAACACGGTCGTGTGGCGAACCATAACTATAACGAGCGTGCAATCTCGACGTACGGCGCCGCGGCTTATGCGACGCGTTCCGTCGACCGAAGCGTTTGAAATTTGCCGCGCGGAGCACACCATACAGCGCGGGAGATACGAAACGGTCTCGCCGAGCTAGGAGAGATCGATTCTGACGCGATCGCGATCGGTTTCATGACAAACGAAGGAGGAAAGGGACGAAGTTCCCTCTCGGCGACGATCTCTCGATTTTTCGCGCGCAGTTAACAGTGGACGGCGAGCCACGCGGTTCACGGATCGGTCCGCCTCGGCGCGTATCGTCACCGGCGCCATTTTCCCGTGAATCGTTTCGCGGCGAATCGGCCAGGAAATTCGCGTTTTATTGATCCCGGCGGACGAGCAATCGAACGGAAACGGGAAACCGGCGCGCGGACGACGCAAACCAAGCGGAAATACGGGGGAAAATTCTCTTTCTCACGGACTTACATACATGCATATACATACATACGTACACACACGTAGACACACGCGCGCGCGCGCACGCACGCACCCAGGTCCATGGACACTGACACACGGAATTGCGATCTCAAAGATTTTTTAAAGCGGCAGGAAAATCGTCGGCCCCGTTATTCAGACACTGGCGCACCTCGTTCTTTGATTTTTACGGTTAGAACTTTAACGTTTAAGGTGCTTCGAATATTGTTACGTTACGTTTTCTTTTTCTCTCCTCTCTCTCTCTCTCTCTCTCTCTCTCTCTCTCTCTATTTCTCTCTCTTTCTCTCTCTCTGTTTTTTTAAAATACCGTCAGTTAAGGTTAATGTTATTATATTATCATTATCATTTCATTAAGAATTTTAGCTTCGCTAGACCGAACGTCGAAAGGATGTACATCTGTCTCCTGGCAGGGAATCGAGACGAAACGTGTTTTGTTTATCACCGTTTCATTCTCCCGTTCTTTCTCACCTGTATTCGGGTCTCATTCTTTTATTTTTTTTTTATTAATCGCGCGATATTTGTATAAAAATTGTATCCCGAGATCGAAGAAGACTTTTTACGATAGAACTTTTTGGGTTTTTTTTTTCTTTCAATCTTCTTTTTCTGACTCGAGGCACCTCGCCAACGAGACAGAGAGGCAGGCAGACTTCGCGTCTTGCGGACGAGCCAGTATGGTTAGACGTTCCCCTTATTTTCCCGTTTTACGATTCCCGGCATTTTCGATCCTCACTTTTTTATTTGTAAATATCATATAGTCTATTTATCTACTATCGATCCCGTCCTAATCCAATCGGTCCTTCATCCCCTCGATCTCATCTCCGCCGTTTTCTCGCGCGGTCCTCGAACTCTCGATCTCCATTCCCCCCCTCTCCTCGCACGTACTACGTTACTACTTATGTTCTTTACGTTTTTTTTTTTTTGCCATTCTTAGCATGTAAGCCATCCAACTTGCCAATACGATTACAATAAATATGTTTAGAAAGAAGAGACCGTGTGATGCGTTTAGTTTTTACGCCCATTTGTTTCAGTTCCTTCTGTTCGCTCGAGCGTAAGTATTCCCGCCGATTTACACGGCGTCTTTTTTCCTCCCCGACGCGATTATTTGTTCTTCTCGTCCCGTTTATAATTTCCTCGTTCGACCGATCGATCGGCCCCGGAGCCGATCCGCGGAAAACTCGGGCGCAGCCACCGTCCGACCGATTGGAAAAGCCGAGCACACGCCGTACGTCGAGCCGCCGATCAAACCGCAGGAAACCAATCAGGGATCCACCGAACTGCAATCGAAGCTTCGGTCAAAGTACAAAATTACCCGTGTAACTAGATTTATATAATTAGAGCGCCGCCGGAGATCCGGAAGTTCTCGGTGTTCCGGTTTCGATTCGAACGAGAGAAAGAAACAAAAGGACGAATCAGCGCGTCAAGGATCCCAATCCGAGGATGCGATCGTTGCGGTCGCCAGTTCGAGGAGGACTAATTAATAGCAATGCTTCGTCGTGTCTTCAGGCAACGAGAAAGAGACTTCGTTCCTCGCGGCTGAATTGATCTTACGATCGTCGGAAGTATAAATCGAGGAGAAGATCCGCGCGATTTGCGATCGCGAGAGCTTACATTTTTCAGGACGAACGAATGAAGTCGGACGCGGTTTGATGCTTCCGCGAGAGAGTCTCATTGTCGGCGTCGAAGCGTCATTTATTTCGTTGAGTCTCGTTCGAATTTGTCCGTCGGAAATGCGGAAGGAGCTGCAAGCTAGCGATCGATAGATCGGACGTCAAAGTTTGATCGCGTTGTTGGAATGGCCACGGAATCTTGTCGTTTCTCATTTTAATGTAATATCGAAGATCTTCGCGGAAGTAATTGTTCTACCGTGAACTATATATCTGTGCTACGAAGTGAACGAATTTACATTTGAGAATTTATTAAGCAGGACGAGAGGTCCAGAATTACTTTAACCCTTTCAGTGCTGATTAAAATGTAAGAGTATAATAGAATCTCATTCTTGCGACTTTATGCTATATTCGTATTATACGAATGCCATTTTGATCGTACTAATTTAACTTTTATTATATTCGTGTTATAAATGGTATAATAATCATGGTAGATAGAGGAAATATCTACCCGTTTTATTATTTTGATGATTTTATGTTATGTTCGTATTATACGAATGCCATTTAGATCGCACTAATTGAACTTTTATTATATTCGCGTTATATATGATATAATAATCATGGTAGATAGAAGAAATAGCTACTCTTTCTATTGTTTTGATGATTTTATACCATATTCGTGTTAAACGAATTCCATTTAGATCGCACTAATTAAACTTTCGTTATATTCATGTTATATATGGTATAATAATCATGGTAGATAGAAGAAATATCTAATCTTTTTATTGTTTTGATGATTTTATATCATATTCGTGTTAAACGAATGCCAATTAGATCGCACTAATTAAACTTTCGTTATATTCACGTTATATATGATATAATAATCATGGTAGATAGAAGAAATATCTACTCTTTCTATTGTTTTGATGATTTTATATCATATTCGTATTATACGAATGCCATTTAGATCGCACTAATTAAACTTTCGTTATATTCATGTTATATATGATATAATAATCATGGTAGATAGAAGAAATATCTATTCATTTTATTATTTTGATGACTTTGTGTTATATTCGTATTATACGAATGCCATACAGATCAAATTATTTGTATTTATAAATCATGATATAATATAATTATAAATCATATAAGGATCACGATAGACAGAAGAACTATCAATTCTTTCTATAATTTTTATCAGATCGTATCACTCGACGTCGCATTAAATTCATGCTCCAAATCGCATAAAGATCATTCGACAAAGAATTGTCGTAAACACCGCTGACCAAACACTGAAAGGGTTAAAATCAAATAAATAGAAGCAGATCAATTTCGACTTTCCCGACAAAACGATCGTTGAAAGCTACGAGCTAATCGATGAATAATGTGTCAATTGTACGAGCCGAAGTTTCTCTGCGAAACGGCCAAGACTTCCCCGGCCGATTCAATACTGCGATCAACGGCGACGAACGTGACCAATGGCGGTCCAGCGGCGTTTATTATTTAGCGAGGCCCCAGCCGTGTCCACGAATAATGAATCGGACAGGAAATTGCCTCTGATCGGTTCGACAGCGTGAAACCGAGGCGACCGCCGCGCCGCGTTTCAGCCGGCAGAGGGAGAGGAAAATAAATGCGAGTGTCCGGCAGGATTGGCGCGCGTGCACGAGGAGAGGAGAGGAGAGGAGAGAGATAGCTCTAGCCAGATTCCTCGTGTAACGTGAATGTTAATCGCGTTCGATATGTGTGTCCACCTGATCGTGAGATTAACCGCGGCGACCGTGGAGGATAGGTGAACGATCGTAAAACCGAGCTGGATCGACGCCGTACGACGACGTAAATTATACCCTGTGTTCTTTACTGCCGTTATTTCGTTATCGCCGTCGTTACACCAAACACGCGGAACGTATCGGCTCGCTATTAGGATGATTGTGCCGCGGAAATTCCGTCATACGTGCTCAAGCGGTTTATCGGCGTTTCGAAAAATCGTTTACACTTAAACTCTTGTAATTTTCGGAGAAAAAATGGCACGCTCATCAAACTGGCCTCATTTCGAAGCTCGTTCATTATACTTTCGATGTGGATCGTTCATTTTTGCTGTAAAATTGATTGCGATACGTAGCAGACAGGAAACTGGGCAGCTGGTTCCATTAAAAAATTGTGTAAATTGAAATGTCCGTAGAAACGAAGAAAAAAATTTTCAGGGACTCAATTCTCCGCAGATTTGAAGATTGAAGCTTCCTCTTCAAAGTGGGATCTTAAAATTTGATGTACGAATTTTTTTTACTGTTTTGTGAAACGGAGACGAGGGACATGATCAGGCGTGTAAAGCTCTCATGGTGTATTTTATATTATTGAAAAAGGGATAATACATCTATCGTTCTGAGCTCGATAAAACGAATTTAAAAAATCGTACAGCAAATTTTAGGGTGTTGTTGTAAAGAGGAGGCTTCAGTCTTCAAATTCGTGGTAACCTCAGTCCCGAAAATAAATTTTTAACGCTTTTAGAGATAATTCAATTTGTAGTTTTTTTTAGGAAAAAATGTCTTCAGTTATCCAGTTGATATATTTATAACAAATTATCCGATAACGTGAGAAACTAGAAATCTCAAGCAATAAAATGTGTCGAGATTTATTGTTGTACTATTTTCTCTCGCGAAATTACAACAGTTTAAAGAATTGCTTTTTGCAGCCAGTTCAAATTCCAATGGAGCGTTCAACTTTCTGCATCTTATTTCACCTTTCTAATTACATTTTTTAATGAAGAAGACGATTATCCTTCAACGAGAATCCCACTCTAGATACGAGAACGGTTCACTTTTTCAGGATAGAGCCAGAAATAATTTCGAACCGTCAAAGGGATATAAGATTTCCTGTGAATGGCATTTTATTAAAAATATAATCCATTCTCTAATCTTTCCTAGTCGAGTTTCAATTAATATGTAAAATCGTTCATTCATTGTAACGAAATTCCATTGTATGCATCCGAGTACTTTTTCGACGCAAAACAACTGTTACTGTCTAATTAGAACAGTTTCCCTTCTCCGACGAAGCAAAAATGTTCTTTTCAGCCATAAATACATGGCACAAAAGTTTCACTGGATTTATAACTCTTTTCTCAGGGCGCAAAAGTTAAATGTCAAAAAATAACTAACCTCAGAACAAATTAAACATTTTTACAGACTCATTCAAGCCCTGGCGAAAGGTCTAAACCCAATCTCGTCGTCGCGACGAGGCAACGTACGTTCGCGACTAACGCTGAACAGTTTAATTAAACTGATTGAAATAACGAAGAGACTCTCTCGTAAGAAACTAACGAATGAACTTCTCGGCTGAAGCACGTACTGCAATAAAAATGGCGAAGGCTGTCAATAAATTCAGTCTTGACATTCTTTCAAAGCCTGACACATCGGCCACTTCTAGAGTTAACGTCGAAGCAACGCCGAAGTTTTTCTGTTCCCGATGCAGAAAGTTGAAAATTCCCTTAAACATCAGCAATGAAATCGTCGCGGGAGCAAATTTCTCGGCCGAACACGCGAGTTTTCCAGGAGAATCGCGATCGTCGCGTACTGGAATCGATCGATCCGCGACGACGCTCGTCCAGAGGGGGTCGTTTAAAGCTCGCCGAGGATCCGCGAATTCACGGTGTCGGATCGAGGATCCGTCGCTTTGGTTCGCAGAGAAAAGCTCCGCTTTAATACGGATGCGCGCGACGTTTCCATCGATTTCGACGCCGCGTATTTCACGGGATGGCAGAGCGCGAGCAAGTATTTCCTCCGCAGGAAACGAATCATCCCGAATCGTCTGAGCGTCGCGTCGCGTCGCCTCGCGGCGAGATGAAACGTCCGCCGACTGGCGACAGCAATTTTTTCTCCTGGGAACGCGTTGGCGTGTTTAGAAACCGTCTCTTTCTCTCTCTCTTTCTTTCTCTCTCTCTCTCTCTCTCTCTCTCTCTCTCTCTCTGACTCGGTCTCTCTACCTTGTCTCTCCCCCTCTCGTTAGCGTAACGAGCCGTTCACATACTAACGAAGCCGCGACGCGCGCTTTCATCGGGATCGCGCGACGGAAGCCTTTTATTATCGGCCAGCCACGGACCTTCGAGATTCAGGAGCTCGTGCGTTGCATTGCATCGCGTTGCGAGGTGCCTTTTTGCGGCCTGTTTGTACGCAAACTGCACCAGAAATTCGTCCAGGCGCTCGTTCCGGAGACTCAACCTCGTCCCCGTTCGCAGCGATTATTTCCGAGCCTGAATACACCCCGTTCAGAGCGAAAGACGGTGAAATTTATTCGACGCGAAACGGAAAATTCGTTCAATTGTTCGCAGACTGCGGATTCATGTATTCGTAAGATTTGTAGGTTGTTCAACCGGGGCTGTTGCGATTTCTTCGAGAAATGTGTGCCTAAACGGTGTCACGAAAAGTAAGCGATGACGAGTATGCTACCTTACGCTACGTACAGTTTTTCTCATGATAATTATTTATATATTTTTATTTGTTCGTTTTATTTCGACTCGGCCTCCAAATATTCAAAACATCTTGAAATTTACGAATATATTTTGGTTATAGCGAAAATTGCAATCTATACAGCAAATGTTTACGCATCACGGCTATACTCGCCGTAACGCAAAGAATTGACATTGATTCAGGATGGGAGTACACTTTAAAAACAGTTAAATGATTAAGTAGCATCGGTAGACTGCGAGCTTTATGTGTTTATGGCGAAATTGGTGCATCGAAGATGCAAGAGATAGAATTCGGAAGAATCCGTTCCAACTTGTTCGAATCAATAGAAAAAATCAATCTCTGCTTAACAATCGATCTCCAACGATCTCCATTTAGCATAAAGATCCGCGGCAATGACATCAGATCATTAAAAAGTATGACAAGCTTTTAATCTTGTTTGTCTACACGATGGAATTCTCGATGAAAGACCCATATTTCTTGATATGTTGTTTTATATAACTTTCTGACATTTTTTTGATAGCTTTCTATTAAGAAAGCACCTAATGTATTAACATTAGGAAACGAAATTTCTTTCGAAAAACAAAACGCGATTTTTACGAGAAAATCTATACAAATTTTGGCTCGTACAAAATCCGCAGTCTGATTATCTTTAGAGGTACCTTCACAGTTTAGACGATCGATAAATAGAAAGATAGAATCGTCAATAGAATACAATAAATTTTCCATAAATTTTCTTTAGCTTGTAAACAAAAATAGACAATTCTGGAAGATGAGATACGATTATTCGAGCCTTTTTATAATTATTGAGAATCGGCAACTATAAAAATGAGTCGCGAGGCTCGAGCAATCGCATCTCCTCTTCCCCAAACGTCCATTTTTATTTACAAGCTGAAGGAAAATTGGGCAGAATTTACTGTAATTACATTTCGTTCGGATTTGCAATTTTGTTAAGCGAATCTCCGAGATGTTGCATTTCGATAGAAATTCACAGTCTAATTGTTCGTACAGGTTATTTTATTGTTTAATTGTATTCAATTGCAAGCTATATCATATCTTTACAATTTCGCAAATGATTAAATCTGCGATGGAAGAATCACGTATTGTTCTCGTTTGCAACTTTTACAAGTGAAATCTACAAAATATTGCACTTACAGAATAATCTGCAGTCTAATTATCTGTAGAGGTACCTTCAGTTACCTCGCAGTTTCGATAATCGCAAATGATCGGATTCTCGACGAAATAATCACATTTATTTCTTCAGTAGCATTTCTTCTCAGTCAATCTGTATTTGCACAAAGATTCGCGGTCGAACAAAGGTACCTCCACACTTTCAATAACCGTACATTTTATTGTATTCTGTACTCTTAGGATTCGTACACCAACGGAGACACTGAAAAAGTCTGAGAATTGAGAATTCTCGCGCGAGAATCGCCGTTAGAAAATTGTCATTAGAAGGGTAGAAGAGGGTTGATTTCTCTTTGATGAGCGAAAGTAATCGAAGCCAGGACGAATGAAGTACATCAGGCGATCACAGTTCCTATATTGCTCGCTGCAAACTTAATGTAAGGCACTACCTTGTAATGTAAATGCGAGTAAAAACAAAAAAAAAAGAAAAGAAGAAATCTATCTGGTTAAGCTTCGACTATACAATAATTAAAAGTCTAGGTTATTATACATATATTGTGAACGAGAATCTACGGTATGTTAACGTAAGCTGTATTATGCATACAGGTGTGACGAGTGCGAAGTTCACTTAGGTGCGACGTTCGTTCGTATTTTGTAAACTGGACAGCACGAACACGCGAAACAATAGAATATTTTCCAGATAGTTTTCACCCCTCTTGTCATCGATATCGGATTCGTTGCCGTTTGTGGAGAAAGAGGAAATTCCATTCACAGTTGCAGCTCTGTTTATCGAATGTTGATTGATCACTGTGTACGAGTTTTTGTACTTGCGTTTTGTTGAGCGTAACCGGGTTTTTCGTGTATCCCCATAGATTGACATTGTATATACGTATGCAAGCTGTAGCGAAATCATAATAAAAAAAATTCGTAAAAGACGATGGCCTTCCATAAATCTTCTACTCTGCTACGTATATAATTTTGCTAAATTTTATAGTCTGCGATCATCGATGTTTATTTATTTAGCGTTAAGAAATCTGATCGATGAATATTTCCTAGAAAAATGGATTCGACCGGTGTTTACTGTTTTTCACGAGACATTGTTGTTCGTTCGATTTCATCTGGAATTTCGCATTTGTAATGTGAAGAGGAATTGCGCCATGTAGTGGCGAAATGCTGAAACTGTTGGGCAAATGTTATCCGGAGAGAAATGGACGCAAAGATGACTATAGTGCAATTGTTTGTAGTATTTTAATTACTTTCAAATGGTAAACAATCTATCGTAAAGTACATTAATTTTGTTTTGTAATACTTCGGTGAATACTGTCTTAAACTCTATAAGTTTCTATTTCGTAGGTGGTAAATGCATTGTCTAGAAAAAAATATAAAATATAGCAAATTCGAAGCAGTAGTATGAATATTGCGGATACAGAAATATTCAGGAGAATCTCCCGAATTTGTTCCACGCAAATGAAGACGATTTACTGTTGAAAATCCAGAGATATTGAATATTTAAGACAGTTATTATTGATTCGTGCCGCTATACCCATAAGATGTCAGGTAGAAAGCGGCACGAATCATTCGCGTCATTTAGTTCAGACGCTGCGCCACCAGGTGGCAGCAGCTACTTGATACGACAGAAAATTCAAATTTAGTTAAAACCATGAATAGCTGTAATTATGACATTGTTAGGGATGGAATCGACGCATTATCAATAATTTTCGATTTCTTTAAGTTTTTCTAGATAAATATTTTCAGGTTACATCGCCGCTAGATGGCGTTACTCTAATGGATTTCTGTGTACAATAGCAATGAAATTTATTATTGCGTGTTAACGTAAAAGATAATAACAATCCGCGGCGAAGAAAAAGTAAGATCGAATGGTTTCGAAAGATCGAGTTTTGAGTACTATAAAGTAAAAATTTATAAACTTTCGGAGACTCGAATTAAATTTAGAAGATTATTTTTTAAAGAATAAATTTTAAAAGTTTAAAGAAATGTAATGGTTCCAGCTCCAGATTTAAAAGAGTCGTTTCAATATACACTCTCTATGAATTTGTGGCTTCCAAATCATAAAATGTGCCGTAATACGAATGAGATATACGAAATAGTCGATTCACACTGAGAAACTTAAATATCTGAAACATCGGTAACGATGAGCGCGACCCGAGATTGGTAATTGAACCCCTAAACTGAAACCCCATTTTTGATGACAAAATTATATATTCGGTGTCAAGTATAGTCCTATACCTTGTCTTTGCTAATACCAAATGGAATAAGAATTTTGACCTTTTGCTACAGATGGTGCCAGCATTATATCAGAGGGAACTCATTCGATTAAAATAATATAACACCATAAATAAAAATACAAGATGTATATATCTTTTATACATTACTTAATCTGTGCATTTCCAAATATATAATCATTTCTTCTATGTACATTTTTATAGATATAAATATGCGTATTTATACATATTTCTTCAGCTCTCTGATGCCCAAAATAAATCACTTTTGATCCACACAGATCCAGATAAGTAATAATAAGAATAATAACAATAAGAAGAAGAAGTAGAAGAAGAAATGGAATTATTAATTGACCCGATATCCTTCTTTTAATAAATATTTACGCTCCTGTACGACATATTTAAATACACGCGTCTCTTCCTGATGGTTGTGAGGGTAAATCAGAAAGGGAGATTCAGACCCAGTAATTCACATAAGTCGGAACGCAAATTCCATTTGTACCACTTTGGATATTTTTACATCAACTGTCTGATTCAAGATATTTATTATTAATTATATATGTATATTATTATTAATTATATCAAATGATATAATGAAACACTTTCAATGATACCTTTTCAACCCAGCGAGCCTATTTACAATAATTAAATTGAATAATTAATAGGTTACTTCCGGCGATGAATAAACGACTAAATTAATAAATAAAAATAGTTCCAAAGGCCTCTTCGACAAACATTAAAACCTTCGAACCCATCTGTCGATAAGCATCGTCCAGTTTGAGCGTTCCGCCACTACGTGGGCGCTAAATCCGAATTCCCGGACGAGATACCGCTTGCCTCTTCTTCCACGATTCCGCCAAATCAGTGCGGCAAGAGTCACGCCGACGATCGTTAGATCGCCGCTGAAATGTTCTCAGGCTAAGAAGGCCAGCGTGTCGCAACGGTCCCGCATCGTCGAACGCGCGTATTCACAGTAGGCAGCGGGGTCCATCGCGTGCATGACAAACGATCATAAAAGCGTATGCACTTTGACTTTCAAACAACCAGCCCGGGCAGAACCAGCTCGCCGTTTCTACCGCTAAGAATAATGATCACGTAGATGCAAATCTCAGCCCACTTAAAAGTCGATAACTCTCCGAGATGCGTGAAAGCATCGCCGCGGAGCCGCCGCGGCCGAGAAGTTCGGACCCCCGTTTTATCGGGCCCTCGCGATCGGCCAGGTGAAATCGCGACGGACTTATTATTTCGGGCTCGTACAATGACTCCCGACGATGGTATCGCCGACACTCGAGCGCGATCATCGTAAGGGGACCCGGTGGAGTGGCGACGTGTCGCAACCGATTCCAGCTGCCGCGCGTTTTCGCGAAGATCTTCACGCTCCGCTTCGCCGAGCTACTTGCCCGGAATAATCGAGTACGTCGAGTAATCATGCGGCACGAGAAACACCCTTCCGCCCCTTTCAAACGGGAACGAAGACGGAGAACGCACCCGAAGGGAGTAGCGAACGTTCGCGCTGCGCCGCCGCGAAGGGAACTGGCAACGAATGCATTCAACACTAGATTTACGGAACCCGTGAAAGTGACGGGTCGCTAAGTTTTTAATTCGCGATTGTTCATACCGTAGAGATACATTTTATGAGTTATTTATTCAATTTATATGTCACTCATGGCAAATGTTGCAATAACACTTGTTAAAATTCAGAATAAATGTCTGAATCAGAATAAATTATTGTTTCTTTTATAAGCTAATATGAAACAGCTGTTTTTTGTGCCCCGTGAATCTAGAGTTAAACTCGAGTTTGTTTAGGATGCGCCTCTGAATTTAACGTTTGCACTTTTTCGTTATATATTATAAGCTTTATTAATTTATGAAGTTGCGGAATCAAGGCTTTCATTACATTTTACCGGCCGAGATTGCAGAGTTCCGTGTGGAAACGATCGGCGAATGCAACGGCAAAAAATGACGAAGGAATGACAATACGAAGTATTAAATTATTTTAATACATGTACAATTTTTACTCAAAAATCCCTGCCTTGATTTTAGAGCCGCGTATTATTATCTCGAATTTATTCATCTTACCGAATATTTTTAAACAGGATCAGGTTCACACGACATACAGATCCATTATGAGAAAAATTCCATTCAATTTTTATTATAGATAAAAAAGATGTATTGTCTTAGTATTTTGAAACGACAAAGAATATGTGTAGAAGATGATGAAAAGTTTCAGCAATGTTTTACGTCATAAATTATTCGGAAACCTAGCAAGTTTCGTGTACGTATACAATTTTTTGCAGTGCGATTGCAGCGGCTTCCTACATCCTCGATCACGAAGAGTTAACAAGATGGGAAAACGAAAGTCTGTCTCGTTCGCAGTTGCAGTGTGCGGTGATCGGCAGCAGTGATCGAGGTGTCGAAACGAGTCAGAGTGCATCCGTGGGACGACAATGGATTTCGGCCGGAGCACAATACTTCGTTATTCGTGTCCATCGGGTTTGCTTCCCCGCTCGCAGTCAATATGCAGTCATTAGCGGACACGTGTGTACACACGTGTACCAAGTTACCTGCGTCGCCGTTTGCTGGTACACCTTTTCAAGGTACCTACATTGTACCGAAAGCCAACAGTCCCCCATCGGTTGCACCCTTGGACCGTATAGCTTAGGTACATATGTATAGGTTCCGTCGCATCGAAACCGGCCGAAAGAGCGCGGGCTTTTTGCTGGAAAATCGCAGAACCCCGTCGCGTCTCCTATGCCGTAAATACTTGAGCGTCGGAAAAAGTGAAAGGAAGTCGCCGCATTATTTCTGCGGGAGCCCCGGGAGCTCCGCGGGCATTTTTCATTTATTGTATCGCTCTTGTTTAGCGGCAGCCGCATGCCGCCGGCTCGGGCAACATAAATCTTGAACGGTGGAACTCGTTACGAAAGCGCCAAGAATTTCTTCTCCGCGGCCGGCGGCCGTGCGCGGCCCGTTAAAAATGGGTCGGCTGTCGATGTCACGGCTGACTGGCAGTCCGCGTAATTACCAGTGACGACGCGTTTCCGCAAAGGACAAAAGCTGCCCGCTCGTTCACACGCGGGGAATCCTCGATAGGGCGGATGACGAGTTTTCTTGGAAAGACCGCCGAGGAAATTACGATTTCTGATTACCACCGGGAACCCCTCGCGCCGGGGCTCGGGTCGAAATTAACCGGGGGCCTGTTCCGTAGAAATCGTAAATTATTGGGCGTTGCACCCACCGTTGCGTGAAAACCAATTCGCTCTTTCGAGCGGGCACGAGCGGTTCAGGAGTCGAAAAATTGTTGTCGGATTTTTGTTGCGGCGTTCTCGCGCTTTGGGTTCTTTCGAAAATCCATCTGCGTGGCTATTAAATACAGTAAATTCTCCCTAATTTTCCTTCAGCTTGTGGATGAAATTGGACATTTTGGGAAGAGGAGATACGATTGTTCGAGCCTCGCGGCTCATTATAGCTGATACATAATGATCTTTCATTTTTTATTTAATTTATTTTTAATTATAACTGATATTACAGTTCATAAATAGTTGACAATCGTCAACAATTATAAAACGAGGTGCAAGGCTCGAATAATCGTATCTCTTCTTTCCAAATTGTCCATTTTTGTTTACAAGCTGATGGAAAGTTGGGAAGAATTTACTGTAGTGCTATTTTGTGTCGAATCAATGTTAATATGTTAATAACTTTTTATTCCAGGAGACACAATTTAGTATATTATACAATGGTTATCGATTTTTTCTTTTTCTGATGAACCAACAGCTATGGTTACCACATGGTTACCACTTTCTAACATAACCTCCTGAAGATCAGCCATCACTGTATAACATATATAGTATAAAATATATTCCAATACAAAAATGAGAAGATATTGTGCAAAATTTACAGTTTCAAGCACAAAAATAGTTTCTCAAAAAATTTCTACAGGTTTTGAGAAAAAAACCCAAGAGTTCCTCTTGAACAAGCTAGTCTGATTTTATCGAATTTTATGACGTTCTCTTCCAGAAGTTCTGGATAAACAATGTCCAACAAAACGATTACAAAGTACCCTCTAATTTATACTATTTTAAGCACGAAGACATTTTTCCAAAAAAGTCCCAGATGTTCCCAGATAAAAATTCCAAAAAATCCTCATGAATAAAATAGTGTAATTAGATGCAGTTTCATGAAGTTTGTCTCCAAAAAATCAACAATAACTCTGCAACACATCAAATTATTGCAATAAAACAAAAAGCATTATATTCTCCAAAATACACGCTTTCAAAGCCGCAGCCATCTGTCGAATAAAGTCTCGCGGTTCCAAGAGAACAAAATCCCGAGAGATCAGATTTTTTGGTCTCGTAAATCGGTAAGGAGCGAGCATCGGCGCGGTGTAGGGCGGATTTTGGAGCATGTTCCAGCGAACTGGAGCGGATTGTAGGCAGCGGGAGCAAAGTAGACCGAGCTGAAGCGGGTCTCGTCGGGCTGGAGCGCATTGGAGCAGATGCGAGCCGACTGGAGCGGATGCGAGTGCTCCGCAACGAATCCCGGCGAGCAATGCGAGCGAGCGGCGCATTTACGCGACGGTTTCCGCGCCGCGTCCCGGCGGATTCAGCCGCGGGAATCGAGCGTGTCGATTATGCGGAACAACAAATACCTTTCTGGCCGTTGGTAACGAGGAGAGGACGCGCAACGGCCCAAGGCAGCCCGGGAAACGGTCCGCGTTCGGCCGCGAGCGAACTGAAAAGGAAGAAAAAGCCGGGAGTACAAGGCATCCCGGCTTGGCTTTCGAGTACCTGCTAATGAACGTAACCGGAGCTGGAACTTCGGTGCACTTTAGGTACGGGCGCTACGCTAATGCCTAAACAAATGGCCGGCCTCGGTGAAAAACTCGACTTTTGTGCGCTACCCCGGACGTGTGTTTCTTCAACGTTGCACTAGAAATCTCGACCGAGTGCTCTCCACCCTTGAAAGCTGCCTCGTGAAAGAGTAATGTGTTCCACGAGAGCTGTACGTTGATTACCTCTCCTCTACGGCAAGGTCAGCTCGGGAAGTCCTCTCTTTTTACGGCTCTCTTTTCTTCGGATTAGCTCGAGCACTTAATTGAATTCTTGATGAGCAGCGGCGAAGTCGTTTGCTTGTTTCCGATCGCTGAACGACAATGGCCAAAACTATGTTTAACGGTGTAGGAAGACAATAGGGTTTTACTGTACTCACGACAGATAATGCAACCTAATCATTTGTGTCGGATTTCGATTGAACAAGAAGGAAATATTTCATAGTATACCTTAAATAATTCTGTCGTTAAAAAAAGATACATCGTTCACGTGCTACTCAGTCAAATACTGAATCTCTTGATAAAAAATTAGCTATATATATATATATAATCTCAGAAAATTATACTAAACTCATTTAATAAATTAATAAATGTTTTCAAACTGTAGAAACTTTGTTAAATAGATAATATTATAAATTGTAATGAATTTTATTATATAGATGAATACATTTCTACGTTAAAGAGTTAAACCTATTAAAGATTCATTCGTAACAAAAAAAAAGGATTTATTTATTATTTCTTAAGTATTATTATTTAATTGTTAACTTAGAAAAGGCAACGTTGGTGTCTAGAACAGATCGTTTCAAAATAGGCTTGGCAGACAATGTGCTAATTAGTCCTATTCTCCCTAATTGTGCATAAAAGTGGACAATTTGTGAAGCGAAGATGCGATTATTCGAGGCTCGTTTTTATAGCTGTTGACAATCGGTAACTATAAAGAATCGAGCTGGAAAGCTCGACTAATCGCACCTCCTCTTCCCAAATTGTCCATTTTTGTTTCTAAGCTGAGCGATTAGCTGAGCAATTAGGAAGAATTCACTGCATTTCGTGCTTCTTTATAACGCTCGCCACGGCCGCAGCCCACGATCATCTCACGGACCGCGGTCGGGAGCCATGAAAAACCATTCACAAAGCCGCGAAGAAGTGAAATTAATGACGCCAGCAGTCAATGTCACCTCCCTTCTGGAACGCGAGGAACATCGGAGCTGCCCAATGTCCTCGTTCCGCGCAGCCATTCATTCAATTAACAGCATCGCCGCTCTGTATCCATTAATAGCCGGAGCAAATGGCGTCGGTGGAGCACATGTCGCGCCGTATAGCCAGTGTTGTCGAACACGGTGAAAACGGCTCGCTGGACGAAACTCTCGCCGTTGCATCGGAAACAATTGACCCGGGGCCGGAGCGCGCACCGTTGCGTGTCCACGGTTCGCGCGTAGGTGCAACGGGGCTAGATTGATTTCCATTATCGTCTGAAGTCTCCGACGGCGACTTCCATCGGACCCGCACCCTTCGCCGGCCCCGGCAGATGGGCCTGTTTAAGTCATTATCGTTATTGTTTGCGCGGCGAGCGCGGCCGGGGCGCCCACCGCGTCGATACACCGGGTGGCGGAAAGGAACGAGACACGCGGTGACTCATCCAGGATCCCCGTGAGCTCGCAGGACACCTAGGCTTCAGCTAATTTCTTTCTTAATTCAGCTGGACAACTTTGTAGCGGATAAATATTTTTCGAAGAAATAACAAAGTTCTCCAAAAAGTATACCTTTCTCAGTTAAAAAAGGAAAACATTTTTCCAAAGAAGTTGCACAAGTTTTGAGACTAAATTCGAGGCAATCCGCTTGGATAATCTAATGGAATAGATGGAATCTAATTGGACAGTCTAATTTTATTCTGGCGTACGGGAGATGATTGGATCCGGTTAAAGGGTGGATGATTAAATTCATAGATTCTCTGTTTGGAAATTTAGATAATGAACGAACAGCGTGCAAAATCGAGACGAATAAGAATGAACGAATCATTTGGGACAAAATGATGCAGCTGTCTATCAAGGAAGCCAGCGATCCAAGTCCATTCACATCCAGAAAACTTCTCTGTTTCGGACGGGTCTTTTCTCCACCTTTCGCGCAGATCAATCTAGCCCCTCCCAGACAGCCCCTCGATCCTCGCTTTTCCTGGAAGATCCATCAAACCGATCACGACCAATTACAGTCGCATTGTTCCGCGGCCACGGTTCCCGCATTATGTCGCGGCCAATTTTTCCGCGAGCCTTCCGCAAACGGCCCGATCCCTTTCCGCGCGTCATTTCCGGTCCGCGGCATTGTGCGTCGGCGTGGCAGCATGTAGAGAAAGAAAGAGAGAAAGAGAGAGAGAGAGTAGAGGAGGGGAGCAACAAAAAAGGCAAAAACGGAGAGAGTGGCCGTTGAAAGGGTCAGGTCGTGCGTGTCAGCCGCGGATGAGTCAACTTCAGCCGCGATCCGTGCTTGCTTACCGGCGCGGTTTTGCGGCCAATTACCTGGGGCCTAGGCGTCCTCCGAACTCACGAGGATCCTGGATGAGTCACTGCGTGTCTCGTTTGTTTCTACCACCCGTTGCATCGACGCGGCGGACGATCCGGCCGTAATCCGTAAAATGTCATAAAACCAGACTAGCTTATTCAAGAGGATGCTCCGGAATTTCCCCCCTCAGAATATTCATACTTATTTCAGTACATGCTTTTTTGTGTGTAGAAAGGTATACTTTATAGAGTACCTTGTAATTTATTGAAAATCCATTACAAAGTTGTGGCTGATCTTCTTAAGACAAACCCAATAAAATTCCGTAAAATCAGGCTAGCTTAAACAAGGGGGTAGTTTGGAACTTTCTCCCAGAAACTGTAGGATTACTTTCGGGAAATCTGTTCGTGCTTAAAATAGTATGCTTTACAGAGTATTCTGTAATTTCTTTTTGTTGGAATACATTTATCAATTACAGAGTTATGGTTGATCTTCCGGAAACGAGTTCCATAAAATTCCATAAAATCAGACTAGCTTAAACAAGGGGGTAGTTTGGAATTTTTTACCAGAAACTGTAGGATTTCTTTCGGAAAATCTGTTCGTGCTTAAAATAGTATGCTTTACAGAGTATTCTATAATTTTTTTTATTGAAATACATTTATCAATTACAGAGTTATAGTTGATCTTTCGAAGACGAGCTCCATAAAATTTCGTAAAATTAAACTAGCTTATTACAGGAGGTTTTTCGGAATTTTTTAAGACTGCTTTCGAAACACATTTGCGCATTTAAATGGATATATCTTGAGGAGTGCTTCATGATATTTTTTATTAGAAATATTGTACTATTATAAAGTTACTGTTGTTTCTCTGGGACCTGATTAAAAAGGATGACCGCTCTTGTTTAGTCAGAAGATTAAAAGATCGATGATATATTTGCACAATATATTGTTTAGTTCTATAATGAAAGATTCCTCAATTTACCGATGCGACACAAAATGGAGCGCGTTTCATGCAAAATACGACACTGTTTGATATCAGTGCCCGTGCAAATTTAATTATTCACCGATCCATCACGCCGATCTTTCTCAATTCCATCAATTTGCCGGCAAAGTTCGTATCAAAATTGAATCATCGACGCTGGAACGAGAATTAATCCGAGTTCCCGTTAAACTCGCGATAGTTGTAAATTACAATTTACCAGTTTATTAGCCGGAAGCTAGAAAGGCTTCGCGACGAGTGGCCGGGCAGAAAGCCATTTAGTAATTAGCCGTTCCATGCGGTTCGAAATTTCGGTTCCCCACAATGTATGCGTTGCCCATTGGCTGCGCGAGCAGAGCTTTCCCAAAGGAAACAGAGAGCGTCGGGGGCTTTAATTTCCAGAAATGCTTTCTGTTTGGCTTCACTCATGAATCAGTTACAACGAGTTTGTGTATCCAGTGTGCGGTCTTGACAGATCAGTTGTCCTGAGGTAGGCGTGAACCCTCGAGGGTGCTGCTCCACTTTTAGGAGATGTTCATCATCGTGAGTAAATAGTGGATTCTGCTCGCCGACCGACCGACCGTGTCCGGAAATAAATGCTTTTCCTGGAACTTTGGCTATTTTCAGCTCACGTGATCTTCTTTTCTTCCGAAAATGGCAACAGGATCCATCGAAAGTGTCATTGATCTCGACACGCATCAAATCAATATGATAAGGCTCTTGCCATGGAGACATAAGTCATTTTGTGGGGAAGTATATGTTTTTAGCTTTATATATTAACAAAGCAATTTATATTCCACGTAGGAATAAGATGGAGATTGCAATATGTGTTTAAATTGTAGATAAAATAACAAGAAAACTGCGGATTTCATAATGAAAGAAGGAGCAGGTGAAGCTTGAAAGTTTATTTGCCAAATTATTTACTGCTATTTACTGTTTCAGAAATTTATTTTTCCCCAGCTCTGCTCGATGCAGACAATTTTTATTTTGCATAAAGATCCGCAGTTTAGTTACGAGTTTTATAATGCAGAGCTTATTGCCTCATCGTCAATGATTCGTGGATTGTATGTTTTTATACATTTATTATTATTTATAATAATACATTTATTATACATTTATTGTTCTATATTCAATGATTACATCGTATAAATTATCCTCGCATTACATTAAATAAATGTTTGTTATCTGCTGTGACACCCGCAGCAGACAATTTCCATTCCGCCCCGCGGATCCACGGTCCAGCGAAAAGGCTATTGATCGATCGAATAAATCTCGAAGCTCGAGAACCACCTGACGTTCCCTATCATCTTCCAGCCTATTATTGCAGGACGAACAGAAGGCGTGATCCTCGCGCTCCCGTTGACGGCTCAATTCCAGGATTTCTTCCCATCTGCATCTCATTCCGAACGCAGTCACACCGAGCGTGAAAGTAGGCTGTCGGGAAGTGGATCGAATCGAATTCGAACAAAGCGTGAAAACAAGCCAGCGCGAATGCCGTCCGTAAATCGCGATCTACGTGCGCGCGCGCGCGCGCGCGATAGATCGAACTATGCGCCGCGTAACTGTTTCTTTTATCGGACACGCAAATAATACTGATTGGCATGCGATGCCGTAGCCGATGCGAACGGAAACGAACCGTTTCGTCGCGAAAGGGTTGGCCCCTGACATTGATTGCTTGATTGTCTCTGGCTAGGCCCAAACGTGGCGATCTAGCGCGATGATCTAACGCGGCGGCGACCGTTCGTTGACCCCAACCTGCGCATCGTTTTCCTCGCCCCGGCTGCCACACTGTCGCGGACCATTTTAATTATTTATTCAGGCATCCGATAGTCTCACGCGGAGTATTGTATAATTAGTAGTACTACGTCGGTCGCCGCCGAATTCGTAACCATTTGGAGTTGCCGTTTCCGTTGCGCGACCTTGGCTTCATTCATGCGATCTTAGATTCGACTGGCGGACTCGTGAATTTGTTGTACGAGCTATGCTTTTTACTGTTGTCAGTTAATTTTCGGTTTAATTTCATTGTTAGAAAACTGTTAGACAGTTGTCTGCTTCGTACTCTTCCAAGCAAATGATTTTTAATGATACTGATTCAATCATTTAGGTGCAAAGTGTAATGATGATTATCTCGAATCCTTAGTACTAAATGTAATTATGTATATTGTTTTATAAAAATGGTAAAATTCGATCTATTCAAAACAGTTTTATAATATTGTTACGTATAATATTTTGAATATCGTTTTAGATAAATGATAAAATTCGATTCATTCAAAACTGCTTTATAACATTATTATGTATAATATTTTTAATATCGTTTTACAAAAATGGTAAGATTCGATTCATTTAAAACTTCGTACAGTATACGTAAAATGGCACCAAACAGCAACAACAGCAACAAACAAGGGTCAATCTGTAAAAGCAATTGCACGGGGTCAGTTTAGAGTGCAGTCGCAGAATGCAGTTTAGAATAAATTTGACTGATTCAAAAACTGGCGATCTCGGTTGCTAAGAAAACGAAATTGCTTTCCGAACAAACGCAATAATTAATTCGCGAAGCATTCGTCGTTGTCAGAGAATGTTTCGCCAGTTTCCTCTATTTCCTGCTATCGAAACCAACAAACATAAAATAAGAAAATAAGCATCCTCGTGCACAAGGTAAACCGGGGACAGGATTCCAGTCGGTTCCCAGAGATTGCTCTGTTAGCCTTTCGCGCAGAATTTCCATGGGACCCCGTGGCTCCACAATTCGCTATTTACTATCTTGGCCGGGTCTGTTATTGATTCACCACTCGTGGGCGGATGTTATCCGCGTTCCCTGGGATCCTGCTTCTTTATCGGCGCGTTCCGACTCCGCGACACTGCGCTCATAATCGGGAAACACGCTCAATAAACAAGCGTGCACCACCGCGGGGTCCGGCCGCTTCCACTAACCATGCTGCTATTCACGAAGCCGGCTAGACGAGCCGAGCACGGCAGCCATGACGGTCGCTTACAGTCACGTCTATTTTGACCGTGGCCGACGGCGGCGTGGGTCGCGAAAGAATTAAATCTCGCGTGGGACGGCCGGGCTCTAACGGCAATCACGGTTTTCCTTTCTCGAGACGGCCCGAGTAATTGTTCGAGAGCGACAATTGACGCCGATTTTCTCGGTAACGCGGCGCGCACACCGATACATTATTCCCAATGCAGCCTCGTAAAACCGAATGTCCTGTCAATCCGGCTGTTAATGTCTTCATTAATGTCCCGTGATTTATCGCGGTCTAATTCGGCTGAATTACGCAGACATCGCGCAATTAATCGTGATTTTACTTCGGAGATTTATGTGGGTTCGCATTTTTGTTGTACGAGGAAGCGGAGGGCGATTGTCTGCGAGGGTTCGAAATAGTAATGGAACGATGGATCTGTCTGATCAACGTATAAACGAGTAGGATCTTTAATAATTAGCGATTTTTTATAAGTAACACATTTTTTTAAGTAATTCTTCTAGACACGTCAGATTTTGTATAGACTTTAGTAAAACGTGTTCAAATTTTTATTAAATAACAGAAATTAGATCGTCAAATAACAATGTATATGCTTTGTGTATATGCAGAATTTGTAATAATAATATATATTATATATTATATATATTATATTAATTATATACATATATATTATAATATAATATATATATTAATTATAAATAATATTAATATATAATATTAATTATATATATATATTATAATATATATTTGTAATAATAATGTATATGCAGAATTTGTAATTGTTGCACTATACTAAGAAAAATCGAATCGAGAAAACAATAATCCGAAACAAAATGATTAAATAATGTTACTAGGGATGATCTGTTGGTGCAAGATTGAAATGTCACTAAAATATATACAATATATATTTATTCACGAAAACATGATATTCTAATTAGCATGTCATTCTAGTGTTCGCATTAATCATCATTAGACAATGGATCTTCATTCAAAATAAAAATCATCTCATTTATTTCAAGAAACAGAAGTCGAATAACAATTTATATATCCTTCTCAAAATTTCAACGATGCGAAATCACTATAATTATATTCTCATTCTTACAATTTCGTGTTTCACGTTATCATTACATTTCGCAAGTGCCATAAACTCGCAGTCCAATCGTCATAGTCCAATGCTTACTTTCTGGAAATTCATTTCTGCATCGACACTTCTCAAATTGCTTAAAAAATACCGATTATATACTGAAATTACTTCAAGTATTCCAAGGTGCAAGCACAAAGATTTCAGTCGTCGCGAGTAGTGCCAGCGATTCGTCGCCGAGTTCACATGACGCCGTCGTACGTCATCGGGACCGAGCCGGAACGGGACAGGTCGCGATTTTATTAGGAACTCCATTGAATTTCAACCGGGCTTTAAATTGCCGTAGAGTTACAGTTATACGACGTATAAACTAGTCTCCGGGAGAGACGGGTCCCCGATGATCGAGGGAATCCGCGCGATGAATAAAAAGCGGTCCCGTCGATCGTCGGAGGGGACGTGGATTTCTCCGATGCCGCCGCGGCGCGGCACGCCGGCCTCGACAATGGCTGCGATCCCGGCCAACCTAAATGCCCAATTAAAGGCTCGAGAAAGTGTGCGATTCTGTTTTCCGCGGCGATTTTTCAAAATCTACCCTCGAGTAAATCTTCGTCAACGCTCGCCGCACGCGAGCGTAATTGCTTTCCGGAAGAGTAATCTCTATGCCGGGAATCCTCGAATTCCACGCCATTCCGCTTAATCTACCGCGTCACTTCTCATTAAAAATTCGTTCCGCGATAGCGAGTCGAAATAGTTTCACTGGAAGCGTCTTCGATCAATTTCGATTCGTTTGGTAGATACGGTAGAATTGGCTCCTAGCGATTCTTCAGGGTGAAGTTAAGCTTTTAATAATAATTCCGTTCGAGTGGATTACGAAATTTACTTCTAGAGAAATTTATATACTTCATATAGACGTGCAAACGAGGCAAATCTTTAATCCTAATATCACAGAATTCTAAATTGTGACAAATACAGATTGTTTAGTAACAATAATAAGATTGGATTCATTCAAGTTTCAAACGATTTCAATAATAATCATATAATAAATATAATTATAAATAATATAATAATGTAATAATGCAATAGTATAATAATATAATAATATAATAGTGTAATAACGTAATAATATAATAATATAATAATATAATAGTGTAATAATGTAATAATGTAATAATATAATAGTGTAATAATGTAATAATATAATATAATATAATATAATATAATATAATATAATATAATATAATATAATATAATATAATATAATATAATACAATATAATACAATATAATATAATATAATACAATATAATACAATATAATATAATAGTATAATAATGTAATAATATAATATATACATAATTATAGTAATATAATAGTAATAATAAATGTATATAACAAGAAAGTTTATCCAAAGAGTTCTCATAGAGAGATTAAAATTTCTCTAAACGCTTCTCAATGTAAATTTTTATTACCAAGTTATGACACGTTAACACGTTAATTTCGATCAATGAAATCGAAACAAGTAAGAAACCTAGTAAAGTTCAACTTTTGCATGTTCTAAAAATCCTAGTAACATTCAGATTGTTCAATATATTACAACGAAAATGAATTTCGAAAACCAGTTACAAATTAGTGTCACCCATACGTGACTGACGCGGCACAAACGCGTTAATGGGCTAGCGCTGTGTACACAAATTTGAATATTGGGTAAAGTACACAATGTTAAACAGTGATATGTATACGGCAATGGAGATTGAGCACTATTTAACGGTCTGCAAAAAATTAAGAGGTTTTATAAAGCACTGTGACGTAGAACTCTGAAATCTCTACTCACACACACAATATAACCTAAAATTGAATCCTACAAAATTCTTTGTACAACCTAAAAACTTCGCGTGTCTATAGTCTAGCATAAACGTGATACTGAACCGCAAAATTTTGAACCGACAATTCCAATAAAAATTCTGTACTGAAGAAAATCGCCTACAACATAATTTCCCATAAAATCTACAGTCGTTATTAGACTGCGGGTTTTTATAAAATTATAATAAAAATGGGTAGATCGAGCCGAAGAACAGTAAAAATATTCAAACAAAATACTAAACTATATATATATATTATTATCATTTTAGTATATATATATATATATTTATGTGCGAAATAAAAATTGACTGCGTTAAGTGCAAGATTCTTGAGCTGCGTAGACGTTTATTTTTGTTATCAATCATTTTATTATATTCACATTATATATATATATATATAGCCAATTTTTATTTCGCACATAAATCCGCAGTCTAGCCATTATCACGTGCAGATCAATGAAACGATAACGTCTGTCTTCGAAATCCGAGGAAAACTAGCCGCGATAGATTTAAGAGACGAATCGAGAAGGATGAACCCCCATCGAATGGGATCAGTCCCGGAGAAGTTTATCGAAGCTGAGCAAACGTCGACCGCAGCTATCGAATAGCAGAGCAAACAGTAAGACCGAATAGCCGCCTAGGACGACGCCAAGAAACACGTTGACAAAGATCGCAGGCGTCCCGAACACTAGCAGATCGGTCTCTTCTTACACCAGCGTCTGTCGTCCAGGTGAAGGAAGTCCAGGTGCGAACTCCGGCACGCGACTCTATGGCCCGTCAAAAGTGCATTAAAGCCCCGATACGCCGGGATGAATGAGCATGTTGGAGCGGAATGAATGGGAGGACGAGCCGGAGTGAAGCTGTTGCCGGGTGGATACGTGATAGGCCTACCGAAGCGAGGCGAGACCTCGTTCGAGGCCTCTTTTCAAGAACCGTTCACGTGCGCCGGTAACGAAGGATTCGGTCCGCCGCGGCGAGAAGACGAGAGCCTGCCTTCTTTCCATAGGGACGATCCTCTCTCCCGGTATTTAAATGGTTCTAAGTGAAAAGCGTTCTCTCTCTGCTGCTCTCCATCGATCTGAACCGGCTCGGATCCCGTGTAATGGGCTCGGGTGCACGGGCCAGAAAGTAATTGCCGGGAACAAGTAGCCGCCGCCGCGCCGGTAAGTGCCGGTGTATTAGGTGTAAGTAAAGAACACCTGCGGAGAGCGCAGTTAGAGATGCAATTAGCCTTTCGGTGCGGTGCAAAAGTGCCGCACACCGTTCTGGTAATGAGGCGACTGCGGCCATTATTTTCTAAACTGCTTATGTTACTCGAACGAAGTTTCGTTCTTGGTAATTAGTGGGACGAGATCGAATCAGTGCGGTGATGGATGTGGACCGAGGATCTTCTTTTATTTTGGTTATTTTGTTAAAAATGAATACAAAAATTTAAGATGGCTCGTTCGGCAAATGTAAAGTTGCTTATGCTCGAAAACAAATCGACGGTACAGCAATTAGTCATACCACGGTGATCGGCTTCATTACTCTTTTCTGCATTAATTGCACGATATTGAAACTAGACAAATATTTGTTTCTTCCATTTGTTGGAGAAAGTAACTCGATACCTGTCACGTCGACTCAGAGTGTGGCTTTTCTTTTGTTTAAAACGAGAAAAGCATTAAGTGGACCAAAAACGGGAATTTATACTATTACATATATGTACTATTATACTATTATTTATACTATTACACTATTATATATACTATTATACTATTATTATACTATATTATACTATTATTATACTATATTATATTATATTATATTATATTATATTATATTATATTATATTATATTATATTATATTATATTATATTATATTATATTATATTATATTATATTATATTATATTATATTATATTATATTATATTATATTATATTATATTATATTATATTATATTATATTATATTATATTATATTATATTATATTATATTATACTATATTATATTATTAATATTATATATACTATTATACTATTACATATACTGTTATATCTCATATTGTAATAATGTAATTTAATTTACTATATTAAATGTAATTTATAAGTTGACCCATTTTTATATTTTTAAGTAATAAACTATAATAGTGCGTGGGATAGAAAGAAGAAATAATCGCAACGCGTCAATAATAACTGGTATTGCACTAGGAACAAAAGGAAGACTAACAGATCCACAATAACTGTCTTCGAAAATATATTGCGAGCAATTGCTGAATAAAGTTGATTATTCATAAACATCGACAATTGCGCGAAAATGGTCCGAGGATCGATCATCCTCATAAGTAGTCTACTGTTTCATAATGTCCGCAGTTCAATAATCAATCTCTAAAGAAAACTTTTAAAAGATCGTTCTTTTACTTCGAATACCATTGTACCCGGCAATGCAACGAGCAGAGATATTACAATGCCCCGTGATTACCTTTTTCTATAGGAAATCCTGGGCCTTTTAAACCCCCGAGGTTTATGATAGTCATCGCGGGGATTGTTCGATAGGGTGCGGTCGAAAAATGTGTGATGAAAATTACACGGCTCTTCTCGTCGACGCGCAACTAACATCTGCGTTGCAATTATTTCCCTTTTATGCGCCGAGAAACATCCGCGTTCTGGTAATAGTGATTATTAGGCTGCAGATCTTCGCGCGTTTATGGCGTGTATATATTTTTACGGAATCGCGGGTTGTTCATTTTTACAGATTAAACAAAATGCACATTTTTACGGATTAACCCCTTGACATAGCATTCTCTTCGCTGTTACTGCGATTAGAAATTTTTCGATTGCGATAATTTCTTCGAAGGGAATGAAAATTGATGCTTATTGCGTGCCTAAACTTGCGCGAATGCTTGAATATTGATGACAAGAGATTAGAATTTTATTCCAGTTTTAAAGGACAGAATAACGTTAGTTATTATTTTTATTATTTTCTTATTAGTTATTATTTTATGACGAGTCGAACTCGTCAAAAGTACGTATTTTTACAGATTTAGAAGGCGCGCATTATTATTATTCGCCGATGCAAAGACGACTCGAAATCGTCAAAGTCTATTGCAATTATTCTTTCGCTTGAAACATTCGTTCCAGTTTAATTTCCTCGCGGCAGAGCTTCGAAGAAGGTGCACTTTGTCTTACAATCTGATCTCTGTAGATGATTGCGCAATGATTAAACCTCTGCTAATAGAGCCAAGTCTATTCACCACTGTAATTCACCACTTGAATCCCCCTTTGTTTCACTTGCAGCAGTGCGTCGAATAAAGTGCACAAACTCCTCTTAGAATTCAATCTCCTAAAATGATCGCGCAATGATTAACTCTCTACTAATCAACGCGAGTTCTTTCTTACCTCGTCCATAAATTCATCTTATGAATTCTCCTTTGTTTCCCTTAGACCTAGACTTTGAACAAAGTACACTAATGTCTCCTGGAGTCCAATCTCGAAACATGATAACACGATAATTAATCATTTACTAATCAAGGTCTTTTTCACCACATCCGTAAAAGAATCATTTGAATCCTCTTTTATTTCACTCGCAGCAGAGCTTCGAACAAACAGTGTACAAAACTTTCCTGCAATGCTATCTCTGTGCTTGACGAGTATACTCGTCATGAAGAAGCAGCAGTATTTTGTATCAGTATACTCGTCGTGCGTAAAAAGTAGTGACCATTAGCTATTTGAATTGTAATTTTAGTGAACACAAAAGCATGCTCTCTAATTTCAAGATGTTTAGAATATTTTGAGGCTAGGCCAGAATAAAACAAACAAATAAAAAATATGAATAAGATTATTGGCAAATGCAAATATTTGCATTATGCAAAGTGCACTTATATATCGTTCCTTGCTTTAGTTTTAACTTTATAAGTATTTGCAATTTTAACTTTTATAAGTATGTGATTTTTCCTGCGTTTTTCGTTTATTATGTACGCAGCATATGTTAATGTTAAGTGAATGAGTAAATATTAGTAATAACATTCTTAATTTTATAAAATAAAACCGTCTTTTTTGATCCAACATTTTAACAGCGACGCTTACTCTGTGTTCGACGAGTATACTCGTCATCGCTTGATTCGCGCTCTGAAAAAGAGGCGGTTAAATGATCGCACAATGATTAACCCTTTGAACTCGAAGCTATTTCAACTAAAAATATAAAATCATTTCTCTAACTTACAATATTTCTGTTTTATATGAGAAAATGCATTTTATGCATATACAAAAATTGACTCTTGGAACTCGCGCAACAATTACACTCTTAACAATTTTTCAAATATAAACTTTGTTAATATCAAAATTATCCTAAAAGGTGATATAACCACTCGAGTGCAAAGGGTTAACCATATACTAATCGAAGCAATTCCTTCTCTGTCTCGTTCAGCGATCCATTAGTTCGATCCTCGATTTCACTCGCAGCAGCGTTTCGTCTGAACCGTACAAGTCGCAGCAACGCGATTTTCTAAAATGATCGCGGAATGATTAACCCTTCAGCAATCAACGCGAGTTATTTTCCGTCTCGGCCGCAGATCCATGTCTGCCCCCTTTGCCACGGTCTCGCGGACCGTTCAATTCGAAATCCAAGCGGAGCCGATTTTAAACGCCGCCACAACAGCGCATCCGATCTCACAGAAGTTGATTGTTGCATGAAGCACTCAGGCCATCGCGGAGGCTTTGACACGGGGCCCGGCTGAATTATTGCAAAACATTCGGGAACGGGCTAACTGTCCGGTCGCATGGCGAGTTTCGCAACGATGATGAAACTTTATCCGAGGTTCCGCTGGAACGACCTCCGCGGTATAAATTTAATTACACGTTTAATTTGCGAGGCCGGTAATGGCTTCATTGGCAGGACACGTTTATCGCGAGAGAGATAGAGAAGAAGAGAATGAGAGAGAGAACGAGAGATGGAGAGAGCGAGAGAGAGAGGCCGCGCCCGTTCCGCGGGGGACAACGATGCGTCGACGCACTTTTCGTTTTTCTCTCGCGGCTCGGTTTTACTTTTACGAGTGCTTTCGCGGCGGAACGAGCTCTCATGCGAGCGTGCACGATGCGGCCCGGGTTCGGAGATCGGGAACAAGCGTTCCCCGCAGTATATCATAAATTCTCGTGAGGAGTCGCAAGGATGGCCTATAAAACGCCGGCACTGTCTGCACTGGTTTGCCATTAATACGGCGCCGGTCCACGCGTTAAAGCTGTGTTTCTCGCGGTACCCGCGATCCTCGCATGCCGTGTCCCGAGTTGGCCACCGTTACACGCATTCTTTACGTCTTCATCAAACAATAAATTGGCCATGGTTCCGCGTGCGGGTATCAAACGCGCCGGCGTACCGCTTTACGCGAGGAGCACAGCACACGCTTGGCAACGCTCCGTTTCTGCGAGCGAGACCGTATCGCCGCCGGTATATATCAGCTGGTCCTGTTTACGGAAGAAAATGTCCGCTCCGACCAAACTGCCGGCGATTTATTCGCCAACTTCAATTTCACCCTGTCCACCGATCGTTCTTCGAAAATCATTGCCCACGTTTTCCTTTTCAGATTTTATTCGGCGAGGAACAACACTGCAGAATCTATCCTGTTTTATATTTATTTTATGTTCTCGTTGTAACGCGCGCACATTCACGCAATCCGATGCCGCAATCAAGATGCATAGTTATTCGCGTTAAGCAGTTGCTTGTTGCAATCACGTTGAAAAGTGCGTAAGTTACAGCTAACCGTAACGTTTGATTTTCTTCGTACTTCGCTTGCACGCGTCGCTATCGTCGAACGTATTATTTAAGAAAGAATATCGAAGCATGCACTCTTCTTTAAGAGTCAGCTGTTGCTGACGAGTCTACTCGTAACGCGTAATGTTGCCGTTTCTTCGTGACGAGCGTGCTCGACAGAAACAGATAATCAAATGCGTGCGAGTTTCATTGAATTGAGCAGTGTATTCCACGATGTTCATAGTCTGAGATTTAAGATCTCGATCAGATTTAAAACATAAGAAACACTGAATAATATCGATGTATCATTAATACTATATACTATACTATACTATTGGGTTGGCAACTAAGTAATTGACGATTTCAGTTATAGATGTATCTCACTTCTATTTTTATGATATCCGTAAATGTTATATTATAAAATTATTATTATTATTATTATTATTATTATTATTATTATTATTATGTTATTTTTTATTATTCGTGAATGTTAGCAACTGGACAAATTGAATGCAGCGGTCAAGGAAAAGCGACCAGAATTGGTCAATCGTAAAGGTGTCATTTTTCACCAGGACAATGCTAGGCCGCACACGTTTTTGTCCGCTCGGCAAAAATTGATGGATATTGGTTGGGAATTGATGTTACACCCACCATATAGCCCTGATCTCGCGCCATCGGATTACCACTTATTTCGATCCCTGGACAACTCCCTTCGTGGTAAAACTTTTAATGATGATGACGCTGTAAAATCTCACTTAACTCAGTTTTTGGCCGAAAAGGATCAGACTTTCTACGAGCGTGGAATTTTCAAGTTGTCAGAGAGATGGCAAAAGGTCATCGAACAAAATGGAAAATACATTACAGATTAAACTTCGTTCCAAGTAAAAAAAAATTTTTTATTTCATTGAACAAATCGGCAATTACTTAATTGCCAACCCAATATATACAGTAATGTCTCCCTAATTAACGCTCAGATTGTCCACAAAAATGGACAATTTTGGAAAAGGAGATACGATTGTTCGAGCCTTGTGGCTCGCTTTTTTTATGGTTATCGATTATCGACAATTATAAAAACGAGTTGCAAGGCTCGAATAATCGTATTTCCTCTTCCCAAATTGTTCATTTCCGTGCACAATCCGAGCGTCGGTTAGGGAGACTGTATGTAACTTCCAAGTTGCTCCTATGTTTTGCAACGGATGTTTTTTATTTAGCATAAAGAGCCACGGTTATATTAATCAATTAGCGTCACCTTTCTTGTTATTGTTCGATATCGGATAAGTTCTGCTTCGAATATTACGGAGTCGAGAATGTTAGGATCGTTGAACGGTGGCGAAAAATGACCGGATACGATAACGATTTGTAACTAGCCTAACCGTGAACCAGAGTCGTTTCACCCGAGAAAGGTCCACGGCGGCGCTGTGAATTTTGACACTGGCGATATGGGATAACGGGAACCGCGTCGGCACTGCGCCATGGGTCACACACGATCGGGCTTATGGTTTCCGTGACACGTGACACCATAACGTCCGCGCTTATGTATCCCTTGCCCTACGCTGTTTATCCCACGGTCCCGTTACCGGTTCGCCGCGGCAAGGTGCGAAACCCAACTATCACATAATAATGATACGCTCGGTTTTGCGGCCGGTTGCCAAGTTTTTCCGATTCCGCGACCGGAAGTCGCCATCTTGACCTCTACCACTGTCGCGACGATCGCACCGAGAAACTGTGCGCAACGTGCCGACACTGAGAACGGGGAACGATCGAGACAGCGAAACCAGAAGAATGATCTGAATCGTTCAGCCGACGTTTTCAACTGTTCGAACTAGAACAATGGTTATTCTAATCGGGACATTAATCGCATAGTATGACAATGCGAGTTTTTCGACATGCGTTATTATAATTGGACAGATGCGGAAAAAAATTGATTTACCCTTGAGTATAGAAATGTTCATTGTTTATACAAAGGTTGAGATGCGTTTATGTATCTTCTCGTTTTTTGAACAGAGTTCCCTGAAGATTTAATTATTTGCTTTATTTAACGTTATATAGTTATACTATAACTTAATGTAATATAATATTATTAATGTAATGTAATTATATATTATATAATTATATATTAATTATTTTATATGTATATAATATAATGTTGACATATTAATTATATTACAATTATATATTATACATAATAACCTAGATTATACAACATAACCTTGACATAGCTTAATGTAATATAATATTATTAATGTAATGTAATTATATATTATATAATTATATATTAATTATATTATATATATATATATTATAATATAATGTTGACATATTAATTATATTATATATATATATATATATATATATATATATATATATATATATATATATATATATATATATATATTATAATATAATGTTGACATATTAATTATATTATAATTATATATTATACAATTCTATAATTAATATAACATAACTTAACGTAATATACCATTTAGTCTATACACTGCATTTGTATGAATTATTGTGTAAAAAATTGTTTCAATATTCCATTTTCTTGTCAGCCACTATGAATCGAAGGTGCTGAATGAAAGAAAGAGAAACCTAATTCTTATCTGAAACAAATTAGCTTAATAGAGACTGCAAACATCACGAGCTCGATTAATCGAGGTTCAATTGCAATTATGGTATCTTCACAACTGTAATTATTACATCTTACGCGATTTCTTGTAAGTGAAACATCACCTGGCCAGGATCGGTCAATTAAGTAAAAGCAAACTTAGTTAATAAAGTAGAGGTATTATTAACTCCTCGTCCTGCAAGTTAGCGCACGCATTCCCTTGCATTTTATGATCCAGCTTACGACGTGAATGCATTAAAATCCGCAGCCAGGTAATTACAAATTATCCGTTTCTCCTGGATTTATAAACAAGTTGGGGGCACAGAAGCGGATTTTTCAGATTAACGGGACGGCGCGCCGTGCGCAGCATCCACGGAGCGCAATAAACGCATCACCGGTGTCTTCGCAGTGAAAAAAAGAATCACCGAGAGTACTTTCGTTTCAGGAAGAGACTGCGACGCGACCGCAGTAATCAAAGACTACAATGAACGGTCCCCGCGTGCAATTAACCGGCGACCGCGTAATTAAGCTCCTATTTACGGGGAAACATTCCTTCGACGATGGAAAGTTCGCTCCCAACGTGACGCTGCGGCCGAATCGTCAATCATTCGGGATCGTGACACTGTTGTGCTCGTCGTGCTCTTATGCGTCGTATTTTGAATGCAGTTTCTATTCGATTTCTGGTCCAATTATTATTTTATGTAATTGCACGCGCGGAACTGTGGAATGCAAGAGATCGTACAAATTGACGAGGTCTAACGCAGGTTTTCGAATGGCAATTAATCCGTTTTATTCACTTTTTTGAAAATAAAATTCACTCTTGCGTATCGCGTTTACAAATTGGTTAAAGGCAAATTCGGGTTAATTGCAAAAAGGCAAATTCCGTGTACAAAACTGCGAGTAAAACCTTTGGAAAAATGGATTAGTTTGATTTGTAGAATGCTGCATCCGGTCTACAAAAGGAACAATATGAAGGAACATGCCGGATACGATCCACAAAAGGATTAATTTAAAGGAAAAAGGTGAACATGATGCACAGAGGGATTAAATTAAAGATGTGTGTACGATCCACAAAAGGATGAATTTAGAGCGCAGATTTTTTTTTGCACGGGCGTAATCTTTTCACTGGAGAATAAAACTGTTCTTCAATTCTAACTTCTACAACGTATAAAATCGAGAATTCATGTAACGATCCACATTCCAGTGGCAAATGATAAAACGAAATATTCTTCCGCGAGGGTCCGCATTCCGCTGAAATCAATTACTTTCTCATGGCCGCCGTATCTCGCGGATCTTAATAATCTCCGGTTCCCTTAAATCAGTCCCAACGAAATGAATTTCCAAGACACGGAGTTCCGTCAGTATCGCGTCGTTTAAAAGACAATGGTGACGGCCGGCCCGCAATAAAACCGTCCGACAAAAATGGCGGTCCTGGGAATCGTGAGCGCGATAATAAACCCGATAGCGAGCCCAATACGATTTTCCGACTGGCGCGAAAGGTTAGGCGCGAGCCGCGGCGTACGGATTAAACGAGCCGAGGCGGCTAAATTACACGGCGGATTAATCGAGGGGTGTAAATAACGTGAATTAACGACTTCGTGTAATGAACGGATAAATCAGCGCGTCGATTGCGTTATCTGGACACGTGGAATGGGGCCCGCGGCCGTTCTGCCATCACCCCGGCGAAAACGAAAAAATGCAAGAGGAACCGGCGGCAAAAATTTCCGAAGACCTCGACACGGTAAACTTTCGAACTCTCCGCGACTTCTTCGCGGGATCATGCGATGTAGCGTGCCGCGGCATGGCCTATACTTCACTGTTATTGAACCGGGACCACGAAGTCTCCGCGGAAACATAGAGGCACGAGAAAAATGGCCGGTGAGAAACAGTTTACGATCCAGGAAACGTTAAATTCCATCGCCGTAAAAATCGGCGACAGTGTCGACCACGGATTTATTTATTTTCAACGGGAATTTATAAATTCTCACGGCGGCTCGTAAATTCCTGCTAATCCCAGACACGTCGGGGGTTGTTATCCCTATTAATCTAATAGCGTGACTTCTGAGCTAATCAATTTTCGACCAACATGCCTCAACAATTTGTCGAAGAAAATACGCAAAGATGCATCGATCTGCATAAAAAAATTGCATGCTTTCGTAAGAAAAATTTTCGTTCATTTTTTACTGAACAGTCAAATTTGATGTTTCTATAAGTAAATGTCCGCGGACAGAACTGTTGATTATGGCTACACATTTTCTTAAATGACTCTGGAGACCGCAACTTTTCGCTAGAAAAGTTTTTATAGTATCAAAATGTACTATCTGACGAATATGTCAAAAATAAGAATCCCAGGATATTTTGAGCCATTTTTTGTTTAAACTTTGTTTAAAGCATACGAAAATAAATCGAACTTGATTATTTCATTTCGTGTTAATTATTATATTGCATTCTGGCATTGCAAAATTGCTATAGATTAATTATAATCGTATAACTCCCGGCCATCATTTTCTATAAGGATCACATCGTAAAATGCCTTCTGTTCGCAGGGCAAAATAAACAAACTGCGGTGTAATCTAACGTGCTATTTGATCCTAAAATTCGCTCGGCGAACTCACTCGAAATTAATCTCCTGCTCAATTTTGTTGGACATAATATGAGGACATAAATATGATTATTTAGACATTTTATCACATCGTACACACAGTTACGAATACATAGATACGAAGCAGCGACTTTTTTGAATTTCGTCCATTTGACTGGTCGCACTGTGCGGCGGGCCCCGAGAAAGTCGCCGCGAGATCCGCTTTCTAGCGAGCCGATCCGCCATTACGTGGCCGTCCCTTTTCCTTCGAGCGTTTCTGCCCACGCGTTCCGCGGTCTATTATTCGCTGGAAGCGACAAGGGGGCAGAGGGGAAACCGCAGTCGTGCACGCCGGAAACGCGTAAACCGGCGCGTTTAGTTTCGTTTCGCCGATGAGCTGCGTTTTATCGCCCCATCCGTCTCCGACGTTCCAGTCGGACGATCCCCTCGAGCCTGCACGGAAAAGGATCGGCGAAAATGTCCGCGAACAGTCGACTGGAACAGTCTCGCCTTTCACCAATCCTGGATTCTCGCTGTTACGCGAATTCGCGATTAGTTCGCGACCGCAAAAATTCGGCCACTATCGATGGTCTTCGTCGGAGTCGATTTTCCGATCGTTGCAAAACGATCACTTGCTCGAAGTTAAGTATGATAGAGTTCATACTAGACCATTTCCAGTTTGTTTTTAAAATTCCGGCCTTTGAATTACATAATTTTTCATTGACCGTAATTTTCGCAGAAATCAGGCGCATCTGGAAATTTTTTCTAATCAGCAAGGTTTTGCTTATCATAGAAAATTGGTATTTTGTCAAAAATTAATTTTAGAAGACTGAAAATTGTTAACAGAATATCCCATGTTGTAAAGTACTTTCTCGAGTCTTCTGCACAAACAATTAAAAATAAGTATTTCTTCCAAAAATAATCGTGCTAAATAATAAATAATGAAAGAATAAATTAAATAGCTCCTTGCAACGGGCCAAATTCTATCGATTCAGATAAAGAAAGGATCATTTAATAGAGGATTATTATATAGTATTTACTACCCTTAAATACTAAATAAATAATAACAGCAATAATAACAAGTAATAATAGTCTCTCGACGAAAAAATGCTTAAAAATCCCCGTTTTAGAGAGGACGAAAGATCGCGAAAATCGAGTTTGGACGATTTGGACTCACGAAGGAACGTTTGGACTTTCAGCGGAACGATGATATAAAGTCTCTCTAATTTGCCTTGCTCTACGTGAAATTTGACTTTGAACAAATTCCAGGGCGCTTACGTACTCCGTTTCGCGTTCCCATTTGTCAGAGTCGCTCTCAATCCGCAAGGCTCCTGGAAAACGGGAAAACAAGAAGCAGCAGCAGCAACAGCAACAGCAGCAACCCCCGGAAAATATTTGCAAGCTGGAAGTCGGAGTTTTCAGGAGACCGTTCGCCGGGAATCCAGGATTATTTCGCGGACAGAGTCGACAACGGAACCGCGAAACGAAGCCAGTACTTCCGGCTGCGAAATACGTGGCACGTTAAATCGATTTCGAGAGGAAAATCCGGCTGGAAAACCACGGCGCCGGGCGGTTTCCCGAGCCGGCCGCGCGATTTCGTTCGCAGCCTTTGTTACCGGGCATCCTATTAGCGCGGATAAATTCTCCCATCGGTTATTAATCGGTATTAACGAATGGGGAAATTTATCTAGCCGGGTGTCCCCGGTTTTTTTCATTTCCGCCGGCATAATTGACCGTCGAACCGATGAGTTATCGCCTATAAATTCACCCTCGCGCATTTCCCGACGAATGCGCGCTTCCATAAATCTGTGTCTTCGTGAAAATTCCTGCTGCTGCCTCGAAGCGGAGACTTCGATCTTTCGAACGAGCACAGGATGAACGTCGCCAGACTTCTTTTTTTTTTACAGAAAGCTGCGTCAGTTTGGCGTTCTTTCAGTTTCGCGGGGTGGTTTATTTTATTCTCTATCAATTTCTTAAGACTGTTAGAAAGCGACATAAATGTTTGATTCACTTCTGATTTATTAGTCCAGATCATTTTTATTCTTATTCTTTAAAACATTCAACGAAAAGTATACAGAATAAATGATAAAATTACGAAAATGGAAGATCAGAATTTCTCGAAATTATATCTGTGAAAAATTACAATGTCGTTCGATTCGTCTTAATGGGAGCAAGATTTGATTTTTCTGTTATCAAAGTCTGTGTAGAAACGAAAGAAGTACACAAGGAACAATTTATAATTTTATTGAACAATGGTCGACGAGAATGTAGAAATTAATCATGAGTAAGATAGATCATATGTACACGTAAAAATTCGGTACAGAAACATTTAGTTAACATTTCGTTAACATTTAGTTATCACTTGTTATATTACTCGGCATATTTATCATCTGCATTTAAAGCAGTGATATATAAATCGATAAATAAACAAGAGGGGCGATGATGGACTAGTCGACGAGGCTGTAGAAGAAATCGTGGTGCAAAGGGTTAAGCGATTTCTAATTCTCATCCATCACGGAGAAACGATCAAGAGCCGTTCCATCAAACACGTGAAGCAATAAACAGTTAATTATAGCATCGAATAGTAGCAGCGGGACGTACTGAAACGCAGAACTAATTGTTTCGGAGGGGCGAGAAAATCAGCATGAAATATATTTGCATCACGACCACGGTTATGATCTTTGATCTCGGTACGGTTCGATACGGATCTCGGGAACCACACGCCGCGGCATTATGCTCGCGTTCCATGGCAGCAGAGTCGTTAAACCCTTGGGTAGAGCCAGCAACACGCTAAAATGGGCGCAGCGAGCGTAATGGTGGTTTCCGGAGCCACTTGCCGCTGTTGCGAATATTGTTACTGTTATCGGGCAGATTCGCAGCTATCCGGACAATTTTCCTCCCAGCTCCCTGGATATCAGCGAGCCGCAGAAGTGATTCATCTCGGGTCACAAAAGGAATCCAACGGAAAGAAAAACTTGTTTTTCAGCGCGAAGACGAACAACATGCGTTACGAGTTACATTAGCTGGGAAAAACTGGCACGGGATGAGTCACAGAGGTGTACAGAGCTAAACAATATTTTATGGCCCCCAAGTAAATACATTCCAGCTAAACTGTACGTGGATAATATATGTTAAATATAACTCTGAATCAACTTCAAACTTGTCTCTGCTTAATTCTATTCTTTTGTTTTCGAATTATTTCCAGTCGAATATATTAATATTAATATATATATTAATTATATTTATATTAATATTAATATAATATTAATATATATATTATCATAATATATATATTAATATTAATATATTAATAATAATATTCGATTCGTCATGAATTATTCGAATGATTATAATATATATATATAATTTATTTGTCCAGATAAATTCTTATCCAGATGAATTTTCATTCGATTGGATATTTATTCGATAGCGTCGAATCACAAATTTTATTCGTTAGTGCTCATTCTTTTTTTTTTGAAATTTTGTTTAATTCCGTTCTGTACTTACGTTTGTTATGCGTGCTTCTTCGAGCTCTATAGTTTCTGTTGCAAGCGTTTTCCCTCGTTCTAAGGAACACCAACATTTAGTGAACTAGTGCGAATTAGAGTACTGCTATTCAAACACGTAATTAACTCTCGAACGGTAATACGGTTTTTCACTCCGTAACGGGTCTTTAAGCTGATTTCTCATGGTTTGAACTTTCAACGGGTCTGGGAAAATTCTGAGATACTCCGCACGGTTTCTAATTGAACTAACGCGCGACTCGCTGTAATGAAAATAAAAATTGCGAACCTTGTGCACGAGAACATGCGCCAAGACTTTTAAAAGAGAACCCCGTATTTCTCAGAGGCATTCCAGTTCAAATATACATCGTATTACTTTGTGCACACTTAACCCTTTGCTCTGCGATTCTAACTAATTATACAAATTACCACATCATAATTCCTAACAATTTTCACGCTCTAAAATTTGTTTCTACTTAATACATCGTTTGAAGTGCTCTACGAGTGAGCACACTCATTTTAACAATTCATGTTCATCTATTTTTTTTTCTTTTTTTTGGATCAGATTAAATATAGCATGGTAGCATGAAAATGCATGCATGTAGCATGAATATGTTAGGTTTTAAGTGAATGTAAACAGATCGCGTGCAAACAGATCATTATTGTAACCAGTTACTCACAGAAAGTAAAGTAGACAGAAAATGAAGAAAAAGATTTATTGCTAAAAACGTGTTATGAGTGATTGCAGTGCAATTAATTATTTTTGCTTATCCAATTTCTTGGATCAGATCAAATGTGCTTAGGTTCCATGCATTTTCTGAAGATGAGATGGTACCGAGTGCAAAGGGTTAATTAAGGGTTAACAAAGGCTTAATTCAATAAAATTAAATAAAAATTAAATTAAATTCAATAACTCAAATAAACAAAAGTATTGAATACGTTGCAAAAAGTGTGCTACGAGTGATTGCACTCTGTCAACCGTATCCGTTTACCCAACATTCTCGACCAGATAAAATTATCTAAGTTCGACGAGTTTTTTTTAGGTTTTACATTTTAGTTAAGATAACATCGAGTTATTTACCGTAGCCGGTAGCCAAGAGAAAATAAAGTGGGACCGTTTCGGGATCCCGAAGAACCGTGGTCGACCAGTAAGTCTGTTGAATAAGGAAGAGATTTAAGGAGTGATTGATTTCGAGTCACCGTGCTTCGAAAATAGGATAGGGGATCATTAATCAACACCGTCCGCTAGCGGTGTCAGCCTTTTTATCGAACGTCCGACGGCAGCCGTGGAAGGCTTCGATCGCGGGGCTGGCGGGGGTGTCTCGGTTGGGAAAAACGGACGTCCTGGAAATACAGGCCACTGCAGAGCATGGCCATTTGGCTGTCTGACGTAGCACGAAAGTTAACAGGACGCCGGAGCATCGCCGGAATTGGCTGACCTCTCGGCCTGTGGCTGCTGAACAACTTTGTTCGGTGTGTCCTCCCTATGCGATTCTCCCCGTCACCATCCCTCTGCTCGCGCACCCACATTCCGGAACCGGGGATTATTACATTTCGTCTCGGGGGGTTGGGAGCACGTTCACGCTTACGTCAAACACTGGTCGTTGATATTAGGTCAGTTGCAGGATGCGTTTCCCAAAGCTATCTCGCGTTTTATAAGGTTCAAAGGGGGGTGGCTATTAAATTGCAGGCTTCTTCCTGGTTGAAATCTAGTTCCGCGCTTCTCATATTGAGATACTGTGGACTCTTTTATCGTTTATTCGTTCTTTTGTCATTTCGCTCATTTATTCATTCACTCGTTTCCTCATTCATTCACTCATGCACTGATTTCATCATTCATTCACTCATACACTCATTTACTGATTCATTGTTTTGATCACTCATTCACTTATACACATATTTACTCATTCACTCATTCATTGATTTCATAACTCATTCAGTTATTCACTGATTTCATCACTCATTCACACAATACACTCATTCACTCATTCATTGATTTGATCACTCATTTATTTATACACTCATTCACTCATTCACTCATTCACTGATATGATCACTCATTCACTCGTACACTCATTCATTCATTTATCGATTTTATCACTCATTCACTTATTCACTCATTCATTCATACGCTTATTCACTCATTTACTAATTCCTACAGTCGTTCACTCATTCATTTAAAGAATGGCAAAACTTTAATAGGAACTAATTTGTAAATAGCAACTAATTGTCATGTTTTTTAAAATTCGTATGAAACGACGTTTACAAAATTCCCGTGGCATTTTCACCATCTTTGATGCGCCATACAACCCCAAAATGGGACAAAGAAATATTTTCCGATCGAATTTCTTCGCCTCTTCTACCGCATCGGTGTTAAATAAAAGTCGGTTGCGTCTCGGCACATAGAAATCGTCGGAGAGAATAGACGTAACGAAACTTCGTGCCACGGAAGGCATTAAAAGAAAAGGGCAAAAGTTGTCTCGTCTCGGTGACCCGATTCTTCATCCAGCGACCCGCTTTTCCCTGGGTACTTTATGTTTTTTCGCGAGCCGAATTCTTTAGCATACAAATGGGTTCCGGGGCTGGGTCTGGGTCTCGGTTAGGTAACCGTCGGGATAACGCGTTAGAATTCCTAACGAAGTGGCGACATGCGACGCGGCACAACCCTTCCCTGTGATTTGTAAACGAAACCAGGAGGAAACAGTAAATCCGTGCTGCCTAGATCTGACGATCGATGACCGCGGGACTACGCCCTGCTGAATATTCATGCAGGGTCCTCCGGTAATAGCACCGATACCTGTATCCGTAATGGCTGTTTATTTTCACGAAATCGTTGGACGTGATGTCGCCTAACACGTTTATTCATCCCTTTACGCAATCACGATATTTTCGACAGCTCGAATACCGACAATAACGTTCCGCATTTTACGCAATGAAACGCCCACTTCAGAAAGAAGTAGATTATTTAGAATCTATATCGTCTACTCGCGTTGACCCCCGCGGATTTTCCAACGATCCTCCGCATTGATATTTTACGCTGTCCTGTGCGGATTTTATGCTGTCGCTAGCGCAAACGCGAAACAAATGCATTTATCGAATAAATATTTGTCGCAGAGATAAACCACTTATGCATTAAACTCTTATGCCACAATAATTTTCAGCTATAGGTGTCATTATAAAACTGTAAATTAATTGTAAATTAGTTTCGAATTTAGTAAAGATTATATGGGATTTTTCGTTTTATATCAGTTTATATAAAAGTAACAATAAGACATTTATTCTGATTTTGAACAAGTGATATTGTAACATTTACCGTAAATAAGATATAAATTGAACGAATAACTCATAAATGTATCTTTACGATATGAATAAATCGTAGGTTAAAGAATTGATGAACCGTCATTTTGACGAGTTCCAAAGTTGTCAAAGACTTGAAGTCTCGTCCAAAATATGTGTTATGCTAATCTAAAGGTTTCAGAGCCTAAAGTCATACTTTATAATAAATGAATAAAGAAGACAGGTAGCTTGTTTTATACGAAAAATTCTGCATACCTCGCATACTCCAACAATTGCATACATTACTTGATGCAACACTTCTTATTATAAGTTAAATACATTATATTATATATATTATATATTATATATTATATATTATATATTATATATTATATATTATATATTATATATTATATATTATATATTATATATTATATATTATAAGTCAATACTTATTATAATAAGTTAGTAGCTCACGTTTGGACAAACAAGTGAGTGGTTTAAAATCACATTTTTATCGATGTCCGAACATGTAATCGATACATGCCAAATGTTCAAGAAGCAAGTGAAATAAATTACAAAGTTACGATAAATTGATTTATCCCCAAATGATCTCGATAATAAGTTTAATCAGTGAACAATACACGTGTTAGTAAACAACAACACTCCTTCTTTCTAGCAACGAGAAAACTGTGACTCGCGCCGCTGTGATTCCAACCCAGTGAAACGATCATCGTCCACTTACGTATCAAAAAAAGCGTAACGAGGAGAAACGGACAAGCGATTTTCAGTTTCTCGCGTGCAACGCGCGGCTCCATTGTAGCTTTTTTCTTCCCGGCTAGCGTAGTCAGCTTTCAACCGCGAGAAATTCTCGAGATTTCCTGCAGTTTTTCGCCGTGCTCGGGTCGTTTGTTTCGCGTGGCCGAAGAAAACGGCGCGCGGAGCTTCCGGATTCACCCCTTTTCTGGCCGGAGGCGAGCAGCAGCACGTGCCCAGAAAGAGACCCAAAGCTCCCCGGCCGGGATATTAAGTATTCCACTCGCATTACCTCCCGCTGAACAGAAAGTTACACACGCCTCGTTATGCGGCCAGAAGCGGCACCGGCGGCGTTGTGCAAACTTAATTAGCAACTCGGCCAGCGGACATCGGGAAAAAGGAGACACGCTTCGGAGAAGCCGATGATTTATCTCGCGGCCCCTCGAGCCTGGAATCTCGTCCGTTTCGTTTCGTTTCGTGTCCACCCCCCCTCCCCCCGCGCCGCCCACCGCGGACAAGAAACGAGCCCCGATTCTAATTACGCGCGGCGCGTACGCGATACGATTCGCCCAAAATTTCATCGTGCCGGGCTCATTTAAATTATCCCCACCGGTTCCCGGGGACAGCGCACGTAAATAGCACGTGCGCTTTTAATTGGAGAATCCTGGGGCCTCCGGACCGCGGTGCCCACCCTCCCCTCTACACGATCCACCACTCGTTAGTCACGATTAATCGTCCTGATTGCTGTGTCCACGGGTTATTCGATCTCGACGTTTTCTGCATGGTAATTAAATTATTTCGGGTTCCACCTTCCCGGGTGTCGCGTTTTACCTGCTCTGAATAATCTCCACCGTTCTGGCTCGATCTTCTCCGTTAATATGTTTCGCCGTTTTTACGGCAGCGACGGCCAGGTATTATTTTCGACGTTATGTAAATTTTAAAAGTATTTCCGGGCATATTAACCTGACCAAAGTAACCGTAATAAATTACGTGCAATTGTAAGGGCTTTAGATTAAATTATTTTGGAACTAATTCAGAGGGTGACTGTTTTTAGTTAGCTGGCGATTACTATGGAAACAAGGAATATGAAACCGAGTGACTGGGGCAGATTGAAAGAGCAGACTTCGCTCTTTAAAATGAGCTGAGAAACATTGTCCTACGATTTTTTCCTAGAAAGTTACAGCAATTTGAATTTCGATTTTTGTTGAGCCTCTTTATCTCTTTCTTTATTCTTATTTTCACGTCTATGGCACATCTTCGATTCAAATGGCTACAAAATGACAATGAAAATCGTAGAACAACGTTTTCGCACTCGCTGGAAAAGAGGTACTTTGTACTGTAGCTCAACAGCAGGTTATTTCACCACGATGTTTCCTACGAGGTAATTAAGTTACGTCCGCTTCCACCTTTGAGCGATTTGGGTTTTACCCGCACTAAATAATTCGTACCCATCCGACTTAATCCTTTTATTAGTGGCCTTTGCCTCTTTTATGACAGCCATGTCACTCAGGAAAGGGTAAAAAATATTTCGAAACATATTTTTTCCATTATTAATAAATACAAGCTTAACACAAGTAGCCGCGAGAAACGCGACTATGTTTGACGTGCAATCAAAAATGCTTCAGTTTAAATTATTTCAGGAAATTTGTACTAGAGCACCTCAACTTAACGTACTCACTTAAATAAACTAATGAAAATATTTCATTTCAGAATTTTCATATCTTCTTTTTTCAATTAAATTAAAATGGATCGCAGAAGGATCGAGCGTTATTAATGTTATCCTTAATGCTTGCTGTCTTCAATTACGAATGACTGATCAACTTTTATTGAAAAGCAACCTGATGATCAATTAAGGACTGAAGACCACACCTGCAGTCCCACTTCATCAAGCCGAAGAAACTGTCAAAACATTCAGGAAGCAATCGTGTACGAGGATAACAAACGCCATTATCCAGATTACAGATTGATCGATACCGAACAGAAATAATTGTGACACACCGGCGCATGTAGATCATGATTGGGAAGAGGCTCGATCAATCAATTGCCGCTAATGCTCCTCCGTCTAAGTAGGTTCGTTCCTTTTTTGTTCGACGGTGTCCCCCTTTACAGTTCATTATGTCTCATTGATTTGTTCTCCGCTGTTAATGCCGCCGTGATGGGCAGCAGCGCTTACGCAAGCGAGTGACCGACGAATTTTAAATAAGCAGAGAAGGAGAGAGGAACGGAAAGAGCGGAAAAGGGAGAGATAGAGTAAGAAGAGATCTTACCTTTCAAAATGAGCTAAGAAATATTGCTCTACGATATTTTTTAACGAAGTTACAGCACTTTGAATTTCGATAAATTTTAATTAACTTTTAGGGTTCCTATTTTCCATGTTGATGGTACACTTTCGATTCGATTGACCGTAAAATGGGACTAGAAAGTCGTAAGACAACGTTTTTGGACTCATTGGAAAGAGGAGACTACATTCTTTAAAATCACTATGGTCTCTTGTGCAGAACAAATTTTTTGCGATTTTCAGAGGTCTGTAAATTTGAAGATTTGACGATGACGAACGTTGTTAGAAAATTAATGGTAGCTAACGGCACAGTGACTCTATTCTAGAAAAACTAAAACGACTTACAAACGGAGACTTCACGCTTAAAAATGAGCCCAAAAATGTAGTTAGACGATTTTTCTCGACAAAGTTACAGCACTTTGAATTTCGATAAATTTTGATGAACTTCTAATTCGCATTTAAGGTTCCCATTTTTCATGTTGTTGACACACTTTCGATCCGAATGATCATAAAATGGCACCAGAAAGTCGTAAGACAAAGTTTTTAGACTCGTTGGAAAGAGGAGACTACATTCTTTAAAATCACTATGGTCTCTTGCGCAGACAAATTTTTTTACGGTTTGCTGAGATCTGCAAATTTGAAAATTTGTCAATAACGAACATTGTTATAAAACTAATGGCAGCTAACGGCACAGTGACACTATTCTAGAAAAAATGAAACATCTAAAAAACGGAGACTTCACGCTTGAAAATGAGCTCAAGAATGTTATTGTACAATTTTTCTCGACAAAGTGACAGCACTTTGAATTTCGATAAATTTTATTTATTTACCAACTCATATACAGGGTCGCAATATTCACGTCGATGGCTCACTTTTGATTCGAATGGTCACAAAATGACACTAAGAAAGAGACGAAAGATGAAAGAGAAAGAGAAACACAAGAGAAGAAGGATGAGGAAAACAAGAAGAGAGGAATGACGTGAGTGAGAAGTAGGAAAATATGCAGAAATAGAAATTGAGAGATGAATGAAGAGAAAAAGGGACGCAAAGGGAAGGGGAGAAAAATTGAGGAGGAGAGAGAAAGAGAGATGGTGAGAAGGAGAGAAAGGAGAAAGGTAAAGACAGAAAGAGAAAGAGCCGGAGCTGGGACGAGTAGGAGAAATAGGGAGAAAGAGAAAGAGAGGAACGGGTCTCGATCTCTCGAGACCGGCGGCGGCTGTTGCACGTTTTCTTGTTACCTTGACTTCCGTTCGATCATCGTCGGACATCGTGCCCCGTCGGGCTCGTGTAAATACGTGGCTACGGCACTGGCTTTATGGCCTCCCATCGTAAAGATCTGCTGGCCGCAGCGAGCACGACGAGATGTAAACACGTTTCCCCGTTGATACCCAGCTTGTACGACACAGTGCCTACTGCCGGACGCATTTTGTTTCGCGTGCTAATGTAATTTGCCCCTCGCCGATATCATTTTTCCCGGCCCCGAGAGTTACACGATCTTTACGGGACGCTCGGGGGACCGGTTCAAGGGTGGCCCACTGGGGACCCGTGCAATCTCGTCGATCACCGTGTTTGCGTTCACGGGACACGCGATTATCTAAAACTCTCCGGGACTAAAAACTGCGACAGCGTATCAACCGGATCTCCATTTTATCTCCCGGGATCTATCGATCCTTCAACCCTTTTATAATCTGCGGAGAAACCAACGTTAGAAAATGGCGCCGCTCCCTGTGCTTTCTTTAACAATTTTTATTAACATTCTCTCGGAAAAATTGATATTCTTTTTTATTAATGGGATCTTTATTTTATCGTGGATCTATCGAGTTGATCCTTCAACTCTTTTAATATTTGCGGAGAGACAAATTTTTATTGGCGTTCATTATTAAAAATTGGCATTCTTTTTATTTACGGAATCTTTTTTTTACCCCGAGGGATTTGTCGGGTCGATTTTTCAATCTTTTTTATAGTTTTCGGAGAAATAAATGTTGGAGAATTGCAGTCATTGTTATGTTTGCCTTAACAATTTTCATCGGCAATCTTTAGTAAAAATTGGTACTCTTTGTTGTTATCAGGATCTATATTTTATTTGAAAGAGTCCATCGGGTTGATTGTTTAACAATTTTATATATATATATATAAAATTGTTATTTATTATATAAAATTATATATATATATAGTCTGCTATCTACGTATTAACAATTTTTTATTTTTTACCCTCGCGAAGTATCGAAATAATTTATATAGATGATGTAAATTTCGTTTGTGTAGAAATCATTAGGAAAAAATTCTTGATTCATGTTTGAATATACATATACAATCTTATTGTATTCATTTTTCACTCGAATGAGGTGAATTTTATGACAACGTCTAAGATCAAAGGAACAATAAGTAGAGTACTACGACTAATGTGCAATACACTTTCATTTTGACAGATTTGTGTGCAATTAATGTTATTTGTCTAACGACTCGGTATCTGTTGGAAACATTTCCCGAGCTGTTTACTCAGCCATAATAATAATTAGACGGCTATAATGCGCCAGTAATTGGAGCGAGACGCGATACGTGGGAGATAGTTACAAACAGTCTAACAATTAACATCGAAAAATTATTTATAGAAAAGTCTTTTACGACCAACGGAACACCGAAGCTCACAGACTGTATCATATTATTAATATTAAAATATCTATCATCTCAATTTTTTTATTACAACATTGCTATTCCCACGATTAATTGTGGAAATATAGAGGAGATAAATACAGAAACATGATCGCAATCATGTTGATCTATTAATCGATCATCCGCGATGCATAAAAAATATTTTTTCTAACAATTTCGGAGATGTTTCCATTAGCAGCATTTTTTATATAAATATATCTTCAGTTTCTCGTCTGAAAAATCAGGTAAAATCATTTTAGTATAAAAATGAGCGATGATTAACGTAATTCATTGAGCATGTAAATAAAATAAATAACAATTATAAATATATAAGTCTAAATAAATAGACCTCAAGCAATAAAATAGGCCCACGCAAAGTTAAAAATTACATACAACCGAAGTACAATAATTTATCTGATCAACTAAAAATTTAAAAATGCATCTCTTGCACTCTAAAGTATTTCGATTAATTCTACCAGATTTAAACGTAGCATAATAATTCTTCGCGAATTCGCGATCGCGTCTCCGGATACTTTCGTATCCGCCGTGTCAGCCGAAAATTCCAACGCTTCTTCCCAATTTTCAGGGGAACTGCTCGCGAATGCCGCAGGATTAATCGTCGACGAAGTTCGCGGGGCATTAACAGATTGTTTCGACGATCGTGGCACAGGAGAAACGAGAGCAATCGGTTAAAAAGCAGAGGAGGCGCAGATGCGGATAGCCGAGCTGCGTTTCGACACGGATTGTCGATCCCTGCCGCCCCTCTGTCCGGCCCTCGGAGCGCTCTTCGGGGTCCCGGCTGGTATTTTCTGTCAGTCGACGGCGGGCCGCGGGTCGAGCTGGTCGAGAAAACAGCACGCTCGTGAAACCAACTAGTCCAGCACGCGTGCTCGCTCATTCACGCGGGTATTTCGAACGAAACGTCAAACCGACGCCCTCCGGCACTCCTCCCTTCGCCGCCGCCGCGATCGCGGAATCTCGACGAGACGCTCGGATCGGATCGAACGGCTTTGCTGACCAGAGAACAGCACGTTGAAATCTCCGGAGGCATTTGACACATCGATGCCGAAACGGAGGATCGATACCGAAACGTCACGTTGAAATATCCGGCGTGATTTACGCGCCGCGTCGGTGTTTTCGGCGATCTGTAAAATTGACAACTTCGAGGCAGTTCCGCGGTGAATGAAAAGCAACAGTGATCGATCGATCCTCGGCCGAGTTCCTCGACTTAGAAGCCGATGCTTTAAGATCCAGGAAGTTCAGCATCGGCGGTGGTCCGCGAAAGAAGGGGCCGATTAAAAAAGTTCGGGCCGATTTTAGGGGACGAGAGGCGCGAGGATATTTATCGAAAAAGTTTCGCGCGGCTGGTTCGTGAAACTTTTGGTGCGAGAATTACGAAATCGGCCGGATCGATTTTGTCCGATCCGCGTTAGCGATCGGATAGAGAAAGTCGATCGCGCTGGCCGGCTGAAAAACGAGATCGCTGTGTCTCTTTAAACGAAACACCTGTGCGAGTTGCTGCGCGCGAGGTGGCCCCGCTGTGCGTGAACGGTGGGCCGTTCGGTGGGAAACGGGGTGGCTCGTCTTCGTAGATAAGGGAAGCGGCGACCCCGGGGCTGTCAAGGCGCGCGTATAAAATCGACGATAGCGAAGTCGACAGCCGCCAGTGTCGCGGGAGCCGCGCGCGAGAGAGGACGTGGGTCGCGTAACGTCGCCGCGAGGCAGAACTGCACGCGAATAAATGATCCGTTCCGCATGCAGCCGCGATTCGCGTCATGAAGAAACGGCCGCTGTAAAACTTCTGTAATCCGAGCCACGGACGCGTACGAGGACCATGTGCGACTGAGAGAGGGCTTCGGTGGGCGTGCGGACGGCTGTGACACGCGGGACCGTTTGAAAGTTTGCGAAACCGCTCGGCAGGCTGACTTTGGAGTCTCTCTGGGGACGAGGCATCGACTGCGAGGATACAGAAAAGGGACCCCGCGGGAGACGGTGAAACGCTGAGAAGATTCGTCTCGACGAATTCTGCTGCCGCGGGAGGCTGAAGATTTTTTAAGGAACGATGGAAAGCCGGCGACGTTTCTGAGAGAAAACGGATCGCGGAACAATCGACGAAGTCCGAAGAAGTGACGAAGATTTCCAAAAATCCCAAGACTGTCTAAGATAGGCGTTTTTTTTTAAAAAAAAAAAGAACCCGAAAGTCTTCAATCTCGAACAATAAGCTGCCACCTTCGAGGATTTTTTTACGAAACATTGAAAACCGTGACTGAATTAGGAAATTACGGAGAGTTGTTTCCTCCGATAAATCTCCGACGATTTAGGAGACAAATTATAGGAGACACTGTAGAAGGAGTTTACGAATTAAATAGCAGTAATCGAAGAGAATTTTTCACGAAAATTTCGTGGAAAATCGAGGCGACGCCGAAGATCGTTATCCGAAAATTGCGTAAACGGGTCGGCGGAGTAGCCGTTTTCACGAAGGGTGGGCCGCCTCTTGGCAAGTGGTTCGAGCGTAGATTTCCATCGATTTCGTCCGCGACTCCTCCACCATAGAGTTCGCCGCGCTGAAGGGTACGGCGAGGGCTGAGAGATGCGTCCGCGATCGTGCGTCGCGCGTAGAAGCGGAAAGCCGAGGGAACCTTGAGGGATTCGCGGAAGAGAGACGCGAGTCAGGAAGAGACCGAGGAGGCGGTAGGAGGACCGAAGCGAACAGGGCAACGGAGAGGCGAGAAAACGGCCGAGGAATGCCGTGGATAAAGTGTTTGGGTGGCGGAGGCGGAAACGCCAGAAGAGGCAAACCACTCAGCGTCAGCCAGCCGATCCACCTGCTTGTCAAGGTAAGGCTCGTTTCTCTTTTTTTTCCTCTTGCCGGAGTTTTTTCAACCGAAGGGGTTGCGGCAGCCCCCCGAAGACGGCCGCGAGCTGATATTTTATGCGAGCCACATGGCCCCCGCGATTCTATCAATTACCATTTTGTTCTTGCTCTTGTATCGGCTGAAGTGGCCCCCTCGAGCCGATCTCGAAGCGATTCTGGATGATGCACTTTGAGCTTATTGCTCCGATTAAATCGTACACGCTTATCCACTAGAACCGACCTCGATATTTTTAGAACTCGATGACTGACGTAAATATTAACTTCGTGATCCGTCTGTGGAAATACGGAAGCTGCCGGGGATCGATTATGTAGCCGTTCCTAAGCGAGGCATGATGTCATGTTTACGAACAGAACGTCTCGCTCGCGGAAAATATTTGACGAACTCTTCTGTTTTTAGTCAGCGCGCGATTACCGAGGCCGCAATGCGGAGCGGAGCGACTAAAGCGGATCGAAAGCGCGGGTTTCACTCTTTCGAATCAACTAAGAAATATTGTTCTACAATTTCTTTTCGACGAAGTTGCAACGCATTGAATTTCGACGTCGAATATTCCGGCTCGTGTTTGGATTCCTATTTTCACATCGGCGACAGGCTTTTCGTTCGAGTGATTGCAAAATGGCACTGAAAAGTCGCGAGACAAAGTTTTTGGACTCGTTGGAAAGGGAAGACTTCATTCTTCGCGACCACCGTGGTCTCTTTTGCTGAGAAAATTTGTTGCCGTTTCCAGCGGTCTGCGAAAACCGGCATTGTAGCAAAACTTACGGCGTCTGACGGCGCGGCGAATCCAAGATAACTGGAACATTTTTAAATTGGAGATTTCGCGGTTCGAAACGAGCCCAGAAACGTCGCTCTACGATCTTTTCGAAGAAAGTTCCAGAATATCGAAACCGTGAGGCATGCGAATATCGAGTACCACGATCTGTGTGGCACAATCGCTTGCAGCTCTAACAATTTATCTGCAAGGCGATATACCGAACAACCGTTTCCACGAGAATCGTGTGTTCTAAGGTCAACTCTCTCGCGCCGATAAGCCCCTGATAAGTGACACTCGTCTTTGTACCCCCAGGCTAATTGTCTTAGGTCTAGATTTTCAGGCGAGATTCTACCGATCCGACATGCTGAGCAGATAACCAGGAAATTAGGTGTCGTGAACAGATGGCCTGGTGGGAATTAATTAGTCTGACTCGAAAAACACTACTGCCCACATAGTTACAAGCTAGAGTCCCTACAAATTATTTTAAAAAGCCGACACATTTGCTTTCAAATATTACGAAAAAAGATTATTACGACATCTACACATTTTTTTGCCTTTTTTCTATGCAAAATTTTTATAATTGCAATTATGATTTATATAATATAAATTATATATATGTTATATAATTTATTATTAATTTATTATTATATAATATATAATTTATTATAATTGCAATGATTTATGAGAAAATAAAAGATATTAATAAGCAATTTAAATATTCTTAGAATTTCAAATAGTTTTTAAATCACCCTAATTATGTTAAGAATGTTTTTTCTTAATCTCATGGTAACTTCAACGGGATATTTTTCAATTATTATCTTATTAGCATTTCTTATTAGCATCAGTTGATTAATCTGTTCTGCTAGAAAATGATATAGTGTCCACATTTACATAAATATTCGCGATTTTCAATTTACAAATAACGTAACGAAGGACTCGAGGTTCTAGAAAGTAATCGAGGCTGTGCTCCGTAAATGTCGCGATTTTCACAACCCTTTCGCCATTGACGATCGCGTGCGAGTGGGTGTCACTTAACGATTGCGTTAAGAGTCGGCGAGTAGGCATAGATAACGAGCAGGTAACCAGGATGGTTATTAACCAATTTAATTGGTGGGTCGAGGTATCATTGAATCGATACAGAATGCCGCGGAACGAAAAGAAACGGGGCCTCGGCCGTAGAAATTAATAAATCAACCGGTCTCCCTGGAAGGGTCCAGCCTTGGCGCCTCTTCGTCATCCGGAGATTTCGTATCTCCCGGTTTTATAGCATTCCAGGGTGAAAGCAAACGCCTAATAATCGTTTTAACTGTTGAAACTTTCCTTCGAGGATCTTTTTCTGTGGATCTTTATCCACCCTCACTCCCCTCCCTCCCCCTCTATCCGTCTTCAGAAGTTTTCTCGAGAAAAATGCTTTATTAAATCCTGAAACTCTGCCGCATAATTCTGTACGATCATCGACCTCTGTCTAATAAATAAAGTTGGACAATTATTAACAGGTTGTATGAACGACACTAATTTTTAATTAATTTTTAAAATCATTTTTATGGTAATACATTCGAACTAACTGAATTTGATTAGTACGTTTAGAATGTAAAAGAGTTAAAACACCGTTCACTGTGATACATTTTAGCACTCGAGTTTCAGCATTATTAATTAAATTACTTTGAGTTTCTGGCACACTAATTAAAGACACCAATTTCTTAGTAGTTTTCAAAATTTATTTCTATTACGATGTATTCGAAACGAAATGAATTTTGCTAGGATGTTCGGAATGCAAAAAAAGAAAAGTTAAAATACCATCCACTGTAATAAATTTGAATTTTTCAGTTTAATCGATCGAATTATGGAAACTGTGGGAATTCTTGGAGTTGATTTTAGGCACTTGACGCGTTAACAAGAAGGTGTTTTATTGCTAAACGAATGACCAGCTGATCGCCGAAAAAAGACCATGATGTCACGCAGCTGCAGTAAACAGAAGCCGAAGCGATAATTGCGGCGCGTTCAAAAATTTGTTCGAAGCATCTCGGCGCATTTATCGGCAATTTCGCGCCTAGTCATAGCAAACACAAAAGAACTGGCCGGCGAGCGCTGCTTCCATCTCCGCAAATTATCCGCGGCAAAAAGGCCCCGCTCGAAAACGGCGCGAGGGAAAAAAAGGCACGGCGTCGTCTCCTTTGCGCGTCGGCTCTTATTAGATGTTTATTTAAATTCCACTTAGAGGCGTGCATGCCGGTCGCGGCGCAGTAATTCGCGAACGCGCGTTCATGTCGTTTTTACAGGACGCGGAACGGCACCCGGAATGGCCACCGTATTCATTCCTCGGAATATCGTATCGCGTCCTAAGTGGCGCTTTAATGAAATCGCCGCGGCACGCCGCCGCGGGTGGTACAGGGTCCCTCGCTATTATTTAATTGCGCGCCGCTATTAACGCGCGATTTTTCCCCGACTGGTTCGCCTAACGATCCCTACGATTCGACCTACCGCTACCTGGAACCTCCGACCAGCCTCCGCTGCTCTCTGCCGCTGCGGGTCCTCGTGAGACACTCTTTGATAATTACGCGCGTCCGCGTCCAATCAGACGCCCGCGAGCCACGGGGAAGCGTTTTCGACATGATCGGAATGCGAAAAGTGGCAACCGATGACAGCCATTAGCGCACATTTGGACGAAACGACCCGACAGCGTTCCCAAATCGATCTTCGTGAAGTTCTGAACTGGAAAATATTGGTGTTACTTGATTACATTATATCATGTAGCATATATATGTATAATTATAATACAATATTATTAGAATGCAATCATTATATTATAATCATTATATTATAATCGTTACATTGTAGTCTTTAGGGTGTCCCAAAAATGTTTCGCAATCTGAAAATGAGGGTTCCTGAGGTCATTCGAAGCAACATTTTCCTTAGCGAAAACGCAATCCGTGGCTTTGTTTACGAGTTATTAACGAAAAACAGTGACCAATGAGAGACGAGCTCGGCTGGCGCGGGACGACCTAGCCAACGAACGCGCGAAGTTCAGTTTCGCTCATTGACTAGGCTGCCAGGTGCCAGCTGATCTCGCATCTCATTGGTCGCTGTTTTTCGTTAATAACTCGTAAACAAAGCAGCGGATTGCATTTTCGCTAAGGGAAAAGTTGCTTGAAATGACCTCTGGAATCCCCCATTTCCGAATTGCGAGACATTTCTGGATGTATAATTATAATATAATATCATTAGCATATAATCATTATATTATAATGGTTATATCATAATCGTTATATTGTAATCTTTATAATCGTTATATTAAAATCATTACATTGTAATCATATTATAATCATTATCTGATATTGTGTAATATACTCTGAAATAATTATGTAAATACAGGTCTGTAATATTAATGTCATCTACAACGTAATTTACTTACATGTTTTTATTCAGCATTATATTCATGCAAATAACAATGTCAGTGCACAACCACTATGTATGTAAAACAGGAATTAGTACGAAAGGTGAAGACATTCGGTGAAAATAAAGAAAGGAATGCACTATGAATAAATGATTTCTAGTATGCTAGAGGAAGTTATTTATTACTTCTTATTTATTATCTCCTAATAAAAAAGGTCAGTTAATAAAACAATATAAAACTTCGTACGCCATAAAACATTCATTATCTTACAGTAATTCCTAACTTTGTGTTTCTGTAGATTTATTTAATTGTTTCATTACGTAACCTTGAATACAATTAAGTAACATTATAATATATCATTAGTTTCGTCCAACTGTGCCGTGAAACTCGTTGAACTCCTACAGGCAGACGATCGTGGAACGCCGTGGTGGTCGGTTTATGTCCCTAACAGGAAAAATTATGGCTGGAAGATACTGGCGATCGGAATCGTAAATTGCGGTCGTAAACGGGGGCACTTATTTTAGTGGCTAGTAATTGGGAAATGGATTGTCGTTAATGGAAACTCTTACGGTGAATCGGAGATTAAAATTAGTCGCGGACTGTTTCAATTCCGAGTCCATCCTACGACGAACATTTCAAAATTTATTCCCGCTCGTGCGAATCGAGAAATTACTGTTGCATGATTTAGTATGTTGCTCACCCCGACGTGGTGAATTGTGAGCGTGGTAGTTATGTGACCGAGGAAAAAAGTAATCTAGCTGCGCAGGAATGCACGTGCCAGCGAATTTCGCAGATTATTGTTCGAATGACACTGCACGCTTCTCAGATTGCGGATTTTATGCATTTATGAGAAAAATGAGTAGATCGATCGCGAAACAGTAAAAAACGTCTGAAGAATTTTTAAGACATTATTGTATTATTCGCGACTCGTTGAAATTACAAAGAAGAGAACTGAATATTTTTGTAGCTTGATTACCTTTCAATTAATGCAGACAATTTTCATTTCGCATAAAACTCGGCGGTCTAATTATTACAATTACAAGTGAAACAATTTATTTGGTCAGATATAAGTGCACATGGTAAAAATTCTGAACGATTAATGTAGCAACGATACTGCGATCTCTGAAACTCTGTAAAAAAATTCGTTTCTCATCTTGAGTCTAAAACAATACACATACACGTACGTATTACAGTATGCAGATTACGATATCGAAAAGATTGCAATTATCGTTAGAACGTTTCCGATGAAAAAGATTCATTTAGCCGCACCAGAACGCAGGTGCTGAAAAACGTGAGCGATTATCGGCAGCGAAATGCGATCTAGGAAGCAACAAAAACTGTGTGCCTCGTCGTGGGTCGTTAAAAGTGCACATAACTACACAGTGTTGCACGGCGCGCGTCGTAAAGTAAAAATAGTAACGTTTACCAATGCTGAAACAGAAAATTCATTGTGCTAGCTCCGAACGTACGAACCGCGACGTCTAAAAACACCGAAGGCTTACTAAATCTGCGCGATCTTCGAAATTAAAAAAATAAAAAAATTCGCAGCTCCCTCGAGCTCCGGGAAAATGCGCGCGCGCGCGTCGCAACGTTTGTTTCGTAGTAAAAATTCGTAGCATTGGTCGTCGTTACCCCAAGAAAAAAAAAGAAAGCATTAATGGACCGGAGCATCGAAAAGAGAGAAAAGAAGCGATACGATAAATCGTTAATGGCGATCGTTCCGGTAACTAACAGAGATAACGACGGATCGTTAGCGTGAGCCCAAGGGGTTAAAGTAGACTTTGCAGGGTTATTTACGGCTGCGAAACGGCAATAGGGGGGAAAAAAACGAATGTGCGGTGTAGAAAGCACACATGATTTCGCGTTACGGATACCTGGAAAAGTCCCCGTGAAACGCATAACTCCGGACCGCGAGCGTCGCCGCGGTGTTCACACGCAGGTAGTACGGACGGCGACGTGTGCGAGCGATCCACGTTCACGCGAATGCACGTTGTCTGTTATTATAACCGTACTATTATCGGTACTATACACCTGCGCGCGATCGCGGAACCGGCGTGTACACGCCGCGCCGGCCATCGGCGAGCACGCTTCTTCCGCGGACCTGGCAATTAAATTAGCGCGCCCCCGGCAATCCAGCGACTTTTTCCAACCAGGAAGCTTTGTGTAATGGCCGCCTGGCCTGGGGAGGAAAGCTTGCTGACGATCGTGTCTCTGAGGAGCGCTTGACCCTCCGGAATGCGCCGATCCATCGATCCCACCAGCCGCCGACAAATCCCGATTTTTATCGAACAGATTACAGAACGTGCGTCGCGTCCAACGGTTTCGAGCCGATAATTGCGACCACGCATCCCATCGTAAGCGGCGTTATTTACAATAAATTACAATAAAACGCGTAAGATCCTCTCTCTCTTGTGTCCTTAATGTCTCTCCGAAATTACGTCCTTGCATCGCTTCTGTCGCAAAGGAGACTTTATACGTTTATTGCACGCGTAAATTTTTAGAATGCAAAAGAAAACGGTGTAGTTTGATAAAATCGTCAGCATTTTTATCTTCTTGTTAAACGATCGATCTTTTGGTTTGAAAATGGAAACGTTTCGTTCATTTCAATTTCTGTATACTGACGTAGGAAAATGAGAATATGTATGAAGATCCGTTAAGCTAATTATAAGCTAAGACCATAATCCTGTTACAGAATTTTCATGGAGTACCAACCTTGTATTGGAAGTGAATAACGAGTGTTGCTCGAATAGGAATAAACAGGCTGAATAAATAAATTCGATATAAATCTGAAAACGGCGAAGACTTCTCGCAATTTCTGTTATAACGAATGCTCGAATTTAGAAATTTATCCGATCATTTTCTGCGAACCAGTCTTTACAATGCCAAGAATTTAATTAAAAAAGAAAAAGAAGAGAAAATGTGGAATCGCTCAATTTGACCCGTTCTGTAGCTTCAATCTTAGTAATACGCCGTTTAATAAAACCTTTGCCACCGACGGTACTTTTACAGCACTTTAATGTCCCTTTTCCGCCAACTTTAATCCTATTTTATTCGCGATCTTTCACGTGTTCCGAACGCCGCGGGACACCAATTTTTATTACGTTGTATAGCGTACGATACTTTACTACCTCGTTGACGAAAATCATCGATTATTCCCCAGGATGAGAGAACCCTCCGAAAGAGACACTCAGAAAGTTAACCGCCGCGTAAAATCGTTTGATCTACGTCGGATAATTCGCGATAGACGTTCGCGCGAACATCGACAGTCTAATTAGAAAATTCGAGTGGAAGCTTCGGCGAGAAGCGATTCCGTGTTCGGTATTACATCGGCCACGCTGCAGATTAAATTGTTAATATTCCAGCGCACCCACTGACAGCTTCGTTCCGAGGATAAAGAGCGCCCCGGTGGCTTCGTCAAACAGAATTCCCGGCATAGTCTCACGTCGCCGGCAAACACCGGCAAAAGTCAGCACACCTGTCGGACAGCAGCGTCGATTTTTTCGTCGCCGTCGCTATCGAAAACACGTACTGCACACATTCGCCTACTTTTTTCCGATACCGCGTTCTTTTTTGCTCCCGCGATTTTTTCAGCTAGCAGGCACGCCGACGTTAACCTGGCGCCAAGGTGACCGTTTAATTACGCGTTTGCGATCCTTGGAGTAGAATGTATACCTACCTGTCGTATCTGTGTGTTTGCATAGGGAAGAGTGAGGTAATTGCGAGCACGAATTGAAATAAAACGATAGCTGAGTAGGGAACGAGTTTATTGATATATTATATGGTTATAATTATAGTTGATCTATTGATTTATGAACTACAATAATTAATATTGATTACATTTTTAAATAAAATGTACTTTTACTGTTCCTTTGTGCTTTATTATTTTTACAATAATTAATATTGACAACGTTGTTAAATGAAGCGTATTTTTAAGAAACAGACAAAACCTTCAGTTTTCGTAGTTATCGCATTTATCCATAAATTATATTTATGGACTAGTCTTGTAATTTCTATATAAATTATAATCTAGTCTTCACTTGACGGATCTAGGTACCTTTCATTGCAATAAATAGAGTAATATTCAATTTCTTTATTACCATCTTTGTGTATTTTCTGTATCGTCATTAACTTCTCAGAGATTTCTCACTTCTTTCTTCCTTAATCTTTTAGTTTCACTGTTTTTTACAGCTGCTATCAATCCCCCAGCTTATATTTCGTTTCTATCTTTCTTGCATAAAATTCAGCAAATTTGTAAAACACCCAAATATAGTACGTTGATACACGTTTTATTAGAATACACAATAAAAATAAAATATAATTTATTTTAAAAGTTTGAAACGTGAAGCAAAAAATTTGTGAATGCAGAAGTCTCGTTCGAATCGTGTTTTTTATTACTACAGCTTATATAAATCTCAAATGAATCACTCTCTCTCTCTCTCTCTCTCTCTCTCTCTCTCTCTCTCTCTCTCTACGGAAGCTACATGAAATATTAACACCACGAAAAATTAGACGAAACGTATTTAAAAGTTTCAATCGTATTTACCTTGAATCGCATGCGCTGTTTCTGTGTGCAGCTTGTCGTCTGACACTGAACTCGTTAAAAGATTGTCGGCGATCCTATCTGTGAGCGTCGTCGTGTGCTCCTATGTGTGTATGTATGTGTGTATGCACGGTAGTCGGAAAATTCCGTGCCTTTTTTCCGGAGTTTGCATGTTTGTTATTAGATCGATGATTCACGAGAAGAGCCGGCGATTATCTGCGGCGAAAGGTTAAGACAGCGACGCTCATGGTGAATCAAGTCAGGCTCGTAATTCTCCGGGAAGATTAGGAAATCCTCATAACTATCGTCATCAGCGCGCATGCACACCGGCGGCCGATACCGGGGTCGTATATTACCCGGCGAAGTATTCGCGCATGCCATTGACTCGTACATGCAAAACAATGTTTTATTGGCCGGCTCTCTTGCAGTGCCGGGGGAAAAAGGGAGAGAGAGGAAGAGAGAGAGAAAGAGAATGAGAGATTGAGAGAGAGAGAGAGAGAGAGAGAGGAAGAGAGATAGCACTAAAGTGAGAAAGAGAGAGAGAGAGCATTAAAGTGAGAAAGAGAGAGCACTAAAGTGAAATAGAGAGAGAGAGAGAGAGAGTTAGAGCACTAAAGTCAGAAAGAGAGAGAGAGAGAATTAAAGTGAGAAAGAGAGAGATAGAGAGAGCACTAAAGAGAGAGAGAGAGAGTTACAGTACTAAAGTGAGAAATAGAGAGAGTTAGAGCACTAAAGTCGGAAAGAGAGAGAGTTAGAGCACTAAAGTCAGAAAGAAAGAGAGTTAGAGCACTAAAGTCAGAAAGAGAGTGAGAGAGAGAGCACTAAAGTGAGTAAGAGAGAAAGAAAGAGAGAGAACACTAAAGTGAGGGAGAGAGAGAGCATTAAAGTGAGAAAGAGAGAGAGAGAGAGAGGGAGTGCACTAAAGTAAGAAAGCGAGAGAGACGCTCTTTAGAGCCCGAGAACGCGACCAACAGTGGAATTAGCTGCCGCCGTTATTAGACGAGTGTTCTCGTTGCCATATAATTTTCTCTGAAATTTCAATTTCGATTTAGCGATTACGCTTAATACGTTAAGTGCCGGATTACCATTGGCAAGAAACTTTAACTCCTCGACCCGCTTCGAGAAATTATTGCTTGTACATACCTGGCTGCGCCGCGACGACAGTGAGCGCATCAGCATGGGAACGAGCACGATTGGTCGGACGGGCGGTGTAATAACACAGTTCCAGTATCCTTTGAATGGGACCGAACCAGAGCTCTTCTCGACTTATAGCGTATCATTCGATATCGTCGATGGGAATTAATGCAACATCTGTGTCGTCGGTAATCGTATTTAATTCGTCTCGGAAACTCGCGGGACATGGTGCGCATTGCAATCTTAAGACTTTATGTCTTCGAGATTGCACACGCGTTTTCAAATTGCTCGCAATCAGCCACGAAAATGTTGTAATTTAAGCAATTGGTGTCTTCCTTAGTGGACTGGATCTGGGTTGATTGTTTATTTTCTTAGCGGAACGATTATTTAGTTTGTCCGTAGGATCGTGCTTCGGAATCGATTACGTATACAATTTCAGTCCCCCCGTGCTATTAAGATCGCTATTATCAAGGTATTCCGCGATGTCTGCTCCCATTTAGTCAATTAGAGTGCCACTCTTACGGGACGAATAATATTGCTGATATTAAGATGAACTATTCATTCGATGTTACGAAATTGTACTTGCATTATGGATCTTTTTTATGCATTTACGGAGAAATTAGCTCGCCTAAGAATTTTCCTCGCTCACCGGATAATTATTATGCAACCACCAGCAAAAAGTGTTCTCTTAAACGAACGATGGTTTTAGCATTATGTTTATTCATTATATTCATTATATTCGTTGTGGTAATTTTTCTGGTACGCGATAAAGACTCATTGTTGGCATTCGTTATCAGCTTTTTCGTAAACACTTTATCTTGTCTAATGACGAAACTAGTCTTGTATTAAAGAAATATTAATGTGAACGAGATTCACCTGTATTGTTTATGTTAATGGTACTTATTCATGTAAGATTTTTATATGAACGTATTTTTTAAATGAACAGCGAAAACTTCATATCTTTTTGGGAAAGATAATTATTTAATCAAAATATGACCTATTTCTTCGTCATGCTGCTTAGATAGTTTACAATAAAATAAAATAAAATAATATAAAAATTCCAATAAAAGACGAAGAATACAATGTTTGATATCTCATGAAGAATCAAGTGCGTTAGTTCTTTTCTCAATACTTTTTATAGGCACCACTGATTTTCGTTCTGGAATTATTTGTTGAAAAATCATCGTTAGACTGTGAATTTTATGCATTTATAACAAAAATGGGCAGTTGTAATTTTAAAAGAAAGAAAGAGGAAAAGAATTGAAAAGTGTCGATACATTCCATTCCACCCATTGTTATTAAAAAAATAAAATAAAAGTTCCCAAGTGACAACTGATTCTTACAACGAATATAGACAATTATTAATATTTTATTGATCACAGTATCGAGCATTGTCTTGCAGGATTAGTACGTATCTAGGAGAAAAGAAACATCCGCAGTGCCGATCGTCAGTAAAAAGCAGTTCAAGCCTGTTTTAAAGTGCTCCAAATTTCGAGTGAAGTGTATAGGACGTTTAGGAACAATGGTGTCGTAACTAGCGAGGGGAACGTGTCTCCCGCGAAGTATAGCGAACTATAGGAGAGATCGAGGCCGTTGGAAGCTGGCATAGGTTCTAAGGGGGCCCGTTTGTGGGAATACAGATCAAGGAAGAGGGCCGCGCAGGTGGATGTTGCTCATAATTCAGGGAAAGACAGTGCCGGACGCACGAGGGTGCCACCAACGGGCCATGCAAAGCCCCTATCTGATCGATTTAACTAAACGCCTCCACTATATCACCCTTAACTGATCCTCACCTTTCACCCTTTTATACACGGTAGACTGCGTTCCTCGCCTCTCGGCCTCGTAGCTCTTCGCCGCGGTTGCTACGCCACGGCCGTCTTACACGACGGGATACAAAAAGACGCTCGTGAGAACACCGAGCCGTGACCGGGCGTCGATGACTTCTCCTGGCTAAATGACAGTTCCCTCGACGATGCCGGATACGAGAATTGATATTCTGACCGGCACGCTCGTGCCGATTCTCGCCGTGATTCCCCGGGAAAATCGGCTATCGCGATACGAACGTCTATGCGTCGAAAAACGCTAATCCGGGGAGCACACCGTTTGCAGGTGACTTCGACGTTTGTAACAGTTCTAAATGATTTTTGGAATAAATCGTGTTTTAGTTAGGAGCACACCGTTCGCACGCGTGACTTCGACGTTTGTAACAGTTCTAAATGATTTTTGGAATAAATCGTGTTTTAGTCGAGGTAATTCTTTTTGTTATTCAGTGAAGAATTCTTCGAGTTTTGGAGTGATGGGAGGGAGTCATTTATTATGGGAGTCATCGATCGTGCAAAACAGAGGTTAGATAAACATGTATTTCTTTTGTTCTATGAGGCTAATAGTGAAATTGAAGTAACAGTATTTTAGAATTCTGCTTGTGTCTCGACACAGTGATAAATAGGCTGCGGGTCTTTATACCGAATTTGTATTCAGTATTCCCAATAGAAGCTAGATAAAGATGTATTTAACGTTGATGCAGTGAAATTAATCCAACAGTATTTTGCAATTATTCTTTTATTTCCACCGGTCAGTGTCTCTTTTATCTATTTTCGCTATAAATTTTACAAATTCGCAGTCTAATTATAAGTCATCTTTCAGTGCAATTAATCTGTATTTCCTGTTTCTATGCTTGACTGAACAATATATTGTACGCAATATATTTGTTTATAATATTTGATAATATTATATATAATATTTGAATAATATTTGATTAACCAATGGATTCTGGAAAGCAGAAATTCTTCGCACCCGACGGAAAGAAGAACTTAAACAAGACTTTCCAAAAATCATGAAAAATAGTATCTAAAGATGCGGCAGCAGTTTCGGCGCGAGATGAGGTGAAAAACTGGAGCCTCCTCTCACGGACTACACTGCAAACAGCTTCTTTAGAAAACTGAATGGCAATAGAGTGGCTAACGATGCAGGACACTTTCAGAGCCAAACAAGGCGAAAACGAAGCCTCCTCTCATCCGCATTCATCCGGAATGAATGGAAATAAAAGTGCGCCGCGACACGCGAATGTTTTCTATCGAAGAGAAGTATTCCTCGGTCGAGGATAACGCCCGGTGAATCACTCTGTTCGTTCGCACGTCGTTAACCGCACGTGAAACAAGACGCTCCTTTGTGCCCCACGGTGTGTCATCTTGACGCGCCGCGGAATCAACAGATTTCACGTATTTTCTGCCGGGCCGTCTCGTGGCCCTCATTACCGGCTCTCGAGAAATCATCCGACGACCTTTGTTCACCTCGGCCGACGTCGACCACGGAAGAATTCTGTCGTGTCGCGGTATACTCCCGGTGAAAAGGGTTTGTCGGGCTGATTGCCTGGAATTACCGGGATCCAAGCCGCGCCGGCGAGCATTCTAGCCGATCGCGGACGGAGAAACAATCCTGCGATTCCGCAGGAACTTTCGACTCCGTGAACCGTGTACAGTGAAACCACTCGGCGAACCTTTTTCCATTTCCTTTCGGCGAAAATACTGTGCCGAGATCCATTTTGCCAGAAAATGTTTAGACTTGCTCCCGGAAATCCGCTTTCGTTTCCTCGCTTCTTACTCGGGCTCCTTTCAGCCGCTTAAACCTTTAATGATTTTTACGAAAGACTCGATCCGCCGTCTACAATGTATAATATAATATGAATGTAAGTGAAGGCAGATCTGGGTAGATTTCAAATGATTATGTCAGATATGATTTTGAAGAACTTTTCAAGAACTTTTACGTTATTTATTTATTTCATTATATATATACACAGGATGTTCCAAAAATGTCTCGCAATCCGAAAATGGTGGGTTCCTCAGGTCATTTGAAGCAACTTTTTCCTTTACAAAAATTTTCATCGAGGCACCGTTAACGAGTTATTAACGAAAAACAGTGACCAATGAGAGGCGAGCTCAGCTGGCGCGACGCGACCGAGCCAATGAGCGGAACTAGGCTTCGTGCGATTATTGGTCACTGTTTTTCGTTAATAACTCGTTAATGGTGCCTCGGAGAAAAATTTTGTAAAGGAAGAAGCTGCTTGAAATGATCCGAGGAATCCGTCATTTCCAGATTACGAGACATTTTTGGGACACCCTGTATATATTTATATTTATATAGACAGGAAAATCTCTTTGTTGCAGCAAGTTAAATGAGAAATGAAAAAGATATGATAATAATGATAATAATAATAACAAATGACAGTGATGAGACAATGATAATGAACAACATATAAATTAAATGATAATGAAAAGGGATCAAAAGATTAATAACGATAATAATACTAATATAATACACGTAACGGATCTAGTCATTTGAGATAACAGTGAATATGGTGATCTAATTATCAGCTTCGAGTCTGACCACAGATTTTTACAAGGTCGATAACTGTGAAAGGGAAAACCAGACACGTTAACTGGTTCGCTAGTGTTAGAAATGAGTATAGTGGATTTTATGCATTTATGGCAAAACTGAGTAGTTGCAATTTAAAATGTCAGAAAGATCAGAAGAATTAAAAAATGTCTACATACCATTCGTAATCTGTTCAAATCATTTCCAGTTAGAAAAACCTGCTGCTTCGTTCGAAATTCTCGCAACCGACTCAGACAATATTTATTTCCCACAGAAGTCCGCAGTCCAAAAAGAGAAACACTTAGCCGCGGTAAAAATTGTCCCAACGTTTCTTGCCACAGTTCGACCAGAACGTTGCCCATTCCCCGTACGAAAAGAAGTCCTTTAACCACCGCCGCGCTTTCTCGTCCTGTGCATTCGCATTCACCGGAGAATAAAGGCTCCCTCAAAGGAACGTTTCGCCGGTTTCTCGCAAAAATGTGCGCGCGGCTTGGTTCGCAGGGTTCTTTCGAACGGTGCTGCCAGAAGTCGATTCCTCTTCGCGGAAGAATCCGCGCCGGAAGCGCGGGAGGATTACGTCAGCGGAACCGCGGCGACCGACAATAAAATAATTCACGTCGAACAGAGCGGCCAGTGTGTACGGTTCGCGTGGAAACAGCTGAACGAACAAATTCCTTTCGCAACGGGCCGGGGAGCCCTCGCGAAACCGCACGCTCGCGCGCAGCCTTTTGTAACGAGACCCGAGAGCGCCTCGCTTTCTGACATTTCGCGTTACGCGCTCGGATTATCATATTACGCGCGTGTACGTGCCGACGCGTACGCGAGATTTACTTTTCGCGATGCCAGATAATCGGCTGATGGATCATCCGGCGGCTTGTTGGCTGCTTGTCGTGCCGGAGCGTTGCCACACACGGAGACGCCGATTGTTCCCTCGCCGGGGATCGCGACGGCGTGCATCAATTATTCAAAAACAATCAGCGGGGATCGGTTAACATCGCTTCCTCCTCGCCGTAGCTCAACGTCTACTGTATCGCGTCGCCAAGATGGCGGAGAGGAACATGGAGGAAGCTTTGTTGCTTTTAGATCACGATCTATCGCGTTCTTCGGACAGGAATTGGGTCTTCGATGTTTTCGCTGGAGACGAATTTCTGCGCTGATATATGCTCGGAGTACTGGAGACAGTGTCGGGAAGATTTTGTTTTAAATAGCAAGTAATGAATTACGAATTAAATTAATATTTCATTTGAAAATAATAATTGAATTTTTCATTCGACCAAGACAGCGGTTAGATAATTCCACAAATCATTCATTCGTTATTTCTTATTTGCAAATGAAATGTGTTTTATTTGGGCTTTAGGAGAAGGCAAATAATAAATAATTTATGCTTCTTATGGATGGATATTTCGTACGTTGTTTTTGCAAACCGAATGGTATTTTTTATTCGAATTTAGGTGAAAAGCAAATAATAAGTAATCTATCCTTTCTTTCTTTGTTTATTGTGAAATGAATATTGATTTCCATTTATTATTATTCTATTTATTATTTCTCACACAGACTATTTTCTTGTAGTTTAAAAATCACCCTAAGCGTACAATAAAAATTGAAAGAGACATTTTTACTATATTTTTTAAAAAATATAAGACAGATAAAGAATATCGATCTCGGATCGAATTCGAATGCAAGATCACTATCTCTCGCAGCCAACGTAGGCCTCATTGTCAGTCGAATTCAGGTCGATTCTGCCTAACCAGATTAGAACGATATAGTGAATTGCCTCCGCGACATCGTGCTCTATTTTCGTCAGGGTCGTCGGCGACGATCCGAAGACGGTGACCCTTTCCAAAAAAGATCGCCGGAAATAACGCGTCTTCCAGACACCGTTGACGGGTCTCGTCATCGTCTGCCGTTCACTTAACAACGCCCGGCGAATCAGGTTTACCAAAGTTTCGAACAGTAACGCTCTCGGAAGTTAGGATCGTGTTGTTCGTCGCCGGGTGCCGCGAAACAAAGACGAAATTTAGCGGATAATGGCACGGTTAGAGACGGGCTGCTTGCATGACGAGAGGACGAGGGAGATCTAGCTTGCTAACCGACTAGCTAGCTAGTCGACTAGGTAGATAAATAGATGTAAAGGGTTGGAGTAAATTCTGTCCTTTTACGGTAAACGCTCCTTTTTTTCTGCAAATGTTCAGTGTCTGAACCGATTTTGTTTTTCGAATTTTCTAGGTTTCTTTTACATTTATTGGTACTTAATTTTTTCCGCACCCTGTAGATAGATTGATTGATACGTACAGGGTGTCCCAAAAATGTCTCGCAATCCGAAAATAGGGGATTCCTGAGGTCATTTAAAGCAACTTCTTCCTTAGCGAAAATGCAATCCGCGGCTTCGTTTACGAGTTATTAACGAAAAACAGTGACCAATCAGAGGCGAGATCATTTGACGCGAGACGGCCGAGCGAATGAGCGGAACTGGACTCCGTGCACTCGTTGGCTGAGCCGCCGCGCGCTAGTCAAGCTCGCCTCTTATTGGTTAGTGTTTTTCGTTAATAACTCGTAAACGAAGCCTCGGAGAAAATTTTCGCAAAGGAAAAAGTTGCTTCAAATGACCTCAGGAACCTCCCATTTCGGGATTACGAGTCATTTTCGGGATACCCTGTAGATAGAGAGAGAGAGAGAGAGAGAGAGAGAGAGAGAGAGAGAGAGAGAGAGAGAGTGAGAGAGACAGCACTAAAGTGAGAAAGAGAGATTGAGAGAGAGGAAGAGAGAGAGCACTGAAGTGAGAAAGAGAGAGTGAGAGAGAGGAATCGAGAGAGCACTAAAGTGAGAAAGAGAGAGTGAGAGAGAGGAATCGAGAGAGCACTAAAGTGAGAAAGAGAGAGTAAAAGATAGGAAGAGAGAGAGAGCAGTAAAGTGAGAAAGAGAAAGGAAGAGAGAGAGAGAGAGAGAGAGAGAGAGAGATTCTTGGTAAAGGAAAACCGGGGTCGGAGGGAAACTTAACGAGCAGCGGAATCGAGAGAAAAGAAACGAATGGGTGGCGCTGCGGCGCTTGGCGCAGATTAAATTGCGCGATATCACAGCTAACGATTCGGGTTCAGTGGCGCTCGCTCGCGACGATGCCCGACCTCTCGAGATTCCTTAATTGCAGCTGCACGCCGCGCCGCGCCGGTGCGCAATTAAAAGTTCTTCAATTAGGACACACGTCTGGCGTCGCACTGTCTCGCGATTTTCTCCCTCCTCGGGTCAGCTGCTCCGGGGTGGGCAGTCTTTCTCCCGGGACTGCGGAAACTTGTTTGGTTCAGACGTCTTGGAATTTAGATTATAACGAAAGAGAAGCCGCGTCCGCGTCGACTGGCGTCGACAGACTTAAGGTGTAATTCGAAGAGAGGACGTTCAAGGAGATTCTTTCTGGAATTGCTATTTATAACGTGCCCCTTGTTCCCAGTAGCAACACACCGTGGGACGTGTCGACCTGACAGCGATCAAAAATCACAGATTCTTATGACGACGTAAAGTGGAAAAATATTCGTGTCGCTTGGGAAAGAATTAATTATAGTGCGACGCGGATAACTTCACCTTTGAATGTTTGTCTTCGATGATTCTCAGAAATGTTACTTCGGAAATTGTAATTTAAATTAGTTACACGGTTCATTACATTATGTATATTCATCTGTGTATGTATATTGCAATGAAATGTTGATAATTACAAATATTTTTCATACGTTGATACGAAAAGAACGTCGTCATCTTAACGATATTAACATTATGATATTAATTGTATAACATGAACGTAATCTTATTATCATGTAAATAATATTTATAAAAGATTATAAGGTATTATTTATTATTATACATGGTATCATTCCATTTAAATGAATAAAACACGTGGAATTCAACGTAATAATGAACTCCTCACTAATTAATTACGATTTCGAAAAGCAGAAGAAATGTTACAGAATTTTTATCGTCGTCCCGTCGTTTCATCCCGCTGCGAGAATTCGTGAAAAGAAAACCCCGCAGCTGTAGGCAGTCATTTCGAAAAAGTATGGCACTGTGTTTACGATCGTTTATTTCTTAATGAGACGACAACGCGGTGAAGTCGGTATAAAATCTTTCCAGGTTATATTGTTCCAAGGTTCCATTGTCTCTAATTCCAGGGAATCATTCCGCAAGGATTCCAATCGCGGAACAATGAGGGAAATTCGAAGGTAACAAGTGAACTTTCTCCGTCATCTCGGTGCTAGGACAATGGCGGCCGAGGCGGCACGTTTCTGTCGGCGTTAGACGCGCCAAATTCCACGGATTAGTCAAATAGCCGAGTCGTTACGCACTCTTCAATTTATGCCGAAGTTCGTCCGGCCGGGAAGGGACCGGTGTTGATCTTTCGAAAGGTTAGAAGGCTCCGCCGCGATCTATCTACCTACGCGCCACAATCGCGAGAACGCTCGACCGGCGAGCGAGCTTTGCTCAATAAACTCGAAAATGTTTGCTCGAGGCACACGGTTTTCATTTTACACCTTTTAAGCGGCGTCACAATATTGCCGGCGCCCACGCGCGGTCCATTTCTTGAACACCTTGACACTAGAACGCGACGATCGCTGCTACACGTGGGAAAATTACGATTGTTAGTACGGTCTTCGTCTATTTGTCCCGTTCACGTAATTCTTTTTTAATTTACGTAATTCTAATTTACTTGACAGATGCTGGTCGCAATGCAATTTTTTGTAGCTGATGTTGCAGCAGGACTCGGTAATAATTATTTTACAAACATGAACAATTAAAATTGGATATTCTGGCTGTGATTATCTGAACAATCTTCATCTATCTGTCAAGGTTATAATAATTCTTAAAATAATATATATTAAAATAATAATAATTCGTATAATAATATATATTAAAATAATAATAATTCTTATAATAATATATATTAAAATAATAATAATTCTTATAATAAATCAGATGCAAGACTCAACGATAATTATTCTATCAGCATAGTCGACTAAACTTGAATACTGTACATTTGATTCCCAATATAATTTTTAGCTGCACTATATTCTGTCTTATTAATATAATTTTTTTAAGCTTTCGATCGGTAAATTAAATTAACTGCATGAAAGAAAGGCTTCGAAGCCCAGCTTTCTAGAAAACCTCGATAACATCCGTTTCCCAAACACGAAGGTTTAAGATTCTACATTGTACGGCCTGTTGCGCTTCACCTTTAAACGAATTACTGATTGGCCTGTCCAGAGAGCTTATCTCAACTTAACTGTCATTAGAGCATCGTAGTTTAGTTAACACTGTATTGACTACCATAAAGGAAATCTCGAGAAGATAATTCGTCGAAGAAGAATTTTTCGTTCCCATGACACAAGACACAGTCTATAACTCAGGTGCTGGTCGAAACTAAGTCGATCTTTCTTACGTGGCCGCTAATCGACGCCCATTAAAACAGTCAGCGAACCTTAAAATCCTCGGTCAGCTCGTGAGAGACGCATTAAACCGATGCTGTACACGCCGAAAGGTGTCCATCGTGGAAATCGTCTAATCAAGGCCCCCTGGTTTCCAGAATCAGGAGTGCCTCTTTGGGACCTGGGAACGGTTTACGAGCGTTTCACTTCATCGACGATATCGAGAACGGGGCCCAGGGATAATGGCTCGATGGCTAAACGATCGTTAGAACCATTAACCCTTTTGAAAGCATGCGCGGCTAACTTTTCACGCGATTCCTGACCACACGGCCGTCGATTTCTACACCGGACCGCACGGTTTTCGAGCTATTATGCCTCGCTTTCGCAATTTTCGGGCCGGCAGGTATGATGGTAGCTAAAATGCTTCTGGGATTTCGAAGTAGGAAAGAGGCTGACGATGATGATGATGATGGCCAGCGGTTTTGGAAGAAGGCATTCGCCAGTTTGAAGACCCTTGGAAGAGTAACGAGTGGAGAAGAATTGCCATGAATGGGTCATTACAGTTTTTATCGTGGTAATTAAAGGAGTTAATAGTACTGAATCGCATTTAGCCTGGTTAGTGAAACAAACTAAAGATAATAAATCGTTTATATATGTACCAATTATTGGTGACAAAAGAGTATTCAGTATCGGTCAAGAATATCTTTTTCTCGTATTTTCAATTCTTTGAAAACTATTGTAAAAATGTGTTATTACGAAGTCGCAAAGACGATTTAAGTAATTTAAGATTAGTATGTAATATTTTTGTTTATATGTACTTACAATGAGAAACAGTACTTTTACTATACAGTAAGATTACTATCACGATTAATTTAATTTATTACACTGTCCCATTCATGAATAAGCCTGCTCCACATTCAATGCAAGCAATTGACGAATAAGATAAAATGCTCCTTTTTAAAAAATTAAAAAGAAAGCATCAAGTATATATAAACGTAAGAGAAACTCATTTACACTATGCATTCTTATAGTAAAAAAACTGATCTTTAGATCTAGAATTAGATAAGTTGTTCAGCTCATTTGTTACCTTGTCCCAACAAAAATATTCCATTCATGATAGTTCAGCTCTAGTTGACGGAAGCTAAAATGCTTGCACATGGACGATTTTCACGATTTCGAAGCAGAGAAGGGTATGCAGTTATTTGAATGGGTTGAGAAACGTGGAGAATAGAAACATAGCAGTTCGAAGTCCACGTAAGAAAAATTCGAATAGACGTCAACTAAAATGTTCGCACCTTAAAAGGTTCTCGGAACAATCGCTGGATGACGCTTCATAACTGAGAAACTGCGAATCCTGCAATTGGAAGCTAGCAACTAAAACAGCATCTTGACAATAGGAGCTAAAATGCAGCGATTTGGAAGAAGACTGGAGCGTTTTGCAACAGGAACGAATAGTTGATGGTAGCTAAAATGACTTGGACGATTTCCACGATTTTCACGATTTTTAAGCAGAGAAGAATATTATTCAGTCATCTGTGAATAGATTCAGCAACTTGGGAAAAGGAACGCGGCAGTTTGTAGCGCCCGGAAGGAAAATCATAATAGACGATAACTAAAATGATCAGATCTTAAAAGCAGCGTCAATCGCCGTATGAAAAGGCTTCGCAACTGGGAAACTGCGAATCGTGCAACTGGAAGCTAGCAACTGCAACAGCATCCAGGAGTCGACGGAAGCTGAAATGCAGCTACTAAAAGCTTTCGGTAGGTGGAAATGAGTCTGTCGACAAGCAGAACGACTTCATTTCAAGAGCCAATGTGTTGCAAACGTTGCAGCCAACGTCGACCTTCTTTTTCCCGGTGCACGTTGCAAATTAGTAGTCTCGGTTGCAAATCGAGGAGGGGAACAACGCTGTCCGTGAGACGCGCGTGTCGAATCGGCTCGTGAAAGCGCCGCGGTTCAGCGCAAAGTCGGAAAGGAGAACGGATTCCGATCGACCGGATAAACGTTTAAGCACGCTCCCGCTTCCTGTTTGGGCCATTAGCTACGCCACGGGCCGTGCAATCGAGCCGAAAGATCGGGCCACGTAATGGTCGCGTGCTCGCTTCCGCGAAGACGCCCGCGATTTCCCATGAAAATCACGGTCCACCCTTGTCGATCGCGCCGGGAACGTGTCGCCGGTGGATGGAGATTTATGGATCGAATTAGCGAACGACACCGGACCCGATAAAACTCGCTCGACGAGGCCCTGCGAGCCTTTTCCGAGTCAGCGATGTGTACAGGCTGATTCATACACGCTTCGAAATTTACGGCTGCAGATTAGAGTCGAAGTGTGGATGGATTGGCGTTGAGGAAAATCAGGGGATTCGTGGAAATTCGATTCCGTCGTTTGGAACTATTTTTAAACTATTTTTAACTTTTCCGAAATTCCATCGAATCTGTCGAATTCTTCCGAGACCTCAGACTAACGAATTTGCTATTTAATGAGTGAAAATGTTTTTCTAAAAATTGCGATTGGTTGCAAGTAGAGCGATAGAGAGACAATATAATAAACAATAAAACAGATGATAATAGAAGAGTTATTTTTATTTGCATTGTCAGATTTCATCATTATTGATTTCTACAATAAATCCTTGTGCACGTGGGTTGCCTTGGATCGATTTGATTACACGTGACAAGTATTTAGATAACAGACGATTCTGATGTCGGAGGACCGGATAATTTAGGTTCAACTGTGAACTAATTGCGACTACATTTTGATTTTGGGTATTGGAAGGATTCGCGTGCCCCAGACTTTTGAACGACGCTGTGTCCCAGACGGATCATCGCGACATTGAGACACAATGTGTGTACGACTCTTTGAAAGACCGGTGACGCAACGTCGTTCTGTTCTCCCGATGAAAGATAATGCGCTAATGAAAACGGTCTTGTTAGAACGCATAATGGGTGACGCGGAGGCTCATCAGATCGTCCGGTTATATAAGTTTTTTTCTTTACGCTGGCAGTGGTAAACAACATTGTTAACCAGTTGCCTGTACGGTTGCTTCGTTTTCCACCTTCGATTTCGTTGCACCATTTTCACAAATCCGGAAGAATCTTGTGTTTCAGTGCCGCCAACAAAGTTCCCTAAAATTTGCATCAAAGGCTGCTGGATCTATACGAAAATGAGTTGTATACAATATGATATATTTAGGGTTGTGGAAAAATAGATTTTTGAAACAGTAAATAGATTATAAATATTTTTATCTAATACAGAATTTGGCAAATAAGATTTTCTGGAATAGTTGTTAGATATGGAAATAGCATTTCAAATATATTTAAATACTATTTAAATATAATATTATTATTAATTAAAAAATAAAATATTCATATAAAATAATATAAAATATAATAAATTAAATATTATTTAACAGCTATTTCAAAGAAAGTTAATTTGCCAAATTTTGTATTACATGAGAAGATAAAAATATTTATAGTCTATTTAATATTTCAAAAATCTATTAAAATCTAAAAATCTAAATCTATAAAACTAAAAGGGTGAAAATAAATATCGTGCACTGTATCAGTGTTTAGTATTGAATAAGTTTATTATATTTGCAATCATAATTATGACTGTGTAAAAAACTATAAAACTGTGAATATTTTTACCGATGTTCCAATTCTAAACATATACACAACATGGTCGTTACATTTCAACGATTGCAATAATTAACAAGGAATTAATAAATAAAAAATCTAGAAGTCTGCAGTTTGGCCAACATAAGAGGACAGTACTAGGAAAGAGTAATACGAGGCACGACATCGGTCAAACATTTTTCCAAACAATTATTGCGGTGCCGGTGGTTCACCTGTCACGGTAGAACGATTGCAACGTAATCATCGGTGTGTTCTTCGCGATGACAGGCATCGATAGACGCGCAGGAACGCCTGGCAACGTTCCTCGCCCCCCATAACTCCAGTTAACTGGACTGTGTTACGTGATTTTCCGGCGTGGTTTTGCAGAGGACGTTTTCTTCTCTGGTGCATCGCGGAAAACTGGCCGCTATTACTGCAGAACGCTAAAATATCCTTCGGAGAACTGCGTGCAACAAAATTGCAATTTTGTGATCAGTGAAATAAAATTTCTGAACGAGTATTTATTTTTATTCTCGATATCTTTGATATTCTTAGAAGCTTGAAAATAATACTTTCAAACATGCAAACAATTGTCTAATAGTTAAGTGGAACATAGTTACATAGTTGTATTCGTGACTAGTAGCTGCTTCAAATTAGGTTTGATTAGATACGCATAACAATGTAGTTTCAAAACAAGTATAATTTTGTAAGACAATGGTAATAGCCCACTCAATATATGTTCCACTCACAGTTGAGCAAAATTTTATTTGAACAATGGATAAGAGATAAGGACAAATGAATAAAATTTTATTTGACACTGTCGAATAATTATTCAATCGAATAAAAATTCACGTAGTCGCATATCTGAATAAAATTTTATTCTAATAAGAATTCAATCGAATAAGATTTTATTCAAATAAGAATTCATCCGTGAATAAGAATTTATTCGAATAAGGATTTATTCGTACAGGAATTCATACGGAAAACAATTGATTTGAATAAAAATAATTGAACATAAAGCGTTTTTCATAGTTCATCGATTCATTTCTCTCGTATTACTTTTTCTCGAATTATTCGAGTAAAGAATTCTTCGAATTATACGAATAAAGAATTATTCCCGCATTTTCTACGTTCCCGAACACCGGGTTCCTCTGCAACACCGCCGCCTGTAATCCGCACGCCCACGTGCCAATCCAAATACAGATGGAAGCAGGTGCGCAATTATCTAGGATCGTTTGCCCGTGGATTCCTGGTGTTTCCAGGCTGTTCCCGGCGTATACTTTGTTCCTTTGAGACCTCGCGCAGTCGCGCTTCGCTCCCGTATTTTCTTATATTCCTCTCCCGGTGAAATATTAGATCTGCTTCTAGAGGTGGTATGTGTGTCCTCGCCCGGTGGCATTTTACTGTGAAACAATAGCCGCGGTATTTAATTCTATGTTGTTCTCTTCGATCGAACGTACGGGCCTTCGGAAAAATGCAGCGCGAACTTGTGCTCGGTGCCTGGAGTGGAATGAAATATGGCTGAAATGGAATACAAAAGAAGCGTGGTCTCCTTTTACACATGATCCATTCAGTTTGCAGTCAGCGACGCTAAATGCACAAATGTAGCTAAAATTGACAAGTTTCACATTTGCATTCGGAAATTGTGGATGTTATACAGACTTTTACATGAGAAATTGTTGAATAGATTTCTTAATCCATGCTCGCGTCATTAGCACTAGATTAATGTGTATTGTGTTATAATAATGACAAGATTAGATTTATTTAAACTTTGTACTATTTACATGATAATATATGTTTATGATTTATGATACATTGTAGTATAATTTATTATGTATATATTGATGATAATATATGATTACATTATATTATATGATAGACAGATTATATTATAGTATATTACAGTATATGGTAATACTGTATTAATTAATACTAATTATAAATTATATTATAGTACTATATTAATTAATATTAATTATAAATTATGTTATAGTATATGATAATACTATATTAATTAATACTAGTAATACTAATAATTAATACTGATAATACTGATAATATATAATTATGTTCAAACCAGTAAAGAAACTTATAAAAAGAATTGTTCATAGATACATTCTTATGCTAACGCCTGTAACAAATGGTATTCAAGTACCGTTAACATTTAATTACAATTTCATTTATTAACGAATGATCGAAGAGCGTTAATATTTGCTCATTTAATTATTGTGTGATGCGAATAGCGTGAAGCGAAATCAACGAGTGATTAGAGCTACAGAGTTCGAGCAGAGGTTCCTAATTACCGGCGGGACCGGCGCGGTTTACAATAATCCCTGGTCCACTGTTTCCAGATTTATTATTCAAACGGCGTTGGTAATTACTCGGCGGCGGCGTTTTTCTTTCCGCGGCGTGGAAAGAGAGCATCCGCAGGGGCCATACAGCCGGCTAAATTGCACCGCGAGGATATTCACGGGCGTGCGAAGTCATTGTCCGCCTCATTTCCCCCTTTTCACGTGTCGCGAGACTTTCTGTTTCTTTGCGGGTCCCGTCGTCGCTGTTATTTCCACCTGTAACAACCCCTCGGGGCCCGGCGAGACGACTAATATCCGCCGCGATGCAACTTTCCACCCCCGTCCGACAAAGACACATTATTATGCGCGTCTCCGGCACGCTGTCAGCCACCAAACGACCCCTCTGCGCGCCGCGCTAGCAACAATAACCGTCCACGTCCGTGTGTGTACGTACGCGCGAGTGTGCGCGCGTGTGTGCCTGAGTTCGCACGCGCGCGATTTGTCGAGGGCGAAGCTGCGACGACACTTCCATCGAAACGAACTTCCGTCGGAAATTAATGCGCCCGGCAAATGGAATCCAGCGAAAGCGAATTTTCTAAAACGATCCTGAATGAATTTATGAAGCTGGCAGAATTTCGTTTGGAAAGCTTTGGGCTTCGCGATTTTAAATAGTATTGCTCGCGGAGAACGTCGACGGCGTTGCCACGGGCTTCAGACTGGACTATTTTTCTGTATCCTTGAGAAAAACGTGCGATTTCAAGCCGTATAGAAAAGAATGTTAATTGTTATTTTTAATTTATTGACGTTATCGAAGGAAGAAGGAATTTTATTTTTTATTTTGCATTCTGATATTATGCATGAGTCTTTAATAGCTACGCTGCGGATAAAATCATAACGTCTAGAAAAAAGACCAAGGCGTAGACAAATTAAAAAAATTTGAGAACATTGTTATATTCTTTTCAATTTATGATAATTAATAAAAGGAGAAAACAGAGTTTTATTTATTTTCCGCAGTCTTCTATTAACGCTATAATTAATATGACCACATTAAAATAGACTATAAATAAATAAATAAATAAATAGATAGTTACGATCATACGATTTTTAAAAATATATAAATTGTTTCCAGGGTAACAAATGACCCGTAAGAATGATTATTTCTTCGACAGCAGACTGCGGAACACTTTTCGAGTTTCAAAGGGAATACGAAGCGAACGTCCTTCGTGTTTGTTCGGCGAATTTGTCGGTCACCCTTCGCAGGGAGCAAACGTCACCGAAGGGTCGTTCCCGAAGGCGAGTCAAATATTTACCAGCCGGAAATTACGTGTTCGGAATAGCTGTTAGCCGATAAGGGGACAAAACGTCTTCGGGCCGAGGTGCATCATCGTGTCCCGAAGGGATGCAAATATTTTGCGCGCGGTTATCGATCACCGTCGTAAATTAATTTCGTCGTCGATAAGGACCTGGGGAACTCTAGCTTATCGATAAACAACGTGACAAACGCCAAACACCGTCTAGCGAGCGTACCCAGGGATCAAAGGTGACTTCCGGGAGCTTCGTGCACAGCTGTTGATTCTGGCTTTAATAATTTTAACAAATCCAATTGGAGTTAAAACGATTCAAAAGAAATGTCACTTTGGACACGAATATGCGTGTATAACGGCACATCCGAGAAGCAGAGGGTTGAATAAAACAGAAACGAGTTTTGGTCATTCATCAAGCGAGAGAGCTTGCGTCGCGCAGTTCGATGTACGAGAGAGCATTTCAGGGGCGAGAAAAATCGATGCGAAGGCGTAAAAGAAGGGGCGACCGGGAGCCAAAGGGACAACGGAGCCGCAGAGAGCGTCTACCAAGGCGAAGCAGATTAGAGCAGGTCGGGGCGCGCAGCGAGATTTCATCTCCGTTGTCCTCTCTCTGTAGGCTGCCGCTTTCCGCCTTCTCTCTGCGCCCTCCCGCGCTCCTTCGTTCCATTCTCCTGTCGCCCTTGAATACCTTTGCCCTAACGATAGAACGCAAACGGCCCGAGCGAAGGTCCCTCCTTCGCAGCGGCGCATCTGGTCCTTATCGTCACCTAGGAAAAATCGGAACCGGTTTCGCCGGCGTTCACGGGATCAACCGTTCATTAATGTGACAGCTTATTACGCGCCGGTGTCCTTTCGTTTGGCTCCGCGATATGATTTATGGCCATTTAACGCGATCCCCGATTCTGACGAATCAATTCCCGCTAACGACCGAATCGTTTTCTCTAACTGCGCCGCGTTAGTTACTTTGTCACCGAGTAACGGTGTTTATTATTCGATTCAGGAAAAGTCGATCAAAGATTTCCTTTCTCTCGCGAGCCAGGGTATGTTCGTTAATATTCTTTGAAGCTTCACAATTTTTTATGCGAGCTTTCAGAGAGAATTTTTTATAAGAGTTTGTATTTAGGTCGCGGAGTTCTTATAGAATGAATTTAATATCATGCTTTTTGAAGGATAATAGATATGTATAAGGATATATAAAGAATGATAAATGTGAGGAAATTATTATTTTACATGTTTAGTGCAGTTTCTTTATCATGTACACGTGCTTGTTTTGTTTTGCCAAATAATGGGCATTCTCTCAAAAATAAAGTAAATTAAAATAAAATATCAATAGCATAAGCAAAATAAAGCATAACGAAATTAACGTAAAAGAAAATAGCAATAGCAAAAGCATAAATTTTCATAGAACTTGTGCGATGTTTAAGTGATTTCAATCTTGTCACTGTCATGAATAGACTGCGGATTTTGTGCATTTGTGATTAAAATGGCTCGATAGTTCTTGTATCATATTATTTATGATGTACTGATTATTATTATTATATATTATGATTATTATATGTATAATATAATAATATATATAATATTATATATATAATATAATATATATAATAATATAATAATATATATAATATTATATATATAATAATATAATAATATATATAATATTATATATATATATATAATATAACATATATAATAATATAATAATATATATAATGTAATATATATAATATTATTATTATTATATAATCTAATATTATAACATATTATAATATATTACATGTAATTATATGTATAGATTATTATGATATACTGATTTATTATTTTCCATCACTGTATCAGAAAGTATGCTAATTGATGGATGAAGAATTGGATTAAGTAGCCAGGCTATAAAAAAGAGTTCTGTATATCCGATTATTGCCTGGGAGGCTTCGATAAGCCCGAGGAACCGCAGCGAACCGATTCGGGGCGAGTGAAATACCCGTTCCGATTCATATCTGACTATTTCGAATGTGCCGCTAATGTGTCGCAGTATCACGAGGGCACGTTCTCACTGGCCATTTAAGAATTCATTCACGGGAACACGCATCCCGTTCCTGACCGGCGAGGAACACGATAGGCATTAACGTCGTCTCGTCCCCCGTCGCTCTGGAAAGGGATTTCACGGAAACGCTGTCCTATCGAGCGAAGAAAGGGCATTATGCAAATAGGAAGCTTCGCCCCGAGACTGAGATCGTTAATGTATTCGAGAGGGTTGCGCCTTTTCACGGGTCGAATCGTTATGACCTTAATACCGAAGCCGTTTCTTTCAATTTATTAAAGATACTGTGAAAAAGGAGACCGAATTGCCGCCACCCTTCGGCGTCCTTATATTTAATCAAGTGTCCGTTTTCCTCCGACCGTGCATTGTATCGAATTCATAGTCTCCTGACGAAAATCTATTTTCCCGTTATTTATGAGCTTCCTCGTAGGTTGTGTCAATTTTATTTTTATTCTGCGTCAATTGCTATTGGATTTTAATTGTCACGCGTTTGATCTTGCGATTTCTATTTTAATTTGAAAACTCTTTATTCTCTCTTAACTTAATCTTTATCCTCTCATAATTCGTAGAAAATTGATAAATAAAAATGCAGTGGATTCTAAACATGCTCATTGTCAGTTATATTTTTCTACATTTTTAAAATCTAGGAACGAAGGAGTAAGCATAAATATAGCAGAATTGTCTGCTCGAGAAATTAAGTGCCAATCGACGTTGCATTGAAAGAAACTCACGATGCAAGGGGGTAAAGTACGAACACATCTCTCGAGCAAAGATTTCGGTACACACATTCATAAGTGAATTATGTTCAATTAACTTCCTACCCTTAAGAAAACTTCCAGGCTATTCCCAGCCTGGAGAATACCTGAAGAGATCGAAAGGGGATGTTGGAATACCTTGCACCGACTGGAACCCGTTGCCCAGGTACTTCCATCTACCTGGCAGGAGAGAGCTGTGCCAACAAAATTACGATTCCGGACGAAGTACTAACCACCCTGGGCAAAGATTGTGCTTTTCGTGGCCGGAGACTAAGCGGTTGAGCAAACTTCGGCTTTGCTCGCGTGCACCGGCGCGCAGTGTTCTAAAATGCTAAAAAGCTGGCCAATAAGCAGCGAGAGAATCATTTCAAATCGCGAATTTCATGTTAACACCCTCGTTTTCATTAAGCATGCATGTGCAAAGTTAATGTTTCTATCTGAAACTAATTTTCTGAAGAGTCCGCTTAAAAAGCTGAAAATATAAGCCTCATAGTTTTCTAAAAGTCACAGAAAGCAAATATGATAATTGGAAATAAAAAAATAAAGGCTAGGTGAAGAGGAATAAAAATATTTCTTAATTTGCCGAGTTTCAATAAAAAATTTGTATCAACAAAATTATGCGATGGTGCATAAGATCTTGCCAAAAGTTCTACATATTACATTGTTGGGAAAACATAACCGACAAAATATTACGAAATAATCATTTCCAATAAAAGAGAATACATACCAAATTGTTCAAATTTAATACAATGCCAACATCAAAAGAATATTATAATTAAAATTTCCTCATCAGTGAACATAGAACTAGGGCCACGATTTGGCAGTGTCATAATTAACTTTTGGCACCTAGATAGTTGCCATTTATTGTTCCTTACACATTGGACTATCAATTGATAATATCATAATTCAGACAAAATATTGGTTACCTCGCAAAAACGTATTTTGGCGAGCCTCTCGACACCTGAGAATATTGCGGCGGCGCTGGCTCGCGACAAGAAGATGGCTGCCGAGCGAGAAGGAGCGATGCCGAAGAGACCGAGGAGGACGGCGATAATCTTGGTGGCTGGGCCGGCGCGCGATGAAGAGGATTCTTCCACCTTTTCGCCGCGGGCCATTATTCTACACGTGCGAACATTTCGCGGGAACAATGGTCCGGTCGTTAGCCGGAGTTTTCGTCCTGAGTTAGGATCGTGTCCGGCCGCGTATTATTCCGACGGGTTCCAGGAACGGCACTCGTTTGTCGGCAAAAATAAGACACCGTGGAAACCCGTGAAACCCGGAGGTCCTCGGGAGGAACCCGCCTCTACACGTGTTCCCTTTTCCCTTCCCTTCCTCCACCCTCTCCGACGTATCCATTTTTTCTCCCTCCCTTTCTGTCTTGTTCATTGTTCGGCTCCATTGCCTCTCGCGGAGACATTTTCTGAAACTAATTGGGCCGCCGCCTCATTAGGCACGAAACTCGAGGATGACTTTCTCGCGTTAGAGGCCAGCCCGGATTGTTCCGTTCTCGGGCTTCAGGGGTCGTAAAGAGGTCCGCCGGGCCACGGGGGCAGTTTTTGCCGGGCTCGTACGACTTCGCGTGCAACGGAGATCATGCAACGGCGGGAGCCTCGACGGCTCGGCTCCGAGAAGTGCCCGGCCTCTTTAGCGGACACGAGCGCTTTTTGCGCGTATTTGAGACCGAATGTGCGTGTGGCGGTTCGGCTCTTTGTGCCACTGATTAGTCGCGGGGAGATTGTACGTGCTACCGCCGCTCGGTTCGAACGAGTTCTCACGCGAATCGAAGCCTGTCAGCGGCGTTTGTTGCAGCGTGCTCTTCTATCTGTGCTATCAGGTTGGCTAGATTGGTTCACCTTGACTCTGCGGCTCGCTGTAATTTTCATGTCATACACCTATCCGTCATGGTTTTTGGCTTAATTTCATTTTTCGCGACAACGTTGCACGGATATTTTGTTTCGCTGAGGAGATTTTGCATCATGGTTTTCAACTTTGAATTAATTCAATCTCTCTAACTTTCTCAATTTGTTGTTACTTTATATGCGAAGCTTGATATTTCCTGCTCTCGAGTTACATAAACTTTTTTATGCTCGTATAAAAGGTTTGGACTATTGAGAGTTAATTGTCGAGGTGGCTGTATATTTTCTGGACTTAATGAGCGATTAATAGACTGCGAATTTTGTGCGTTTATGGCAGAGATAAGTGAGTAGAAAACAGTGAAAGTATCGGAAGAATTTAAGAGTATCGTTACACTAGTTTCAATCCATCGACATTAAACTTATCGAGCCGATCGAAACGAGCCAATTACGAGTTTTTTTATTATAAAGTTGTTAAAATTATGAACATCTTTTGTAGAAAACAATTGAATCAGCATCTTGATCCAAACATAAATTATGTTAAAAATGTTAAGAAGAGTAAATATATACAGTCTCGTCATCGTTAAAATTATTAGAAGAGGAAATGCACTTCGGTCTGATCGGTAGGAATAAGCAGAGTCCCAAGGTTGTGAAAAGAATGATAAATTATAGTAGTCTGCAGGGACTAACATATTTCATTTAAATGAATGGGAACCAATTGGAGTAGCACGGTGAACAGATTTTTCAGTCGATCATTCTCGAAAATGTTATTGCCACGGTAGCCCGCATCCGCATCAATAACCTCCTTTCCCATAAACAACGTCACCCCGTTGCCTTTCATGCACCGATGCAACCAGCATGCATCGCAACGCGTTGCTTCGTTCCACACGAATTTATCAATCGTTCGTCCCGCTGAATTTTAGTGGCCGGGAAATTCTCTTTGACGGGTAGCCTCTGCTGTAAATTTTCAACAGAATATCTATAATATACTGATAATTTACGGCCCGCTGTCCGGCCAGCTGATTATGATATACTCGGCGAGGAGACTCTCCGTTACGATCGCAGTGATCTATAAACCTCTCGACCATTTACGATCTTTTTAATGTACAGTCCACGGTTCAAACATTTATTTAACTCTCCGCGGAAGGGAACGGTCGAGTCGATACTTCCGAGGAGATAAAACGAGCTTTCCTTGGACGGTGTACTTTCGTCGATAGGAGAAGCTTTTGCCTCTCTGAACTTTTATTTTCGGAAGGTAACAAGGTTTACCAATCGTTCCGATTAATTTATCTCTGATCTTTCACGTTGCAGTCCGGGACGAGAAGATAACCAACTTTAAAATTAACGTAATTTTTATTTATTCAACATCGCGACCAAAGTGTGTTCAGGATAAGTGGAGATAGTTAGAGCAAAAAGCTGTTAAAAAACTCTTTAAATCGTTTCCAAAGAGAATGATTGCTGTTATTAAATATAAAGAAAGTGCTACAAAATATTATATTTATTTATATTATATTTTACTTATATTTATTATAAATATTATAAGAATTATTATAAATATTATAAGTATTATTATAAATATTGTAAATATTATTATAAATATTATAAATATTATTATATTATATTTATATTTTATTCATTAGATTCATTGCCACACACAATTGTCTGTTAAATGTTCTGTCATTTCGTGCCACTATATTCCCATGAAAACTGTTTCGTTTCCAAATAAAATTGTTTACACCGTCGCAACTCAATTTTACTTCGTTCGTGAGTGTGTATAACGGTATTTTGCAAATTTGTATAGAAACAGGAACTTCGTGAGCTACCTTTCTGTCCCGGAGCGTAGACGGAGGCGGCGATAAATAATCGAAAATCTGTACATTCCATCTTCGAGAGTGATAAATTGCAACAATGTCGGTGGAATCATGGCCGCGCGTTCTCGGAGGCAACGCAATCGATGGTTCATACTTCTTTGTCCTAGCGATTCTCACGAAGCGCAGGCAAGATCCATTGGCCGGCGATCGCGGGAGGATCGAGGACCGCGAGTGGGTGTATGCACCCACGCGGTTCCGTAATCCCGGCCGGGAAGGACGAGTTCGAAGACTGCTCGGATCGACGTAATAGTGGGAGGCAGAGGCCACCCGTGGTAGCGCGGCGTTTTACATAATCGGTCAGCAGTCGCGAAGGGTAACGACGAGCGGCGTTCGCGCGAGGCGGATGCGCTCGCTACTTTTGCATATTCCCCGGGGGCACCGGAGTACTATCAGCCCGGCTACCGGGTCCAAGGGAACCCTATTCCAACCCCTCCTACGCCGTGGTTTTCGAGCTGCCACACCTATGATCGTTCCATCGTAGCCCCGAGTGTGTTGCATCGGTGGGCGCGAGCCGCATCAACGCGTTCCCTTTGACGATATAATCATCGCATCACCGACGACGTAATAAATCGACTAGCGAGCCGGCCGATTATCCTTGATCTTACCACCGCCGGTACCGACAAGCAATGTATAATTTAAGACGAAAGGGATCCGCGCGGCTTTGATCCCGGAAAGAGAAGTGGAACTTTTCTACGAATCGAGAAGAGCTGTCGGGGAAGGTCAGCTTCGCGAATATTTTTTCTCGGGTAACTACGAAGCTGCTCTTTTCGAAACATTTTCATACTCTTTGAGAAATGTGTACGAATGTTTTTCGATGGGATTGGTGCGGTAGAAATTAATATATAGGGTGCTGAGTTGTGTTATTCAGGGGTGAGCGTTATTCGAATTGATTCGAATAAATGTTTCAGTCGAGTGTTTTATTCGAATATTCTTTTCAGTCGAATATTTTATTCGAATATTCTTTTCAGTCGAATATTTTATTCGAATATTCTTTTTAGTCTAATATTTTATTCGAATAATCTTTTTAGTCGAATGTTTTATTCGAATATTTTATTCGAATATTCTTTTTAGTCGAATATTTTATTCGAATAGCAATTATTCACAATTCGGCATACATTATTCTATTTATTTACTCGAATGATTCTTTATTTGGATAATTCTTTATTCGAACAATTCGTTATCCGAATAAATCTTAATTCGAATGAACCATGCGAATAACAATGCGAACAATTTTTTGACTGTCTGAAATGTGAAAATTAGGAGAACATTTGAAAAAAATGTAATTCTGAGAAGTGACGTGGAACAAATAAATCGATAAACAATAAAGAAAACGCTCTATATTCTATCATTTTTATTGAAATCGATTATTTTCCGTACGAATCTCTGTACGAATAAATTCATGGTCGAACATAAATTTTAATCTAGATAAATCTGTATTCGATTGAATATTTATTCGATAGCGTCGAATACAATTTTATTCGATAATCTTTATCTCCTATCCGAATAAATCTTTGCCCATCTCTGGTCCCATCAGCTCGCAATGTGCACGATTTCACGCATGCAAAAATGTTTCAAATGAAAATTGTACGGCAGCAAAACAATCGGTTTCAGACCGAAATCATAAGAAATCCATTTCTATACCTGGATAGATCCTCGGAGGCTGTTACAGGGGAACAAAGACAAAGGAAGAGATGCCCGACGACACGGGAGATCTGGAAGGCGCATCCTGACCTCACAGCGAGATAAATCGTCGTGGGACCGTACTCCTCTTCCTGGCTCGACCACCGACTCGACCTGCCCACTCGATCCGATCGACCGGTTAATCTTGGATCACCTGTACTCGCAACCTGTCCTCCGCTTCCTGGGATCTCGAATTACGCCTGGAAAAAGGCCCGAGTTTCGTTTACATAAAGGGGAAGAAGAGACAGCGTTCTCCACGTCCTGGCGGCGTGTAAATCCCCCACCGGAGGCGCAAGCGGCCGTTTAGGCGAGTCCACGGGGACCGGATTAATGCCGAGGACCGAGGCGGCCAGACCCCTCCCGTGACGTGTCAAAACATGTGGACCGGGCCGGGCCGGGCCGAATCACCGCCAGCATTCAGAAATTATCGTCGCCTCGAGAGTCGAGTGCTTCCGTCGACACTCGACGCCGGGACCTCGTGTGAAGAAGTTGTCACGGCCAGCTTAAACGTCGCCTCTCTTCGGCGGCCTCTTAATTGCTGTTCATCGGCCGGGGTCCCACGCAATCCATGCGCTCCATTTAATGCCCGCCACTTCACGGAGTTTACGGACCCCGCCGTGCGTTTATCCTTTTAGCGAGACTCCCGGTTTTTGCAATGTAAATGACCGGTTTGCCAGAGTTATGCGGTGACTTCATAGTTTTCCTCCGGACGCCGTGCACTGGGTGGTCTCCTCGAAACGGTGCTTCTTTCGAGGGATATAACGCCGTGGAAATTTTTCTGGCCACGGCTGTTTGTGGTTTTAAGAGAGCCCCGGAAAAATATAGTTGCTCGGCCGCTATTTTCTCTGAGCCGAAGGGACTATTAAGTGGTTCTTCGGAAGGATACATTCATCATGCGTACGGGAACGTAAAATAGGTGTAGGGATAGTCATCAGGCTCGGAAAGTCATCTCACTAATTTTTGTTTCGGATGGATACCTTCGCGAAGCTGACGGCGGCTCTCTTGAACAAATATTTAATCTTAACCCCAGGACAACCTGCTGGGGTTGCCGCGCAACCCACGAAATTTTTAATTTATCTGCAAACACGTAGATAAATACTAAAACATTCAGATTATATATTATATGAATTATAATATATAATTTTTAATAATGAGATATATTAATGCATAATAATAAAATATATTAATATAATATATAATATATATTACTCCATAATAATAAAATATATTAATATAATATATATTATATTACTACTATATTATTATATATTATATTATATTTTAAAAACAGTAAATATTATTTGAATTATAATATAATATAAAATAATATATAAAATATAAATAAATATAATATATAATATATATTACTCCATAATAATAAAATATATTAATATAATATATAATATATATTACTCCATAATAATAAAATATATTAACATAATATATATTATATTACTACTATATTATTATTATATTATTATATAATATATTATATAATATTTGAAAACAGTAAATATTATTTGAATTATTAAGATTTGATTTTGGGTCGCCCACAACCCCCAAATGTTACACACAGATCCCAGGGTTGACATGGCGATGTTGTCGCAGCGTTTTCGCAACAGCATGTTCGGCGCACCTAGGGAATTCAGGGCGCGCAGGGTCGTTTCGTCGGTCAGGGGTATTTAGGAATTTCGTAGAAACAACCGGTGAGTCACGGCGCGGATAGGAACCGCTTCGGCAAAATTTTAGAGCGAAAGTGCAACGACCGTTTTACGTAACGGCACGCGACGTGCCAGAATCGAAGCTCTCGATTTTCGAGGTTGGTTTCGGAACGGTCGCCCGGAGGCCGGGCTGTCGACTTGTCCCTGCTTCCTGGCGAGCGGCGAGCGGATTAACGATATAGCGACTTTGTTTCCCTCTCTAAACCGGCTCCTAAATACGCGCGCGGTTCACACGCTGAACAGATCTCCGGCGAGGATCCCACGCATCGCTTCGAACCGAGCCGCGCGCGATCGAGGTTTCCACGATTTCCTAACCGAATTTCCTATTTGCCAGCAAAGCTGCCGAATCATTCGCGGAATTCCGCCGGTCTACGCGAGGGGAACGCGTTTTCTGAATTTTTCAGCTGTAATCCCACCACGACAGACGCATTTTTCCCCGGTTAATTAACGGCGCGGCATCCCCACCAGTTCTAGGAAATGACCGAACCTTTCTCTTTGCTTTTGCTTCATTCACGCTTGCATGCTTATCACTTTCGTCTTCGATGCACTGGAGTAGAACGGAAAGAGCTGCAGTTCTTGAAGACTGGGTAGTTACTTTGAACACTTGGTACATACTTGGACGGATCCGATGGTCGAGTGGCGACTCCGAGGCGCCACTAAAAATTCATACGCTATACATTCAAAATCATTGCGAGAGCATCAGGCACCATTTATGTTTAAAAAGTAAAAGTGGTTAAAATTGCATTGTACTTGCCAGTAGGCTCAATATCATGCGCATAAATCGCAATAAATTATGTAAAATAGGAATACTGTATAGTATTTCTATAGTATATAGAAATATTATAGTATATATATATATATATATATATATATATATATATATATATATATATAGTAAATACTATATAGTATTCCTAGTAGCTATATAAATAGCTTCGACTGCAAAGGGTTGAAGTATTTTTAATGTAGTTGTACAACCCTCGATTGCAATTAATTATTAAAAGTTGAATGGATTACTTAGAATACTCCGGGAGGGTAGTTTTATATAACTTGACAGGTATTTCTGTACCTTGTCAATTTATTCAGAAATTGTTATGCAAGGAAGTAAGATTTACTGAATCGATATAGAGTCTTCAACAGTATCAACAGGATTCACTGAAACATTAAAATTCAGTTCAATAGTAGGATTTATTAGGTCCACATATGCCAGAGAGCGCAATACTAATTTCATTTCTTTTCTCCCATAAATATATCGACCTTATAACAAAACTGTACAATTAAAATGATCTATGAGAACTCTATCCACAGCGTAAGAATGCAATGTCAATGGGTTCCGGAGATATAAGGGATGAAAGCCGGCGGTGCAGAGCGTTCCGCGCGACCCATTGAATCGTCTAAATCCCTGGAAAACATAAATTACTAGTAAAAGCAGTATTTATGAATGAAACCCTGACCTACGCTACTGTTCGACGCGTGGGGTAGGTCAGAGCGTTAGAGTGAGAGAGAGATCCGAGTCTGCGAGAGAGATAACGATAGCGAGAAATTAAACAATCACCCTTGCGATCGACCTGCGATATCTCCGGAACCGAAGATCGTATCGGAATGCATTTCGATGAATTGTAAAGAGGAATCTTCAACCTTTCCAGCAAACTAAGTTGCATCAACAAATATCCAGTAGTTTGTTAACAAACTGGATTTGAATTTCTACTATTTTTAACACGTTTCGGTCGGTACAAAAATTGATTTAAAAAGTTGAAAAAATTAAATTTGCTAACAATATGGTTACATACATAGTACAAATAGTTTATATTAACGATATTTAATATTACTAACCAATTACTTGCAGCTTCACTGCGTGTGACACGTTTTGCTCCACACTTTATGATGATTTTCCGATGAAATCTTGTTTCAAAAAATTGTAAAAATTGTATTTGTCAAAAAGGTAACAATATGAATGTTATACATAGCGTACGGTAATAATTGTTAATATTTAGAACAAATTATCTCCACTTTTACTGTCTCGCATACTACAACTTACATTTAAGAATCGTAAAAAACGATATTCCACGCATCGCATGTTTACAATCAGGAAAATCTGTCCACAACTAACGAGTCTCACGCGATAAAACCGTTTCTCCTATCCGCGAACCATTAACCAATTCAGACAACCCTTGAATCCTGCGTTCAGCGAAGAGTGATCGACTACGGCTGAGTCGTGCAGCCGCTGGAATCGCCAAGCAACAGCAATTCACACGGCCGTCAGCGAATCTGTGTCGGCGAGACCGTAACCAGCAGGCCGGGACAGTATAGAACAACCGAGATTGCTACCGTATCTCGAAGGCCGGGTCCACTAGAGGTGGTTTTGCGGTTAAATCGGCAAGCCGTAAGAGCGCTATCCGCCGCGGCACGGGCACGACGAAGACGGAAAGGACGACGACTTCTGGCTAGTTCACCGAACATAAGTCGCCCGGCCCGTTTTGCTCGTTTTACCGTGGCTAGGTGCCGCCGCGGCCACGAGATCCCATGGATCTGACGCAAGATGGATATCGTATTCCCTATAATGCATAGCCGGCCGTATCGTGAATTCCGCGGAGAAGATGCGCTCGCCGGACGCTCGCGCACGAACTGTCTTTTGCATAGGTTATCGTGGAAGACCCAGGATACGGAGCTGCATTCTTTTCGCCCCTCCGCCGGAGAACAACCGACTTTCCGATCCACGCTAACCGGCTGCCTTTTCCCGTGGATCCGCGCCGTGGCGCCTGTTTCCGTAAACCATTCGGAATTTCAGTGCCGAGGGAGGAATTCGAAAGAGTCGGCGAGGAATCCGCTGTAAACTTTCGTTTAACCAACCAATTATCCATCGAGCCATCGGCAACCAGTGTCCTGGACATCGGCGTGCCCTTTGCGCGGACCCTTCGTGCGCTCAGGATCTCCGCGGAAACACGCAGAATTTTCTGCCGATGCGTGCGCGCAAATGTAAAATATAAAAGCGGGAAAATGTCTGCGAGATCCCCGGAGATACTCGTTCATTTGCTGGCTATTAATAGCCTCGGTGCTGGAGCTGAATCGTTTTCACCGAGGACCTCGTGTTAATTGGAAAATTTGCTTTTCAACCAAAAAGTCGCTTTACTCTGTGTTGGAGCTTCACAGTTCAGTGATCTGTGATGAGGTAATTTTTCGTCGCAATTCGATTGTTTTGTGGATTAGTTATGTCGTGATATATCGAGTTCAAAGTCGAAGATAGTCGCGGCTAAAATTTATACGACCCTTTTGGCAATACTGCAGGCTTTCGTGAGCAACAAATCCGATGTCTAACATATTCTATCATTTCCAGAAAATCCTTTATTATTTACATATTAATTAAGATATATGCATGTCATAATTGAATGACTAAAATAGATACACTTAAACGTCGAAGTATCGAATAAACTAAATAATAATACCTTAATGTTTTAAAACGTATAATTAAATCAAACATTTTAAGTTTCAATTTGAAAACTTTAATTTTTTAGCGCCACATTTAGCTACAGAATTATCCCGATGAAAGTAATATTTCGTTTATCGAAGTCTCAAAGAGTTGTCACTCGATAGGAAGAACAATTTGCTGGAGAAATGAACGCGGAGAAATTCATTTTCGGCTAAAATTACCTCGTTCCAGACAACCGGGCGACTGTCCGATAGGATGCACATACGTATGAGGCCTCGGTACAATAGCCGTTCGAACTTTTGAAGCGCTCTCTCCTCCCCCTCCCTCCGCTCTCCTCTGCGGCGGGCCGCGGAGTCGCATTTAAAATTGAAATCACGGCCGTTCCTCCCCGCTCGAGCTCTCCTCGATTCGCTCCGTGTGCCCTCCGCAGGATACTCTGCGGCTCGTACGATCTTGATCATCGACGCTGCCTTGTCCTTTCTCCGCTCGTTCGGCCAACTCTTTCTTCGCCAGTCCCCAACGGTATTTTTTCCTCGCGTTTCAAGTTACCCGCTGGAAACCCTGAATCTGCATGGGACCAATCCGTCTGGCGGTCGTCCAGCACGAATTTCTAGCGAACCCGAGTCCATTCATCGCTCCTCGACCACCGGCGGTCCCGCGACGATCCTAGATTCTCGATTTTCGACGATTTATAGCCGACCCGTATTTCCTGCCGGATGATACATGTGAGAGCACAAATTAGCGCTCGGATCGAGCATTTTTATTTACGAGCATAAAGTGGTACGGACTAGAAAGTTACCAAAAATGAAAGCTCTCTCTATTAGCACTTTTAATTCCGTATCCATTTATTTCTTCATTTATTCTCGGCGATGTTATGCTTATTTATTTATATAATTATGTGAAATGGCAAATATTTTTGCGACATCTCAGTCAACGAAAATGTATAATAATATTAATAATAACTTTATTGATCGATATCCCTTCGTTGCAGTGAGAGAATAATAACGTAGCAGTCACATACATGAATGAATAAAACACAGAAATTTGAATGTAAAAAAGAAAGAAAGAAAATTAAAGAGAAGAATAACACAGAATTTATTTAGGAAAAAGAAGACATACATGAAGGAAGTGTAGGAATTACAAAAGAAGTCTATTTGAAGCAACTTTTTCCTTTACAAAAATTTTCTCCGAGGCACCATTAACGAGTTATTAACGAAAAACAGTGACCAATGAGAGGCGAGCTCGGCTGGCGCGAGGCGACCGAGCCAATGAGCGGAACTGGGCTTCGTGCGCTGGTTGGCTGGGCCGCCTCGCGTCAGCCGTACTCGATTCTTATTGGTCACTGTTTTTCGTTAATAACTCGTTAACGGTGCCTCGGAGAACATTTTTGTAAAGGAAGAAGTTGCTTCAAATGATCCGAGGAACTCGCCATTTCCGGATTGCGAGACATTTTTGGGACACCCTGTAGATTTGAGACAATGAGTAAACGGTTTAGATTTAGGCTACTAAAAAATCCATAATGCATTCTATGCGATTCTAGCACAAAAGAGAATGATTTCTAAAACGTCGAGCTTGCGCGCAGAGATACATGTGTCAATAGTAATTGATTTAACTAACTCCCGTCGAAGGGATTATGACTAACAAAAGGCAGACGGCCTGAAGTAATTCCGACCAAGGAGTTAACTATTGATTAATGATCCAGGTTGCACAGACAATGGCCGAATGGTCCACGTTACAATGTAAATGGAAGACAAAGGTGGTCCGGGGTCGGAGAACCCACGGGATTACGCAACGACATGTCGAAGGTCGGCCGGCGAGCACTTATGAAAATCGATCCGCCTTGCATCGGGACTTAATTACCCCCGAGCAAGGAATAATTGCGTCGAAATCAGATAAGGAACCAGTCCGGCAGCGTTTAATGCCCGCGGGCGTAGTCGGGACCGATTAAAAATCACCGGAGGAACGCGACTCGTCGTCGCTGTGTCTCGCATTACGATGGCCGCGCGTGTTAGAAATAATCAAGCGGCAAGAATTTCTCGGCGTCTTCCGACTGAAACGTCAGGAAGCCGACAAAAAAATGTTCGCCATCAGGAAACCGGGGAGTACCGTCGAAGGATCCGAGCCAAGTAATACCCTGATATCCGAGTTGAATCGACTTTCCGCGTCTATTCTTGGAATCCGGCTCCTCGCGATCCCCCATTCAGGATTTCTGCGGCCAAACGCTATTCTTCTTCTTAAATTTAAAGAACATCAGAGCTTGACAGACTTCGCGCGGTATGGAGGATCATCGATCACTTCGTTTTAACACTTTAGAACAGTCGGCAGTGTCATTAGTATACCGCGGATCTTTATACGAAGTAAAAAATATCTAAGTTAATTGTAAAATATATGAATTAGATATATCTTTTCTCTTCGAAGAATCGCAAAAATTTCAATAATAATGCAACAATGTTCTTAAATCTTTTTACAGAATATCTGATGAGTTTTAATTCTATTTGACTTATTCATTTCTGTCATAAATTCATGAAGTCCGCAGTTTAATCATTAGCGTCAGCATTTAGGATTCGTGTACTCCGGTCATAAATCTGTACATTTTTATAGCAAGCTTTATAGGATTCGATACGATCTAGCTATCTTTTTTATCTTAATTCTCTCGAGTTACTTTTTCCCTGCGAAGCACTCTCATTCAGGATTTCGTGTTTCAGTATTGTTCGTAGTAAACGGGAAACTCTAAACACAATCCCTAAGTAGAGCTGAACGATTTAGCTGCTGATACCACTTTCGTTAGAATGCTACTTTTAACTAAACCGGTTTGAATTCCTAAAAATTCGATTGAATCTAATAATCGTAAAAACGCCTTTTTAATAAGCACGAATTTTGCTTCGTCGATCCACTCCAAATAAAAATGATGGAGACTCTGAGACGTCACTAAAAATTGTTCCAACACCTCTCAGAAATTTAACCACTGTGCAAAATATTAGGTTATTAAGTATGAAGTGCATAGATTTAATAGCAAAATTATAAAATCATACTTAATGACCTAATAATTGGACTGCGGATCTTTACGCAAAATAAATCATATTTCCAAGAAAATAAACAGCAAATAGATTCTTTCTTCTTGCAACAATTTTCTATAAATTTGTTTAATCTTTCTCCAAGTTTCCAGTTTCACTGTTTCCACTTCTCCGTAAATGCATAAAATTCGCAGTCCACGGATAATACAGAATCGAAATATTGTACTTCGGAGAAAATATTTTTGAAGTTGAAATAGCTTCGAGTGCTAAAGGTTACGGAAAATTGCGTCGGTAATTGGAAAGGGAGAAAGAGTTGAATAGCGTGTTACCGAACGAGAGAATCGATTTAGCTGCCGGGAGAGCCTCATTTGTGACACCCTCGGGTTTCACCGACATCGTCCGCGAGCTGCATCGCGAATGCACAAGCGTCTTGCGCATCACGGTGCCGGAATTGTCGATGCTAATGCATACGTCTCTCCCGGAGAGACGGTTCGTTCCCGTTCGATCAATTTTTGCGAGCTAACCCGGGGCGTGACGATCGCATTTGCACGTGCCAATGGGTGTTGGCGTCGTCACGTGGCGGCGGTTGACAGCGGGCTGCGACACGGAAACGAGCCATGGGTCTGGCCCATCTCGCCCACGATTACCACGGGAATCCTGGAGGGCTCGATTGCTCGCGCGCGTTTCGCATTCCTCCTGCTTCCCCCCGGCATCGTCCGCTCGCCTCGTCCTCCTTCTCCTCCTCGTCTTCATCTTCTCTTTTTCCTTCACCTTCGAGCGTTCCCGGGGTTTTTGTTCCTCCTGTTTTCCTCTCGAACCACCGCCGAGGAAACAACAATGTTCCCGTCGGAACCCGAAGACAATGGACTCCGTTCGACAGTGATGGACTTTCTTTCGCGTTGACACGCGTTAACGATCGCGCCGCTGATCGAAGACCGGAACACGCTTTCAACGATCCACGCCGCCGCGCCGCGGCCGGGAAAATCCTCGATCCCAGAATCGAGCCGACGCGCTTTTTTGCACGCGGTTTGCAGCGCGTGCCGGTTAATTGTTTGCCACGCTTGTCGCGAATTCTCTGCGGACTTTCGATACGTCGACGATTTTCTATGCCGCTGACGTTCGCAAAAATCGTGAATTTCTATGGCGGAACCCGTTGCGCGAATTTTTTTGATTGAGGAAAAATGTAGAATGCATTTTCTGCAGCGTCACACAGTGTTCGAGGATTTTAGTTTGACCAGGAAAATTGCTTCCTCGAAATGTAACGTGGTAGTGTGCTGAAAAATTTTAACAGTTTTTTCAAAACGAGATTTTTATTCCGGGGAAAATATATTTGAGGCTGACGTTGATGTGCTTTTTTAACTGTTTACTTGCGAATAGGTAAATACCTTACAATTTTATGTTTTATCTATTCGTTTTCGTTATGAATGCATAGAAACCGCAGTCTAGTAATTATAGTTGACTTTCTATTGTGTATCTGATGATTATCTAGTATCTTGATTAATTATTATATTTGATAACAGTTATATTTGAGCTGCATATATTTGAGTCTCGTCGTTATACTTTTTTTAATTATATAATTTAGTAAAGAAATGGCAAGATTTTGCGTTACGTCGAGTACAGCAAATTCACCCTAATTGACGCTCAGATTTTGCATAAAAATGGACAATTTATGAACAGGAGATACTATTATTATACTATTATTATTATTAGTATTATTACTATTATTATAATATTATTATTATTAGTATTATTACTATTATTATACTATTATTATTATTAGTATTATTACTATTATTATACTACTATTATTATTAATATTATTACTATTATTATACTATTATTATTATTAGTATTATTACTATTATTATACTATTATTATTATTATTAGTATTATCACTATTATTCGATCCTTCGGCTCGTTTTTATAGTTACCGATTCTCAACTATAAAAACGAGCTGCAGAGCTCGAATAATTGCATCTCCTCTTTCCAAATTGTCCAGGTTTTTGCACAATTTGAACATCAAATAGGGAGAATTTACTATACACTAATCCAGGACTGCTGTTAACAAGGACCCAGATATATCGGTAAAACGCAGTTCCTTTTGAAACTGTCCCCAGCTGCAGGCCCAAAAAACGCCGCGACCCGTAAGAAATCCGTGCTCTGCTCGGTCGATTTCGTGATCGGCTAGTTCGAAAGGCAGCCTCGATGGTGGCCAACGATCCGCCCCTGGCTGTGCAGCTGATACTTCCATCTGCCGCGATCTTATTGCCCTCCCGCGCTTATTCGTCGGCGCATTTGTTCGTACTTTGTCGGCGCGGTCGTTACACCAGGAGGTGTTCGATGTATCGGCCTCGATCGGGCCGCATTGTTCGGCACCGTTTACAGCCGTAGTCACGCAACGGATGAAGCGGTGCATCTTGCAGCGACCCGCAAAGCCGCCTCGCAGCCGGTTCCCGAACGCTGCGGAACATAGAACAATTTTCGCTGTTCAGCTTTGCCACGAGTCACTCGAAAATTGTACAACATTTATCTAGCTCGTTTCAGGGACCAGAACTCGTCGATCCCCGTTTGTGTAACTTCCTCGCAGCCTCCTCGAGCTAGTCAAACACTTGCTTGCGCCGGGAAAAGTGCTAAATAAATGTTGTTCGAAGCAACAGGTTCGATAAGTCGTTGTTGTCGCAGCAAATGGCTCAAACATCGAACGTCCAGCGGCGGAACCATAATCGATGTTTCTCTTTCTGCATGGAATTCGAATAAGTTTCCGGACGTTTCTGAGATGGCTGCTGATTTTGCAGTCAAAATTAATCCTTTTGTGGATCATCTTTTTAAACAACGAATTAGTCCTTTCGCAAATTACATTCATCTTTCTGCGATGTAAATTTATCCATTTGCGCATTATATTCACGTTCATGCAAATAAAATTGTCTCTTTCACAGATCAAAATTAGCCATTTCTTACCTAATTTTTAATATAAATTTGCGTGGTTATTCATGGAACAATACGAATTTCCTTACGTATAATTAATCTTCATAAATCGTTCGTAATCGTTCATAACAAGTCGCACAATTTTGAAATCGGATACGAATTTCACTAAAATTACAACGAATAAAATTACACGGATAAGTGAATTTAACTCGTGAAAGGACAATTTTATAGTGCAGAAATACGAGCAGGGTCTCTACGAGAGGATTAATTTTTGGCGCGGACGGGAATCGTAAAATGCTGGATAAAATATTGAATATTAAGTTGCGCGTACGATATATTGAAACGACTGTCGACACAAAGTGCCCAAAAACGGCACGTTTTCGTAGCCGGCCGGAGAGCAAAAGGATGCCACGGCGTGTTCCGGGCCGGGCAAAGAAATAAGACGACAGCCGCGCATAATTTAAATCGCTGAAAAGGTTCGGCTGGATTTAATCCCACGTAACGAACCAATGATTTACATGTGTTCGAGCGACGCCGCTTATTCGCCGGCGTCTCCGGCGTCATAAAACACGTTATTTACGTATCGAAACGTCGCTTCCACGAAACTTAATTGCACGGTTCGATCACGAGAAGCTCCCGGCCGGTGCTCGGCGGTGTGTTCTCATCGGAAAACAGCATTCACCGCGCTCGTAGAGATCACACGAGATCCAGGCATCGGGTTTACACGCTTCCTGGACGTTGTAAATCTCCCTCCCACGATGAATATACAGAAGTTGCGGAGACACGGGTTTACGGAATGGCTAATTGTCGCCGGCGAGGCCTTTCTCCTGGTCGAATCCGACGGACCGACCAGTTCCCGTCGGCTTCACCGCGGATATCCGCATGATCGAGGGGGCCATTCCTTCTCTCGCTGTTTATGAACCCGGCGGATGACAGTGACCGGTCTCTCCGGGACGATGCGCTGTATGAAATCATCTAAATACTCCGACAGCGTTTAATACCAGGTTTAAAAAGCATTAACAGCAACTACTTTATATTATTTTGTAACAGTAATGTATTTATTCGGATGCTCAGCGATTTTTATTTTTTACTTATCACAATTTCAATAGATTTTTATTGATTTTATTTATCACAATCTCAATAATTGTAAATTGAAAGATTTATGATATTATTTTGAGCCGGAGTTAGACAAAATTTTATTCGGATAAGAGATCAAGAATAACGAATAGAATTTGATTCGACACTATCGAATAAATATTAAGTCGAATAAAAATGAATTTAGATACCAATTTATCCGAATACGATTTTATTCGAATAAGAATTTATTCGTACAAAATAGAATAGTTCTTTGTTCGAATAAACAGACGGAATAATTTATGACGAATAATGAATAATCGTTAGTGGAATAAAATATTCGACTAAAAAGAATTCATTCGGATAATTATCTTAGATAAATAATTAAGCGATTCGAGTAAGTGCCGAACTCTGTTCTGATCGAAACACTTGGATCGTTTTGACAGAGCTTGTCATAATCTTCACATTGATCTTCCTTGCGGAATAATATAGATATAGGCGGTTTCGCCCCCACTCGAAAATGTATCCCTTAATCGCGTTAACGAGCCAGAATAGGGGTCTGTTTAAACACCATATCGGATATTGCGAGAACAGCCACGTTCTCACGGGTTCCCTTTTTTTTAAGGATCATTTATGGGTGTGCCGGCGTCGACACAGTCAACAGACAACCGAGGAACCGCGCAGAGCTGTTCTTAAAACTTGTTCACTTCCAAATTGTATCCTCCAGAATGTCGAGTCATTTTTTATGTAAAATAAAAAATAATTTCATTTAATCATCTTTGCTAGAAATACGCAAAATTCGCAGTCAAATCATTATTGTACTGCATGCATTGACTCTCGTTTCCTGAAATCAATGATGAATATTTAATTTACCATATTTCTATGGTTATAGAGACACCTTTTCGCAAATAAAATTAACGCTTTTTCAAATTATATTCACTTGTTAATATTAAAAATCACGTAACACACAAAGTACGTATATTAAATTAAAAACTTTACGACATTTTTTAATCGTTTAGGGACGAATGTCGTCACAGTAACGATATCATAACAGATGATCAAGAAATATTGTTTATTTTTCCTATTATTGAAGTATTTTATGCAAAATCTAGTTCTCCGAGGAAATTATTTTCGATATTCGAAGAAATCCTCGTCCGCAGAGGATAAAATGATTATTGACGATTTATAAAGATCAATTACTCGTAATGAAATCTATATTATTTTCTGTACGAGTATACGAATTGACATAAGATTTAAAAATCGAGTTTTGAGCTATGGAAGGGTTAATTCGATTTGCAAAAGAATGAATACAATCTACAAAATGATTCATTTTTGTCGCAAGAGATCTATATCAAAGAATAATACCTATCAAAGAGATATCACAGGCTAATGCCAACAGCGATTAAAAAGATCGCTAGATCGACGGGGACGAATGACTGTCCGTGACACGAACCGCTTCCAAATCGTGCGGGGGTGGCTCGGAACGATCGCGAACAAGTGTGCCGGTCCTCAGCCACGCCCAAAAAAGTCGAGATCGATGACGCGGAATAGCTGGCGGCTCGGAGTGCCATGGGAAATGGATCGTCTGTTTCGAGCCGATTAAAAATGTCGCCATAATTTCCCAGGCTGGTAACGACAACGGCGGCTTTTAATTCCCGGTGATCGTCAACGTCCGTTTTCCCCCGAAATTTATCCGCAATTTACGCGACGAAATTCGGCGTGTTGGCGCGCACGCGCTCGAACGAACGAACGGACGGGCGAACAGCAATTAAACGAATTATAAAGCCGTGTTCCCACTGCCCAGCTCGAGACAATTACGCGCGATAAATTACTGCAGTTCCGCTTCCGCAAACAATGCGCGCGACCGTTACCGGTCGGAGTATAATGCCGGTCGGTTTTCGCAACGACCGTTTTGGGGGAGTTCAATTGGGTCGATCGCGATGAAAGGATCAATTATTACCGTAACATCGCGTGTCTTTCAGCGCCGGTTGAGCGGCGCGATCGCCTGAATCAGGTCTAATTAAGCCAGTTAGAGTTCACGCCTGCGGGTCGTCGCATGATCGCGGCGGATAAGTCGCGCCAATTTTCGGCGAGTCTCGCGGATCCGTCTCTGACCCACATGTAGAAGAGCCAGCGCGATAGTTCATTTCCTTTTTCCGGCAATCGCGGCTACTTAGCCTGACGCCTGGACACGATTTTCGATTGCGTTGCACACCGGCCGGTTTCAGTCGCGTCGACACCCGTTCCAACGCGGCCGACACATATTCGCGATCTCGCGAACGAATCGTCGCACGAAAGAGGATCAGCGAATTTGAGAAACTGGTTGCACCGCATCCTGTGTCACCTGCACTGAGTTATCGCGCTGGCTCCACGGATGCTAATGGAATCGGCGAGAGTGTACGATTAACGACGACATCGTGTACACTCATTTGCTAATTAAATCTTTAATCGGCCACGAGGAGATTGCTGCCGCGCGCGGCGGTATGCGATCGTTTCAGCGCAGAATTGATGTAATTGCGTGCCTATGGTTGTAATTATGATAGGGACCATCTGGGCGGATGCGGGACGTTTTTTTTTGGATCTCGATGCTTTGCAGTTGTCGACGCAGCATTGTACGAGCGTGTTCGAATCATAGTGGCGTGAGTCGCGTTTTCGAAAATTTTCACTTACGTTTTAATCAGGTAGCTGTTATTGTTTCTAAAATTATTATTAAATATTTCTGAAATCCATTGCTATTTCTGAAAAGTGAAGAGTGCGCATCTAAACTGTGTCGCAAAAATTAAGCGATGTAGCGATCGCTAACTGTAGCTTTTTATTTCGTCTAGACCATCAAGTATTCGAAACATCTTCAAATTTACGAGTATATTTTAGGCTTCGCTAAAATTACAATTTAATGTAATTTATAATGTAATGTTATAATGTAATCTGTACGTGCCAAAATTTTTTGAAACGACAAATGCTGCCATAAATTCATTTATTTCTAAATTATATTAAGAATAAATTCTCACAATTAAGAGTATGTGACTTACGCTGCTATGATTCTAACGCACTCGTGCACATATAATATGCATTTCGATGTTGCAGAAATTTTTGGACAGCGTCGGGTTGAGAACGAAATGACTTACACGATTAACATTGTTCTAAGATCCTTTATCATGATTCTCGTTAGGTTCTCTATACTGCAGTATGAACAGTTGGCTATTGGTAGTCTTGCTGACGTCCTCCTTTCTCCGTTTGATCTTCTTCGCTAGGAAGGGAATGAGTAAATCAGGATCTGGCTCACGCGAGTACTTCGGGAAGAACTTGTTGATAATCAGACTTATGGTGTAGCCCACGAGCACGGTCGACATCGTACCGATGGGAAGGTATAGTGTGTACGAAATGCGGTACAGGTAGGGCAGCTCGGGATCCTCTGGTGGTCTGCGAATTAAGAACTAATTAGCGCTTTGCACCTTGCTTATATCTATGTGGCGGACCGGACATAAAAAGACACGTCCTTCAAAAGCGGGGTGTGCATATGCCTTTTTCGGGTTTTCCCGACGCAAGGCGTACACCCCGCAATAAAACAATAAAAACGTTGGGACACAGCTTCGGACCATAGGTCCCGGATCACCCCGGTCGGAAAATCTTCGGGAAATGCCTTCGCCCTTCCCGAGGACTTTCCCTTACCAATTTCAAGGACTTTCCCTACCAATAAATACGAGGACCTCTCGACCGAGAGAAGTCAGTTAGCAAGTTTTCCTCCGACTCTCAACGTGTCCATATTTCTGTATCATCCGTCACTCGTTTACCTTTACCTTCTACACACTGTACCTCATCGCCTTTTGTTACAAGTTATATTAAAGTTCTCGTTATATAAAAACCAAAAAAACTCTCGGATTATTTTATACAAACCGTCGCAGTAACCCCTGCGACAAATCTACGAGAAAATCTCTAGAAGTCTTAGCTTATACAATAATTTTCATTCAAACTTCTTTATTTAATAATTTTGCCTTAAAACTCTTGAGAGATATAAAAAGTGTAGAATTGGTTAAATATTTTCAGATCAAGCTTCTCTCTTTTCTAATAAGCATTCTATTAAAAATCTTGGGAGACTCAGAAACAATAATTCGTTATACACTTTCAGTTCAGACATCTTTTCTAATCATTTTTGCCTTAAAAGTCGCGCGAGATACGAAAACAATGCAATGGCTTATGCACTTTCAATTCGAACATCATTTTTAACGCTAAACCTACCAAGCAGTGATACTAACTGGCATGTACTGCTTCACAAAAGTGAGAAGACCGAATTTATTTAGAATTTCTAAAGCTTTTATTATAAAACTTGCTCCAATAACTTATTCAAGCGTTTTCCACGAAAGTCTCGGAACTTTGCAGAATTGCAAAATAAGAGAGCGGTCACTTTGACCGCAGTAGAGTTAGTGTTAAAAAGTTTTCTCTTAGAAGTCTTAGAAAATACAAATGCAATACAATCGTCTGCATATTTTCGAATCAAACATCTTCTCCAAGATTCTTGTCTCAGAAGTCTCGAAAAGTACAAAAACAGTAATTCGAACATCTATTCTAAAAATTGTTGGCTTACAAGTGTTCAGAAATAGACGAGCAAGATACTTTCGATTCGACCATCTCTCCGAACAATCTTTGACTTAAAAGTCTCGGGAAACGCGAGGTGCAAATAGATTGCAATTTCGACTACGATCGAACAACCGTTTCACGCGAATCTCATTATGTGGAAAATACCCGTAAGAGTATGTGAAAAGTGTGATTGCGATGTGGTGCACGGCGCTCGATAGAGAAAGCCCGGCGATAGTGGGACGCGGGTACGATTTTCAAGGAAGCTGTAATCACAGTTTATTAACGTAGCAATTAGCCAACATCGTGGGAAACGATGAATAGTAAGTTTTATGGTTTACGAGAAAGCGAGCACGCCGAAAGAAATCCGAGGGGAGGCAATCACGGTCTCCTAACAGATTATTGCTACCGCGGGATCAACACCACGCCCATGCTATCGTAGAATGCATTAAAAACATGATAACGTATCCTAGAACGAGCCGGCTGTAATTTATATTCCAATTACAAATCCGCGCGCCGCGCGCCTTTATCGTCCGAAGAAATCATCCGTTTCCGATAAATTTGCTCGCCGTGCCGCTCCGGTATCGATTACTATACCCGGAGTCCCCGGGCCCCGTCGAAAATCCTATCAACGCTTAGGATCTCCGGCTCTCTCGGCGCCGAAACGTTTCACCAACTTTCTTTCTTTCGGCCCTCCTTTTTCTCGATTTTTACCGGGACCGCTCCTATACTGAATCGACTGCCAACCAGTACAGTTTCCCCGTTCGAAAGGAACCCGATCGGGCAACATTTATCAAAGCGATTAGCAGCCGATGGAAAAATCTGCTAAGATACTGACCGTAAATCCCGAGGAAAAGTTCGCACGACAGGCCAATTCCCATGGAAACATTAGACGGTGAAATTGTTCACATTTTCCTGCGTATCGAGAGTTTCTCGTATTCCTTTCGAATCTAGAAACGTTCTCAACTGGAATCCAGGCAGCGGACATTATGCATTCGTGACGAAATACCGAGAAATTATTTCAACAATCTAAGAGCGTTTCGAAGGGCATTAGAAAACGATGTCCAAAGATCCAGATCATGCGCGAACGTCATTTATCTCGCTTTTTCCGCGTGAAATGCCTCGAGTGGGCGTGGCCCGCGCCCAATAGGCGTGGCCTGGCCCGACGCATTGCCCCAAAGGGCAAGCCGCGTCCAGATCCGCTCTGTGCGACGAGATCTTAGAAACCGTCCGACCTGAAGCTACCAAAAATATCGAAACAAACTTACTGCACCCAGGACATCGTGGTCGTCTCGGTATAATTCGTCATAGTGCTATTGTCGCAGCCGTCCAAATGCAACGGCAGGTTCATCACGTGGTTCGAGGCGCCGCTGGATAACACGAAGACGGGAATGAACGCGAAAATCTGTCCGAGGATGGTGCCGATCTCGTTCGCAGCTTCGGTGAACATTCCCAGAGTGAAGACGCCGATGACCGGTCCACCCACTAATCCCATCAGCGCAAGTACCAACGTAATTAACCCGGAGCCCATGGCTTTGCAGACGAAGGCGAAGCCAATGGATATCGCTCCGTAGCTTAGCGCCAGCACTTTGCCGATCAGCGTCGCTCTTTCGCTGGGCAGCTCGAGGCCGAACTTGCGGTACAACGGCTTTAGGTAGTCCTCCAACGTGATTACCGCCAGGGAATTGATTGTGGCGGATATGGTGCTCAAGGTGGCGCTGAAAATCCCGGCGATCAGAAGACCGGTGGTGCCGGGGTAGGCGACCATTTTGTCCACGGCGAAGTATGGCACGATCTTGTCGAAGGTCGAGATCTTGCCGGACGTGACCGGGTCGCAGTCCTCGTACACCACGAACAGGATCACGCCGCAGATCGATGTCAAGCTCATCATCACGGTGATCAGGATCGCGCAGACTATCAGGGAGTAGGTTGCTGTCTTCATGCTCCTAGATTCGGAAGGAAGTAACAGCGTCTTCATTTCTTATTTCGACGGCTTCGTCATCGGTCTCGTTTCGAGAATTGTTCGAACGTACTTGGCAGTGAGGAAACGCTGCACCTGGACCTGGCTGACACCGTGTATGTGCAGGCTCATGCACGCGCCGGAGAGTAGCAAGTTCCACGTGGTGTGTCGCACGGTCGGGTCGAGTCTGAAACTGTATTCCGATCAGTCGCGGTGGAAGTTCGCCAGATGTGATGGGGCGCTTACTCGAAAAATTTTAGGCGACCGAAACGAGAAGCGATGGTCCAAGCCCCGTCTATCCCGCCTTCGATGTTGCCAAGTCCGACTATAATGACGCAGAACATGCCGGCGATGATGAGCACTGCCTGGAGGATGTCAGTGATCAGGACGGCTTTGATGCCGCCCAGGGTCGAGTAGAACGTGCAGATGCTTCCGATGATCAGGATGCTCATGCTCCCGGAAATTCCAGTGGTTGCTTCCAGAGCTAACGCAGGTGCGAAAGTGGCAATCGAGGTGTATAGCAATAAATGAATAGTGTTCGCTATGCTTGTCGTTATCCTAGTTGCCGGTCCGAACCGTTTCTCCAAGTACTGAGGAATGAAGCAACGATTATATCGGTGGGCTTGTCTATCCAATGGTGTTTTATGAATAGTAAAACCATTGATGTAGGAAATAAATGGTCGTCTATCTCGCACATCTTACAATCAAACTTCCGTAACGATCGGCAGTTTATTCACAAATGCATAAAACTCGCAGCGTAGTCATAATGATAACAATGTCAGTGCTTTCGATAAACCGGATAATAAATTTTGATGAGCCTGTCGAGCCATTAAATCGAAGATGGTTTTTCTACAGGATGTCCCAAAAATTCCTCGTAATCTGGAAACGGGGGGTTCCTGAGGTCATTTGAAATAACTTTTTCCTTAGCGAAAATGCAATCCGCGGCTTTGTTTACGAGTTATTAACGAAAAACGCTGACCAACAGGAGGCCAGCTCGGCTAGCGCGAGACGACAGAGCCAATCAGCGGCACTGGGCTTCGACCGCTGGTTGGCATAGTCTGTAGATACTCTATGATGAAGCGTATACCACTGGTGGCCTTTGCTTTAGAGACTTAGAGATAGAGACACCACAAAGAAACCAGAAGCATTAAGTTGCATAGCAGATGCATGGGAGACAGATTTAAGTACAGTAATAAAAGACTATAATAAACTGTTAATTTTAGCGATATTTTTAGCACAAGTAATCATAGCATTTACAAAAAATCGATATACACTCACACCCCAAACTATCCGGAAATCCATCCTACTAGTCTCAGTAACTGGTCCAAAATTTTGCGATCGACCTAGGGGGACCAGTTACTGAGACTAGTGGGATGGATTTTCGGACAGATAAAAAAATCTCGAAAATGAATTCTACTAGTCTCAGTAAGTGGTCCAAAATTTTGCTACCCACTTAGGGGGACCAGTTACTGAGACTAGTGGAATTCATTTTCCGGATTTTTGTGATTTGTCCGGAAATTAATCTCACGAAATTAATTAACTCGTAAACGAAGCGTTTTCGCTAAGGAAAAATTTATTCTAATTAATCTCAGGAACCCCGCATTTCAAGATTGCGAGACATTTTTCGGACAATCTTTAACGCTCTGCTCTTCCTGCGACTACTCTGTAGAGACCTCTCAATTAACCCTTTGCACTCGAAGCCATTTTCATTGTAAATCTAGATTAACTCTTCTGACTTATAGTATTTCCATTTTACATAATAAACAACAGTTATCTTTTTTTTAACAATCACTTAAATACTAACGAACATGTGAAAATTATTTTGTATCATGATATAATAATTTTTAGCGAAACCTCGGAGTCATCATTCGAGTGCAGAAAGCTACAATTGTGCTAGGAAGGAATCGTTGTCAGATGTTGAAATGCTCGATCATTGATTAACTTACCTCGTAAACGCTTAGCGTGTTACTTTTAATGAAGACTGGTAGATAGAACTTTATGATCAGTGGTATACCGGCCACGAATCCAGAGCAAAGCATCAAGAATATTATCCCATTGGCATAAGTCTCCGCGGCGAATCCGAGCATCGCGATCCCTGACACGAATGACACCGACAGTCCTATTGACAGGGTGAATACGCCTACTGATCGATCTGCCACAAAGTATTCCTGCAACAGTTGTAATGTCAGCAATATCTATAAACCGATCTGGAACTTCGTCGACTGATTGTGTGCAAATCGATGCGATATTTGATGTTATCCACGGGCTCTATTTTTTAAAATAAATGTTAGCAGTCGTGCTTTGTCGCCGTTGAATCTCTGCAGGCTGCTTAAACGTTTTTTTATATTTATCTTGAATATTTAAATTAATTTAAATATTTGAATTTAAAAATGTATGATTCACAGCTGAGGATGTTGTTAAATAGATACCGTGATTTTAAATATAGCTCAGTCGTTCGCATTAATATCTTGTCGTATCATTTCCTTTATATTTACAATAATTAGTACTTTTTTATTAAGATAATCAGACTGCGGATCTTTATGCAAGATAAAATTGTCTGATTAAACGCAGGAGTCAAATGCAAATTTTATAAATAATTTTAACAAATTGAAGGTGATATATCGGCATTCTTATTTTCATTGAATATCGCTTTAATTTGCTCCCACTCATTTTTCTGATAAATGCCGCGCCCATAAAATCGATTTTCACAGCGGCAATGTCTATGATTGTAAAATGACATGACACAACGTGCCTTACAATCTCATTTGTAACCTCACTCGTACGACACGCGTTCCGTACGTTCTACATTCCTCTAAATTTCCTTATTCTGCGCTCGTTACGGCTTGGACCACTTATTTCAATAAATAAGAATAGAATAAAACGAACAGAATCGAATCCGCAGTCTAGCATTAAGAAGAAAATATAGTATATTAATACAGCATCTAGATTTATTTCGACGTTTAAATATAGATCACCAGAGAACAGAACTTTCTTCGGACCGAAAGGAACGAAACAAAATGCACGATAAATATTAAGAATCTCATCGCGAGTCAGGTTCGACAAAGCACGGCAACTGTTCGAAACGATAATCCGCGGAAATATCGTCAGACATCACCGTCCCGACCTCGTTTAATTTTTCATTTTTCTCGAGAAGCTTGACGACTCCGGAGCACGCCAAGGTGTTTACCGGCGCGAACAATGGTCGACAAGGTGTTAAAGCACGTGTCGGGCACCTAACAGTATCGCGAATCGATCTCCCCGTTCGAATGGCAGAGCCCCCTCCCGATCAGTCCCGGGCATTGTTATTATCGGCGTTGATTGAAGTGTGAGTAGACACTTTCCGCGATGTGTACCAGAGCCTGGAATCGTAATAACGATTTCCTCAATCGACGCGCCGGCTCTCCGCCGTGGTAACCCGATAAATTAATAGCGGCCGGATAGTTGGCAATTTGTGTCGATAGCAATATTTATCGGCCGGCGAGATCGATCGACGCGATACCGGTGAAAGATCGGCCGGGGCCCGGTGATCTAAGAACGTGCCACAGCCCGGCTGCGAATCGAGCGCAGTTTATCGCGGATATTGGATCGGGCCCGGCGACTCGATCGTCCGTGGCGAAATTAATTTTCCAGAGCTTAACCTCCATTGTGCGTTGCTTGCCGCCGGAGAATCGGTAGTAGATCCCGATCATGGTCGAGATCAACAGCATTACACCGATGACAAGATAATCCGGCCATTGCAGCGCCGATGCGCCGCTCGTCGGGTCCTGCAAACGAAACCGTCGTTCTCATACTCGTCCCGCAGAGCTATTCGCCAGTTTCTCCAATTAACCAACTAGTTTAGCAATTATTTCTTCGGTGGCAGGGTCGCTTCCGCGTGATAAACTCCGCGCGACGGAACGGAGTCTTTGCGGAGAAAAGGGAACTATCTCGTTCGCGATTGCGATCGCGAATTTCTCAGCAAGACGAAAATTGTGTGCATAAATTGCGGGACCAAGAGAGATCTCATTTTAACTAGAATAATTTTGATAGTATTATTCTTCTCTCTCTCCTTGTTATCGTTATCCTTAGATGAATTCTTGAATTATTAAAATCGTTCCACTGTTATTCTGAAGTACTTATTGCTGGGCTACTTCTGAACTGCTTCGAACGTTTCCGTCTGCTTATTGGCGTACAGATTTGGGCAATTATATTTATAAAATGCGTTGCGAAAAGTTTTCGAAAGAGTTCGATTTTATCACAAATATCTTATAAATGACAAGCATAGAATTATTTTCAGAAATGCTGTTGCGTAGTGCATTCAATTTAGTCCGAAGAAACAAATTTTGTACGCCCAACGTGTGTAAGAAGGATATAAAAATAAACTTCCTGGAAAAGATATGCATGTTAGAAATTTGCATACTTTTAGTTTTTCCTTTATTACGAAGAAGCAGAATGTCTTCTTTTTGTATTTTCCAGTAGACTAAAAGAATACATATTCTATTTTTTAAACGTGTATCTACTTTTAATAGAAGCGTAATTCCAAAAAAAGTTTGCTCTAAAATAAGCATTATAATCAATAACTATAATTTAAAAAAGAATTGATCTCATATCAAACGCCTTTACCTTATTTTTGAAACTGTAATAAAAAAGTATCGCCGCTCTAAAAAGTCAACACGTCGAGTCCAATTCAAACCCATAAACTCCAATCAGCTCTTTCCTATTTTAGCCGAGAAAACGCTTCGATAAGATCGATCGGTAAAAAAAAACGATTAACCGACCGAAGCAAAGTTCGCCAATGTTTCTATCGCTTTGAAAATATCGATTGATAAAAACCGATTAGCAAGACCGAAGCAAAGTTTGCCAATGTTTCTATCGCGGAGTGCGAAGCCCGGCAAACGAGTTTCTCTGTTTCCGCGGAAAGTACTCACGCTCATTCTGCAGGATACTTCGGTACGTGCGATACCATCGACTCGTGATGCACGGAGAAATTCGATCTAGCCAGGTCGTTTCCTCCAGCTGCGAAATCGTGGCGAAGATAGAGCAGAAACGAGACCGATGTCGGCGGTCGCACAATGGAGTTGATGCAGACTCGGACGGGACGATCGAGGACTGGTCATTCGCGTGTTTTCTGGCCGAGTGTCGACGTTTCAAAGGACACGTCGAAGCACTGAAAAGATCGTTCCATTACGTAAAGGCTGGCTCAGCATCTTTCCTGTCGAACGCACGCGAGGCGTAGGTGTCCCGGGGGAACGTGAAAATCCCACGCCACTTAAATGCCGGCTCGCGAATTAGCGATCTTGACGAAATCCTTGTTATTTCTAACCGATAACGTTTTCGCCAGTTTTCGGTAAGAACGTCCTGGTAGATACGCCGAAGTTTCCCGGTCGTTCGCAGACCTTTTCCTAATTTCTCGACGGGAGGAGGAGCTGTTTCGTACACAATTTTCTTGCAAGAAAATTCGAGGCAATCGTTTCCCTGTAGAATTTTTCAGGACACAATTAGAATGTTTCTCCCGTCAAGGAATTACTTTCCCCGAAACGCGAGCCCTTTGTCGAGCAGACCAGAATCTTCTTTATCCTTCGACATTGCCGAAACGATGATTATTCAGTACAAGCCCGAGAGAGATTTCGCCAGACCTAACAGCAAACCGGAATCAAAGGCAAACATTAGCCCGATGCAGCAGCCGGCGCAGAAAGATGCAAATTTCCTTTTTCCTCGTCGCTCGAGACCGCGGCGATGACAGCGTGGAAGAAGGATCGATCTCTCCGACAGGCTTATCTGACTCGGCACCAGCAAATTGAAAAATCGGTCCCATAATTTAATGACTGTTTAATTATGTAAATCCGCCGGCATTCGTTATACTTGCGAAAGAACCAGTTCGGTTTTCATCGGACCGCAGGGTCCGAGACGAGAAATTGAGCGTCACGAATAATTAATCTCGTAAAGGTTAATGAATTCAGGATAAAGAGGGATATTTCTCTGTGCGGCGGATTCCTGCCCGCGGAGTAGCTTTGATCGGGGCTCTGCCGGAAAGGAATATCGAGGAGCAGGATCGGAGTGCCATCGATCCCGGGTGCTTTTAATGCGCCCTAATTGGAGACGAATAAAAAAAAAAGATACAGGAAGCCCTCCGGATCGAAGAACCAAGGAGAATCGAAAGCCGAGAAGTAAAATCGTTCGCTCTCGAGGACCGACGCGGATTCTACGCCGTTGTCGCTGCGCTCGAGCCCAACAATTATCCGCAAGACGGTAGCTGCTGGCTGTAATGTAATTTCCTAGTATTATGAGACGCGATCGAGGGACCAGCTGGTATTATTCCCGGAAGAGAACCGCAGCACTGCACCAACAGTGGGAATTCCGTCATTCTTGGGAGGGATCGATCTTTATCGAGACGCTGCACAATGGGGAACCGAGGTACCAACGTAAACGAGCGGCCGATGCATCGATATCGACGTCAATGTTGCCTCGAATAACGAGGCATCGGCTGTCCCGAAACTTTGCTTCGTTTCCGACCGATACTCGCGAGGGAGAATCACAATAGATTCCTCAACGCTAGATCTACCGAGATTTCGTATGTACCTATTTCTACCGAATGCGGTCGAATGACCCGTTTTTTAATAAATATTATTCTTTACCTGATTTACGAAATTACTTTTAAGTAATAATTAGAAAATGACTGCAGAAATTGAAAAAATTATATTTTATTGTGTTTGTATATGCGGGTTCGGGACACCTTAGCGTATCAAAAACATTAAAAATTATATATTATGGAAAAATATACATTATACAAAAATTATGCATTATACAGAAATTATACATTATACAAAAATTATACATAATACAAAAATTATACATTATACAAAAATTATGCATTATATAAAAATTAAACATACAAAAATTATACATTATATAAAAATTAAACATAAAAATATTATACATTATACAAAAAACGATACAGAACGTATACAAAACAATAACAAGATCGTAATAGTTGTAAAACGTTACATTTAAATTCTGGAAGCGAACAAGACCAGTTCAGTGATCCGCGTTATTTCTTTATTATAATAACAATTCCACTCAAACAACTGAATTCGCCATAGTTATTTCCATGAAATTCTTGTCTTAACAAAGAATGACATCTGAGGGCAGCCCAGGAAGTATTTAAGTTGAAATGGGATAACATGTCTGGACTAGAAAAGCGTCCATTTGACGCCTCGAACGCAAACAATAATTCAATAACTCTTATGAAAGGTTAGGACATTAACCCCTTAACGCACTTGCCCTCGTCAGGCAACGATATTTGAACGATCAAAGAACAGTTTGAGAGAGTATGAACTTAATTAAATTCGAAGGGAATCGAATGACGTCAATCTTCTCTTTGCAATCACGCGAAAATGAACGAACGCCAACTCGAAAAATGCTCGCAATATCGAAGTCGTTTAATTGATGAAATCGAAACTAGAAATCTTCAATTCGCCGTTGGCGATATTAGCTTAAGGCTTTTGTATTCCCAGAATCCTAGCAACATCAGTCAGTAAATTGTGTATTATTTTAAAATGCATTACAACGAAACTGAATTTCAAAGAGCCGGTTAAAAAATGTGCGGCATTCGACGCGTTAAAAATTGCCTTACCGCTCCGGCATGACACCTGTCGGTGAATATTAATGTTCATTAAAGCGTTAACCGAAAGAACTTTCAAGACAAACTGCTATTTCCAGATTGGTGTAGAGTTTCTATCAGGATTTTCTAACGTCGACATTGTACCGGCAAGCCACAGTCGAACCGCTGGAAATGTCCGTAGAATTTTTCCGGCCGCGTAATTAGCATTTCATTTACATTAGATGTCGAGTCTTGCTACAGCCCGTGATGCATGTTCTTGATCGTACGCCGAATTTTTCGGTCTCGAGCGCGACACGATTTTAATGAATGTCGTATGTCACTCGTGGTTACGTGTTCATGCAAATTGATTTCGCTGTTTCCGAATAGAGGCATACCGCGAGGCATTCCCCCGGCGCTGGCGAAACCGGCAAAGATTTACGCGACTCCGCGCGGCGATAAAGTAGAAAAATGTTCGGAAATCGATCCTCGAATGGGTTCGCCGCCGACGTTGAACTGCTCGGCGGCGAGCAGCCACTTAACACTTGACACGAACCGCGATTTGCCAGGCACAAATTTCTTTCCGCGCCGCAGTAATTGCGGCCGTGGCTCTTAGCGGAGGTTAATAGAGACGGCCGTCCAATTTTCGACATTGTTACTTGACCGTTGACTGGCTCGTTCCGCGACGGAGAAGAAAGACGCGGGCCCCCGCTGAAAGAGGAGAAAAGGAGGAGCCCCGTAAGTGGTGAATTCCCGTCATTAAGTCGTTAGCGGGGACGACAGCAGGCTAACAGTCGGTTAACTGGCTGCTGAACTTGATCGACCAATCGTTGACCCGCACCGCACGATCGACATTCGCCATGTGTTGCGTGATTTCACCCTCGATTGGCTGCAACCCCATCATGCTGCTCCTTAGACACGAGATTCTCGGTTTTCATGCCTCTAATCGTACGAAAGAAACACGAGATGATCGTGCATTACGCATCTTAGTTTGCGGACATTTCGATCCTAGATCATGGATTTCTACTAGAACATGTTTATTTCTGATCGCTGGACTGCGGATCTTTATGCAATTCTCTTTGTACAAACATTAGAATCGAAGAAGTGTTTCCTTGGCTACCTAATGGACTACTCATGTAACAAACAAAATAGTAGTGCTAGAAGAACTTGTTAATTTATACGTTTTCTTGCATTCTCAAAATTTGCATATGTCAGGAATGCATAAATATTCGCAGTCTACTTGCGATAAAAGAAATGCAAGGACGAAATGGTGGAGAGATATTAACCCTTTGCACTCGAAGCTATTTTAATTGTAAATCGAAAATAATTTTTCCGACTTACAGTATTTCCATTTTATAGGACAAAGTGCATTTGATGCATACGAAATTGAGTCTCGCGATTCATACAACAGTTATATTTTTAATAATGTTTAAAATTTAAGCTTCTATGTTGTAAAAATAATCTTAGAACGTGATATAACAATTTTAGTGGTGCCTCAGGGTCATCACTCGAGTGCAAAGGGTTAAAAATGTAAGAAGGAAGATGATCAGAAATATTAGAAAGATAATCTGAGATATTAGGAACAAGAGGATAACAAATATATATTAGAAACAAGATGATCAGAAATATTGGAAAGAAAATTATCAGAAATATTAGAAAGAAGATCATAAGAAAAACAGAAAGATAAAGAAAAGAGGGAAGAAAACAATCATGATTTTTAACCAGCAGGGAAAGCTGTATGATTCTAACAGAGAATTTCCTCTGACATGTTTCATAAGATTCATATCCTCACTAGATCATCAATGATCATTTTTGTCAAAAAGATGCTCTGCTTTTCTATACGATCATCCATCTAGAATTATTATTATTAGAACACAAGTCAACCTATCTACACTGTATATATACTTTTATCTACGTATACTCTAATCAACATGTATAATCTGTATATACTCCTTTTCCAATCTAATAGATCGATGGATCCTTCCATCAATTCACGACAAAAAGGTCACGTCCGACAGATAAGATATATTGCATCACCGTTGCAAATATACATCACCGTCAACTCGATGAAATCGTTGGAAAAGAAACGAAATTTCTATGAACTCTTTGCATGTCGCAATTAATGCAGACAATTTATACTTTGCATTAATAATCCGCAGTCAGGATCGGTCACGTCCGACGCGATTAATCAACGCACGACTCTATTCATCAGTTAAGAAAGCATTAGATCCGTGCCAAGGCGTCCGCTAATCCAGGAAAGGAAGCCCGGGTATGAAATTCGCGTCGCATTGCCGCCGTTGTCCCCGGCATACTTAATTAGCGGTAATTGCCCGGGAGTCATAACAGCCGCGTCGAATTCTCGTAACTGTAATGGGGCGTCGAGCGTCAATCGGCAAATTGGACGCGGTGAATTAATTAAGGCCACGGGACACGTCGGCTCGCTTGTGTACGGAGTCGGAGCAAAACACCGTAACCGTGAAACAACGCTCCCCGGTTTTCGTCGTTAATTAATTATAGGGACTACCGGCCGTGCCGGGCCGGCGCACCACGCGAACGCACTCATTATCAGATCGTCACTCATCGTTTGTCCCATTCGAACAATGACGGGGCGCCCCGCGCGCCGTTGCGAACGGCGGATCGGCGCGATGAAACAGTTTTGCGAAAAACATGCCGCGGTTAGGATAGCGGCGATGAGATAGCGGGGCCTTGGAGTTATCGCGACAGCGTTCATGCGAAAACATAGTGCTTCGCCGAGGTAAGTGGAACGGTTTCTTGAATGGTTTCAGGCGGCGACCAGCAAAAATTTAGGTGCGCCTCAAAATGTGCGTTCGCTTCCGACGCGACGATAAAGCGCGATATTTTATCTCATGCGGATTACTGTGCAATAAAAATTCGGATCTGAGAAAGTTCGGGCGTTTTATGGTTTGGATTATAAAAATAAACTTCCGAATTTTAACGTTTGAGCGTTTGGTACGACCGGAATGATTTCGAAATCGTTGCAGGCACTGACGAGGCGATGGGTTTCTAGCGATACGTTTTTAAGTCTCATTGATTTTGGTTGCAAAACTACTGAGATAATATGGTACGTTAGTATAAAAATATCAATATATTTTTAGTGTGATAATATATGCAGAAGAATATAGGATTAGATGCGTCAACTGATTGAAAATCGTGATCAATTTTCACTCGTAAACGTGTATAAACATGTATATTCATAAAAATTCATATTCATTTAAACATATGTATGTGTATTCATAAAAATAACAATTATTCTGACTCCGGTGTCATAGCAATTGCAGTACTGCGCATCGGTTTCAGTATTTCTTAGCAGTAAACTTAAAAATACAGTAACTTAAATACAGTAAATTCTCCCTAATTGACGCTCAGATTGTATAAAAAAATGAACAATTCGGTAAGAGGAAATACAATTGTTTGAGCCTTGCGGGTCGTTTTTGTCAAAAAGAAGCTCTGCTTTTCTATATGTTCATCTATTTAGAACTATTAATTTTAACACTAGTGAACCTATTTACCCTGTATACTCTTAGGGTCGATACACATCGACTCGGGTCGTGCTAGCAGCGTGCTCGATTGAGTGTTCACATTAGACGTGCGAGCATGGTGCCAGGCAGAACCGATGACCTCGAGATTGAAGTGCCTTAGACCGAAATTCGGAGTTTAACTTTATCTTTTTCGGATTTGCCAATGCAGCTTTTTCTGATTAAAATAAGTCCAAACACGATATAATTTTTCTAAGATCATAATGATTTTTATGAAAAATATGAATATACTTTTCATATTAATATTAACTTAACTTAACTTAAATGTGAATCGACCCTTATCCGATTGTCAACAATTATAGAAACGAGCCTCAGAACACGAATAATCACCTCTTCCCTAATTGTCCATTTTTGTGCACAATGAGAGCGCCAATTAGGGAGAATTTTCTATACTTTGTTTCATTTCGTTACGACTCTCCTATTTAAACTGTACCCATCAGGGACCTAATGATGCGATTCCTAATGACAGGGCTATCCAATTATTTATCTACGGGTAATTAAACCTCGCAGAGACTCTGAAAACCGGACAGGTCCCTGGAAGATTGTTTCCATCGGAGATAAGCGTAACTAGCACTAACAGGAAAGAGATGATCGGACAAAGTCGTGTCATCCGTATCCGAGTGGTTCGAAACATCGGTATAATTCGTAGAGCATCGTCATTCGCGTTCGGCTGTCGGGGCAATGCCAATTACTCCGCGCAGTCTGGTCGAATGTAGATCGGTATCTTTATAGATCCGCCGACTGTCAACGAGGAAAAATCCGCGGACGCGGCTCGGGGATAGGCGGCGCGCGGTTTAATAAACTGATAGCTCGCGGAACGTCGAGAGTAATTCCCGCGAGAGGGTGAACTTAACATGGGCGAGACGACGGCGACGTTCCAAAAAGAAGGCAGCCCTGATGACGACGTCTTACTTTGAGCATCCGACTATAATAACGAGCCTCTTCTTACGGGCTGGTAGGAGCCGCGTGCTTTAGGCAGCAGCACGTCTGATCTTCAATCTAGGAGTGTGCCTCACCTTCTTCCGTCTAACTAACTATAAATGGGGGGGAAGCCGCGGGCGAAAACACGACACCGTGATTATCTAAACAGGGGAATCTGGAGAGCACGCGGCTGGTCCGGGGGTTGCCGAAGGAATCCGGGAATTCGCCGAGATTTATTCCTGACCCGGGGACTCGACCGGAGGATCGGAGATACCGATCCGCTTGTGGGTGGTCGAAAAAATGTACCGAGGCCTCGCTGATTTCAGCTGTCGCGTAATTCTCGAGCCACCATTGCGGAGAATTGAGCTATTTGTTCGGCATTAGATCGCAGATGCCTCTGGGGAAACATTGCGCGAAAATGGAACTATCTGTTTGGCATTGATCGCAGCGGCTTCGAGAAATCGTTCGCGCAAAAGTGGAGCTATTTGTTTGGCTTTGATCACAGCATCGTCGAGAAACCATTACCCGGAAATGAAACGATTTATTTGGCTTAGAGAGCAGCACCTTCGACTGAATATTGTGCAAAAACTGGGCTATTTATTTAGCCTTGATCGCAGCGTCTTCGAGGCATCCTTGCATCGTCCGATTTATTTCGCTTCGGTTTCATCATTTTTAAGGAATTATCGTGCAACAGTTGTTCCATTTGTTCGTCCTTGACGATCTTTAAAAAGTATTTGTTCGTCTTTCATCGCGTAATTTTCAAGAAATCATTACACAAAAGTGCAGCTATTTATTTTCTTTTGATCTCGTAATTTTCAAAAAATAATCATGCGAACGTTATCCTTTATTCGTCGCGTAATTTTCAAGATTTTTCGGATCAGTTTTTTGCTCGTTCTTCATCGTTATCTTCTGCATCAATATACTTTATAGCATGTCTCCTCTGTTTTCGAAATTTTGTGATCCAAAAAGAATAACACATTTAGCCAGCTCGTGTATCGTCGCGTGATTTTTGATACACAACTAAGCTACTACAACAACAATGACATAGCATCGAATGCCTGGGACACGAAAGCTCTGCTAAACCAGAAACGTCGAGTCTCGTTTACTCGATCGAAAGATATCGCACGAATATCGATATTAATTAGTGGAAAGTCTTCCAATTAGTCTCTCCTTTATCGGACTCCATAATTTCACGTTCGGGAACGCTCGTGAGAACACGAAGGAAGAAACGAGCCTGCCAATTAGTCGCGCCAATTATTTAGATAGCAGCAGCCGGTTGTCGGAACAACGTTTTTCGTATCGAACGTGTGTCTTGGAAAGTTCCTCTTACGTGCATAGTAGATCGACCACTCCGAGGAAGTGTGGCAATCGGTCAGTTTTTGAGAGACACATTGCCCTGGCACTCTTGATAACGAGGGACACAAAACCGCGTCCAATTTAGACACTGCCCGCGAAAAAGGGATTATCTACTGTTAACACATTTTCATGACAAGGAGGAACAAAACTTAACACTAGATTTACGGAGCACAAAAAACAGCTATTCTATGTTAGCTTATAAAAGTAACAATAAGACATTTATTCTGATTTTTAACAAGTGTTATTGTAACACTTGTATTGTTTACCGTAAATAACATATAAATTGAATAAATAACTCATAAATGTATGTATACCATATGAATAATCGTAAATCAACAAATTAGTGACTCGTCATTTTAACGAGTTTTTAAATCTAGTGTTAAACAAAAATCAAATGTCTTTTACTTCATTTGAACTTCATTTCCTCTGCCGTTGCTATTATTCGCAACCATAATTCTCAATTATTGACGTTAGCGTTGTTCTTGTCATTACTATTATCGCTATTATAACATTCTATGTAACGAAAGGTCCACACGGTTGACATAATCATAAATAATTATTAATTAGTTCCTAATTAATTAATGAACGGTCCCACCAATTGCTTTGTACGATATTATTTGAAGTGATCAATGCGTAAAGCTATTCTGTAATTATCACACCGATGAAACGTTTCGTTTCCTCCATTTGTGACCTAACGAGCTTCCCTTAACCGTTTTAGCATCGAACAACGATACATCGTTTATACATATAAAGTTTATCCTGTGACAAGAACAATTGGGATGTCTCACGGAAATACGGAATTCTCTCGAATTTTCAACTACCCAGTGTTCCACGTAAGAGGGTTAATGAAGCTGCTCCGGTCCGGAGGAACGAGCGCACGTACCAAAGATGCAAATGGGCGCAGTACGCGTGTAGAACAAAGCTCGTCGCGGGTATTTGTCACAGTAACGGCTCTGTCATCCGAACGGCCATGTTCCCTCGATCAGTCCGCCGGTTCAGCGGTATTTGTCCCACGGAACGGCGATTTCGATGGCGTCGCTATAGAGAGACCGGTCCGAATAAAGTATTAAAAGCACGCGCCTCGAGTAATGGCGTTCGCCATGCTCGGCCGTGCCGTGGATCGCCGAAAACGTGTCGCGCGTTCTGCACGGGCCCAGGGATTAGCACGGCGAATATTCCGTTATTGAACCGATCGGAATCGACGGGTCGCCCGTGACACGGAATTTGTATCGTTTGTTCGCCGGCTGCGTTGGTATCTCGTCCGCGATCGGTCCGCGGCTCGCATAATTATCGTCGGTGCCCGTCCCCGATAACGCGCATTCAAATCGCGATACGGACCCATTCACGACGATGCATCATCGATGCAAATGATCGAATTACGTAAGGTCGTTCCTCACCGCGCGCCGCTGGTTGAGCCATTGTGATCCTTATCTCCGGATCGCCTATCGGAATCGTTCCCCGGCGCGGCACCGTGTTAGGCAACGCGAGCCACTCTTTGCCCCGAGAGCGATCATGCTGCCCCGAAGGGCGACGCCGGGGGTCACATGACGCCGGAACGTCGACACGACGACAGCAGGTTCGCGTTGCTCTCTTTCCGCGGGACTAGCTTCCCCCGGACCTGGGAACAGAAATTGTTTGTTCATGGGAACAGCCGAGAGAAAGTCGGCCGAGACCATCGCCGAGCTCGCTTCAGTCGAATTTGGCCAATGCAAATTTCAGTCGTCGCGAGAATGAGCGACGTTTTGGCAACGGAGAACGCTGTCTAAGCGTAACAATCAATTCGGCGAGGATTCTTGGCGATGGTACGGTTTTTTAGTGGAATATCGCTTTGCGAAGATATGAGAACGGCTTGATGATTCAATTATGTGTTTGGAATTCGTTGATTTTTTGAACGAGATGTTCGAGAATTGAGAGAAGCATGGGAGAATGTCACTGATACAGCTTTCGCACTTCAAATGAACAATTTCGTTGGTCTGCATAAATATAATTCACTTCTTTCTGCAAATCGGATTCAGCAAAATAGTTATTTATAAGATTTAATTCGATCTTTAAATTACGTTAAAGTGATACAAATTCGAACTTCATTAAATTGATAAACGTTAAAATAAACTTCAAAATTTAGTTAAAACTTTATTCACTTTTTACATCTAATATGAATTTTGCTACAATTTTTAAATTTAATACGAATTTTCCAACAAATTTAATATGAATTTATGTATCTGTTGTACAAAATAATGCAAATTTCATTGCGATCAATTAATCCGCAATAATTATTTATTAAGCTTCACTCAATTTGAAAACTTAATATGAATTTCGTTATAAATAACATCGTTGCAAACGAGTGAATTTGATTCGCAAAAAAGCCGAATGAGTGCTGCAAAATAATTCATTCGAATTAATATAAACTACAGAATATGTTTCCCCATAAAAGTCCCATAAAAATTGCAAGATCGAATGTCCTCGAACGTTCCGCAATTACCACATCGATACGCATTCGAGCGAATAAATTAGTTCAACGATTCCCTCTCGAATCGCAACGATATCTTCGCGTTCCTTCGAAAACATGATCAACGAGCCAAGGATGTAGAAGCCGAACGCGATCGACGATCTTCCGTGAAATTCCGCGCATCCGTTTGAAAAATCGCCGAGCGTACATACTGGATCGGCGAAGTATCGAGGCAAGAAAGCGGCGGGGCACTGGATGGGAAATAGATCAGCAATTTCCGCGAACAAACACTGGATTATTTATAGGCCGACCGGGAGGCTAATGCGGCGAATGCGAGATCATTAAGCGGACATTAGATCGGCCGGCGCTCGTGACCACGAGCTGACAACCCCGATCACTGTTCCATGCATCCCCTATAATAATTTCCCCGTCGTTGGTTCATGGATCGAGACGATCGGGGCCCGTGCACGCGGTTGCGGTCATTAATTCAGCTAAATTGCCGGCGATGCGAAAAACACGAGGCGGCTCGCGTGTCTCGGGCCCGAGAGGAGAGGCCTCTCTCCTCGCCGGACAACGACGCTGGTTAGTGATGGAACGACGTCGGGCTGATGTATAACGCGCATAACGAGGCGTGTCCCGAAAGTATGTAATCGACGGCGGGGAGAATTTGCTCGAGGATTAATGCCCTTTCAGCCGGCCGGCCGGAGGTTCCTCGTCTTCCTAGTCCGCTCATGTTTCATAATGGAAGGCAAGCGAAGAGAGTCGAGGAGCGAGCGGAATTTATTTGGCGGAATCGGCCGCGAGGAGTCGACGGAAACCGACGGACGGATAATACAGCAGACGCATGGGAAACCGAATCGGCGGCCCGTCGGAAAGGACGCCGCCCGTTTTAACGCGTCCCACCGGCCGCGAGTCGCAGAGGATCGATGATACGCGGCTGCAGCCTCGCGGCACGTGAAATTGCTAGGTGTGGCTGCCAGCGAAAACAGTTACTCGCCACAGGACTTGTTAAGAATTTTTATGTTTCGACCGGCTTTGTCAGTGCCTGTCCCTTTTTATTCGATTTGCCGCACGCTTCGCGCCGGCCGCCGTTGTCCCTCCACGCAGTTCATGAATCAAACACTTTTCCCGCCGCTCTGGACCCGGTTCGTTTTAGTTCGCTGCCTTTTAATTCAGCCCGCCAATTGGTCCTTTTGCTCTGGACTCGGCCTGTCCTGTTATTTACTGGATCATTTATCCTATCTTTTATTGCCTTTGTCCCGAACGCTGTCGCTGTGCAACGGCGCTACGGAGAAAAAGGATATTTCTCTTTCGTTAATTAAAATCGACCCCGTGCGAATACACTCGGGAGACTCGGTGAACAGATAAGAAGAACAAGAAACGATTCTTTCGCTTCGCGCGAAATGTTTAAGACCGTGCAAGTATTTTGTACTGTCATTGTTACGGCGGTTTAGAAGAAAGAACATATTTCTCTTCTCTCTTAATTGAAGTGAACTTAATGTGAACGCGTGTGTAGCCGGTAAATACGAATAATTCTATCGTTCCTTTTACTCGATGCAAATGTTTCGACGTTGTACGAGTACTCTTTGCTGTCGTTGCAACGATTCGACCGCGGAATATTTATGCGAAATCAAATTTGTCTGCATTGATTGCATCGTGCTGCAGCCACGTGGACATTTATTTTCGTTTTGAACAATTCGAACGAGCTCGAAATAATAAAAATCGACCCCGTGCGAATACACAGGAGACTCAGTGAACAGATAAGAAGAACAAGAAACGATTCTTTCGCTTCGCGCGAAATGTTTTAAGACCGTGCAAGTATTTTGTACTGTCATTGTTACGGCGGTTTAGAAGAAAGAACATATTTCTCTTCTCTCTTAATTGCAGTGAACTTAATGCGAACGCGTGTGTAGCCGGTAAATACGAATAATTCTATCGTTCCTTTTACTCGATGCAAATGTTTCGACGTTGTACAAGTACTCTTTGCTGTCGTTGCAACGATTCGACCGCGGAATATTTATGCGAAATCAAATTTGTCTGCATTGATTGCAACGTGCTGCAGCCACGTGGACATTTATTCTCGTTTTGAACAATTCGAGCGAGCTCGAAATAATGCAACGGTACTTGATATTTCTTTAAATGCTTTCACTGTTTCACGTTTCGCCTACACATTTTTGTCACGAATGCATGAAATCCGCGGTCCAGTAACGCTGCATTTGTGGAATAAAGGTATTTTTCGTTCCTGAATCGAGATGAGCTTTATGCGAACACCGAGAGGAACGATAAACAGTTCTTTCAGCTTGTGCAAATGTTTCCTGTTTGCGGGTCCGCGCGAATTCAGTTAGGATCTCTGGGGACCTCTAATTGCCGGATTAATTTTGTTTGCATTGTAAACGCGATCCCCAACAGTGGGTTACACCAAGTAGGCAAACACGGCGAAACGGGGTCGCGGGTCGCAAAGTTATTCGCGTGTCCGTTCGCAGGGCTCGTCATTACCGAAACTTCTGTACACGGTGCGCGATGCTCTGCATACGGAACAATCCCCTTTCTTCTCGGGTTCAATCACACTAATGGCGGTCAAAAGAGCCGGCTCGCATACTCAAAACCGAGGCTGCAGCGTTACAACGAAGGAAAAAACCGGTGGAAAGGGTATTGTCAAAGTTTTGAGCCTACATTCTTCTTCCTTTGTGCGAGCCGCGTACCTTTCCCCAAAGCTAAATGAATCTGTCGTAAAATACACTCTTTCAGCTTCAATTTGAGCTTTCAAAAGTTTAAAAATTTCCACGGGAATGTATTTTTAAATCGGCTCGAAGTAACCCTTCACGATCCACGAATTTTGTTCGAAACTGTAGCTTAATATTTATCAATGTTTCAATTGAATTTCGAGTTTTATTTTAAGAAGTATAAACCTGTTGGGTAATGCGATGTTTCAGCTCCGATTCGAGCACTCAAAAGTTAAAAAATTCCTACGGCAATATATTTTAAAATCGGCTCGAAATAACCCTTTAGAATTCATTCATTTTTACATGTATCAAATATCAAGATTTAATTGAGTTTCCAATATGAACTAGAACATTGTTTAAAATCTGACTAAATCTGTCGCAAAGTGCATTCTTTCTATTTTAATTTGAGCCATCGAAAGTCAATAAATTCCTGCGAGAACACATTTTAAAATCGACTCAAAGTAACCCTTCACAATCCACGAATTCTGATCGAAACTATAACACGATATTTATCAACGTTTCAATTGAATTTCGAGGTTTATTTTAAATATAAATATAAACCTATCAGAGAGGTAGTACGATATTCCAGTTCCAATTCGAGCACTAAGAAGTTAAAAAATTCCATCGGAAATACATTTTAAAATCAACTTAAAGTTTACCGTTAATATTGATTAATATCCCTGCCATAACCATCGGTCGAGATTTTTAACTTCTCCGTGTAATTTTAAAGTTCTCGCGACCGTAAAGGTATCCATCGTAAAGAGGTTCAATTGAAGCCAACAGAAGTTGGTCTTACAGGCCGTTGCATGTTCTTAATGGATCCGCTTAACAAGTCGAATTACGAAGGTACCGGTTGACGTTAGACCTAAAATTGCGCGGGGGCTATGTTGTTCTGCCAATCATTATTGACTGACAAGCCGATTTACAAGCCGCTGCGACGTCCTGGGGTCGGATATTCATCTGGCGATCAATAATGTGGGATCGTCCGTCATTGACTCGGCATCCCGACCCTGAACACGCGGCATTATCCTCCTATTTATTCATGAGAAGAAATCTTTCGGCGGTTATTGATTGTCGAATATTAATAATAAATGAGCGACGATGTTTACCCGTTCGGTTACACGATTCCCTCGTGGCGCTTATTAAATTTGGTATTTCAAACAGCCTCGCGTACCGACTAACACTTATTCATAGATCCTGGTTGCCGCAAGTAATGCAGGATAATTTTCCGTTAGCCAACCGTGCCACTGTCGAACGCAATAGAAACAAACGGTTCCCTTCAATTCCAGCCTTTACAAATTAATACACAATTCGCGAGCATTCTTTTTCACCTTTGTACTTTAAACAGTGCGGACAACTCGTTATACAAACACCGCCCGCCTCGTCCGTTCTCGAGGGCAAAGCGCACGAAAACGGGATTCCTCATGCGGTAAATGAAATTTTTACACGGTAAACGCGGCTCCATTCAGTTTTATCTTTTGTGAGTAAATACAGGACGGCCAGAATTTTTATTCGCATTCCGTGACCGCCAACAATTTTTGCCGCCCGCCTCGGTCGGAAACGAAACAATGCACACGATGCTGTAGAATTCCGGCTGGAACGTTCGAGCGATGAAATAAAAACGTGAGCGAATCGAACGGCGAAGAATTCCGTAAAAGTTTTCCGCCGGGGTATTCCAGCGAATTATATCCGCGGAATTAATTAAATTCGCAAGCGCGCTGGATCAAAGACGAACGGATTATCAGTTCATCAGGACGAATAACCCGGGCTCTTTCGATTCCCCTCGATCGGAAAACAATTTGCCGGCTAATTCACTTAGCCGTTCCGCGGGCATCGATATATCGTGGATACCGTGCCGCTCGAGACCCGTTTATTGTTTATTCCGTGAGAAATCTGTTGTAATAAACATTACCGGCGGCGACGTCGGCGCTGTTTCAAATCCTGATTTACGGCCGGCGATCAATATGGCGGCCCGTTAGGAGCGGACCGTGTGGCTGACCGTCGACAGCGAGATCTATTCGCCGCCAATAATTCCAGTCCGGGTCCCTGAACTTTTTCTCACAGCGTTAATTACGCCGGAGGCTCAAGGCAGCGTGCTTGTGCAATTTTTTTGCGGTACAGCCGAGTCATTTTTAGCAATGTTCGTTAGACCAACTGTTCGCGACCAACTTTTCGGGATTCGAAGGCGAAACCTTGGAGAACAAGCATGATTTTTCTTATTCGAGTTTTTGCAGTCTTGTTCTCACCTGTTTGCAAATGAAATGGAATTCACGTATTTATAATTATGATAAAATGCACGTTCAAAATTTTGATAATGAATAAGATTTTGTAATTTATTATTGTAGATCAGTGAGGATTAATTATTCGTATCGAGATTTGTATGACTTTGTAAATTATTATATTTTATGTGAAATGTAAAAATTGTACAAAAATTTGTCAATTTCATCTGCGAAATTGTTAATTTTATTTGCAAAAGGCTGGATGAAACCTGTTAAAAGATTGCTTCAAAATGCAAGGAAGATGAGTATGATCCACAAAAGAATTAATTAGGATTGTAAAAGGAGAATACAGCCTGGGAAGAATAAAGGTGAACACGATCTACAAAAGAACGAATTTGGAGTGCAAAAAGGAGAATACGATCAACAAAAGGATTAATCTAGAGTACGAGCGGCGAAAGGATTAATTTTGAGATGAAAACCTGTGTTATCTAAATCCTGTGATCCTCCTCCACTTCGTCTTTGTGTCGAAGGTTTAGCGTCACGAATGGTTGCTTTAAGGGACAACTCGAAAGAATGGCTGGCCTTTGTTGTCGTTACTCGAGATGCTGCCCCTCAATTTCGACCCAGTTTTAATTTGTACCAATTAGCTGGAACAACGAGAACGCGGCGCGCACATGATCGCGCAACGAAATAGTTACGAGGTCGTGACTAGCCGGGCAGGAACGAACGGCTCGTGACCGGCGGCGGTACATTTCTCAATTTCAAACCATCACCCCCATAAGACTCCCACCTCAATTCAATTAAACGGTTCGCGCGAAACCGTCGGCTGAAACGCGCCGATTAACGGCTGATTAAGACCGCCTCGCCGAATAACCCGTCGCCTTTATGACCTGCGGATAGCTTTTACGGGGTCTTAAGCTGTCGTTGATCCTCCCATGATATTTATGGGAATTTCAGCAAATTCTTGGTGTCCTGTCAGCGGAAAATTGAAATTAACGAGCAAGCGATCTCTATTCTGCTACAGTTTTATTGGGCTACTTTCATGCGGGTCCTGTTCTAATTTATTTCTGAACGCCATTACCCCCATAAACCCACCGGTAATAAACCCTATGCAATTTGTACTTATTTGATTTCGAAGCACTACGTAATTTACTGTTTCCGACGAAATTCCTATTTTACTGTATAGCGAATCTATTTTCTATTTCTCCGGCTTGGGTCCATTTGGACCCGGTGTACAAAATATTGTTATCCGGCTATCCGGTTTCTGACACAATTAATTGTAATTTTCATACGTTTCATCGAGTTCTATAAAATTGCTGAATAAAATTGCGAATCGTCCTAAACACAGTCAGATATATTTTTGCCAAAAAGATCCGCGGTTTGAGTGTTCAATTAAGTCTTCCAATCAAAATTCCAATTGCAGTGCGTTGATTTCAATCTACACGTGAATGGAGTCGTAGAAATCGCAGCAATCCGACTGTGTCGATCGCGTACGATCTTTTCTCATCGAAGAGTCAATGATCGAGTGGCTTCTTCCTTTCGATATCTCGCGAGCGTGCGAGCAACGAAGGAAGGCGGCGAGTCCAAATATAGGACACCGCAATTACGCAGAACGCAAGTATTATTACGTTACATAACCGACGGAGCGAGCATAGGCTCGCCACGAGGTCGATTCTGACTTACAATTTTCCATGGATAAACACTGACCGAGAACGAGGGAGAGAAAGAGAGAGAGAGAGAAGGAGAGAGAGAGGTATTAACATTGCACTGAACGCCGACTGTAGAGGTATCATCAACTTTTATGATACGAAACAACTCGATCTCTGTAACATTAAATGTTTCACAATGATAATAACGCTTTAAAGATCGTCGAACGAATGGTGGTCCAGATTCCTGCGGCAAAAACGAAAGCTTCTGCGCGTTCGAAAGTATCGGAAGCATCATTGGAAGCCTGCAACAGCTGCGAATTGAGAGATAGTGAAGTAGGAGGGCGCATGATTGGCTGCTCAAGGCCAGTGACCCCACTAAGAACTTTTAATGACTGCCTCTTTCATGCACTCTTCGTGCACTGCACAGAATTTCTTTAGCGGTATCCATCATCTAGTAAAGTTCCTTTCTTTTTTTTAACTCGGCTCTGCTTTTCGATTGTACATTCGATGATCTCGAATTATGATTCGAACTTAATCGAATCTGTTGGAATGGCGCTGTCCTTCAGTTTTAAATTGAATTCGCGGAAGTTTAGAAATTTCAGTGGCAGAATACTTTTAATATTGTACGAAGCAATCTCTTAAAATTCAATCGTTTCTCTCCGAGCTATAGATTCGAGATTCATTAATTTTCTTACGTGATTTCGAATTTTGTTCAATAACTTAAGTGTACCTATCACAAAGTAGACTCTTTCGGCTCTAATTTAAGTTCTTAAAAGTTTGAAAAATCGCACGAGAACATATTTGAAAATCGCTTCGAAGTAACACCTTAAAATTGACAGATTTTCAACATTTTCTCGACATTAACGATCTCATCAGATTATTGCATCTCTTTACACGATATCGTAATTTATTTTAAACAAAAATGAACTTATCGCGAACTACACACTTTCAGCTTTAATTTGAGCCGTCGATCGTTTAAATACCACGACGGGAACATATATTAAAATCGACTCGAAGCAACCCTGTAAAATCCGCTGATATTCCAGCGATTTTAGAGCCAGACGTCGCGATGATTTTTTCTAGATTTCGAAAGGGAAATTTGTATAAATTTCTGCGATCTATTTATAGCGATCGAGTGGTCGGAGACAACGACTGCGACCAGTCCTGCAGCCGAGGTCGCTCCCGGCAAAGAGACTCTGCGGTTCCAGCACGTGAATTGATCAATTTTACCGATCGCCACGTTAGATTATGTTACGGATGGATACAAGCCGATAAGGATCGGCGTATAAATTATCGTTTGCACAGAGCGACCAACAATAGGCGAGTAAACGCGAAGCCGAAACGTTTCTTCCAATGGAAAGTTATCCGAGACGCGAGGCTCGCGTAAGGAATAGTAAATCGCCGGATTAAAATAATTTTCGATCTAACCGCGCAAGAATGTCCCGCCCGCGGCGTCCGGTCAAAGTAGGATAATGACAGAGTAAAGTACCATGACCACGGAATGACTTGAATTTTCCCAAGTAACGCTTGCGAAACACGGGCACCGACGAGCAGCTCCGCCCCGGCTCGCTCGGCAACGTTCTACCGACGTAACTGGTCGCTTCTGGCGACGAAAAAACGCTCGCTGCCTTTTAGTTAGTATCGATAATAGTACCGCAATAATGATATTTAATACAACATTGAGATACCAACGCAAATCTCACGCACAATATTTTGTTACACGCAAACATCGATCTCTGGCGCCGTTCTCTTCTCATTCATCGATCGATGATTCAATATACAGGGTGTCCCAAAAATATGTCGCAATCCGAAAGTGGCGGGTTCCTCGGGTCATTTGAAGCAACTTTTTCCTTTACAAAAATTTTCTCCGAGGCACCGTTAACGAGTTATTAACGGAAAACAGTGACCAATGAGAGGCGAGCTTGGCTGGCGCGAGGCGACCGAGCCAATGAGCGGAACTGGGCTTCGTGCGCTGGTTGGCTGGGCCGCCTCGCGTCAGCCGTACTCGATTCTTATTGGTCACTGTTTTTCGTTAATAACTCGTTAACGGTGCCTCGGAGAAAATTGTTGTAAAGGAAGAAGTTGCTTGAAATGATCCGAGGAACCCGTCATTTCTGGATTGTGAGACATTTTTGGGACACCCCGTATTGACTCTCATTTCTCTCGCGTCGTTCGATTATTCAATTGTACTACTTTAATCAGAATAACCCCTCAGTAACTCGATAGAAAAGTTTAAAACGGTATGAGACGAGAGTAGCGTAGTCGACGGTGATAAAAATCGACTTTAGAGGAACGTAAACGTGGATTCAAAATTTAGATATGAAACTGAATCTGAATGCAGATTTTTATTGTGGCCGTTATCTCGACTTGGCAGAAGCAGCTTCGATCAGAAATTTATTCCCTTTTCATGTTCGAGGATCTTCGAGCAGTAAACTGGCTAGGAATGTGTGTGTTTGTATAATTTGAGGAATAAGTAGATAATGACGACCATGACCGGACACAAAATGTTATTCACAAAATTATAGACGTGGTTTTAGATACTTAGATTTTTTGTTTGATTCCAGACAGGCATAAAAGCAGTTTATTAATAATTTGACTGTGATTATGCAGAATAAAAACTGTGCATATTAATAGCAAGATAAAAAAGGTACTTAGACACTCAATTTTTTCTGGAAGCCTCTATGCTCTGAATTTTTGTCATGGGTATACAAAATTAACGATGAATTTACTATTAAAAAATAAATTGAGTTTACTGTGACGTGTGAATTAAAAGTTGCAAATTGCGAAGCACAAATGTCTTTGGCTACGAAGCAGATGTAATAGAGCAAGATATTTTTATCACATTGTTGCTAATAATTAGATTAGATTAAAAATCTGATAAGCCTGTACGCGATATCAAACCTATATTCAGCTACAGTTCATTACTTTATTGAATAATGAAACAGTGTTTTTAACTTCTTCGAATGCCCTTGCTGTTCGTATTTGACCTACTCATTTTTAGTCGTAAATGCATAAAATCCGCAGTCTATTAATAAATAAAGTAACAAGTAGAACGTATATAATCATAAAGTACACAGACTGTTAAGCCGAGAAATTATTTTACCACAAAATCGACGATAAATTGAGGGAAAAAAGCCGGTAAACAAACGCTTCAAAATCTGAAGATGCAATAAACGGTGCAATAAATCCTCCGTTTCTCTCATTAAAAGCAGCATTATATGTATCGAAACGTACAATCAGCGACGCGAGTGGATATCGCCTCTCACGATCAGACAGAAAAACTCCGCTCTCGAATCATCGACAGTTGTCGTTTCCGTCGATTCACGTTAATTCGCGGCCGCGCCGAAGAAAGTTCACTTTCCTTCGATTCCTCCGGGCAGAGCGTCTCGCAATAAAAAAGAAAAAGAAGTGGCTCGGAATGGTAATGGTCAACGGGTGTCCAGTAATTACCGATCGCCGTATGCGTCGACTTCAGCGGGGACGTCGCCGATGACCGAGCAGCGTGTAATGCAATTTGACGCGATTACATTTCTCCTGGCCCCGTGCAGTTCCTCTCGCGGTGGATCTCCGCTTAAGTCGATCGGACACGCCTCGAGGGCTGACGAGACGATCACGGGGACGTTTCGGCTTCTAAAGAACCACCTAAGCCTGTCCGATTTCACCGATCGCTCTGGATTACTTGGCCGCGTCGAAATAAAACCGGACGAGGCAGAAAAAGAGCTTGAAAAACACGCGAGTATCGGCGGTCGTCGGCGTTTTTGATATCGGCGCGAGGAACGCGACGTCGTCGGATCAAGGACATTTCTCGACGTCAAGTTTTTCTGGTTCTCTTATTCACGCGTTGGCGCAGCAAAGAAGCATGTTTGACTTTTTACACGATATAGTTATTTTCTAAATCGCGGAACTTTCGTTCCTTTTTCATATTATAGTTTTAGCACGATTGGAACCGGAAATCGATGTGGAACCGGAAATCGATGTGGAACCGGAAATCGATGTGGAACTCGTGTTTTCCTTGCGTCGCAAAACGACTTGATTTCAAACATTTGTTTTTAACCATTCTCGCATTATGAAGAAAGAAATCATTCCTTTTTCTCATTCAGAAACCGAAGACGAAACGGAAAGTATTCGCATCGCGCGACACGCTCCGCCAAAAACATAAATTACCGTCGCCTTTATTCCGGGAAAAATTTCATAACTCAATTAGTGGTCGATATCGAGCCAACAATTCCCTCGTGTCGCAAGCGACACGATCTCATGACCACTTAATCTCTCCATAGTCTCACAATTACATCGAGTGTCCCTGCAGCCGGCATTTAGCATAACCAGCGCACGATCGGCTTCGATCTCTATCAGTACGGTGGATCGTTTATGGTAACGAAACTTCTGGGAGTGCGTTTCCTGCTCCCAGACACCGGATTAGCGTATCGCCGTGTTCGAATAGAGAAATCACTCCGAGATAAAAGAGTTTTCACGGTAGAAAGTGCCGCGGCTCGATTAACTCGGCGAGCTGTCAGCTGTCGCGGTCGTTCGATTCATCGAGACCTCGAGCAGCCCATTCAGGCCATTCAGAAAACGCTTCACGTACCTACCCGGCTACGGGTTTACTCGCATCGTCGCCACGTGGCTCGCGGGACATACCAATCGCCACGCATCTGTTGTAAGATCGTTTCGCGTTGTTGCTCGCACACCTCGAGCCACGGTTACGCAACCAGCACGGATATCGCGCGGTTTATTCTCGATGCGTGCACAGCACTTTCTGGCCGATCGTCGGGAATACCGGGTGGGATCATTGTCACCCGACCGCTCGTGCTGCGTCCACGCTTTCGTAATTATTTCCAGTGATTTCGTCGGTTGTCGCGTATCCCACACTTTTGTTACAGATTTTTGTTTTTATTATTTCAGCCGTTTATTTTGAAAGTGGCATAAGTTACTTTGTTCTTAAGTCGATATATTTAAGGGTTTGCGTTTTAACACGTTTAAAAATATGGATGCTAACTTTCGAGAAGATTTACTTGTATTTGTTATCTTAGGATAGTCATATTTTTCTCAGTATAAATGATTTCGAATAAACATTAAAAAATCACTTTTCATTACGGTAGAGTGACTTATGCCACTTTCAAAATAAACGGCTCATTTAGTGGTGGTAGATTGTGGATTTTACACGTTTATGACATAATTGAATAGATCAAATATAAAACTGTAAAGATATTACAAGAATTTGAAGATATTGTTATATTATTATCAACGTGCTACAATTATTAAGAGGACAGGACATTTTTATCGAATTTATCGTTATTTCTTATTAAGGAATTTCGACAGTTCTTGTTAATAATTGGACTGCGAATCTTTATGAGAATAAAAATTGTTTGCGTTATTTGTGAATACAGAAGTCAAGTACAAATTTCTTTATTTAGTTAATAATTTTAATAAATCGAAAGAGGCATGTCGGCATTGTTAAACTTTTTTTCACACACATTTCGATAAGATTTTAATTTGCTCTCACTCATTTTTCTGGTATATGCATAAAATCCGCACTCTAGTAGTTACTACGTGGAAGAAAAAAATAATTTATATACAATTGTATACTTAAATATTGACGACGACAGAATAGAATTTTATCCTTATTTAAAACACAGAATAATATTCATATTTAATGGATTATCCCTAGAAATATCCGCCACGAATCAGAAGCGACAAAGTTACAGTCTACTTAAATCTTCGCCGAATTACTCACTTTTTATCAGTGAAATTAAAGAAATTGCAGTTACGTTAAGGGCAACAGAAGGGCCCCTAACGAGAGATCAACAAGAAGTGTCTTCGAAAGGATTATTGAAAAATCAATGAAAGAAGCTCTAAATCGCCGTAAAAATCATAGATTGTAATTTATGATCATGGTTCTTGATATATTAAAAAGTGAATTGATAAACTCCTTCTTATCGTGGCACTATAAAATCTGGTAAAGAAAACTTTAAGACGAGAGACACCAGAATAATCCTTGTTATCTTACCATAAGACAATGCGATCTCTACTCTAATAACTTTATTTGTCACCCGATTGAAAACGAAGGAACAAAGACAACGTAGTGAGTGTCCGAGCTTCGAAAGTATCCCAAAAGGTGAAGCAAAAAGATGAATGGCGGCAATATATTTGAAACGAACGTCCCCGTTTATTGTTGGACGTACGTGGAATTGGAACAATGTAGCCTGGCGCAAAAAGTAATAAGCAAACTACGGGGATCAAGAGGCTTTTTTCTCGATGCTTGCTGATGGAACAAGAACAACGTGACGTCCATTACAACGCGCCGGATAAAATCGATTTCGACGCACCGGTCTCCGATAAATTGAATCGATCTTTTTGCCCCGACTTTTTCCCGCCGCGAGCTATAAATCGTAAACGAGACCCTTCGAGGCACGGCCGTTGTTTCTTGCTGCGATTTCCGCGTTTCTTGCAATTAGGCGTTCTTCAGCGTCGCGTTTCGCAACGCAACCCGAGCGACTCGAGAGTCACTTCGAGGGACGCGTTATTCACCGACTGAGCGGCGGGGGGAGGGGAAAAAAGCGTTTTACGATTCTTCTCTCGTCGGCCCTTGTCTTCCGGGGTCCCAGTCCGCTCCACTTTCCTAGTTTTCGAGCTGGAACGGTCGCGGAGTTCTTGGCAAACGCTCGTGACCGTCGCGAAACAGCTGTTCCCTAGAATCAAGAGCCTCCGCTGCCTTTTCGTCGGCCCTCTTCTGCATGCGACGCCAGATCCTTCGGCTTGATCGTTTAGAACACCGTCTGCTTCTTGCCGTTATCATCCAGAACATCGCTATTCATCGATCCTTCATTAATATTCGAGCAGCGTTTGTAGGAGAATGAATTTCGAGCACTCTTTCTGGTACGGAACAATGAACGATTGAATTGATATTACGGCATTATTACGAATTTTGTTTCGAATAGGAACGAACGCATTGTAGAGAGCGAACTTTCAGCTTTCATCTGAGCCCAAAGAAGTTGAAAAATTCCCACGGGAATATATTTTAACCAATTAATTGTTCCTGGCGAGTATACTCGTCGTAATGTTGCCATTTCCGAAGAAGAATGTATACCTTAATATTCTTCATTAAATTATGTATTTTACAAAAGTGTTGTATTTAATACAATAACTGGTTAAGTCGAAAGAATTAATCTGATTAATAATTACTGGACTGCGGATCATTCTGTCAAATAAAAGTTCTCGAAGTTAATCGCAAGAAATATAGATCGGACAAAAATGTCCTTCCTCTATTAACAATTCTAACAAATTGAAATTAACGAGTATCCTGAAATTCTTCTGACGCCTCTCAAATTTTGCATTCTTAATTTTCCCATAAATGCGTAACATCCACGGTCTAGTGGTCACTAATTACGACGGCGGTCATTCGAAAAACGAATCAATCCGCGACAGACTGCAGCCATTATTTCTGCATCGTTAATTCGGCGAGTTTGATTTATCGGTTATGCTACATTTTAACATCGATACGTTTTTATTGCTCGCGTTAACGTCCACGCCTGCGGCGGCACCTCATGAATATTAATTGTAAATTTACCGCGAATCCACCAGCCCCCCCTCCCCTCACCCCGAAACTTTGTTCTCCGTACGCGGTATAACCATTAATTATTTTCCTTTCATCAGGAACCGAGCGCAGACGTAATTAAAAGCAATTTGGTTTGATTTGTCATTTGGGTGACCGGGCGATGATCGTACGTTTTTATTAGAACCCGCCGAGGATCGACAACAGCGGCAGCAGCCAGCTCATAAATATTAACTGGAAATTAACCAGGACTGCCGGTGGCGCCAAGGAATAGGAATAACTAAAAATGATTGTCACGGTAAATCACCGGGTACCTGAGCGCAGCCGAAGGAGCAGGGAAAAGTTGAGTGGTTTGATAAAGTTCAGACTATCCTTTGAACACGCTAATTTATGTCACGCTCGGAGATTTATTCCGGTGAGCGCGAGACGTGTCGCACCTTCCATTAGCATATTCCCGCCATTATTTGTCCAGCGTTAGAATAACACGGGTGGCCGGAATAAAACGCTATCGGCCAGCAATAATTCCGTGCGCTTTGTTCGGATGAAAAGGGGACACTGCGGCGACACTTCCGCTGGCACCAGCGTCTTCTTTTTAACGCTGCCGCGTACCCTGGCCGAGACAAACCGACCTCCGCTGCGGCGGCAATGTTATACGGTAGCAAAACCCTCCCCTCTTACTTTTGCGTAGCGAGTTTTCACCGAAAAATTCTAACGTGATAGTTGAATTCATTGAATCCCGATCAATATCGTAATTCTGATCTCAGAAAATTTGTAACGATCTGTGCGCAAAAATTCTTTGCGATCGTTTTTGCGATCACTTTACACAAATCTTCACTTCCGTACGCAATTTTAGAAGAATCAGAAGTAAGGAAACGTTTTCTTCGTCAACTGGAAGTATTGTAAGTGGAATTTTATGCATTTTTAATAGAAATGAACAGGTCGAATAACAAACTGTGAAGAATTTAAGAAGTAGAATTTAACAACGGCGTTACATTATTGTCAACTATTCGTAATTATACGAATTAACTTAGACAATTTTTATCCGTGAAACGTCCTAAGTTTATGTTATAAACACGTCTTAATCGATGACCAATAGAAAATTCTGGTTATCAGTGATGTTTACGCTTAATTATCGTGTGTTTTCGTCAATTATAATTGTTATCGGTGACCAACAAATTCTGCTCATTTATAATCATTGATTAGTAACCAGAATCATTTTAAGCAAAACACGGTCATGCTTCAATTGCCTCTCATTTTAGTTATAACGATTATAACTTATTATAATTTACAACAGTTATGTTCTCTCTTTCTAAATCATCCTGCACGACGGTATCTTGTTTACAACGTTTCCGTGTTTCCTAGCTGAGACAAAGTGACTTCCATTACAGCGGCCATTTTCTACGCAAGTAATTTCGCCTTTATTCTTTTTACAGAGCGTGTTTTAACGGGGCACCGTAAAATGGCCGCAATGTAGCGAGATCCTAATCGTAATAGAGCTGCGCTTGTAATTTCTGCAGCGATACGAAAATAATGCGCTCCGAGAGCGTCATTAAGTAACCCAGGACCTCGTAATTACTTATCGTTAATTAAATCAGCCCCGGCGTTATCTGCGCCGACCCTTTCTACGTTCCGCGGGCCTTCAGCTGCAAGTGCCTCTTCATCCTGCTGCCTAGATCCTACCCGACATGCACCGCAGCGCTGCCACGCTGTCGACGATCTTGTAATCGGCAGCGTGGACAGAAATGGTTGACATTTCCCGCTGTCCTCGAGTTAGGACAATGCCATGTCCGGAACGTTTCCTCTAGGAACGACGAATTACCCGACGCACAAATAATTCACTCGTTGCAGGATCAATTAGGCTATTTGAACATCCTATCTGCCAGCTGAAAATGTCGGAAGCTTCACAGCGTGACTCTTACATTGCTGACGAACTTTGCATATTATTCTTACAGGATATTTATCTAGAGTGTAACTATTATTTCGTTATGTTGGTTGTGACAATTTATTTTTCACGTGTTTCATCGAGGGCTATAAAATAAGTACAACGTCTAAAACGAGTACATTGATCTTTTTCAGTACCATTTTCTTCACGATTGCAATCATTAAGATGCTATCGACTGCAATAATTTCTTATAAAAAGAAAGAAAATTTATACTGCTCGAAAAATGGAGTAACATTTATAATTAACAGATTCGTCAAAGTACAGCAAGGAGTTAAAAAAAATGTAATAATATATATATATATTAGTATATTAAATATTATATATATATATATATATATATATATATATATATATATATATATATATATATATATATATATATATATTAATATATTATATATTGTATTATATATATTAATATATTAAATATTATATATTATATATTATATATTATAAATAATTCTAAATATACTCAGTTAAATTTTCGTCAGAAAGTTCGACAGTTAATTAAAAAATCGTTCAACGTATTAATTCATTCCATAGCTCTATAAATGTCCAATTTTTATAGCAGAGGAAACGATTCTTAGCTCGGGAATCACCGTGTTTCGAGAACTATGTCTGCTTCGAAACGTCGCGAAGCCATAATAATCGAAAATACGGGAGGCCGCTCGTAAGCTAAGACCGCGAGAGACACTTTCGGAGCCCGATAAACGTCCGCCGATGAATGACAACCTCCAGCAGCAAGCATTCTAATATTCCCGGGACCATCAACGTCCGCAAGAAGTATAGTGTTCGAGAGACATGCTTCTTCCTCCCGCCGTTCGACGAACGGGCCACGGTCATAGTTAAGAGCATATCAGAAAACATACGAGCGGTGTTTCTTTGTTCGTCAGTGTCTGGGACCGCGTGGTTCGCCGTCAACCCGTCGACGGATAAATTCCACGACGTCGAGGGCGTCCGTAACGAAGGGCTGGCCGAAGATTTATACGCGACCTTCATCCCATGTGCCCGCGTCCACGGAGGATTATGATGTTTCCGAGTAACAACATGCCCTACACGTGTGCGCCCTACACGCCAGGAGTCTTTTTCTTTAGAGGCGTTTCCACCAATGTTCCCGGCGGAACCAATTTACATACGGCCCGAGAGGCAATCACGCGATAGATAATGTCTTCTTAAACCCGATAGACGGGCCCCCCGATAGGGCCCCTAATGTCTTTATCCCCGGATCGACGGATCGGTGACGTGTGAACGCTTCGCGATCGCTTCGAGCCACAATTGTAGAAAGTGTTGTCACGCATTTCACTGATCAGATATCTTCTTAAGTGGCCTGTCGAAGTGAATTTGTAATGTGCAACTACCAATCGAATTTATTTTAGAACTTTTATTCACTTTCGTCAATGTGTAGCGACTTATTCGATTTATTGTAGAATTTTTATTAAATGAATTGACGATCGAAGAATATTAATATGGATATGAAATATGGCATGCTACTGGATCGTATAAATTTTTGAACTTCTTCGATCGCGTAAAAATGAACGTAGATATTACAATTGTAATGAAATGAACAGCTCCTCTTCGCGGTCGTTCAAAAAATATCACTGGAATGTTGAAATAACTTTCCCAATTTTCACGTCCATTTCCATTCAAATTTCGTAAATTAAACAGATTAAACCGATTAAACGGGAAATAACCGTTTCAACGCCGGTTACTAATTTTTCAATTTATAATTAAGCCCGTTCGACGAATTTTCGATTTTCAGTCGAAAGTAAACACACAGATACGCGCGTTACAATAAAAGAAATTTGCATTTTGGGGCACGCGGGCTCGTAAACATCCGGCTCGATCGTCTCGATCAAAAATCCGCTCGGCGCCGAATTTCACCCGTCCCAGATATTTACGTTCACGATCCGCGACACGCGCGATAAATTCGCATTTGCTCGGATAGGCGAGTGCCGGGGTTCAGGCAGCGTAATAACGGCGAATTTATATACTGTGTCTTCGGTATTAGAAATACAGCGGCGCGGCGCACAAAAGGTGGTACCGGCGGGTAGCATCCGAGATTTAGGAGGGTGCGGTCGGGTATCATGCGGCGAGGAACGCCGGGTATTTTTCAACGTTGCCCGTCCATCCGCCAGCTTATTGGACCAGTTCGTCCTGGCCAGAAGTCTGGCCGAGTTACCGTTCGCCGAATAATCCCGCGCCGTTTGTCATCGTTAGGTTAACCGCGATCGACGAATCCCCGGGCAGCTTCCAGATGGGATTACCGGCGATCGGGTAATAGTTTCCGGAACCTTGTCCAGTCCGTTTCCGGTCGGGCTCACGCCGAACTCGATTTGTTTCGGCCATTATCACCGAGTCTGTCTGTTCCCCCATTTTTCCCTCGTTTTTCTTCTCGCCGCGAGAGGCGACGGACGTGAAAGAACGAGCTCGCTGCATTCATTGCACCCTCCATTCTCTATAAATCTTTGTTCGACTTTTTTTTTCTTTATTGTACGAATTCGTAAATAAAATTGCTTTGAATAATTTGCGCGTAGAAAGCAGCATGTATTTTGGAGGTATTGTGCGGTTCTTAGGATTATCTGGACACGTAAATTCGTGAATCAAATGGATTTAAGCTATTTTTGTGCAGCAAGGATCATGTGCACTTGTAAAAAAGATGGGAGTTTTAAGCCGTTTTTGTAACGAAAGGATTGTGAAATCTGAAGAAGTCGTGCGTGTTTCAGGATTGTGGGAATCTACATTGTGTGATCTACATGATGTAATTTACATTGTGTAATCTACACTATGAGATCTACGCAGTGTGGTCTATATTGCATGATCTATATTGTGTAATCTACATTGTGTGATCCACGTGATATATCTTACATTGTGTGATCTACATTATGTGGTCTACACTGTGTGATCTACACTGTATGATCCACATTGTGTCATCTACACTGTATGATCCACATTGTGTGATCTACACTGTATGATCTACATTGTGTGATCTACACTGTATGATCCATATTATGTGATCTACACGGCGTGATCTACACCATATGATCTACCTTGCGTGATCTACACGGTTTAATCTACATTTTGTGATCTACATGGTATAATCTACACTGTGTGATCTACACGGTTTAATCTACATTTTGTGATCTACACGGCTTAATCTACATTTTGTGATCTATACTGTATGATATACACGGTTTAATCTACATAAAGTGATCTACACGGTGTAATCTAAATTTTCTGATCTACACGGTATAATCTACACTGTGTGATCTACATTACGTGACCTACACGGCGTGATCTAAATTGCGTGAACTGTATATCGTGTTCTGTGATTTTTGTGCCAGAGTTTCGGGGGATCAAACGATTTTCTTCTGCTGAAGTAAGATTAAACCCCAATATTTCGTGTAAACAGTGTTGCACGAACGAAGTAGCAAAACCAAATCGCTCAGCTGTCGACAGAACTCTGCAGCAACCGATGGAGCAGAAGTTTCCTATCAGCGAAACTCGCAGCCTTCAACGGTACTTCGTTAAACTTCATCCCTGTCGGAAGTAAAATCATCTAAGGGCTTCTGTGCGCCATTTTTTTCAGCGGAATAATTACGAAAGTTTGATTAGCAAAGTTCGTCGGAATTTCGTAGTATCGTATGCAGGTGGATAGAGTGTTCCGTCAGCGATCGTTCCGTCACGATCGGGGAACAGAGTCTGTGTAACGAGCTCGATAGGGTTTCTTTGAAATCGTACCAAGCACTGTTAACAATGCAACAGCTGTGAGCGATGCAACGGCAGTTATATGCATTGAATTCTGATTAATAAGCGTGTCTATAAAACTTAAACGTCTGCAGAATCATAATTATGATCTTTCCTGGTGGACATCGTGCTAATTTTTTGTGGTGTTGTAGATCTTTATGGAAATTCTTAATTTCATACATTTTTTAATATTTGTTGTTATTCATTTAAAAAGGATTAACCATTGTTAAAGGAAAATAAAAGGTCTATTAGGCCTTGACAATTTATACCTTTCTTTGCGTTTTAAATATATTAAAATATATTTAATATTTAAAATATATTTAATATTTTAATACTTTTTAAATATATTAAATACATCTAAATACATTCGGCAGATCTTCAGTGCAGTTTACAAAATTAAAAATGCATCGATCATCGATTGATGATTTTCCATAAATGTAATTTAAAACGACATTATAGTTTGTCTATGAATTCAATATTAACATAATAAGGTATGATCAGATTGTGCATCTTTATGCAGAAGCAACATTTTCTATGTCGATCGCAGCCATAAGTGGAGTGAGATAACAATCTACACTCTTCCTTTGACATATAAAAAATAATATAACAGTATTTCTGAATCATTCCATCGTTAATTTGCAACGTCGAGAGCTCGGTAACGCTACTTCGAACATCGACAGGAAACCTAACCGAACGAACGTCCATCAAAAAATGACGAGCGTCGGTATGAACCGAACGCAGGTGGCGGATCATTCCGCGAGCGATCCCTGGACCAGGATGCAGGATCGAGGCGGTGTAAAGAGCGCGATGGGGTTCCCCTGGAACCGTATCAAGCACTGTTAACTTCCTCGTGGAGCGGCCGTGCGCGATCCAACGATAGCTCGTTCTTACGCGAACAATTTTTCCCGGGGTCCGCCGATGCGGCCGGAGATATTATTGACACCGGGGCTCGAATTGCAGGGGCACGATCGCGAGACATTCTTACGTGCCTAGGCGAGGGTAACAGATCTTGTCGAAAGATCCAGATACACGCCGATAACGGGCCGGAGCGGTGTACTTGACACACCGAGCGAGATTACGTTGCACGTGCAACACGGACGATCCAGCGTCGCCGGTGAAATGCCGGATGACGAGCACCGGTGTGCACTATCTGCGCGGCCTCGAGAACCCAACCGGTTCCGATTCGGCGTGGGAGTGCTCGCGATCCACGCGATCCTCGCGGATTGAATACCGCGAGCGTAAAACCGACGCGGCGTAAACGCGACGAGGTCTGCGCCGGAAAAGTCGTTCCGCCGCAGAACTGCGGAAGACGGTTCTTTACTGGCTCGTTTGGCTTCGTCGACTCAGATTGCATCTTTATCTCTTTCTTTTAGTTGGATCGTTTCGGTTGTATCAGCCAGCGAGGCTGGTATATTTTCGCCGGAGATGATGATTGAGATCGGCGCGGACGTTCCGGCGCGGCGGGACGATTCGCGGCAACTCGAGGATACGATGTCTGCGCCGGTATGATTAAACCGCGGATCTTTATGCGGGATCAGAATTGTCCGTGTCGGTCGTTGAATACGGAAGACAAATGTACATTGAATTCTTCCTTCAGCGATCCACGTAAGTGGAATGTATAGTAGGTTGAGATGTCGTTACAAGTTTAATTTCTTCTGTTACTCGTTTCCGTCGCAAATGCATCGAATCCGCAGCGATTTTCACAGCTAAAATTTTCCAGGTGAAATGTGCATTTGAAAGTGTGCAATTTCGATGGCAGTTTTTACGCTGATTCGAGTTACGAGGGAATGAATTTGCCACCTAATTATTTTGTTGACGATAAAATTAGTTCGAAAGCACAACTTCATGGTTTCTCTTGACAATTTTTCCACTTGCTGTACTCTTATCTTCATTTATCTGATTTACGCTTTATATTCTCCACTTTCTACCGATTTTCTCCTTCTCTCGCAAAGAAGCAACTGCGACAACGTTTCGCGAAGACGACGAACGAACTTTATTTATTCACTGACTTTGTTTATTGGCTGATTGATTTACGCGTCATTTCCGTACACATCACATGCCAGCAACAATACAATAAACGCATGCAATCGGATAAAATGGATATCTTTAATATATCTATTTATTTTTATTATATATATACATGGTGTCTCAAAAATGTCTCGTAATCCGGAAATGGAGGGTTCCTGAGATCATTTGAAGCAACTTTCTCCTTAGCGAAAATGCAAATCGCGGCTTCGTTTACGAGTTATCAACGAAAATCAGTGACCAATGAGAGGCGAGATCTGCTGGCGCGAGACGGCCGTGCCAATGAGCGGTGCTGGGCTTCGCGCGCTCGTTGGCTCGACCGCCTCGCGACAGCAGAGCTCGCTTCTTATTGGTTGGCGTTTTTCATTAATAACTCGTAAACGAAGCCGCGGTTTGCATTTTCGCTAAGGAAAAAGTTACTTCAAATAACCTAAAGAATCCACCATTTCCGAATTGCGAGACATTTTTGGGACACTCTGTATATATAATAAAACGAGAAAATGGAATTAACACTAGATTCACGGAGCACAAGAAACAGCCGCTTTATATTCCTTTATCAAAGTAACAATAAGACATTTATTCTGACATTTAACAAGCGCTATTGTAACATACAATGTAAGTAACATATAAATCGAATAAACGACTCGTAAATGTATCTTTACGACATGAATACTCGTAAATTAAAAAATCAATGACCCGTCATTTTGACGGGTATCGTAAATCTAGCGTTAAATAGGATAGAACCGAATAAAATACGTGATAAATTAAGCTCGAATAAAACGCGATAATTTATACAGCGTTCCGCGAAGACAATCAGCATCACATGCGGGCCTAAGAGAACAGATTTCCGGATAGGGATCGGCTCGGCCGATTCGCGGAGGAGTAACAGGAATTAATCGACCCGGTACCCTGCCGTAACCAAAGAGCCAATCGTTCAAAGTCACTCGAGCACGCGGCCGCGAGATAAGCCCGACATCGCCTCGCTTCCTCACTCCCCCGCAATCGCCGGTTTTTTCTGGGCCGCGATCGGACCGTCACGGTGCCGATGTGTTCATCATTCATCACCGCGGTGTGCGCCGGGAGGCGTTCGCACCCCGAGCCGCCGCGAAAAGAATATCGACGGGAGAAGGGAACGACTCGGCGTTGAACAAATTCCTGTCGCCTGTACCGCGGCTCGCAACGAATTTCACACTGACGCATGACGCCGTTGGGGGTCCCGCAGCTTTATAAACTGTTCCAAGAAATTGCCCGGCGCCCCGCACCACCGCCACGGAGTTTATAGTAGCCGAGATGCTGGGGCTCGATAAGTCCCGTAAGCTCGAATCGTTCCTGAAAATGCGCGAGCGCGCGGTTACACGAATTGTCTGCGGTATCCGGGGACACGCGGTGGCTGGGAAAAGTGGCCCCGACAAATAATGCCACTTGTTTTTAGCTGTCCCGCGAATAACTTTTGCGCGGCAGGCTTCGCCGCTTAAATCGTTGCGATATGGCAATGAGTCGGACTCGCGATGAGGATTTTGTGGATAATTTACTGGGCGCGGGTGTTGTTCGATTCTTTTATGTTGAAACGAGATGCTTTTGTTATCCTATTCTAAGTATAAAAATAAATATGGACACACGAGGAATGAAATTTCATTCTAATAGAGTAACGATTAAGGACGAAAAAGTCTCGGTCGACGTTGCTGTGGAAGACAAATCCTTCAATCGCATTGCCTTGGATGCAATTTTCCCACAACGATCAGCATTCCAAAATTCGCTAAAATGTGGTATTACTTTAATAAGAATATTCGTCGGTCTAGTAACTAGAAAATTTACTAGTCTAATAATTAGAAATTCGACCAGTCTAATAACTAGAAAAATTTCCAGTCGAATAATAAAACGAGCATCGTCTTTTCCACCGTGTGCCAGGTGTGAGTAAAATCCTCTCACTGCATCGATTCAGATGCAATATTCCCGGAATGGTTTGCTGGGCAGGTTCCGCGAAAGTGCAGCGTTATTTCGGAAGGGCTATTGACTCGGTAAAAGTGAAATAAACATCGTCTGCTTCCGTCAGCGTCAGTATTCTGACAATCCTCGCACGTTTCGTGTTGATGCAATTTCCCACGCGGACGCCAAAAAAAAAAAGAAACACACCGGCGCTCCGCGTCGCGACGGCGAAATAAAAACGGCGGACGGTATCGCGCAGAGGCATTGTTAAAAATCAATTTATAAACTTTTCGGATAGCCGAGTTTCCCGGCACGGAGAGCAGACTTCCCGCGGATAATTGGAGCCATAGAAAATTTCGCTTCATTCTGGCCGCATTTCGCCGTGATTTTCCCCGTCGCCGGAGCATCGCGCGCGAAGCGTCGCTATCGCGGCATCTCCCGCAATTTTTTCCGCAAGCGTCGGGGGGCCGCGGGGCTCTCGTGGCCGTGCACAATCGCGGCGTTTCGGCCACGAGCAGAACTATAACTCAGAAAAGCCGGTGTTGCGACCGAGCCATCGGCATTCCGGGCGCGGCGTGCGAATAAAAAGCCTGAGGGAAAGGGACCGAGACTCCATCCACCAGAACAGAATGAGAGGATGATAGAGAGAGAGAAAGTGAGAGAGAGGAGAGGGCCGAAATAAAGGCGGAGGAGTCGGCACGGTCCTGATTGGTAATCCCTGGCGGCAACGCCGCGGTAAATCCGAGGCGGAAAGGGAACGGAACCGAGGAGAAACGATATTCGAGGTGTGCGCGCCTGCTCGCAAACGTGTACGCGTGCAAACGAGACCCGAAAATTTATTCGCGACGGACGGCGCTCGAATAAATTCCGGCTGGAAACCGCCCCCGACCCTGGTCATCGCCGGCCCGCGTCAAGACTCCACGGTAAATTTCCTGTAAATCGACGTTCGAGCATCCCCGCGTTTATAAATCCCGCGATATGACTCCCCGCCTGTCGTAGGAATTGCCGAAAATTTGAATCCCGTGGCTCCGTATCCGATATTTCGCAGTCCGAATATACCCCCACTGGTACTTCGCCGAGTCTCGCGCTACGCTGCGATTTATCGGAGATTCCTCTTTGAGGACCATTTAACCGGCAACTTGTTATTTATTGCCACGGCCCGGATATTTGCTCGTTTCTGTCTCGTAAACAGCTCGGGCGTGCCGTGCAACATTTTTCGCGGAATATACGGCGGGTTCTAGCCCGTCTTTTGTGCCTCGGCAGTTTTTATGCTGGCCGGTGTTGCTTTATTTGGTCGCATTGTGTCAGTCAGGATTTTCTAAATAGTATAGTATAGTATAGTATAGTAACTAAGCTAGTAAATTAGTGAACGTAAACATTTCTGTCTTCGTAAGAAAGTATTCAGAACGATGAAGTTTTAGTCATTTCAGGTATGAACAAAAATCGTAGGACAACATCAAATTCTTTAGAAAAATGTGTTTAAAGCGTCGAATTTCAATTATAAATGACGCAAATACTATTTCATAGCGTTTTTCTACATATTTACACACAAGAAAGACGATTCAAAGCGAATAATAACAATAAACCCTACATCCAGAGCTATGAACAAATTTTTCAAAAATCGCCGTCACATTTACTATAACTACTAGACTGCGAAATTTACGGATTTATGAAAAAATGCAAATAAGAAAAACAACGAAGAGTAGTGATGCATCACTATCGACCTATTATAATTATTTCAATATTATACAATTAATCATTAAAGCAAAGAAAACCTAGCTAAGCGACTCTTGCTCGTTGCAATCAAATCCGTAAAATTTGTATTCTGCCTGAAGAATCCGCGTTCTAACGATCCCCCTCGCGAGACGCGTCCGAATACGAGGGCGACGAGAATCCGAAGAAAATCTGAAAAGAGAAATGAAATTTCGAGGTCTCCGGAACAAGATGACGGCCGCGGGAGCCGTTGCCCAGTGAAATCGGAGCGCGGTGCGCGCGTATTTTTTCCCGTGGAATCGTTCGTGAATCGGAACGGGTCTCGTCTTCCCTAGGCCGGGGGCCCGCGAATCGTGTTTCATTAAATTACCACGCTCCTCAAACACAGATCCCGGTTTCTTTTTGACGCGATCGTGGCATGCGATCCGGGCCAGATGCGAGGAGGCATACATTTCTCCAGTTTGTTAGAGCACCGCGGGACGTTGTTCTGAATGCGGTCCCGATAACTCTTCGTCGTTCCCTTCCTTCCTTCTCCGGCCTGTCTGCTCCCCCGGCTTCTTCTCTATCCGCCCCTCTAGCCCCCCGGCCCACCTCTATTACACGCACGACTTCCACGGAGAGTAACGCGATCGTAGAGATGTTTTCGAGGAAGCACGGCGGATTTAAGGCCACCGCGCGCTCGCGTTCGAGCCGAGGGCCTACAAGCCCGTTTCTATGCGCGCTCTGTCATCCGGGCAAAGATGTTGTCATCCGTGGCATTAGCCTCGTTTATATTCCTCTTTTCGCGGCCGTATCGCCTCGCGACCACCCCGGCAAATCGTATTTCAACTCGATCGACCGCGAGCAAAACGCCTCCTGGCCCTCGACAACGAGCATCCCCGGCCTATACACGATTCAACGTCTGCTTCCTTGTAATGATCCCGCCGCGTACCGGCCTCTCGTTCATCCTGTTTATGCGTCCTCACCGCGCCCGCGATTTGTAGACTAACGGCCACCTAAATCGTTTTTCCCCCCGATGCCTTTTTAATATCTCGTTATTTACGAGGCGAATAAACAATGCCCGACGGAAAGTATCGGACGGTCAAGGTAATTTCTTGCACCATGAATCAGACCCGTCACTTCCTGCCCCTATTCCTCGATATGCTTTTCATAAATCCACCCGGAAACCGCGGACCGAGCGATTTGACTCCACGCTGGAAAATAACGAGCTGCGGAACACTTCGCTGTTCGCAAGGATCGCTCGATTCGAAGATTTATTCCTTCGTTTCGTTTATCTTCTAGTACAATAATTTGATATGTATTTTTCGATAAATGTAAAATTCATTATAGCCGAAAACTGATCGAAGGCTCTGTAATTGCTCACACCACAGTAATCGGTTCCATTTCCCCACATGTGGCGGGTTCCTCGGGTCATTTGAAGCAACTTTTTCCTTTACAAAAATTTTCTCCAAGGCGCCGTTAACGAGTTATTAACGAAAAACAGTGACCAATGAGAGGCGAGCTCGGCTGGCGCGAGGCGACCGAGCCAATGAGCGGAACTGGGCTTCGTGCGCTGGTTGGCTGGGCCGTCTCGCGTCAGCCGTACTCGATTCTTATTGGTCACTGTTTCTCGTTAATAACTCGTTAACGGTGCCTCGGAGAAAATTTTTGTAAAGGGAGAAGTTGCTTCAAATGATCCGAGGAACCCGCCATTTCCAGATTGCGAGACATATTTGGGATACCCTGTAGATCTTATTGGTACGTGAAAATCAATAAACCATAAAGGAGTAGGACAGTTAGAAGAATCGTCGTAAACATCGTCAATTGTATAATTGTGAAAATGTGTCGCCGTCCGAGAATCAAAGGATTATTCGAGAGTTGCGTTTTTGTCAACGACTATAAAGACAAGCCGTAAGGCTGAAATAATCGTACCTCCTCCTCCTAAATTATGCATTTTTGTTTACAAGCTGAGAATTGGAGAGAATTTACTATATTTCTAGTTTCTTTCGTAGGAAAGTTTAATTTTGCACGTTTCAAACAAAAATGAACAATTCGAGTCCCGCCGAGTCTTGCGGCTCGTTTTTGTCGACAACTATAAAAACGAGCCGGAAGGCTTGAATATATAATACCTCCTGTTCCCAAATAGTCGATTTTTTATTCGAAGCCGAGCGTCGATTAGGGAGAATTTACCGTGCCAATAAATGCGTAGAATTTTTCCTGGAAATGGCATACCTCGGACATGTAATTTCGATCACGGTAAACGAGTTTCCAGACCGCCGTGCATCGCCGCAGCGTTTTAAACTTCCGCAGAGCATTAGTATCAGCGAAGCCGACTTCTTTGAAGTCAGGTTGCGCAAACCTCCGCAGGAATCAGCGAGGCGAGAGCGTCTGCAGCAACTGACGGTCCAGCCGCGGCGATACAATTCCTGGAGCCGCGGGCCTGAAACACCGTCGATTTCCAGCGTGTTTTCCATGCGTCGTCGCGACAGCCGGGATTAAAGGACCGCTAGAATAAGGCGGGAGATAAAAGCGTCCCTTTTGAGCGCAGACAGAGAAGGGGGCGACGCGCGCGAAGGGCGAGGGGGCAGGAGGAGGGAAATAGTGACCGTGCACTCTTTGTATCTACGCGGTTAATGCGAGCCGAAGTGTTCCGAGTCAAAGCGCAAACACAACCCGACAAAGCGGCCTCTGTTCCACTCTGTTCGTCCTCTTCCCCCTTTTCCTCCCCCGCCCCGTTCTCGTTCTCTCTCTCTCTTCCTCCACGTTCCTCGCGGACGGTTTCGCGAACCGGACCGACGTGTGTATCGTCCCGAGCGGAACGCACTTGATTCCACTCGACTCGGCTGCCAGAACTTTGAACCCGTTCGAGTCGATTCCCCCAGACTAGTTCGAGTGTCGGTGTCGGTTCCCGGAGCGCACGGCTTTGGCCCTGTTAATTAACAACCGTGCTGGAAATTCGGCCGGATCACCATTCCGTATCGTCTCTACGGCCCGACGTCCGGAAATGCAACGAAATCCTGGTCCCTATGCACCGTCTGGCACAAACGGGACGCCGGAATGGAATGTCCTCTAGACGGATGATCTGCCCTGACGAGGACAAACGCAACGGGGCCACGCCCATTTTCTGCACCCTGCGCACGGAAATTGCGAGATTATCTTCTGGCGACTATCTCCGCGATTTTAATAAGGCTCGAGGTGCTTCGATCTCTTTTAGATCGATCTAGATGCGGTTAGGATACGTGCTATTCTACGGGACATTGTTTTGCTCCTATCAGAATCGGGAGCAACGAAGCCACGCCCATTTACAGCAACTTATACATAGAAGAAGCAAGGCAGTCTTTTGCGAGCACCTTGTTAAGATGGAAAGAGATTCAGCTACCTCTAAATTGCTTTTCTTTAGAGACGGTTAGAAATTAATGCGTACAAGACTATCCTAATTTCGTCGTAATCGAGAGCCGCTAAACCACGCCCAGTCAGAGCAATCTATAGACAGAAAGAATAAAGTATCTTCATTAAGATGTAAATAGGTTCGACATCTTCTGCATCGCTTCGGATCGAACGTAACATCAGATTACTCTGCAGGACAGTGTTCTAGTTCCATCGGACAAGGAGCCACGAAGCCACGCCCACTGGTAGCAATCGATCAAGCCACGCCCATTCGGAGTAACGCGAGGAAATAACAAGAGCAACATTTAATAAATCGCCGAGAGTTTAAGTTCGTTTAAATAAATCCGAGGCTCCCATCGATGCCGAACTCGCGAAACAGAGACTCTGCGACATGATTCGCCCCGAGGTCAATTCGCAGCGCTCCCAGGCCAAAGAGAGCGAGCGCACGCTGGCTCTGCCAGGTCCAACGTTACCGCAATGCTCGTCACGCTCGAACCGTGCTACACGCTGTCACGTTTCCCGCGACGACTTCTCTCGGTCTTACCAGCACGGGGAATTCAATTTTGGCATGAGCCGAGACGGAACGATATCCGGGTCAGCGGGCGATCACAGCCGATCTCAAATATTTGAGGTGGCGAAGGAAGATCGTAGCTGCATGTTGAAATTCAATTTCACCACGGTGGACCGCGACACAAAAGAGACATTTGGGCGCTGGGCGCAACGTGTCACTGATGGCCGAGGAATTTGCGGAACCTCGCCGGTTGTTGCCGCCGGAGTTCTCGCGGCTGAACGTTCGATCTGTTTTCGGTGACGCTCGGATGCTGGGCTGTTGATGTCCTCTTTATGATAGCTGGCTCCGCAGGCTTATCGCTTATGGATGGGGCCCGGTATGTAGGTCGAGAAAACACTGCTTCGACGAGCCTGGAATGAGGGATGATCGGACACATCCGTTCGTGGGACTTTGTCTGCCGCCACGTTCTCGGATTGCCGGTACTTTAGACGTTCGGCAAGATTAATGTCCCCGACTTAGCGTCCCCCGAGTTTCGTTCGAGTTCTTTTCAGCGAGTTCTCGCGACTTGATAAATTTTCGAAGTTTTTTAAGTTCAAGCATTAGGGAAGTCCGCGTCTGATGAGCCTCTGCAATATTATCGTCGTGGTTCTTCCGTTTTCTGCGATTTATTAACCTTTCGGGAGTTCCATTTACAGTAGCGGGTAAAAAATTAAAGCGACAGCTAGAACTTTTGCCATTTTTGCAAGAATTTGCAAGATTTTTGTCAAAAATTTTTGTCAATTCAACTTTGCAGGCCACTGGGAAGAGCAAAAAATTTTTTCTGCGAATCAGACTGCAATATTCTTGTAGAACGAAGCTTTCCCTTTCAAACGAGCCCAAAAACGTTGATCTGCGATTTTTTGGTGCCTATTTGTAGCCATTTGAGTCAACAATGTGACGACAGTAATCAACTTCCAAAGCAGGCGTCAGAATTGATCAAAATTTATCACAATTCAAAGTGCTGTAACTTTCTTAGAAAAAATCGCAGGACTCCGTATATAAGCTCATGTTAAAGAGTGAAACTTCTGCTTTTAAGATCTTTCGGTTAATTCCGATCAGATCTGCGGTGCTGTTAGCTACCATAATTTTAGCAAGAATGCCTGGTTTTTGCCCAAAATTCAACTTCGCAGTCCACTGCAAAGCGCAACAAATTTTTCCTGCGAATCGAACTACAGTATTCTTGTAGAACGAAGCCTTCCCTTTTCAACGAGCCCAAAAACGTTGATCTGCGATTTTTTTGTACCTTTTTATAGCCGTTTGAGTCAACAGTGTGACGACAGTAACTGAATATTCAACTTCCAAACCAGGTGTCACAATTGATAAAAATTTATCACAATTCAAAGTGCTGTAGTTTTGTTAAAAAAAATCGTACGGCTCAGTATCTGAGCTCATTTTAAAGAGTGAAACCTCTGCTTTAAAGTACTTCTAGTTACTTTCAATTATATCCGCTGTGTCGTTAGCTATCATAACTTCAGCAAGAATGCCTGATTTTTCCCAAAAATTCAACTTCGCAGTCCACTGCAAGGCGCAATAAATTTTTCCTGCGAATCAAACTACAATTTTCTTGCAGAATAAAGTCTTCCCTTTCCAACGAGCCGGAAAACGTCGACGTACGATTTTTTCATGCTGCTTTATAGCCATTTGAACGAACGGTGTGCAGCCGGATTAAAGATCGCGAAAATAAAGCTCGAAATCGGGGAATTTTAAAATACCCTCGCAAATTGGCCCGTCCATTTCGCAGTCATGTAAAACTGGCGCACGATTCGTCCAAGTATTAAAATTCATCGCCCGCGATTGCCGGCTTGCCCCATGAAATTTTTCAGCCGTCAAACATCGCGGCGGTAGTACGAAAGCTGCACAGCCGCGCGAATTTCCGCGTGCATCGGAAGCTGCGCCCGTGTCGGCGCGATTAAAATTCCGGGCCATCGTTCATCCCGAATGTTTCTCATGCGACGAGATCCCCGGGTTACCAAATAAAACAGCGCGGCTCGTCCCGTCTCGTTTCGCCTCGTCTCGTCGCGTCGTTTCATCGTAATCCTTTCGCGTGCCTAAACTCTAGACGTCGGACGTTATTGCGTTTCTGCCGTGCGCACGAGCTCGTTCCCGAACCTAAAGAGAGAAAAACAGTGAGAGAGAGAGAGAGAGAGAGAGAGAGAGAGAGAGACGTGAAAAAAAGAAGTTACGGTGCTCGGGTCAGCGGCGACCTCGACCTCGAGGATGCTCTTGGAGAAAGGTAAGATGGAGGAGTGCAGTTTGAGCAGAGTCTGACGTAGTGAGCCAGATAAAGATTCTAGCCCATAAGAAGTTGCCAAGCCCGTTCAATTGGAAGCTTCAGAAATCAGATAGACCATCATAAAATAATCGCCTGGCCAACGATTCTTCCGACGAACTTCAGGGAGAATCAGCAATGTTTGCTTCTTCTGCGTCAGGATCCGTTGTGCGCTGTTTGAAGCAGTTTCGAGAAGCTCTGTCCAAAAGAACAATTTCTCGAGAAGGTTTCTGCGATCTCTAAAGTAATAATATTTTAACCCTTTGAGCCCAGTTGTCACCAATATTGCTGTGTGCTATCATTCATATGAAAGTGACAAAGTCGCAAGTGATAAATTTATCTTCAATTATTATTTCTTCTCGCGTTTTCATGCTTGTATTCTTCAATATAAGCTAATCGTATAAAACGTGCAAATGAAAATACGAAAGAACGACTTTTAATCACAATTTTTGCAAAACTTGGTTCAAGTTGCCGGTACAGCATCTTTTCAGTAGCTACATTGCAGCGATCCTAGTCTCCCTGGTAATTAGAAGCTGCCTCTAACGAGCTTAACTCCTTCAAACATCGTTCTCTGATCCATCGGCGGACTTCCAAGCATCGACGTACTTTCCCCGAAGATTAAGGATCAATTAATCGCGCGTGATCAATGACAGCGGGCATTCGCGGGCCAGCAGGGGTCACGCGGCGCTAATGAATCCGGCAATTAGTTGCCGAGATACGTGGGCAATCGTCTGGTCGAGCGACAGGGCTGTGTCGCCGTGAAATTATGTGTGCGACCATGGGAAAGTATGCATTGTTTTTATCATAACGCGCGTGCACCGCGGGACGCTCGATTGATAAATCGTCATTACAAATGGGATGGGCAGAGCTAAGTGGCGGCGGGACTCCGCGCGGCATCAATTACTCGGGTAATTGGAAAAGTACGATACACGGCGTACGTTCGAGGATCGATCGATCGGCCGCTCGGACAGCGGAATTATTTGTACAATCGAGAAATTGAATGGCTCATCATCGATCACGCCTCGTTGCCCGGTGTCGTTTTGCTCGAATTTTTCCCGCGGCGCGCCGCCGCCGCGCATTTTTTTAAACGCTCGCTACGTTCGAACGTATTTGTTCTCGTTAGACACGCCGCGCGGAAATTTTCTCCCGTGTGTTCCAAGAGATTTCCGTGTCAACTGGAAATCCGAGTTTCTGGGACGCTTTCTACATCGCGGAGAATTTTATTTTTCAAAATGGACGTGAAACACGCGGCCGGATAATCAACCCTAATCAATTCTACCTCGTAATGTTATCAGATGCTGTGACGTTTAGTTGTATGGTGTATATTGTAATCATGGTCAATCATGGAGGCATTTTATTTTTGTTTTCTTTATTTTATTTTTATTTTATCATTACTATTAGTAGTATATTATTATATACTACTATACTACTATACTACTATTATTATATACTACTATACTACTATACTACTATTATTATATACTACTATACTACTATTATTATATACTACTATACTCTACTATACTACTATACTACTATTATTATATACTACTATACTACTATACTACTATTATTATATACTACTATACTACTATGTTATTATATATTATAGTATATTATTATTAGTAGTATATTATTATCATTGCATTGAATTTTTGTGCAGATATTAAAAGGACATTAATGCTAAATAAATAAATAAATGGAAGAATAACATTGAAATTACCTGGGAATTTATAAAGAACTGTAAGAAAGTTTAGCTTTCATAGCATCTATATTTCATTGATCTACTTTCGAAGACGTCGACGTGATTTGTGTTCCGTCAAAAGGCCGAACGGATAATTTGGACAAATGTAACGCGGCCATCAATACGGGGACATAAAAGGGCCATTTATCGTTCGTCAGGTAAAATAAAAGCTAGAAGGCAGCACGATGACAGCGAATGGGCCGAGCTTTTGCATACAGTGACCAATAAGGAAGCCCGTTCTTCCGGCTGCACTGTGCAGCCGCGGCGAGTGACAATAATTCAGCTGGTGGCTCGCAGTGGGCCGATAAAACTGATAATTACGAAATATTACGGTCTCGTAATGGCGCGGTATTTTACAATTTGTGTCGGCGCGGTCTGGACGCCGGCCGAGGCAAACTTTGCCCGATAAAGCGAACAGTAACCGCGAGCGATGATAATGTCGCGGGATTTTCATTGAGAACGGCTTATCAAACGCCGCGCAACGTTATATTGTTGTGCCGGAGGGGCGACGTTGTTCGTTAAATGCGATCGATCTAATCTGGCGGACCGTGCGCCCCTAATTTTACTTTATTTTATTATCGGTTGCCCTAAAATTCTTCCGCACCATTGTGCGATAATATTTACGCGCGTCGGGATACATTTCGTTTTATGCTTGAGTCGGGGATGTTACACGTCTGATTCGTGAATCATTTCTGAGCTTATTTATCGAACAGCGACATCTTTTTGCAACATTGTCCGATGCTCGCCGATATGCCACTTTGTTTCATTCTGGGCGGTTTATACAATTTTTGTCGCGAATGACATTAAAGCGATCTTACAGTATGAAGTATTCTCTTTTCAATGAGATCAAAAATATCTATCTATGATTTTTTTGCTCGATTTTATGGCTATTTGAATGTAAAGTGTGTCGCGGCTTTTGGAGACCCAAAATTTGAAACAAAAATTAAATGAAATCTGAGCTTCAGAAGATTGTAACTTTGTTGAAAATGATCGTATCGCGATAAATCAGGACTCGTTTTAAAGATAAAAGTCTGCTCTCTATTGCTGCATCAGTCTCTTTGGAGTAAAATTGCTATGTTGTTAGTAGTCGTATATTTTGCAACAATGTTCAGTTTTAGACAAAAGCTCAAATTTGCCGATCTCTGAACAGTTGAATAAATTTTTTTTGCGAATGAAGCTAAAGTACTCTCAAAACATAAAGTCTCCTCTTTCCAACGAGACCAAAAATATCGATCTATGATTTTTTTGCTCGATTTTATGGCTATTTGAATGTAAAGTGTGTCGCGGCTTTTGGAGACCCAAAATTTGAAGCAAAAATTAAATGAAATCTGAGTTTCAGGAGATTGTAACTTTGTTGAAAATGATCGTATCGCGATAAATCAGGACTCGTTTTAAAGACAAAAGTCTGCTCTCTATTGCTGCATCAGTCTTTTTGGAGTAAAATTGCTATGCTGTTAATAGTCGTATATTTTGCAACAATGTTTAATTTTATACAAAAGCTCAACTTTGCCGATCTCTGAACGATTGGACAAATTTTTCCTGCGAATCAAATTAAAGTTGTCTTAAAGTATAAAGTCTCCTCTTTCATACGAGACCAAAAACATCTTACCACGATTTTTATATGCCATTTTATGACTATTCGAATAAAAAGTATGCCGTAATAGTGAAAAATTAAATCTCTGACGACGAGCAAAAATTACACGAAATTCGATGACATTCAAAAGTCTGTAACTTTGTAAAAAATTATCGTATCGCGATGTAAATGGGCTCGTTTCAAAGAGAAAAGTCTGCAGTTTCCAGTCACTTTGATTTTTTCGGTACAGAGCCGCCGTGCCGTTAGGAATTGCACTCTATGCAACCATGTTCGAATTGTTGCTAAAAATTCAACGTTTGCCGATCTGTGGAAAACGCAAACTTGTTTCTAAGCTAATGAATTGATTTTAAAAAAGAAGTGTATCGCTGGTCGACGTAAGAAGTATCGCCAGTGGTGCGGGAATGTGCGTGGAATGTTCGATCCATGTTGCGTGCTCTTCGGTATTGGGTTAATTGCTTGCTGCGTGAAACGAACGACACAGAAATATTTCCTGCGATTATCGTTCTCTAGAAATCGATCGTCGGCCGGTGGCGGAATCTTATTACCTCCGGAATTCTTCAAATTCTGTGAATTCGCGGTCCGATAGATCCCAGAGGGCTGTGACACGGGCCCACAAATCAATTTCCAAAAGGCTACAGATCAATTTCAAAAAGTCCACAGATCAATTTCGAAACGTCCACGGAAAAATTTCAGGAAGTCCACGGATTAAATTCAGGAAACACGCGCAGATGAATTTCAGAAAGCGCACAGATCAATTTGGAAAAGTCCACACATCAATTTCGGAAAGCACACACAGATCAATTTCAAAAAGTCCACGGAAAATTTTCGAGAAGTCCGCGGGTTAAATTCAGGAAACATACGCAGATGAATTTCAGAAAGCACACAGATGAATTTTGAAAAGTCCACAGATCAATTTCGGAAAGCACACACAGATGAATTTTGGAAAGTCCACAGATCAATTTCAGGAAGCATACACAGATGAATTTTAAAAAGTCCACAGATCAATTTCAGAAAGCACACACAGATGAATTTTGGAAAGTCCACAGATCAATTTCAGAAGCATACACAGATGAATTTTGGAAAGTCCACAGATCAATTTCAGGAAGCATACACAGATGAATTTCGAAAAGTCCACAGATCAATTTCAGAAAGCACACACAGATGAATTTCGAAAAGTCCACAGATCAATTTCAGAAAGTCCAAAAGCACATTGACGAATAAGAAAGAACACATAACAATTTCAAAAGGTCCCACCGAGTATATCGGCTAAAAAATCTGCAACAAACGTTCAATTGTTAAATCTACCTATATACCGCATGATTGATCGTCGCCGTCATGGTTGCACAGACTGCAGTGCAATAATCGTGCCCCGAGCAAATATTCGAACACGCGTTCCGCGAAAATTAAATCTCGAACTAAAAGGGCGAACATACATCGTGTTTCACAGTGAGCAAGCTCACGCTATATTTTGCTTAAATATGGTGCTGTCCGCAGCCGAGAGGACCGTGCATTATCACGATCCATGTCCACCGCGCTTCCCTCTATTTCAGCTGAATTACTGAAACCATGACTGCGTCAAATACGTCGTTCCCACGAACAAACACGTGGCCCACCCTCGTTACATATTAATCGACGCTCGCCATTATACGACGTAATGATAGACCGGCCTAGCTGGATAATTTATCGAATTTATTTTCCTGGGGAACAGAAACTAGCGTTACGTAGTTCCACTGTCGTTCTCATAATTACTTCTGTTCGGAAGCCATCGTTTTAAAGAAGCGTTGTCCACTTTTCCGTAATCGTTTATCTTTGGACGCCATCGATTTTTCAAAAAGTGTCGTACACTTTCCTGTTAACAATTCTGCTTGGACACCACCGTTTTAAAAGAGTACACTTTCGCATAATCATTTCTGCTCGGACGCCAACTTTTAAAAAAAATGTCGCACATTTTTCCTGAATTATTTCCGCATGGACGTCGCCGATTTAAACAAGCATCGTACACTTTTTCGTAATTAATTCCGCTTGGATGCCATTGTTTTAACAAAATGTTGTATACCTTTTTTCGTGAACATTTCTTTCTGATTCCATTATTTTAAAGAAATATAAATATATATTTCAATCATTATATTTCATCAATTTTTCAATCATTGTTATTCTTTTGATAACATCTTTTTCAAGAAATGTCGTACACTTTTTTATAATTATTCCCGCGTGGACTGTATTGTTTTAAAGAAGCGTCGTACACTTGCCCCAATCATTCTTCTTTGGACACCGTTGATTTTCCAAAAATAGTTGCACATTTTTCCATAGCCGCTGCTCTTCGAACTACGTCATTTTCAAGAAATATCCGCCGCCTAAAAAAGAATATTCTACACCTTTTAATAACCACTTTAATAACCACCGCCGACTCAAAGAAATGTCGTACATTTTTCCATAACCATTCCTCTTCGCCGTCGTTTCAAGAAAGCGATGTCCACTTTTAACGCCATTATGCTCGACTGAAACGCACCGCAGGCCCCGGAAGATTCACCCGGTGTTATCCGAGCGCCGTCCGCGTATCCTCCGTCCGCAAGAATTACTATGACCGGGTCCGCGTTAAATGTGCCGGTTCCTGGAAGAAACGCGTGGTTCACCCCGGTTACGAGTTAATCGACGCACCTTATTATCCAACCATGAGCACGTCCAACGTCCGAGCACGGTGTATCGTGTGTCGTCAATCGACACCCCGAAGACCTCCTACGTCTCCGCTTTCCCTGAAGAGTATCGAAACGCGCGATCGGGTTCCTTGGAAGCCGATTGAATTATTGACTGGCGCGTCGCGAATCGTCAAACAGAGAGTCAACTCGCGGCGAGGCGAGGCGAGGCGAGGCGAGGCGAGGCGAGGCGAGGCGGGGCGAGGCGACGTGTTCCGCCACGAAATTTGGCACGGCTCCACGTATTGTTTTCCAAGAACGCGTGATCGATCGACGCCGGTGAAAGCACCGAGGTATCCACTTCCCAGGGAAGAGTCGGCCGGTTGCGTGTCTGTAATCGGAACCCGCGCATCACGGGATCGCAAGTGCCCCGGGCGATTATTTGCGCATAACTTCGCGGACCCTGCCTAACCGGCGACCTGATCCTGCTTAGTCCGCGTGGTGTTAGTGGCCCGAGGATGATTCGGAGTCGTACGGGACGACAATCGCCCCGAGATACCTTCTTAGGCGTGTTTCTTGCTTCGATCGATCATCGAACACGTCCAGGATCTTCGTGAAACTTGAACTGCTGTAACTTTGTTGCAAATGGTTGCATCGCGACGAATCTGATCTTATTTTAAAGGGCGGAATCTCTAGTTTATATTTGCTTTCGTTTTTTGTATGTGAAATCGCTGTCTAATTCGCGACAATCGCACTGAGATACCTTCTTAGGCGTGTTTCTTGCTTCGATCGATCATCGAACACGTCCAAGATCTTCATAAAACTTGAACTGCTGTAACTTTGTTGCAAATGGCTGCATCGCGACGAATCTAATCTTATTTTAAAGGGCGGAATCTCTACTTTCTACATACTTTCGTTTTTTGTATGTGAAATCGCTGTCTAATTCGCGACAATCGCCCCGAGATACCCTCTTAGGCGTGTTCCTTGCTTCAATCGATCATCGAACACGTCCAAGATCTTCATAAAACTTGAACTGCTGTAACTTTGTTGCAAATGGCTGCATCGCGACGAATCTGATCTTATTTTAAAGGGCGGAATCTCTACTTTCTATTTGCTTTCTCTTTTTGCTCGTGAAATCGCTGTCCAATTAGCAGTCTTATTCTGTGCAACAATGTTCAATTTGTGCCAAAAATTCAACTTTGCGAACCTCTGGTGAAGATAGAAATATTTTTCGACGGACGAGACTACAGTGGTCATGAAGATTGAAGTTATCCCTTTCCAACGAGTACAAAAAAGTTCGTCAGCGACTTTTTTATGCCACTTTATAGCCATTCGAGTGAAAATTATCCTATCAGCGGTTGGATATTCGTCTTCTAAATAAGACGAAGAAAATTGAAGAATTTGACCAAACTTTAAAGTGCTGTAACTTTGGTTTAAAAAATCGTTAGACTCTGTTTCTAAGCTTATTTTAAAGGGCAAAATATCTGCTTTTCAGAACTTTCGGCCATTTTGGATTAGATCCGCCGTGCTGGCACGTGTCAACAGTTTTCCAACAATGTTCGCGTTTGAAAAAATTGTCAACATTTGCCGACTTCTGCGAAGCGCAACAATTTTTCCCTGCAATTGTAACCATAGCGGCGTTAAAGCCTGTAATTTGCTCTTTTCAACGAGCGCGGGTACATCGTGCTACATTTTTTTCTCGCGTTTCCACAGTCGTTCGTGTCAAACGTGTGCCGCGGCAGCAGTTGAAATTCGACGCAAAAATTGCACGAAACTTCGCGAGCTTCAAAGAGCTGTAACATTGTTGCAAATTATCGTGTCGCGACGATTCCTCTCTCATTTTAAAGGGCAAATTATGCTCTTTCCACGGGTCTAGCTCTCTTTGTTGCTACGGGATCGCTGTACCGTTAACAGCCGCGCAAAGAAACCCATGTGACAAATACAAAAGATTATTCGTTAAAATTGAATTAATTGAAATGTTCGCATTTATTGTCCCGATTCGGCTGGCATCGATCGTTCTCGGATACAGCCGATATGGAATAACGATTCCGGAGCGGAGTAAAAAGTTCCCGTGGCCGCGAAGCACCCTCGAACAGGCGTTTCATTTAAAAGATCTAGGCCTCGTCGAGACTAACCAGTCGAGAGGTCCTTATCCAATAATTAAACCGGGCCGGCGAAAAAATCCATGAAAAAGTTTCAGATAGCGACCGGCGAGGCCCCGGCCGCCCGATCGGATACGGCATTCGTTCTTCGAAGGGATAATCATTGACTTTAATTAATTTTTTTCTCTGTCTTCCGATTGGTTTCAGAGCGAGTTCGAGCCGCAGTGTCACGTGTTCCGGACGAAGCAGTTGCGCAAGCCGCGACCGTGCCATTTGTGCCATCAGGCGGTGATCAAGCAGGCGTCTTGCTGCCGAGGTGAGTCGATAAACTGGCTCTCTGCAGCTCTGGCCACTGGGAAACCCAGAGTTTGCTCGGCCTGTGCTGGAAGCTCGGTCGGTACCGTAGTGGTGGATGGTAAAAGCGAGTTGCCAGCCAGCGAACCGTTCGAACGAACTCCAACGGGAACCATCGAACACTTTGATATCGTTCTCCATTCCCCACCGTACTACCTTCTCTATCGTTCAAATAGTCTGCTGCTTCTTCTCGCGGATCGTTCTCAGCAATTATGGTTACGCTGCGGATTTTGTATATGCACTTACGACGAGGATAAATCGGATGGAATACGAAAGAGTTAACGCGGCGGAAGAATGAACGAACTGTCGCTAAGTTGATTATGTTTTAAACAATTAATGTATCTTGTATTCGACGGAGAATATTTTTATTTTTTTTGTAAGAATCTGCAGCTTAGCCAGAACGGATTATGTCGTGATAAATAACAGAGTAGTTTTATTGATAGTTAAACGAAGTTGTTATAGTTTTAACTTTCGTAACTACGGATGATAATTTTTTATATGTTTGCGTGCTTGCAGTTTGAAAGTAGAGATTCGAGCCTTTAAAATGGGCATAGGCAGAACACTGTAACATGTTTTTGCACGAAGTTACAGAAGTCCAAAGTTCGACAATTTTTGAGGTTCAATATTTCATAATTTTTGAGTACACAATTTACAATTCAGAATTTCTTAATGAATTGTTCAATGGGAATGCAATTTTAGTCGCGTATCAATACGTCATCCCCAGTAACATAATCGAAAAATTTCGTTCGGAATTATATTATAAAAAGAGATTTTTAATTTTAACGATTGGACTGTGGATTTTTTGCATTTTTTGGCTAAAATAGATCAATGAAATACTTTATTACATTATCTCCAATTTCTTAGAACTATTAAAAGAAGAAAACCATTTTTACTTAACTGTTCTTTAAGTTGACGTAGGAAATTCGTATTTTGCACGAAGATCCGCAGTCTAAGTGATAACACTGGAACAACCGAACTTATACAACCACGACGTCCAATTCACAAAATAATAACGAAATAATAACGAATTTCGAATCGGATTTCCGAATCTCGATTTCGCAATCCTCGAAATTGCACGCTCGCGGTCGCGCCAACCTGTTCGTGCGCAGATCTTAAGCGAAATTGCGCAACGTCTCGGCGAATCTGACTTTTCCGAGACGATGCAAACTAGTTCGGTTGTTCGAGTGTCAAGCGGTTAAAGAATAGTCAGCGGCCCGACTAGTTCAGAGCTAGTCGAACAAGTATCCACCGGTTCGCGACGCTAACAAATCGTTCTTGTTCGTTGCAGTGTGCAAGTACATCTGCCACAAGACCTGCGAGGACAAGGTAAGCACCGATATCCCCTCGCCTTTTTCGCGCGCCGGTCCGGATCCCCATCGCTTCGAAACGGATTAGTATCCGCGATCGCGGGACCCGTCTTCTCGGAAACCTTTGTGACAGAGTGGAGAGCACTTCCTCGTACACGAGGAGGCTCTCGCGGCCGCGGAGAGCTCGTACTTCCTGGTACTCAAACAAATCTGCCGTGCCTCGAACACGTGAAACAAAACGTTCCGCGACAACGCCGGCTGTCCCGTCCTGGACACGGTCTGTCCTTCCACAATGCAACTAAGCCGGCCGGAGAGATACGCGTTCGAGGAACGGTACCGGAAGCGATCGGTAGCAGTCGCCACGCCAGAGATCGGGGCTAACAGATGCATCTTAATTCGTGCACGCCACCGGTGCCGTGGCCGATGAGATTCCCCGGTTCTTCGAAGCCGACGATATGGCGGTGCTCGATGCAAATGTGTCCAGGCTATGGGACAAACTTATGGGACGCGTATGAAAATGTTGAGGACGATGGTCTGGTGCTTCCGTAACCCTGCGTCTTCGAGCTTTCACGGTGTTGGCACGTTTTCAACGCGAGATCTATTATTCTGGTCGCACATTTTTTATTTTGAAATTGTTCAAATTATCGGGGCTATTTCTTATGAAACGGTTGGATAAATTCTTTTATACAAATTTTTATTCTTGTTGTCTTATTCTTGTAGTCTTGTTGTTCAGAGTACGGTAGGTTTAGTGTTAAAGCGAAGAGTCAGCATCTATCTATATCTGCATAACTAAGTAATAATATTATTGCGAATTTTAATGTTCAAGAAGTTAATTTAGTTTCATTATATCTTTTGTATAATTTTCACAGAATTATGGGCAACGCACTAGTTTGGACTTGGTTAAAGGACGGCCAATAGATACTGTTTAAAGCAGGGTGCGATATTTTTAGATTTACGAGCACAGAAAACAGCAGTTTTATATCAGTTTATAAAAGTAACAATAAGACATTTATCCCGATTTTTAACAAGCGTTATTATAACATTTGCCGTGAGTAAAATATAAGTTGAACGAATAAACGTATCTTTACAATATGGATAATCGTAAATTAAGAAATTAGTGATCTTAAAGACCTGAAGTCTCGTCAAAAATATGTGTCACGCTGATCTAAAGATTTCAGAGCCTAAAATCATACTTTATAATAAATGAATAAAGAAGACAGGTAGCTTGTTTCATACGAAAAATTCTGCACACTTCGTATACTCCAACAATTGCATACATTACTCGATGCAACGCTTCCTATCAAGGTTATGAGCTCACCTTTGGACAAACAAGCGAGTGGGTTAAAATCACACAATCATAAAATATAACGCATACACGTGAAAACGTTGCGAGGGCAAGTGAGATAAATTATAAAGCGACTATAAATTAACTCAAAATAATCTCAACGATAAATTTGGTCAGTGACCAAACAGCGAAGACAATAACAATCCTTGTTTGTCGCAGCGAGGATAATGCGACTCGCGTCACCGCGAGATTCTAACTTGCCGAAGTACAAAAGAGCCTTTCGGTTCGTCGCAAAAAAATGGCAGGGGAGGCCTGAAAAAGCGAGCACTGCGAACGGCTGACGTGAAAGCGATGCCGGGCCGTTGTTTCTCGGATGTTTTATAATTTTGTCGGCTGGCGTAGATCTCGGCCGAGCTGGTTGTGTGAAATGCGGTGTGGGTTCAGTCACCGGGCAGGGCACGAGCCTCTCTTACCTTACCTTCTTCGTATCTCGAGGCACTCGTGTGTCACACCGGCTCCTCGCACACCGACGAGCAACACACATCTTCGACGCAGCCATGAGCCAGCGGAGAGAGACTAGCGGAAGGATGAACGCTGGACGTCGAGGAGAACGTGCCCGAGACAGTGGCAGAGAGATAGATGAAGGTACGCGGGGTAAGAAAAGAAGGGAGAGAGAGAGCAAAAGGGAGAGGGAGGATAAGAGTGCTGGACTGAAAGAGAGAAAAAGAGAGAGAAAGAGAGAGAGAGAGAGAGAGAGAGAAAGAGTGAGAGAGAGAGGGGGGAAGAGGAGCACGACTTCCTTCTGTAAGTGCCGGAACGTCGTTTGTTACGATGGTTTTGTGGCACCGCGAACAAAACGGTCGGCCCGATCCCTTTGATACGTCCATTTTCGACCGAGAGCCTCCATTACCGCCGCAGGAATCTACCCCGGTGGATCTCTTTCCGCGACACATGCACACGGTGAAAGCGAAAGAATTCTTGCTCGGCGCAGAGCGCGATTGACATTTAAGAAGCATCCCCGCTGATGCCGATAGTCTCGTCCCGGCGGACGTTTGACTTTCGCTGAACTTGTCATCGATGCCGGGCAATTAGCGGCCGCTGTTCAGGGGGGGAGAATTGACATTTTCGCTACGGGGCAAAAATGCCGGAAGGCATAAAGTTTAATTAGCTAGATTCGACCGATAGATTGCGGCTAGGCTCGATACGCGGGGGGACGGCTACTTGAATATCCAGTTCTATGGCTGATTATATTGAGCCCGTTTTGTTCTGTCACGATTATGCGCCGGGCTAAAACGAGAACAATCCTAGCCTAATTGGTGATTCGCCAAACCGTTTCCTGATATTAATGAGGGGAAACGTTGAAACACTGCGAGCATCCTCGGCATACAGCTCCGGCAGAAAGTTTCTCTGTTCGGGAAAGACAAGAGCAGATTTTCGGATGTTCGTCGCGCTGCGCGATTATCAATTTTCGGCTGACGATCGAGCGTTTGCGTTGAGATCATAAATCGGAGAGGATAGAGCTGGATTTATATTTTAAGCTAAATAGCTAAAACAGCTATTTTGAGCTAAAATAGTACCGAAGAAAGGAATTCTTAAGACGCGTGGACGTTGAAGTAAATGAAAAGGGGTAACGAGAGAAGAATTCCTAAAAATTGTGCACACTAAATTATAATGTGATGCGCATGAAAAGAAAGGATTGTTCAGGGCTCTGCGTGCTAAATTATGATGTGGAGAGCACTGAGAGAAAGAATTATTTAAAACTGTGCGTAATAAATTATAACGTGGAAAGCAGCAAAACAAAGAACTATTCGGAACTGTGCATACTAAATTACAACGTGAAGAGCTCCAAAAGAAAGAATTATGCAAAACTGTGCATGCTAACAAGGAAGGGACTGATTAAATCACTCTATACTGATTATATCACTCTGTAAGGGTACCGAATCAAGGAATAATGGAAGGAGAATGGTATCGAATTAAAAACTTCTAAACTTGTACGGTACCAAGTGATAAATTAATGAAACGAAATAACTATCAAATGAAAGAATTACAAAATAGGACGAGCGCCAAATGAGAGAATAATTGAAAATAGGAAATACCAATTGAAACAATTACAAAAGAAAAATGGTATCGAGTGAAAAAGTTTCAAAAGATAAATGGCGCCAAATGAAAGTATTATAAAAGAGTAATTGTATGAAATGAAAAAAAATTATACAAAAAAACAAGTACCAAGTGAAAGAATTACAAAATATAAATGACACCAAGTGAAAGGATTATACAAGAAGGCAAGTATCAAGTGAAAGAATTACAAAATAAAAATGGTACCAAACGAAAGAGTCGTACAAAAAGACAAGTACCAAGTGGAAGAATTACAAAATAAAAATGATATCAAATGAAAGAATTATACAAGAAGATAAGTACCAAGTGAAAAAGTTATTAAAAGAATGATACAAAATGAAAGACTCGAGAAAACCAAATACAGTAAATTCTCCTTAATTAAATTTTCCTCAGCTTGGAAACAAAAATGAACAACTTTGCAACAGGAGGTTATTTTATTATTATAAAATAATGCCTCCCTTATTATTATAAAATATTGCCTCGTTTTTATAGTTATGTCAATAACTGTAAAGCCGCAAGGCTAGAACAATCGTGTCTCCGCTTCCCAAATTGTCCATTTTTGTTTCCAAGCTGAGCGTCAATTAGGGTCAATTTACCATAGCGCCAAATGGAACAACTGCAAATTAAAGAAAAGCATAAAGGATGAGCAAAGTATGTTGTCACAACGTGTCCCTTCTATCGCGTCAGTGAAACTTTCAAGCGCAAGTGTACCCGAAGCGTCCAACGAATCATTTATCCGGCGGTCATCCGATCTAAGATCGCGGGGGTCGTTAGGAATTCGTGCTTATCAAGTTTACGGGCATCGGCACGAACGTTATTGCCCTTTCGGGGAGGTACAAAGGGGAACGGGCCCTCGTCCTGCATAAGAATTCTGCGGCGGGTCACGTTCGTTCCGGAGGTTTTGAAATTCGAGACAGCTCATGGTTCCTTCCAGGAGTCCGCGGCGTCTCGAACCTCGTCTTCGCGGTATTATGGAACATCAGCCTTCGCGTATGATGTAATTCGTCATGGGCATGGTGACGAGGGATATTTGTTTGGTCGCTGGTCGCCTTGAACTCGCCCGGACCACGCGTTCTTTGGTGTTTCGAGCGTACGTTAAGACGGCTAATTGCGTGAACTATTAGGTCACTACGTAAACCGGTGTCGCAATTAGGGGACCGTCGAAAAATCCTGTACGAGCCATCAAGTCGGCGTGTACAGTGGTGTTTTAGAAATGAAAAGAATTCGGTCGGCAACATTCGTTTAGATTACTGTTTTAATAAGTTTTATTGGAGATCTCAATATAACTGCAAAATAAATAAATTTAATAATTTAGAATATAAATTAAATGATTTAACATATAAATTTAATAATTCAAAATATAAATCTAATAATTTAAAATATACATTTAATAATTCAATGTATAAATTTAATAATTCAAAGTATAAATTTAATAATTTAAAATATACATTTAATAATTCAAGATATAAATCTAATAATTTAAAATATAAATTTATAAATTTAAAGAATAAATTTAGTGACTTAAAATATTAATTTAATAATTTAAAATATAAATTTATAAATTTAAAGAATAAATTTGGTAACTTAAAATATAAATTTAATAATTTAAAATACAAATTTATAAATTTAAAGAATAACTTTAATAACCTAAAATATAAATATAATAATTTAAAACACAAATTCAATCATTTCAAGTACAAATTTAAAATTGTTACTACTCTGATCGCATTGATATTATATCTCGTACACTCGAGTTCCTGAGTATTCGTTATCACGGTGAAACAGAACCGATAAATTGGTATCGCCAACAGTTTGCATAAGTTCTATTACGTTTCGTGAAGTTGTATTTGTTGTTTCGACGATTGTAAAGTAAAAACTCCGGTCATAATAATATAAGTTAGAGAGTGTCTATTATACTTCTGCTAGGCATAAGGGACAAGGAGGATACGAAAGCTGGGTACCATTATTCCGTAGGTCCTGATTACCGATTAGGAAATTTATTCGCTAGGATGTTCGAGCTCGCAGTGGCGCATCCTGTTCATTATCTCCAGCGGCCGCTGTCCGTACAACGATAGAAATTGTCCAGAAAGTACTGTTATCTGCAGTCCCCTGTAACATTATAACGCTACTGTATACACGAAGGAGCGATGCATCACGCCACGTATCTCGCCAAGATAAACCGAGGTATGTGTGAGAAGGTATTGATATCATCGCTTTCGCTATAACGCCCCGTCTCCAGGAATCGCGGCGCAGCTGTTGGCTGAGAACCGCTGGCACGCGGAGCTAGCTAACGAACGACATCATTCGTCGAATATGGAGAACCAGGTGTTTCCTTGAGATCGAAGGTCGCCACGTTTCTTTTTCACCACTTCCTCCACAGCGAACTTCTGAACTATCCTACCAGGACAGTTTGGAATTAGGAAACCTAACTAACTCTCGCCATTACCTAGGTAACCAGAACTGGGAGTTCGCCAATGATCGGTTTGCTATCGATTGGGAAAATTCGGAATAGTGTTAGGAACTTGCTGACACGTGTTTCCAAGTAGGAACATCGATTATCCGGGCCAAGCAGAGCGACACAAGTGTTCGGATAATGGAACGGTTACTTTGTTAAAGTGTCAGATCTTTAATGATTTTTATTATAAATAGTTTTGTATATGGTTCGTCTTTGATTCAGTTGATTACAGGTAAAAAAATAACTGTTGATCGTGATATCGAAGGACCGGATAATCGAGGTTCTGCTGTATTCCGAAAGAGAATGTTGATTAAAAACTAATGAAGACTATTGCCACGGTTGCCAGATGAAGTGGAGATTGCTTGAAACGTTATAGTGGTTGACAAAGCAGGGTTTGATCTAAATCGGCGTAGCCTAGGGTGATCTCTAAACTTTGATCTCCTTTAGAAACTTCGAGTATCAAACCTTCATGTAATAAAGAGGATTGTTAGAGGAAAACAATGAAGAAAATTGTAATTACTGATAGACAGAGTAACGAATAGTTGTGGAAGCTACAGTAGTTGTCGCCAACAGGTTTCGCTGCCAATAGGCGTGGCCTAAACTGATCAGATTTTGACCATCTCCTAGAAGCAGGAACTTAGGATTGATGACAGATAAAGAATATACAGAGTGTCCCGAAAATGTCTCGCAATCTAAAAGTGGCGGGTTCCTCAGGTCATTTGAAGCAACTTTTTCCTTTACAAAAATTTTCTCCGAGGCACCATTAACGAGTTATTAACGAAAAACAGTGACCAATGAGAGGCGAGCTCAGTTGGCGCGAGGCGACCGAGCCAATAAGCGGAACTGGGCTTCGTGCGCTGGTTGGCTGGGCCGCCTCGCGTCAGCCGTACTCGATTCTTATTGGTCGCTGTTTTTCGTTAATAACTCGTTAACGGTGCCTCGGAGAACATTTTTGTAAAGGAAGAAGTTGCTTCAAATGATCCGAGGAACCCGCCATTTCCGGATTGCGAGACATTTTTGGGACACCCTGTATATGACAGCAGATAAGAATAATTATGGAAGCTGCCGTGGTCGTCAAAAGTGGACATGAACTAGTCTGTTCTCCAGATTGTTATCCTCTCCAAGAATCTCTTCGCGTCAAAATTTCCTCCAAAAAGGATCATTTCCACAGAGAAGTCATGAAGAAAGTCGTGACCACTCGCAGATAAATTAAAGAACAATTACAAAAGCTGCAGTCGTTGTCAGAAACAGAGTTCGCTGTGTGACCTAGACCGACCTGCATATTTTCACCTCCTTCTAGAATCCTCGAGCAACAAAATTTACTGGGACAATATCCACGAAAAAGCCGCCGAGGCAACTGCGTCGACCATTTGACAAAGCACAGAACACGTCCAGAAACCGCAGCAGCCAATTACAGCGCCTCAAGCCCAATTTCGCCGTAGCATCGATTGTAATTCGCACGAGGTCCGGCGTCGGCAGGACACCTGAGAATTGCTGGTCGAGCGGACCAGCGACTAAACACCATTAGTTCGCCAAACATCGAGGCGCAGTTTAGGGGGACGCGTCGCCCACTTGCCGGACCGCCCGATTCGTTTCGGATCGGATCGACAGCTTGTTCCCCGATACGCAAACTCCTGTGAAAGCGTCCTTGTTCGCCGGGGCACGGTCATCTTTGCGGTTAACTGGTAGCCTGGCGGGCAGAGGGAGGGGCCGGGGGCTCTAAGCTGAACGAGCAAGCCCTTTTAGTGGCCTCTTTGAACCGGGATCCGCAGCCGGGGCTTATGCTAGCCGGCCGGCTCGCCTGCTCGGCTCGGCTCGGCTCGGCTTGCTAGCAGCCTACGTTCGCGGTGGTGCATCGACCGTCCACCGTTGTAAACCGCTGGTCACCATCTCGTCCTCGCCAAGTACGAAACCCGCGGCTACCATACCTGGTGGTAGCGCAGTGTGTACCGCCGCCTCGGCCTTCCAAGATTGTAAACAGCCCGGCAAGAACCGGGGAAACCAGACGATGGGTAACGCTGGTCCAACGTTCCCTCGGCTCTTCCTCCTTCGTCCCCGTTCATCGCACCCGGCGCACGCTTCTTTATCATACTTTTCTTTCTTCTCCGCGGACCGCGTCCAGGTGCACCGACGGTATTAATCCACGCCCTTCGAACGTTCCTACGCGACCGGTGTTAAGCAGCCATCCCGCGACTCCTCGGCTAGGCTAAGCCGGGCACACCGTTCCCTCTGTCGCTCATTGTTCCTGTATTAGGGGTTATTATTATGTCGTTGCGTTCGCTCGGCGGCCCGGTATCGTTACGGTATCGCGCAAGGATGCGAGGCTGTGGTTGTTTAATTCGCCGATGAAAAATCGGTTATGGAATTTCTATCGGGACTTGACCTGTAACTTGGATTAGAATAATGAAAAATGTTGTTAGTCTCTATTGGGCAAGTAGTTTTGTATCGAAGAGAGATTCGTGTGAAGGAAAGTACATTCGGAAGACTTGTAGCAATTTTTTTTTTAGTAGAATATCGAATATTGTTGCAAATGGGCGTGGACTTTTAGGGCCTCCAAATATTGATTCGCCTGTAGAAGCTCGAAAACCGAGAACTTTATCTAGAAAAATAATTCGAATCCGTAGGATCTAATCAAGAAAATTGTCATCTGACAAAGCAGATCCCTTGCACGAGTAGAACGTCTGATTTAGCCAGAGTAGGCGTGGTCTGGGCCACTAAATTTTGACTCTCCTGTAGACGATGACCTGTAACTAAGATAAGAATAATGAAAAATGTTGTTAGTCTCTATCGAACAATTATTTTTCTATCGAAGAGAGTTTCGTGTGAAGGAAAGTACATTCAGAAGACTTGCAGCAATTTTTTTGTGGAATATCAAATATTGCTGCAAATGGGCGTGGACTTTTAGGGCCTCGAAATATTGATTCGCCTGTAGAAGCTCGAAAATCGAGAACTTTATCTAGAAAAATAATTCGAATCCGTAGAATCTAATGAAGACAATTGTCACCTGACAAAGCAGGTCCCTTGCACGAGTAGAACGTCTGATTTAGCCAGAGTAGGCGTGGCCTGGGCCACTAAATCTTGCCTCTCCTGTAGAGGATCTGTCCAAGGGAAGGAGAGACGTCCCCATTTGTTTCATTACCCTGTTTCTCGTTCGTTTTGCCCACTTACAAGCGGAGTCGTCTTCGCAGCTACGTTAATTTACAACTTGCCCGTGCATCTCTCCGGCGGAGCAGACGAAAACTCAGGCTGACAGGCTGTATCCAGGTTGCTCTAACTCGGCAAATAACAATGGATTAGGACAGCGTCCCTTCCGCGGATATACATTACGAAGCTAACGAACCGTCATCGCGTTTCACCGCGTTCTCCCTCGACCCGCGACAACGCGAAATAATAATTCCTTACATAATGGCGATAAATCGACGGCGGAAGGATGCGCACGACCGTGTCCTCGTAAATTGCGCCTACTTTCGCGACACGGTGCACCCGATCACGGATGTTATTAGCTATTAGACCAGCCGGAGTCAATGTCACGACACCGCGAGCTTCTTTTACGTTCGTTCACGATTAGCCGGCGTCTCGTCTTACTCCGCCTCGATCCTCGTCGCCGATCCGACCCCCCTATTCGCCCGATCAATAGCCCCGACCCCGCTCCGAATCCCGTTACAGCCCTCGCACGCGATCCAATCGATTTTCCTTCCGCGATTCGAAAACCCGCGCTCTCTGTTCTATCGCGAGATCCGTCGGTCGCCTTTCCCTCGAAAGAAAAGAAATAATCGCCAGAACTTGATTCGCACTTCTCAAACGATTTCTCGATTTTCCGAAGGTATACGGTTTCCATCGGGGTTCTCCGAATTCTTTAATCCGATTACTATAGTCCATTTGTCAAAAATAATTGTCGAATATTTACAGGCAACGTAAGTAATCGTAACAGAGTTAATTTTTATTGAAAAAAAAGAAAAGGAAACACGCATAAAGCTAACCGATATTACGCTCGCCCGCAGGCAACTAACTAAAGAACAAAATTTTTGGTCGTAGGAGCCTAAAAAAAAAAGGAAGGCAACGCAGACAGTAGACAGTCATCATACAACAATGTAATACCATAATCTAAAATATTATGTCCGTCGCAGGGACAACCTTCAACAATAATTATCGCGAGAACTCGGTTAACATTTTTCGACGAATTATTCAGTCTTCAGAAAATGTACAGTTTCGATAGGAAATCAGTAGATCTAAAAGGAATGGAATATCGAAAACGAATTTTCGGCCGGCAACTTTGCACCGCCCTGTACACCGTGTTTCAAGTGCTCGTTTCGTTTTCGCATAACCCTAATCCGCTTACACGTATCTGGCAGCGTCCGCGCGATCGCGTGCAGAAATTCCAAATTTCTTTTATTCTCGTTTGCGGTTCTCTTAATCAACTCCGAGCGGGACACACCAGCTCGCCCCCGGTTCCTCCCCCCCACCCGTTTCTCTTATTCATCTCGGTTTCTTAAAGCAACACCGGCAACAATCCCGCATTCATCGCGAACAAGGGTATCAAGGTGGATCATATCGTAGCTGCTGATGGTGCATCAGCTCTCTCGCGCGGCGCAACGTCGCGAACGAAAATAAAGGGGAGAAAGCCAGATAAAGATGATGTATCAGAAGCAACGTTCCCGGCCTCGCTTCACCGCGGAAACAATAGGCACGCCACCAATCTTCGGCCCCTCCCGCCCCTGGGCCCATTCTCTCCTAACCCACCTGACCCGTAACTTAGGCCACCTACCATCATCGTAAACGTTCGCATTCGATCGGAATCGTGAATGTGATTGTTCGCCGAATTTTTTGCCAAACGAACATCGTAAAGATGTTTGACAATGCAATTGATGATCGTGGTCTTTTGTTCATCGTTCGTTAAACCGCGGTTTATCCGTGCGAAAATTCCAAGAAGAATTTCGAGAGCTAAGCGAAGCTTCCCGAGGCATTTTTGGAAACTTCGATTCACGCTGAGAAACGATTCTTTTGATTTTGTAGTTTGTGAATATTACGAGTGTATTAATTTTTAAATGAATGGTTGCTTTGTCGATATTTCGGTATATTTTTATATTAGATCGCCAAAGCGTCTTTTGTAATCCCGATGGTAGCGAAGCTGAAGACACATTCAGCAATTTTTCGTGAAGGAATGTTATGCAAGAAGACAATTGCTCTTCGTTTATAAGGACAGTCGCAGTTGCTATGAACATTCTCCATGAATCACTCCTGTCCACAGTTCCTGCTAAACGGTTGCTTAAGAGGTTCTTGCTGGCTGATGATGACAGTACATGATAAAGCCTTGCAACAAAATAGTTTGATGTATCAGTAAACACTTTGTTTTCTACGAAACGTGGATCTTCATTAAAAATGAAAATGTATCTGTAAGAAAGAGTGCTTAAGTAACGATAAAACAGATGTGATGTTAATTGAGATAAATAGAATATATATATATATATAAATAATATAATAATAATAATAATAATAATAATAATAATAATGTAATCATAATATATATATATATATGATTACATTATTATTATTATTATTATTACATTATTTATATATATATATTATTATTATTACATGTATTTTATAATCATTCGACTGAGCTTCTTTGTGCAAAATAAGAATAGCCTCGGTTGCAACAAATAGATTTGAAATAGAAATTGAATACCTTTCGCATTAGAACTACTGAGCCTTTAAACGATTTATTTCACTTATACACTAATTCAAATTTTTTCGATATTAATACATTCTGACAGAAGAAAGAAAATTTAAAATAAGATTCAAAATCTTTATCACGAGGCTGTGACGATGGCATAGTGGAAAGAGTTAACGGAGCTAAATGTACATTGCTTTATAACAATGGCAAAATTGGATATACTTAAACTTCGCACGATTTCCGTGACAGTGCATGGTTGAATAAAAAAGTCAATCCAAAAATTTTTCAAAGAAGCCATTTTGATTGGTGGTTCTAATCATTTGAATACATTGAAAATAACATAGCAGTGTTTTGAACTTCTATTATTGTGACTAATATTTGCAATATTTATTGTGACTATTTGCAACCTACTAGTGACTGTGTTATGCTCTCCTATAGATTTATGGCACCCAAGAATTCACTCGTCAGTCATCGCAACAAAGTTCCCTGCTCGAATGTCTACGAACGAAAAACAATAATTCTGCTAACCGCAAAATGAGCCGTTTATTTTGAAAGTGGTATCAGTCACTTTACCGTAATGAAAAGTGGTGATTTTTTTAATGTTTATACGAAATTATTTATACCGAGAAAAATATCAGTATCCTGAGATAACAAATACAAGTAAATCTTCTCGAAAGTTAGCATCCATATTTTTAAACGTGTTAAAACGCAAACCCTTAAATACATCGACTTAAAAACAAAGTGACTTATGCCACTGTCAAAATAAACGGCTCAAATAGCAAATCGACCAATTAAAAATCTGCATCTGCAATTCTAGCTGCTAGAAAAATGTGCAAATCCCGCTCCGAAATCGCGCGGGCTGCATCGTGTTGCATTGGCAAGGTTAACAAGCCCCCGTCGGGGCTTCAATCTCGTTCCCCCCGTGGCCGAGGTGTGAATTATATCGCCACCGTAATAAATGCGCGCGCGACAAATAAGGCTCGCTGTCTATACACCTCGAAATAAATAATCGCCGCGGTGGCGGAGGCGTCGCCGATAAATCAGGAAGTGCTCGTATATAATTCTTAGCGTCGTCGTCGGTGTAACAGCGGGTTGTTAAGATTCGACCACAAATTTTCTCCCGGTATGCGTATTTGGTGGGGTGTCTACCTGCGGCGATAGCGATGGGCTCCGTGCACGCGCGATGCGGAGCTCTCCAGTCCGCGAACAGCGCTCCAACGCGAAGGACGTGGAAATGATCGATTCGCCGTCGGTGCTCGATCCATCCGCTTCCCCGTCGTCGTGGATCCATTACACGGAAAACAAACCGAGCCGATCAACGCGAGACAGCAGGAGCCGCGAGCGATCGGGTGCGCCGGAATTTTGAAAAAAATAGAGAACGTTCCTCGATCCGAAGATCGAGAGACTCGCGATCTACGGTGTCTCGCTGGACCGAGACTCTAAGATCGAGACGGACCTCTCGGCCGATGTTGCAACAGTGCCAGTGAAGTTTCAGTGACACAGTGCGAAAGGGACGACTGTCACGACCTAGAAGAGAGATCCGGGGATTTCGGAGGATCGCGACGTCCTTGACTGATAAACACCCTCGGCGGCGTGGTAGCAGCGGATCGATCGGTCGATAACATTCCTGAAATCGGTGTCCGGCGTGCGGTGTGCCCGGGTGGCGTGAGTGGTCCGGTCGTCGAACCCGAAGACACTCCGCCGAAATTAGTATCGGTGAGGATCGCGGCGTGACCTTGACCGGCGTTGACCAGCCTAAACGAAAATCGAGAGTGTCGGCTAGCGAGAGGGAGAAAGAGAGAGAGAGAGAGAGAGACTGAGAGGGTTCTCTGGCAGTTTCCGACGGTGGTACGTGGGTGAAGGACAGGTCGGCGTGTGCAGACGGAGCAACACCGGGGAGAGTGAGATGCGCCATTTTCGAGAACCGATGCGAGAAGGTGAACGATCCTTGGAGCGTTTCGCCGCAGACCGGTAATGGGATACCAGAGGTGACGGCAAGATGAACGGTCACGGTTCCACCAATGAGGTACTTGCGCCGCGTTCCGTCCACGTTTCTTTTCCTCCTTCCTCGGACCTTTTTTCCCCTCTGTTTCTTAGCCGTGTCGCCCGCGCGCGGCGGTTTCTTCTTGTTGCGTTCTAAATTCGCCGCGACGCGAACTTAGGGCTTGTACACACCAGTCCGACGGATGCTGCGAATCGAATAGACGCTGTTTGCGTAGTCTACTGATTTTGGCTACCTTGGGCTAGATGGCCTGGCTGTCTTGGATTTAATGTCACCGGCGGAACAGTTTTAGCTGCACCTTGGTTTCGAGGCTTTTGCTACCTTGGTCACCTTGGACTCGTTGCTTTGGTTTCCTGGCTATGGGAACGTTAAGTACTTTGAGTTCAGCTATGTCGAAATCGGTGATCTTGGCTACCTTGAAACTAGGCCCGGTTAAGTCGGTATTTTGAGGTAGCTGCCGTAGATCCGATGGATTCAGCTACCGCACTGTTGATGGGTTTAGCTAGCGTAGTGTTGACGAGCTTAGCTACCACGTAGTTGATGGACTTAGCTATCATAGAGTTGATGGATTTAGCTAACTCGGCTTCCTTGGCTTAGCCATCTTACCTCGGCTGACTTGACATTGTTGATCATCCCGGATTCAACCCGGCCACGGTCCATTATTAACGTGACTTATGTTCGGTTGCGTGATTGTACGTTGCGCAAGCTTTAGCTGCTCAATATTCGATGAATTCAGCTACGCCATGACATGGTTTATGAGACTCTAGCTAGCCAAGTTATCAGTGCTTGGTTCGACGGATTTAGCTACCTTGATTATTCCGGTCTGGTCATACGAAGTTCGACGGATTTAGCTACCTGGTTACAGAGTGCTTCGGCTACGTTGAAATTGTAGAGTTTAGCTGCTTCGGTTGCCTTGCTTTGGCTAACCGGATTACCTTAATTAAGCCGAGGTAAATGATTTCGGGCAAAGCCAAAGGCAGCCTTTGTCGCGTCGCTTCGGTCGACAACTTCAACCTCGGGTCACGAACGCCTGGTTCAAGGTAGATTGATCAGTCTGTGATCAACACTTCGGCGACACACTCGAAACTCTGCCGAAGACCGAGTTTGGGCACCGATAACCAAAAGGCACCAGCTTTGTCGAATCCACTTGATCCGATCACGATTCAGGTAGAATCTCGGTTGATTGGACAAGAACACTCGAGTTTCCCTCGGGTTCGCCGATACCTAAATCAGATACCCCGGATCAACAGAATCTTATACCCCCGATCTCCCGGAACAGATGCCTATCGTGGGCTTTGAACTGTTCATCATCCAGGGCTCTATAGCTGTAGGTGGTTTTAGAACCAGCAATTAGCGGGCAGGTCGACTCCCATACTCTGCGGAACAGACTAATTCTTGGCCAGTCGTAGCAGCTAAACTACGACAGAAATGAATACCTGTAGAGCTGGAGTTATCTGATCATCAGGGGCCCGTTCCACTGATCTCTCGGGCCTTAGGTCTTAACTTGGACCAGTTATGATTGCGATTTGAATCAAACTACCCGCGTTTCACCGCGGTTTTCATGAAACCGTTGCTCTGCGGAACCAGCGCCAAAGCAGCTGCAATTTGTTGCAACTTTGCTCGCTGCCACTGTTACATACGACGAATGCTCGCGATATCCTAATCCAGAGATCAAATTGAGCGCAATTAATACTACGCAAAATGTTGTTTAATGCGTTCAGTCACGAATATCAACTGCAAAAGTTTCTGCAATATCAATGTCATCTAATTAATGAAACAGAAGCTGGAAAATTAAGATTTACCATGGATGATATTAGTTTAAGTATTTGGTATGTATATATGTAATATAGAATGTATATAATGTATAATATATGTATATAAATGCACAGTAAAAATGAGCAAAAATGAGCACTCATCGTGTTACAGTACGTAACAATAAAAAAGTCCATGCATTTGCCTAAATTGTTTGAATCTTTAATAAATATGGTGCGTCGCTTCTGATAATACATACCATAATAACGACCATAAGTCTAATAACGAAACTAGCGTTAAAACATTGAAATACATTATTACATTATTAAATGGGTCTTGTATTTTGCAACGGGGCAGAAATCGTGCGCAGCACAACGATTGTTTGCAAATAGACGCAACGCACGAGATTACAGCACAGCGCGCTAATGGCGCAGTGTGTTAGGGAGCAAAGTGATTCGTAATTAACCAAGTTGCACACTTTGATAGCTCCCTAAAGGGAGGCGCGCGCGCGCGCGTCGGCAGCGTCGTGCCGTCCGCCGAAACGCCTGGATTGCCATCGGCATCGCGGTTTTATTGCATTAGTGTGTACGGGCCCTTATATATATAGCTCGTCGACGTGGAATTCTCGAGGTTCTCGCGACGATGTCTTATGTATCCGCGGCTTGCATGACTGTTCGAGGTTTCTAGTCTGCGGATATTCTTGGATAACACTTGATACCGGGGTACACGACGCGTACGCTGCTCTATTAACGCGGACTTTCTCCTCAGTTACAAATTTTCGTGTCGCAGCGATCCCGTCCGCGCGGACAGGTGACCGTGAAAATTACTCCAGTTTCCCGTTGATCGCCCGATGACGTATCTTATCATTATCGATTCAGCGAGTTACTCCGGCTTGTCAGCGCAAACAATTGAACCGCGTGTACACAAACCGTGTTGGCGCCGCGAGCAGCACACACACACAAACACACACGATGCCGGTCGTACAGTTAGTTTGTCTCTTCTGCACTCCGGTTTCGAGAGCTTCCGTGGGATCCGCGGTGTCTCCATTTTTTTCCATGCGGAAAAAAGCCTGCAATTTCTGGACGGTCGTTCGCGCTAATGGAGAACCGAGCGGGAACGGTTGATAAGGCTCGATTAGATAAGGACGACTGGTGACAGGTACGCTACTGTTCGCGCGTCGAAACTCGCGCCGTTTTCTACGCCAGTGCCGAGCCACGAACCTTTTTTTCGTTTCGATTCAGCACAACGCGCGCCACGGCGCCGCAACTTGCGTCGCTAATGGAATTGGAGATGGCCGGGCTACCGGGTCGAAATTAAATTGCGGCAATAGGATCTCTGCCCTGCCCCGTCGGGTATCGACTCTTCGGCCTTCCGTTGCGTTGTGCCTGCAATCGAAACGAACTAGTCATTATCTGCGAACAGCGGCTGTTTTTATCTGGCGTCGGTGGAAACGCGTACAAAAATTGTGTTCCCTTTTTTTCTCAAGCTACGAAGGCGATTCTAGCTTACAGTATCGGGACGTGGTATCAGTTATATCGACGTACGTATTACAGAATTGGCAGTTTAAACGTGTAGCTGCAGGTTTAACGGTGCACTTCGCAGATAGAATGAGTGAGTAACGCGAGTTCATAAATCCCTGTTTCGTTCTCAATTAGAGATAAATTAATAGATTGCTTATCAGCGGGAATAGGCAGCGAGACACCTGCTGGTACACTTCTAGGTAGAGAATGGACCATTGTTCGACTATCTTGGCAATGCCATCGATGGTTCATTTTACGCGACGGTTTATTACACGGAGGTTTCTTTTCCACAAGTATTTATTTCTGCCTGGATACGAGGAAATGGAAAAAGGTGGACGAAATTATCGGACAAATAATTTAAAGAGGTAAATATATATATAGAATATATATACAGCTGTCCCAAAAATGTCTCGCAATCCGGAAATGGTGGATTCCACAGGTTATTTGAAGTAACTTTTTCCTTAGCGAAAATGCAAACCGCGGCTTCGTTTACGAGTTATTAATGAAAAACGCCAACCAATAGGAAGCGAGCTCTGCTGACGCGAGGCGACCGAGCCAACAAGCGCGCGAAGCCTAGCTCCGCTCATTGGCTCGGCCGTCTCGCGCCAGCAGATCTCGCCTCTCATTGGTCACTGATTTTCGTTGATAACTCGTAAACGAAGCCGCGGTTTGCATTTTCGCTGAGGAGAAAGTTGCTTCAAATGATCTCAGAAACCCTCCATTTCTGGATTACGAGACATTTTTGAGAAACCCTGTATGTATAGAATATATATAGAATCTTATTCTAGAAATTCAGACGTTTATTCTACTCAAATTTCGGCTTCCTCGCTGCTTCAAGTCTGCCTTAAATACAGGAATTAGAACGAAACTTATCAAGATGGAAGTTAAAAATGTGAGGCTTCTCCGTGTAGATAATTCGAATATAATTATTCTGACGACTGAAACGGAGAAACTACTGTTCAGGGAAGCGCAGAGGACGGTAAAGACTGGGTGTGGGAGCAGTGTAGATCATGTTTCTCGCGCTGCAGTACAATCCTCCTACAAAAGTTAAAATACGAGCTCTTTTCTGCACAGTTGCCTTAATTAAACTTATACCAACGACTAAAAGGATGAAACTACTGCGCAGCGAGTGGCAGAAGAGTGCAAGGAGTGCGAAGAATAATTCACAAAGTTCGGCGAAGGAGTTCAGACGGCATTTCTTGCGCTACAGTACAATCCGCCGAAAGTAAAAATGAAACTTGCACATATGAGCTTTTTCTACGCCCATAATTACCCTTGTTTCAACCAGTAAAAGAACAAAATCGCTGTCCAGTCAGAAACAGAAGAGAGCAAAGAGTTGGGAAAATAGTCCGCGAAATGCACGAGACGGATTGCATGTCTTACGTTAAGTGCAACGCCTATAATATTAAAAAATGAAACTTGTGCTTATGAAATCCTTTCTGCACGGTTCCCTTAATTAAACTGATTGCAACGACTAAAAAGACAAATCCACTGCCCAAGAAAAGATTGAAGAGTGCAAGAAGTAGGTAGAACAATCTGCAAACTGGCGGGAAACGATACAAACTGCAGATCTTACAATAAGGAAATAATAACTCCTATAATATTAAAAAATGGAACTTGTGCTTATGAGATCCTTTCTGCACAATTCCCTTAATTAAACTGATTGCAACGACTAAAAAAACAAATCCACTGTCCAAGGAAAGACAGAAGAGTGCAAGAAGTAGGTAGAGCAATCTACAAAATGGCGGGAAACGATACAAACTGCAGATCTTGCAATAAGTGCAACTCTTACAATATTAAAAAATGGAACTTGTGCTTATGAGATCCTTTCTTCACGATTTCCTTAATTAAACTGATTCCAACGACTAAAAAGACAAATCCACTGCCCAAGAAAAGATTGAAGAGTGCAAAAAGTAGGTAGAACAATCTGCAAAATGGCGGGGAACAATACAAACCGCAGATCTTTCAGTAATTGCAACTCCTACAATATTAAAAAATGGTACTTGCGCATACGAGATCTTTTCTGCAAAGTCCCCTTAATTGAACTGATTCCAACGACTAAAAAGACAAATCCACTGTCCAATGAGAGACAGAAAAGTGCGAAGAATAATCCGGAAAGTGTGGGTAAGCGGTTCCCGTGTTTCTTGCGGCGCGGCGGCCGCCCACGAGCGCTCCGCGAAAGTAAAAAGTCTCGAAGGGTTTCGATTTGACTCCGGCTCGCTCGAGCAAACAGGCGATAGCGGTTCCGTTAAAAGGGAGAAGATAAAGCGCGGCCAGATATCCGGCCGCACCCGGAAGCCCCGGCGACTATCGATGTATTTGCGAGGGAACGAACGGGGTAGGCAGATAGACGATACGAAATGAGACTTCGGCTTTCGGTTTCTCGGGCATTGCGTGCGAAAGGAGTCCATCGAACGGAACGGTTTCCCTCCGTTCTTGGCTGGTCGCCAGCGATCCGCCATTCGGAGATGTCCAATCAGTCTGTGGTCCTGTGGCGTGCATGGAAAACTCTCCGGGAAACCGTCTGGCCTCGATACCGCGCCGTCCACGCCGCGGCGACCATCGAAATTTTTTACGGGCACGCGGACGAAACCGTATCTCGATGCTGGAGGCGTGCGCACCCACTTGCCGGGGCATCCGTCATTTATCTCTGGTTCGATAATTAAAATTGCCCGACAAAGGAACAACCGCTTTATCGGCGCTGTTTACCGATCGCGGCTCGGCGGTTCGCCGATCGAACTCGCCTGCCCGCGATCGCTTGCGTAACAGTCGACGCGGTGAAAAGTCGTGGAAACGCGGTAGGTGTTTGTTTTAGATAAAGAAACGCGTTCACGTTTTATCGGGATCATTTATTTGCTGCCGGATTGAACAGTGTTTGAACGGAACTCACGGTCCTTGGAAAATCGGGGTTCGAACATCGGATAATGCGCGGTTCTCTAAACGACTTCGCAGGGGAAAAACAATGTACTCGAGTGTTTACAAAATTCCTAAGCCCATTCTAAATATAAATATTTACTTGCGTTATCTTCGTACCTATTATCTATGTAATACCAACAGATAGTCGGGCAAATAATATCGGTTTCTGATACGTTTAGAGGGAAGCTTGCGTTAGCCACTCTCTTCTGCGATATTATTATAAAATCAATCTATTAGGGGCGTGTCTTTCGATTAAGTCTTCTTAGTAGTTCACTGCAACGTCTAACCATCAAAGGATTTCTAACTTGCCAAGGTTCTTCCAAGGGAGCAATAGGAACATTGTCAGAAAGCAACCACTAATAATTATTTGATGTCCAAAATCATTGTGACAGTATTTCATCGAAAAACCATGAAACGAAAGGTATGCAACCTTTTCTCGCGTGTATATATGTCGAATAAGATATAATAAAAGTTTTTGATTCTCTTATCTGGTTTGTTTCTGAGTACAACAATTTAGACAGACGTTTAATCAATTTGATGCTGTTCGATGTACAGTAAATTTTCCCTGATTGACGCTCGGATTGTGCACAAAAATGGGCAATTTGGGAAGAGGAGATGCGATTATTATAGTTACCGATTTTCAACTACTACAAAAACGAGCCGCAAGGCTCGAACAATCGTATCTCCTCATCCCAAATCATCGATTTTTGTGTACAATCCGAGCGTCAATTAGGCAGAATACACTGCACCTAGATATGTTGATTTAGTAAATGAGTGCCTAGACGACGATTCGCCAACTTTGAAATCCTCACCAAAAGACAGCCGCTTATTAATTAAAATATACGGCATACTTGTTCCTCCTAGGGAGCCTGATTACTTAATGCGAATCTCCTCGGCGGGTTCCTTTTGCGGCTGCCGCAGAAAATCAAGCGCACACGAGCTCGTCAAGTAGGCTGCGAGTGTCGTCCGCGGGCCTTTCATCGCCATAATTTTTAATTCATGCGCCCGTGCGAAAAGGACAACGCCGACCCTCGGCCCTGGTGCAGTGAGAAGAGCAGCCACGCGGCCATAAATTCTGCGTAATCGCGGCCAATTAATTGGCATGCAAATGAGTCCGTGCGCAAATTACCGCGAAACGAAGGCGGGGTCCGTTGGTCCGGGGCCCTTCCTCTTCGTCCTCTCGTTGTCCCCGTCCCACCGCGGTGCCACGTCTCGTTCATGAAGAATTCGGCCGACTCTAGGCCCCAACGGTCCGCCACGAAGATCCACAAACGAGCCGAAATAGTCCTTCTAGGAATCGCGTTTCGCTGTTACGGCCGACAGACCGCCTTTTCGCTGAAATTCCTTCGACCACCGTTTCCTGGGGAGTGTTCAACACGCTATACATCGGTCCGCCGGGTCACTAAAGTACTCATCCTAGTTGTACGAACTCCGGGGACCCATGAAATATTCACGAATTTTACCGAGGCGATGGAACGTGTTTGGTAACAATGGTTCGCGAGCGAACTTCAACGTTATGAATCGGATTCCGGCAGAGCAAGGCCGGCCAAACTCGTGGCTCCTGAAATTTTGTGGCCTGTGCTCGCCGACGGATGATTCACGAACGGCGAGGTTAGAGTACTGTGCGATTACTTTATCCATGAGTCGATAATTCGACACCTGCTTGCGATTCGATCTTCAAATTAATTTTAAGGAATATCTAAATGGGTTAGAATCATAGTGGCGTATGTCATACTTTTTTTAATCGTGAGACACAAGAGAAATTGTTTACTAACATTAATTTAGTAGGGTTAAGTTAATTTATAGTAACTGTATAATTTATTTCACTTGTCTTTTTAACATTTTGGCATGTATAGATTGCATTCTAAGACATAATCGACGAATCGATACTTCAATCCAGTTAAAAAGAAGTAATTACTTATTATTCCAACAGCCTTATTTAATTAAGAAATTGTATACCTTATAGTCTTGATCTCGAAATACCCTCGAAAGCTTTTATTTTTATTCCAACTATCACATACCGTCTAGGTTTGACCAGGATTGTCTGACCATGACAGTCCTAATCTACTGTTGAAAATTGATTCGATCTTAAAATCTGTTTCTGCTGAAAAATTACAGTCTTCTTGGATTTCTTTTCTTCGGACTAACTGATGCATGCTTGTAATTCATTCAACAAGTGCCGAATATAAACTCCAAAAATTCTCATAACATAATTTAACTGAAAGAATTAATTAAAAAATATTAGATTCACTTTTTCGTATCCCAAATATCCAAGTAACGTTCAGTTTGTTCAATGTATCGTAAGAAAAATGTATTTCAAAACTAGTTCAAAATTAGCGTCACCCTTTTGTGACTGTCGCGGCAGTCAACGTGTTAGATGCCTATCAATTAGGTGCTCCGTAGATTAGGATGGCGCAGAATTAGCTGTGAATGGTGCATACAATTTGCAACTTCTTTCTAGCCTCGTTGTACTCGCCATTATGTAGATTCTGCAACACCCGAGGACAGAAAAAAAATACGTAAGTAGAAAGTGGAGCAGCCGGTAGGATGATTTACATGTAAAACGTCTCTCCGCTAAATCAAAATGGCGCCGGATGCTGGAGCACGCTGGCAAATATTAGTACTCCGCATAAATTCTACGGACTTTTCGTTCGAGCGAAGTTTACGCGGAAACTTTCCCGTAGACGTTGAAACGCTTCTAAAACCGTGCTAAACACAAAGTTTCACGGCGGATTAATTGTTCTACGACACCGCGGCCGAATCAAATAGTGCTCGTTTGTTTGCCGAAAAAAATGGGCGGTCCACTTGTTCGGTATAAATAACGCTTCGCCGAGAGAGAGAGAGAGAGAGAGAGAGTCGGCGGCGCACGCGAGAACAAATTTCAGCAAAAAGGTGTTAATGGAGCGATAAAAGGCCGAGTCCGCGTGCTCTTTTTGCGGAAGACCGTCTGAAAACATTCTAAGTCGCCGAATATAGGGCCGACGTCACCCGCGCGGTCTTTCCGCAGCCGTGACGCAAAGCGACGTCCCAAATTCCTCCGCGTCTGCGTCCGCAGGACTCGCGTGCACCTCGAAACAAGAAAGAAGTCGGAGGATATGAGATCCCGAAGTTCCCTGTCCGAGTTCGGGCTGAAACTTCTCGAGCGACTCGAAATATTACGGGCGAGATCGCGGATGCATTACCGGACTCGAAAAAGTTCGCGACAGGACCCGCAGGACTGTTCTTATTGCTCGCGAAACACTTCGCCGATCCTGACGGCCATTTTACGCCACTGTCTTCGACCATAGCGCGCCAAGATTTTCTGCTCCTTTCGCGATCGCAAGAAGTAGAAAATAAGGGAACATGAATTCCTTTCTCTCGTAACTGGACCGCGGATTTCATTCATTTATTTTTAACAAAAATGAGCAATTGAATCACAAAACGGAGACACTATTACAAGAATTTAACGATTTGATTATATTATAATAAATATTATTATTATATAGAAATTATATATTATATATTACTATATTATATATATTATTATATTATATATTAAAGTATAATTATATATTATTATTATTATATTATAATAAATATTCGAATAAATGTCTTATGTATTCCCTGTTTAATGCAATCGATGCACAAAGCTTCTATTTTGCCTAAAGATTCGCAGTCTACTTATAACTGCAATAAGCCCCAAATTGTGTAACAATATTCTTAAATTCTTCTGATATCTTCACAATTTTGTATTTCACCTAATTCATTTTTCATTTAGAAGACAGCGTTTCATTTAAAAGTTCACGCTTTCAAATTAATTAATATATTTGTGTTATTTAGTTATCGTAATTAGATTTGCGTTTATATTGTTAATTTAAATTAAATGTATTCGTATTCAATTCTGATCGTATATAATTTTGTGTCGAGTTGTCGTACGTATCATTTTATCATTTCCAAATTAATTACTGCATCTGTGTTATTTTATATTACATTATCGATTTTGTGTTTACAATGTTAATTTATATTATATTCCTGTTCATTTCTGATGCTACATAACTGGTAACAGAAATGTTTATAAAAGTAGTTTTATATCACTTCACAAGTTGAAAATAATTACTAGATTCTGTAAAAAAAATGCTTTTTTTTTATAAAATTTTTTCTAAACAGTCTGATCATATTTCGGAACAACAACAAACGATATAATTACGGTGGAATTTAAGCAGAATCATATTGAAATGTCGTAAGACGGCTGCGAAACAGCCTAAAATTTTCGCGACGCGTCTCCGCGCCAGGTTGTACCAAGGTTTGTTCAAACAGCACGAGGCATGTTTGCGCAGCAAACGTCTGGCGACCGAACGGAGTCCTTATCTTATCAGTATCTCATCTGCAGAATTAGAATGCTGCGTCGCCACGTTCGAGTCTGCCTGCCAACCGTATCCCTACTCCAATTAGAAATTATCGACACCGTATCTAAATCGTTCATTCCCTGAAACAAACTCGCAATTCTCTTCACTTCGCAAAGATTCCAACGTGCGATTTGAAATCAGTAGAATGTGACAACCAGAACCGGACGAACACGATCAGACTTGGACGAAGTAAACTAATTCCAATAGAATAAAAATTGTGTACTTCAAGTGCTGTATTGTTGCTTCGTACAAATCGGAATGGAGGAAGACTTCTGAGATTGAAAGATAAATTTTTCGTGTATGAAAACTCGCATGTGCCATGAATGTTTGAAATATTTCTACCACATATTTTTAAACACTCTAAATAAATACTTAAATATTCGAAATATTTCTGAATATTTTAATATTCGAAATATTTCTGAATATTTTAATATTCGAAATATTTCTGAATATTTTAATATTCGAAATATTTCTGAATATTTTAATATTCTAAATATTTCTGAATATTTTAATATTCTATATATAGACATTTCTGAATATTTTAATATTCTATATATAGACATTTCTGAATATTTTAATATTCTATATATAGACATTTCTGAATATTTTAATATTCTAGACATTTCAGAATATTTTAATTTTCCAAATATATCTGAATATTTTAATATTCTAAATATTTCTGAATATTTTAATATTCTAAATCTTTCCGAATATTTTAATATTATAAATATTTCACTTGCACAAGTGCACAGAAAATCTCGTGCATTGCAAACATACTTTCGGATACGAGAAACGTCACAAACTGTTTCCTCCGAAGCAACTGGGAATTTCGGGGTTGCAATGAAAAAGGACGAAACGTAACAGCGATCGGGGACCGGGCATGAAAGGCAACCGCGGTCGATTTCTTGCACCTTTCGGCGATCGGATGTTGCCTGGATCGTCGGCGAACGGGCCGTCCGGTTTTCGCGAATGGACAACCGGTGTCGGTCGGATGCCGGCTGCCGCGAATCAATTTTATGCAAGTCGTTTACGAGCTCCTTACGAGCCATCCTTACGCGGACGGAATGGCAATTCCAGCGAGTCGCGGTCGTAAAACGTTATGGCTGGTAATCCGAGGTTAACTCGACAAAAAACCGCCTCGGTCTCCACCCCCGAGTCTCGTTCGAGGTTCACCACCGCGCCGCATGCGAATTGTCCGGCGGTGGGAACGAGGGAGCCTAGAACGGAAGTCGTCTCGCAGAAGGTGCGAATCGCCGGAGACAAATTTATAAACGCTTTAATGACTTTAACGGCCCGCGGCGAATCTGATGCACGTTTACGAGCCGGAGACACCAGCGTTCTCGAACTACGCCCTGTTCAAAGCTGCTAGAGCACCGCGGAATTTGGCGGCGATCGCGATGCCGGGACGTCGCCAGACACATTTTTCATTCGGATTTAACGGCGCTGCTGCGCCGGGAGGAATTCCTCGGATGTTTCCGCGGCACGAATTTCCGGTTTGTCGATCCGGAAACGTGGAGTCGGTTAAACACGCTTCGCGAGATTCTAACGACGCTATTACTCTACCGGCTCCTTCTTCTTACTCGGCCTTTAATTAACGGCCTGATTCGTCGAGTATTTATTCATTGATTTCTCGCGAGTCTGTGCGAAAGAATCACTGAGAAATCTATCGTAGAGTGGACTTTGCTGCACCCTGCTTTGTTATCCGAAACGCTACGTTGTATGCGAGACAAGATTTTAGAGAACGTACACATCTTTGTGTCGTTTCATTAAAGATTTACTAATTAATGGGTGGATTGTGGATTTTATTTGAGAACAATCGGAATAAGGACGTTTGTTTTATCCGTCGAAGAATCCCTTATTGTTAAAGTATTGCAGGAACATCGATAATCCTAATTAATTTAAATGTATTTTTGTATTTTGTAAACTTGAAAATTTATTAATTATTATATTAATATCTGCAGTCTGTCGATTAGTATGTTAGAAGCAGGTTTGCAAAACAACTGCCACTCTTATTAACTTACAATATAAAAGTATTTAATTACAAAAGAATAACTCATTCTTCTAGCAGCCATTTTTTCATAGCCAGTAAAAAAATTATAATATTTCGAAGTAATCTAAAAGGTTTCTATTTTATCAATTTTACTTTAACAAAACATCGGTCTTATATATCTTTATACTAGAAATAATAGAAAATATATATATACTTATATAAATATATATATATATATATATATATATATATATATATATATTTTCTATTATTTCTAGTATACCATAGATACCATCTAGACAACCATAGTCAGACGTACCTAGATCAATTTTAAAATTTTGACGACGATATACGGTGGCGTGCATAATTATATATAATACTATATAAATTATTATATAATATTATATAATTATATATAAATAAAAGAAATTAAACCAAACCAAAAAATATATATTTTATAATTATTAAATATTAAAATATATATACTTATAATATATATATTATTATTAATTTATATATATATATATTATAAGTATATATATTTTAATATTTAATAATTATAAAATATATATTTTTTGGTTTGGTTTAATTTCTTTTCGTTTTATCATCGAAAAAATATGGAAGTCACGTTGAGTCTATAATTATGCACGCCACCGTATATCATCGTCAAAATTTTAAAATTGATCTAGGTACGTCTGACCATGCTTGTCCCTATCTACTGCTTCGAAATTGCACGCCAGCCTCCAGAGAATTTTCCCGGCAAGAAGCGCACGTGCCACGCGCGGTCCAGGTTCGACGGGCAGGTTCGACGCTCAGCATCGAGCTGCTTCGCAAAAATTCTGAATAGATATAGATGACATTGACACGGTTTCAAGGTACAGTTTCGAGTAGAACGTGCCCCGATGCAGTTCGAGAGCGTTCGCCGCGTGTCTTGGGAGCAATGCTACGGCATTCCGGTAGTTCCGCGAGGACGGCGAGGCTGACGCGTGGGCGTGACAGCCGCATGAATCGTATCTCGCCGTGAAACGGATCGCTTTGTTGAACGTGGCCGCGTGAACACGTATCGCGCGCGCTCGCCGTAAACTTCAACCGGAGAAATAAATTGATATCGCACGGTTCACGGTTCGAAATCGAGGGTAGCCGGTCCCCTGTGACGAATCTCAAATTGCGTTTCATAATCTACGCTCTCCGGCTTTCATGCCTCCGCCCGGAATCGCCGCGGTGAGATTTTCACGGACGATACCGCTGCGAGTTTCTTATCGGATCGTTGCATACGGAATACCCAATTTCATCAAGCTTTTCTAATTCGTCGGCGGAATATGCAACGTGATAACGCTTATTGTACGCGCATAAAGAACTCCGTGGCCGCTGGAAACCGGCGAGATCGATGCATCGTTAATTGCTTTTGCAACGAAACGGAGAGCGAGGCGAAGTGGACGATGAAGAAAAGTCGGTATTTAGCGAGTGAACGAATATAAATTAGGAGAACATTGCGCAGAATTTTTACTTTGAGAAAACTATATTTAAAGTGACGAAGATATTTTTGATCGATTTAAAAATAGTCTAACAAGTTCGACTCGTTTAAATTAAATAAGAAAGGATGTAATTGTCGCTGCTGCATTTCGCGATGAACGAAGACAATTTTTGTTTTACATACAAATTCGTGGTTTAGTTATGACATTTTGTAATGTCATTTTCTAATGAATTTATATTCATTAGAAATTTCATACGTCTTCGAAGAATCATAATTATCAAACTGCGAATTTTTATGCAGAATAAAAATTGTCTGAGTTAATTCTATGGACCATAATTTACACTCAAATGTCTCGCGTCTTTCAATAATTGAAATAAAGCAAAAATAACATAGCAATAATATAACAATAACGTCTCTACAATTTTTTATTTGACTTAATCATTTTTCCAAAAATCGTATAAAATTCGCAGTTCACACACACAGTTGTGACATTGAAAATTAATGGTAGATTTCATGAATTCTAGAAGAGATGTCTACGGAAAATCATAATTATTAGACTGCGGGTCAGTCTGCAAAATAAAAACTATTCAATTTTTAATTGTGTGGATCATAAATTCGAAAATATCTTTCCTCATTTAATAACTATAATAAACTATATATATATATATATATATATATATATATATATATATATATATAGTTTATTATAGTTATTATATTTATATAGTTATTATATTTTATATAGTTATTATTATATATATATATATATATAATAATATATATATTATATTTTATATTTTAAATATATAATATATATATAATAAACTATAATAAATAATGTGAAACAATGTTCTTAAATTCTTCTACTGTGCGTACACTTTCGTATTTGACTGACACGTTTCCCTAAAAAACGCATAAAACGCGCAATCCAACGATCATAAACAGATCACTGGAACGAATCGCTAACGCACACGTTCCCCTCCGGTTTAGAAACACGCGAGCGCCGTAGACGCGTAAAGATCGAAGTCCTGGACGTCACATTCAAGGAGATCCGTCGGCGAAGGCAGTAATTTCATTGGGCTGTTACCCCGGAATCGGGTCTCGCCGTAGCCGTTCTCCGTTCGGTAACTTTCGTAATTTCCACAAACACAATCAGCGAGGTTTCGATCGCAGTCGGATAGGAAGCAAGAATTCTCCCGGCGGAAACGGGCTTGAAATAATCGCGAAAATTCCCGGGAACGTGGCTCGAAGAGCTGTTCGATCGTCTCGCGGATTGGACGACGTCTCCCGGCGAGAAAGTTAAGTACGGGCTGGCCGGGAAAAGGGCCGCGGCGCGCTTCGACGGTGCCCAATCGATGAAACAGGGGGGGAGAACCCCCCCGTGGCCCGGTCGTTGGCCGTGATTTACCGTGGTTTCCGGTTTCTTTCGCCAGGAAACTTGGCCCGCGCGACCAAAAAGTTCGCGGAAACGAATGGCCGGAGAAAGGATCGGGTTCTTGGCCGAGAGAGAGCATCGGTCCTCGGACCGCTGGGCCCATCGCGCGACCCGGCCGTCCCCGGGAACACGTGATTCGGCCAGGAAATTTGACATCGGACAGACAGCGCGCCGCTCCCCGGCTAATGTCTAATCGCATTAAATTGTTTCGTAGTCTGCCAATTGGTCACGTAGCCACGCCGTTCTGACCTCGTTCGACGCCGCGCCAGAGACACTCGCTTAATTTCAGCTCGACACCCGACGATTAGATACCATGTAAATGCAGGCTTCCGCCGACCCGATACTTGAAGTCTGCGCGCGGCTCGGACGCGCTTGCGTCACTGCTTACCGCGCGAATCCTTTTATTCGCAAACTAATTTCCCGGCGGATCAATCCTCCGCGTCGGGCCCGCCGGCGTCATTATCGTTATTATTAGGCCGCGGATCGGCCCGCGAAATAAAAATTCGCCGCTTCGATCGCAACAAACGGGAATTAACGCCAGTCGAAACGACGGGCCCGCTAATCTTTTAATTTACGATTATTCAGATTGCGAAGATATACTCGAGAGGCGTTTGTTCAACATACGCGTTATCTGCGACAAATATTGCAATAACACTCGGAATAAATGTATTATAATTCTGCGGAAAATTCGAATAAATTGCTTACTGTTTCTTACTTTTAGAAAATTAACGTGTAACAGCTGCTTTCAGTGTTCCGTAAATTCAGTGTCAAATAATCATTTATACTCGTTTTTTAACATTTTTAATTACTTGAAAATAATTTATCGGAATCGCTAGATTTATCTCCTGCATTTACTGTTTTGTATTTTCGGCTATCCATAAATGCATTGTAATCCGATTCGCAAATTTTCTAGCAGATCTGGTACGTCAGGTTGAAAATGTTGCATATGATCGCGCTTGCACTGGAAATTTTCCGAGGGAAAACATGTTTTCGTATTCGTCAGCATACTATAAATATCAATAGACTTTGCACATATTCCCATTTTCACGGAGAGTTTTGCAAATTCAAATTAAGATATTTCCTTGGTCTATTAAAATTGAAACGATATTAGTTTCGGCGAACAGGCTCGCCTCGTTGCATTTGACAAATTCACACAAGCTTGGCAATACTTAAAAATTCGCAGTCGACGTATCGAGCAATGTGAATTTCCGTTGACGCGTCTCTCTCCATGACTTGCCGTTTCTGCTTATCGCGAAACGAACCTTGTACCACTTAAAAACATACTCTCAAAAGCAAAACCTCTTCGCACAAACAATGACGAAAACCGTAAATATCCATCAAATCCAAATCAAATATCCATAAAAATCCAAGTTTCCATCGAAAGAAATAATTAAAAACCCGGTATCAGTTCGATCCAGGTTTTAAGACGAGATTTTAACGATTTTAACCCGGTGAAAGTCGATTACACGTGGGCTTATTCGAGCATTGTCAACAAGAAAAATTCCGAAACGCTTCGGCGGTTGATCTCTAACGTTCTCCCCTCGATCTCTCTTTTTCGGGCCGGTCGGTCGCCGGCAAGTGTTAATAATGCTAATGCACCGACCTCGAGCGTAGCGCGGCTCGCGGCGCATCAATATTCATTAGCGGTTCGTTCTACGAGCCGAATAATTCTGCGTGGCCGCGGCGTAACCCACAAACCCACTGTGTGTACACGCGCACGATTGCGTGTGAAGTTAACACGCTCCTCCCCTCAAAGGATTCCTTCTAGTCTCCGTCTACGATCAGAACGGTTCCCATGGGCGACGAGTGTTTGCCAGGCCGTCTGCCTCGTTGTCGTTGCCGTTGTCGTTGCCGATGAGAAAGTGACAGTGAACGGCTACGTAAGAGTTAGTAAAACCGTGTTTATTGTCCGGGGGCCACCCACCGCTTCTATTTTTCATCGACTCTTTGATGGATCTTCCTCCGCGATTTTTCGATCCGCGTGCATCGCTCCGTTGATTGGCGTAGAGGGACTTTGCGAAATAACATGTGCAATTGAATTAAATCGCTAAAAAGAGGACAATCAGAATCGTAATAAAAACGATCTGTAGGAAACTGTTGCATTTAGGATAATGACATCGGCTTCTACAGCAGTAAATATTTAATCAACTTTGTGTAATTATTACGTGACGCGTTAAGCTCGAATAACAAGTAATTAACTTTGATCTTTTTTCTAAGCTATTGTTATCATCGTCTATTGTGATATCCTTTCTTTACGTTTTTTTCTTATTCACTGATTTGCGTTCATATATTGTTATATTGTTATATGACAATTTTATGATTATATATCATAATATTGTAATTATATGTAATGTGTAATATATATTGTAATTATAATATATAATATTTATCGTTATATGATTAGCTACTTTCTAAAAATTAAGTCACATGACAGATAAAAAGCTAACGAATCTAAGAGGCGTACAATGAAACACATATTGCCAAAATTATCCCAGAACACTATAAACGATTCCAAGCAGGTTCAGTTATATCAACGTCGAGAATCGTTCGACTATTGTTCACAGAAACTTCTCTCCACGCCATTATCCAGTTACAAACTGTAATTACTATAGCAGCAATTTTAAAACATTTCGGCCGCGCAGATTAATCGAGGGAAAATTTGACCTGGAACCCGATATTGCATCGTAGAAACGGCAGCCGGTTAATTAATCTAGAAATTTTTGGAACAAGCGATATATCGCGCGAAACCCGTCATAGTACGAATTCTCCGTACGAATCCGCAGATTCGATGCGCCGGAAAAGTTGCGTTATTCTCAACCGTAAAAATCCGGATTCCGTTGATAACAAAACACCACGATTGACGCGCAGCAACCCGCGGACATAGGAATCTAAACGATCAATCTCGAAAGCCACCGCTGAGTCGCAGCTGCATAAACCGTCGAACCAGCGGCGCATTACTTGGCCATTAAAAAAAGGTGATTATAATGGATCAAGTAAGTCCAAGGTAATCTTTGAAACTGGCCGTTTCACGTGCAGCTTCCTAATAGCTCGACCGCGTAGCTTCCGCGGCCGGGAATGGCTCGGAGCTAAAGGGTGGTGTAGAACGGTCGAAGGAAGCTGGGATAATAATTGCGGCTATTAATCAGGCTGGCCGCGAGGCTCACGCACCGAACACGCATCGATTAGGCTCGGCTGCTTGCTCTCTCAATGATCCGCGTGGGCGATCAAGGAACTGGACGATCTACGACCAGTTTTCGAAGGCTGTTGCCCGCATCTCCCGCCCCGTGTCACCGAAGGGCTGGCCTGCTCGAAGGCCGAGGGAACGCCGAAGGGACCCCTTATCTACCGTGACGACCGCGAACGCCGTTTGACGTTAAGCGTGTATTTGACCCTGACGGAGTTGATCGTCGCGCTGCTGTTGTGCGAACGGACATTAGACAAACCAAATTAGAAATATTTTCGACCGCCAGTTGGCACGCGCATATGTTACTAAGACATGACCTTCACATGACCTTGACATAACCTTGACATAACCTTGACATAACCTTGACATGACCTTGACATGACCTTCACATAACCTTGATATAACCTTGACATAACCTTGATATAATCTTGACATAATCTTGACATAACCTTGACATGACCTCGACATAACCTTCACATGACCTCGACATAACCTTCACATGACCTTGACATAACCTTGACATGTCCTTGACATAACCTTGACATGTGACGTCATGCTCGTGAGATTGACGCCACTCTGGCAGTTTTAGTGGATGTAAACCTCTTAAAACTAATAATACGTATATGACTTTTCTTCTATGTGTGGGTTGTCATAGTGTGTGGTAAGCCGGGCTCTTAATTACCGCGGTTCGGCCCGGCTGAATGATTACGGGCGTCCCAGATGAAGATAGCAAGAAACTCCGGGAAGCCCGATCGATCGAGGATTCCGAGCGCCTGGCTTGTAATTTCTGCGAATGATCAATGGGGAAATCGGTCGTTAAGAGGACTCCGCTATCTGGGCTTCATTAGCCCCCGTTCCCGAACGTCAGCGCAGCCTTCGCCTTAGGGTCTCCGACATTTCATTTGCCTCCGTTGATTCGCCGGGCTCCGCTCCGAGTCGGACTCCCTTCGTCGCAATTCCACTTCGGCTACCTTGTTTAATCGTGCTGCCGTGTTATTGAATCAGCCGACGATGGGCTCCCGGTTCGACCTTTCTCTCGATCGGGGGCCCTATTGGAGGCTGGCCAATGGGAAACCGCAGAATGGGCTACCGAGACCTCTACAGACGTGCTAGGTGCCCGGACAGTGGAGGAGCTGTACAACGGCAGGGTCGAACCGATGGTGAACCGATTCGGCGAAGCGGAACGCGTGGGGTGCGACTTTGGCGCCTCCTGCTCTTTGCTAGGGGCGAGCGGAGGGGCTGCGGCGCTAAGGGCACACAAAGTCGTGGAAGTGTCTCGGTTATGTTAACTGTTGCGATTGGGTTGTTGCTCGAAGATGGGTGTGCCCAAAGTAAATCGAGACAGGTAGATCTCACCTTCGTCTAGGAATCAGGAGCGGATGATGGGGTTCTCAGCCATGGCTAGGGAAGAGTTTAAAGGCTGAGACGTTTTTAGAGGTGACGTCATAGGAGTGCCTTAGCATCGCTATTTTTCTTATAATATATTAATGTACACTTGTTAGTATACATATATTAATACACACTTGTTAAAAATCAGAATAAATGTCCTATTGTTACTTTTGTAAACTAATACAAGTAAATCTAGTGTTAATACTGTTGTTATTTAACCCTTACAGGACCATAAGGTTGCTAAGAATAAATATTAGTATGTAACTGTTTCGTTCAGTTTGTTTAGACGTGAAATAAATAAACATCATAAGAAAAATACATAACAACGAGTAGTTTTCTTTTTGGAATTTTATGGAAAATATTTTTCCCAATGGAGTATAAAGGTGGAGTATATGCTTTTATTTATTGGTTTATTATAACAAAATGTTAGTTGAAATAATACAAAATTATGAAATAAAATTACTATGTAAAATGATGTGCTAATTATGATATTCTCCGAAGAAATTTCTTTTGTTTGTTAAGTGCATAGTACACATATTGTGCGTCCAATTTTCTATGCGGCGTTTAGCACAATTAACACATCTGTTCATTTTTTCCGCTTTCTGCATGTTGTATGCTGGCAAATTGCGTTCTGCACTAAAAATAACCGATAATTAAACACGACAACCGCCAATTTTAAAAAGGGGAAAAATTGTTTCCCTTAGTCGTGAAGGGGTTAAAGACAAAGATCTCACGAATCAACTAGATCCTGCAGGACATACCCGCATCCGTAAACAATTAGTGGAAAGTGTCTTAGAGGTTCTTAACCATATCCAGTTGAAAAAATAGAGAATCCCCTAATCTATAACACAGTACTATATCCTCACAGATCGCTCCAACAACACAGTTATTCGACGCTCTCTGCGTGTACGCAAAATTAACAGATCCGAAGAATAAGATCGAAGGGAGGCTCGCCCCTCCCGATTCGTAGCTGTGAAAAAAAAATGGGGGTCCAGTGGCTCTCTAGACACGGCGCTAAGGCTACCCAAGCCCGTAACCCGAGCAGTGCTGAGCGAGCACCTTATTAACCGTGTCAGGTTTCCGCAGTGGACGACCGTTGCATCTTTCTTATCCCCTCGGACCTAGGCGCTCCTGCTCATTGAGGTCAATCGATAGCAATAGATCGAGACCTCGAATTCGCATCCTCCGTAAAAAAAGAAAAAAAAAACGAACAAGGAAGTCGGGGTCGGCCTGCATAGCGCACACCACCTGCTGTCTTCGAGCACTTTTGTCTACTAATTAGCGGTGGATACTAAAGCTCGGTGGTTCGCGGGAGCCGCGGGGGAAGGCGGGCAGGCGTTGGATCGCGTACAGTCACGAGATTCGCCCGGATAAACGAGGCAGAAGGCATCATTTATGGCGTTTACGAGGTACCCGGGCTAATTGCGAAAACCCCTGGAAGCCAGGCACCGGCGAAGGAGCCGGATAGGTAATTAGGAATATTAATCACGGCGCGAAGCGGGGTCCGCGCTCTCGGGCCGCTCTCGGGCCGCGGGCTTCGAATTTACGCAGGTGAACTGTTGCGGCCGTTTGCGGGGCTCTCTCCCTCCCTCTCTCTTCTCTCTCTCGCTCTTCTCTCTCGCTCTTCTCTCTCTCGCTCTTCTCTCTCTCTCGCTCTTCTCTCTCTCTCTTCTCTCTCTTTTCTCAGTGTTCTCTCTCTCTTCTCTCGGTCTCTCTCGCTCTTCTCTCTCTTTCTTTCTCGCCCTTCTCTCGCTCTTCTCTCTCTTACTTTCTCGCTCTTCTCTCGCTCTTCTCTCTCTTTCTTTCTCGCTCTTCTCTCGCTCTTCTCTCTCTTCTTTTTCTCGCTCTTCTCTTGCCCTTCTCTCTCTTTCTTTCTCGCTTTTCTCTCTCTTCTTTTTCTCGCTCTTCTCTCGCTCTTCTCTCTCTCGCACTCCTCTCTCTCTTCTCTCTCTCTTCTCTCTTTCTTCTCACTCTCTTCTCTCTTCTCTCTCTTCTTTCTCTCTTCTCTCTCTCCCTCTATCTCCCTCTATCTATCTTTCTCGCCGGGTTTTGAGTTGTTTAATCTTGCCACCCCGTTAATGAATCAGCCAACGATACGGTCCGCAGTCGAACCTCCTCTTGATCAGGGCATTATTCGCCGATGACCAATGGGAAATCGCAGAATGGACTACCGAGATCTCGATAAATGCGCAGGTGTCGCTACAGCAGCGCTATACAGAGGCAGAGTTGAACTAAATATATTCGGTGAAGTGGAACGCTTAGCGAGGGCATTTAGCGTCTTTTTTAAAGAAAAGTGGAGGGCCTGTGATTCTCAGGAATATTGTGCCAAGAGCACCCAAGACTATAACAATGCTTTAGTATCGCTGACTGCTAAAATAGCGCTGCTGACCTAAGTGAATTGCGTTTGACCCAAGTGAATCGAGTAAGGTAGAGTCGGTCGATTGACAACGGGAATGGGAGATACAGTAATGTCTCTCTAATTGACGCTCAGATTGCCCACAAAAATGGACAATTTTGGAAGACGAGATTCGATTGTTAAAGCCTTGTGGCTCCTTTTTTATGGCTATTGATTATGAACAATTATAAAAACGAGCTGCAATAATCGTATCTCATCTTTCCAAATTGCCCATTTTTGTGCACAATCGGAGCGTCAATTAGGGAGACATTACTCTACCTCCAAAATCGGGGGAACTAGTGGCACTCAAAGATGATATTAAGGGCACAGAAGTGTCTTAATATTGTCAACTGTTGAAACGATGTCGTCGTTCAAAGATGGAGTTGCCGTGAGTAAATTAAATCAGGCAGAAGCTCCTGCTCGAAGACAGGAGTGGGAGGTGTTTTAGAGGTTCTCAACCACCTAGGGAAAAATTGTTCGGTCTCTCTCGTCCTCTCGATCTCTGCCTCGACCTTCCTCTTCTTCCGGAGCCCCGTCCCCGCCCCCTTCTCGTGATCTCTGTCTCACCCCGCGCTGATCGCGCGCGTTAGGCTGGACCTAGCCGAGCGGAGCCGAGCGGAGCGGAGGCATTCTCGCGCGATAAACCGGTAACCGCACGGCCGTTACACCGCGAACACCACGGCCACTTTGTCGTAGCGTGTCCGCTCCCCCTCGGCGCCCTTAAAGCCGCGTTTACAAGTGTCGGCGAGCGCGAGGATTCACGCTGGCTGTCACGGTCGAACGTCTGCCTCTGGCGCGAATTGATTTAACGACGTTCGAGAAAGGATGCGTTCGAGAGCTTCCACCAGGACCCTCCTCCCTTCATCCTGTTTCGCCTTGGATTTCCCTCCTCGTCGGATCCCTGCTCTCGAAGGCTGTCGGCTCCGAAGATAAGGTGGAAACACGCGGGAACACCAGCCGCCGAGCCGCGAAGTCGAAGTTCGCGCTCCGCGAAAAATCTTCGCTGTCGGGGACCGCTTCTTCCACGGCGAAGCACGTCGCTTCGCGTTGCCTTTTTGGCGGAGATTGAGTTCGCGGAACTGAAAGGCACCGGGGATCCTGCGTCCTCGGGGTCCTCGGATACCCGGAATTGTTCAACGGGGAATGCCTTTGCCAACGTTGCAAGGAATTGCAGAAACACTCGGCTGCGCTGCGTACTCTTCGACGGTCTTTCGCGAAGTTAGATTATTAATTTTGGAGGATAGTTAACAGTTTTTGTGTCGACAGTTCTCTGGAGCTTCAAGATCGAAGATCGACAGAATACAGTTTCTTAAACAACGCCGCAAATTCGAGATTTCTTTTGTAATTTAACGGATTAATTAGATTAATATTACGGATTCGTTTTTCTGAAATTGTTATTTGAGAGTAAATTATCAAGCATTGTCAGATATAAAGATAATAATTAACCAGGAAATTGTCTACATTGGGAACCAAGTCTGTGTTTTTAAATATTGATAACCGATTTTTCTATCTATTTCTACGCGAAGGTGTCGAGAGACACTTTTTAATAACTTATAAAAGTAACAATAAGGCATTTATTTTGATTCTTAGCAAGTGTTATTGCAACATTTGCCATAAGTAACATATAAATTGAATAAGTAACTCATAAATGTATCTTTACGACATGAATAATCGTAAATTAAAAAATTAGTGACCCGTCATTTTGACGGGTTCCGTAAATCTAGCCTTAACACTATTTTTATCAAAGGGGTCACACACAGAGGACATCTTTTAATGTTAAATAAATCTTTTCATATTCTCATCTTTTAATTTTTAATAGAAATTATTTCCTATGTTCTATGTTTTCTGTGTGGCCACATCTCGACATTTGTTACAGTAATCACGAGATTAATTCGGTAAATACGATACGACAAAAAGTATCGCTAAAATATCGTGAAAGCAGGATGCTTTCCATCAGGACGTTATCCTGTCGAATGATCATCTGTTCCAGCCGCTCGACCGTATAGTCTTGTTTCAGACCTTAAGGCTCGATTTCAATCCTACAATTAATGTTCCCCGATGTCTTAATGATTTATTAGTTACTTCTGGGTAACATCATCGATCTTGGGTTAATAGGACTGTCTCGCTCGAAGGTTAAACCCGGTTCAATCGATGGGCTACGGGGAATCATCAATTATTCGCAAGTGAATCTTAACACGTTCGTCGTGTGGACGTCTAAATCCTAACTTGCGAGAAAACGATTAATTTCTTGGAAACTGTATTCGTACACCAGATAATATCCAGTGACCTCTTGACGTACGAAAACGTCTCCGATGCATCATCCGTCTCGTACGCGCAGATCTATTTTCGCGATAAAGCAAATATGACTGGCAACATGTCTGTTTAAGACCGGCCCAGGAATAAGGGGATAAATGAATTATCGTCTCGAGGATAAAATAGAGTGCTTGCAGTCTTTTATTTGAAAACAATGGTACTTATAACACAGCGTTCCAATACTTTCGTTATGCGTTAAATAAGCATTTCCATGGAAGTTGTTATGCAATTTGTTTACTTACTGCGTCATTCTTCCAGAAGTTTGCATACATTTAGCAAATGCGTATACGGTAATATGAAAACGTTCAATTGTTTTCTACCATGCTGTTCGAACACTATTCACATTAATACGTTGAGCACTGCGTCGGTCATATACGGGTGACAGTAATTTTTGACCAATTTTGAATATTTTTATATTATTTTTTATATTTTTATTCATATTATTTTATATTATTATATATTTATTATTATATTTTATTTTATATTATTTTATATTATTTTGTTGCAATATATTCGATTTGAATATATGATAATTGAAATAATTGAATTAATTGAATATAATTGAATTAAATATATATAATTGAATATAATTGAATTGAATATGATATATTGAGTTTGGCTAGGACGTTTCGGATGCGAAAGAGTTCTAATATCATCCGCCATGATAAATTTGAACTTTCTGATTTCGATTTAAATTAATTAAATAGCATTGACTTTGTGGAAATCTTAGTGGTTGATTATGGGTGCCGAACGTGTTAAAATGTTATTATACGAGCTAATGAAAAGCTAATGTGTCTAGAAAGAGTACTCGAGAGTAATCGATACATAAAATCATAGACGATCCGAACGATCTCATCATCTAGATCTGACCGATCTCCATTCACATTGCGTTCGCGATAGAACAACGTAATCCAAAAGGCTGCAACTTATTTCGACGATCCACCTAGCGCGAAGCGAACGGTCCCGGCCTCGTAAAAGGACGATTTTAAGCGCGACCAAGCTAATTCATCACTCGAGCAGTCGTTCGCGATCGTACCGGACAAGGTCCGACCGCAGAGAGATCGGTCTCATCCGCAAAACGGACGTTATCGAGAGTGAACTGGCCCGTGCGATATTCGCCGGGACGTTTCCCTTTGGAGGAATGATCGATCCACTGTCCCGCCGGTCACCTTTGTCTCCGATGCGGAAGAGAAAGTGACCGGCCGCGATTCTTTTTCGCCGGCCGCGAGAGACCGCAGATACGTCGTGTCGCACGTCGGCTCGATGATCGCACGGCGATCTTGACCGGCCACGAAAAACGCGTGGGCGTGAGACGCAGTTGACGCCGACCATAATCGACGGAATCGTCGATCGCCGGCGCCGATAACACCGGCGGCGTCCCGTTACCGACGACGCCGCCTCGTTCTCTCGCGAAGCGTACTCTCCGGCGATTGTTATCTCTCCGCTCGGTAATCTCGGCGTCCCGTCTCTTTTTTTTTCATTTTCTCCGTTTCTTTTCATCGGAGCGCGCGCGCGCGCGCGGGCCCCGTTTCATTATCGCGGCGAGTCGCCGACGCGCGGGTATCGTAAACAGCTCGAATTATCCGGCGGCTCGAGATCCCGGCTTAAATCTCGGGCGCGTGCTCGTTTGCGATAAATAATATCCCGCGGTGGCTGCGCGGTTTGAAAAACCGTTAATTATATGGCGAGCCAACGATCCGCGACTAAAGGCGAGAAAATTCATACCGGGGATAAACTCCTGGCGCGCTCGTCCTGCCAATTAGGGGAGTGTATAGGCTTGCCATGGGGGCAACGAGCGCCGTAACGAGCCTCGTTTGCAATGACAACGATGAAGAAGACGCCGGGCTTCGCTGTTTCTTGCGGCCCGCGATTCCCTCACTTTCATTTTCCGCGTGTCTTCGGTTAGTTATGCCGTTCTTGCCGGCCGACGCTGGGATTAGTTCCGCGGGAACAGGTCCTTGGGAAAATTTGATGGGACTCGCGCTCGGGCAAGTGCGAGCTTCGCGGTAATGCACTTTCGCGGGACAAGAAGCGCCGCAAAGATACTGTTCTCGTAGGTTCTACCGCGTTTTGCGCGCACGATTTATTGTTATTCATAATTATCAATCCGCGAGCCAATTTCAGCGCAGGCCTGCTTCTTCTGCACGGAAATGCCGGGGATCTTGGAATACGTTACTTTCTTGCGATTCTTAACGCTTAACGGACGGGTCACGTAGCTTCACGTTTTTTCGTTCGGACTTCCTAGCACGGGCCACGTAGATCTACGTTTTTGCTTGAATTTTTATTCATACTTTATTAATACTTTGTTCTCGTTTTGTTAATACTATATATATAATAAATATTATCACTATATATTAGACATGTAAATAAATAACTTTGTACAATTTTATCAAAAATAGTGTTGACTTAATAAAACTGCAACGCTTTAAGACCATACGTACGTGTTTATTTAATTCTCTTAAAAAAGCCTAGAAACCGAGAAAGACAGAAAGAGAGAAAAGCAACCTGATTAGTGTTGAAGTAATTCCAGGGCTGGGAAAATATCGATTTTTGATATAATAAATATACTATAAATATATTTTTATCTTCTCTTATGTAATACAGAATTTGGTGAATAAACTTTTCTTGAAATATTAGTTACATATGTATATGTAACTATGTAGTTAAATGTACTTGAAATGCTATTTCCACATGTAACTACTATTTCGAAAAAAGTTTATTTACCAAATTATTTACTACTATTTACTATTTCAAAAATCTATTTTTTACCAGCCCTGAGTATTACATATAAGTTTTAGTTACTGGTACTTGTAATTGCGAACTTTTACTCAATATGAAAATCGTTGAGATCAATTATAAGAAAGATAAGTTACACGAAAATGTATTTTATTTTTCAATGATCGTGATAAGTTCAATATAACGTTACAGGTAATCTTGAATTCTTCTAATCCTTTTACAATTTTGTATTTGGTCTGCACATTTCTGTTATAAATTCATAAAATCCGCAGACCACTGATAATTTTCAATCTCCAAGAAAATTTGAAGGTAAAAGAATCCAAGATTACCAACGATCCCGAAAAGCTCAGCCAGGATAACTTCAGGGTCTCCCGAGGTCCTCGGGTTTATCCTAGGGAAGATAAATGTTTTCTAAATCCAGAGATAAGTGTCCAAAATGTTCTTTGAAATCTGCGTTAAATGTGAGGTAAACTGAGATTGACAGGGCCTCGACTACCAGGACCTCGAAGAAGAACATCGTGTAGTTCTTTCCAGAAATCCATCAAACAAATACCAAAAAATCTTCGCAGGAACTTCCTATGGATCATATACACTTAAAAAAGTTCCCTGAGATCTTTCACCTGTTTTGAAGAAATCTTGAAGAAATCTTGAAGAAAAATCTTGAAGAAATCACGAAGAAATCTCGAAGAAATCTCGAAGAAATCTCGAAGAAATCTCGAAGAAATCTTGAAGGTCCTCCGAAGAAAAGGATCTATAAGTACCCTAGAAAAGACATAAATGGTTCTCCAAACTCTCTCCTAGCTAACCCCAAGGATCCACTCTATATCAAACCAGGCTTATAAAACCATCGAAATCCCATGAATCTTGATGATCCAGAAAAATCCTCGTGGAGTCTATCGGGAGGCATTATCTAGCCGCGGGTTCCGATTAAAATAATAGCGCGACGGCATCGGGGAATTACGTATTTATGATTTTTATTCGGGCCGCGGAGCGCCGACTGAATAATTCAGGGCAGCCGGGAAAGATTAATCACCTTCGAAGGAGCCAAAGAGTATTCGCTGATGTAACGATAGAGAAGAAACGGTGCTCGCCCGTTTCCTTCGTGGTGTTCTTAATGGCGAGCAACGGCGAGCCCGCCACAAAAACGCACCGTGCGCCGAGAGTTTTTCAAAGAACCCATGCGACTCAGCCGCGTCCTGATTGGCCCGGCGGTCGGACGCGTCCTCGCGGTGATCCCGGGCGACCTTGGAGCCACGGCTACCATAACATCGGCGAACAACCTCGGCTGGCCTCACCTCTCATCCCTCCGCTCTTCTTCTTGTCAAGCTTCTACTCCGGATCTCGGCTTCTTCTTCTTCTTCCTCTGATCGATATTAAGCACCGCTCACACCGAGCGTCCTCGTTCCACCGACATCGCGACCTAAATTCCACGGACACGCAACTTTTCAAACAGACAAACCACTGGCACGTACCGCGGACAGCGGATTACGCGGATTCCGAATGCTTGATCGTGTACGACGAGCTCAGCCGATCGATCCCCGTAATCCACGAAGCCCTTAAACGGAACGATAATCTTTCCGATCTTCTCCGCGTGATCACACCGGTGACCGATCAACGAGAAATCTTCTCGGTACTTCGGGGATAGAGGATGGATCCTATCCGTGGAATCTCGGATTCGCTAAATTGTTTCTTCACGGAATACAAGATCCTTCTCGGCGAAGCGAGATGCAATGCGCTGAACGTTAAGTTATGCAAATGAACTCCTCCGATCTAGACCCAGTCTAGACCCATTCGGCAGAATCTCCTTGAATATTCTCGATGATCCGCGCAATGGCACCGGTGACCGATCAACGAGAAATCTCCTCGGTGCTACGGGGTTAGATGATGGAACCTATCCGCGGACTTTTAGCCTCGGTAAATTGTTTGTTCAGCAGGCACGAGTCTTGTTCGGCGACGCACGGTTCGACGGCGTCGAACGGTGAGTTATGCAAATGAAGTCCTCTGATCTAGGCCTAATTTGGACGCGCTTAGTGCAAGCACGCCGTATTAATACCGACTGATGGGATAGACCTAATCAGACTCTACCCGGCCCCGCGCAACTTAATATAATTAAGTCGGAGAGCTGTCACGCGCACTCAACACTAGGAATCCAGCTCTAATGCAACTTACGTTACGTGACTGATTCCGGTTTACCTTAACGAAACTAATGCGATCGAACCAATACAGTTTCACCGAATCTCAGTCTAATCAATTTGATCTTACCACGACCTATCCGATCATTAGTCTGTTCGTCACAAGTTCAAAAATACTTGATATTTCTTGACATTTTCTGTAATATTTCATATCTTAATGACCTCTGCAATTTGTGCTAAAAATTCATTTGTCTACAAATTAATTCCTACGTACACATTTAGAGATCATTCGAGGATTTTTTGAAACAGATGCCGAGACAGGGTCGATGATGACACGATATATCTTTTTAATTAAAGTACCTATTAGACTGTATATAATAAAAAATGACATAATTGTATTTTCATACGTTAGAAATAAACGTAAATCTTTATAAACATTGTGGCTACTCTCGTCCTTTCTTTCTTTGTTTTTCAACATACTTTGTTCCCAGTTTTTCGTTTTTAACAAATGTCAGTGCTGATGATCGATTTTTTTACCGAAGTACAGATTGACAAGATCTACGAAACGAATCGTTCGAATTTTCGTTTTAGAGACCGAGATTAGATATGTTTGAAAACGCGAGGCTTCTAATTTTGCATCATACTAACTACAGTAAATTCTCCCTAATTGATCCTCAGGTTGGAAACAAAAATGGATAATTTGGGAAGAAGAGCTTTGCGGCTCGTTTTTGTAGTTGTCGACAATCGTATCTCCTCTTCCCAAATTATCCATTTTTGTGTACAAACTGTGGGTCAATTAGGATGAATTCACTGTACTTGTAATTATTGAAAAATTTTTAATAACCATTGTTTGGTAAACCGGTCGGTCTAACACCTCGAAAAATTGAAGTCATTTAGTACAATTTGGAAAAGTAGTATCGCACAACATGTCAACAATTTCCAATAATATTTGTACTAAAATCGAAATTATTTTACGACGTTACTCTCGATCCCCTGTTACCCTTTACCTCTACGCTTTAGCATCAGGCTAGAAGAAATCTTCTAACGAAAATTCCGCTGCCTACAGCGGCGATGATCATCGGACCGCCCGGAACTGGGTTAATGCGTGAAAAACGCGCGCGGGACGCATCCGAAGAAAGTCGTAACTCAAAGGCGATCCGGCCTCGTTATTATTCATGGCGCGGAACCGGGTCACGTCGCCGAAACGATCGCCGTTCGATCGGACGAATTTATCCGTCGACGGCGACGGCGTGTGTGCACGACTTCCGAGAGGTAACGCGCCTCGGAACGATCCCTCCTCGCGAATGTGCAGGATCACCGTACACGCATTTGCATACACGCATGTGGGTCAGTGAGGCGATCGACGCACACCGTCGACTCCCTTATCGATCGCCGCGTTATCGGCTGTAAACACGGAAAGCGTTCGTAGTACTACCGGCTGATAAGGGGCCGCCTACGAAGCCGAGGATCCATTCATTCTTTATTCTCCCGCGGCAACGGCGCCGCTCGTAATTAGGCTGACGGTAGGGCCTTTAGCTTCGCTGGCGATCTCGAGACGATCGTCTGCTTTGTCGATGGCTACGGGGAGGGGGGAAGGGAGACCGGATATTAGGGCTGTGGATAGCCGTGGATAGCCGAGGATCCTCTTTGAGGAAAGGTCCTAAACTAATAGTTGTCGCGAGAGCTGTCAGACTAACTCAAACACTGTCCACTCCACTGCTTCGAATTCTACCACTAATTCCACGTTTACGTTTCGGAAAATTGACCGTGTAGTTATAAGTTCGGAGTAAATTAAGCGGAACGGACATTCATTTGTATTGAAACACATTTTGGAAAGAACAGATCGCGATCTCGATTATTCGGTTTGTGTTCTGGTTGGACTCTGCTCAGCAGCATATAAAACTGTGGACACAATAGAAGACTGGATTTATCGTATATTATCTTAAATCAATTTGTGAAAGATTCTTGTTTGACAGGAAAACCCGCAGTGTGGTAGTGTGATCCATTTTATGGTTTATGTGAATTTAAAAGAATATTGAGAAATATATATCAAATATTAAAAATAATTAGGTATTATTAATATAGTTATAATTAATAAGATATATTAATAAGTGTAATTAAGTATTACAAATATTAAAAGAATTCAAGAATATTGTTATACCGTTTCCATCCAATTAAAATCAATAAATGAAGAATTTTTGTTTTTGACGATTAACTCGTACGATTTTTATTTCGCATGAAGTTTCATAGTCCAATTACGATCATCAGTGAATCTTAAAATTCTTTATTACACAGACGAACTGCACTTGAATCTATAATTTTCTTTAATTTTCTTTAATTGTCACTAGACTGCGGATCTCAATTTATTTGTGACAAGAGCAACTTTTTAACATGCAAGAAACCGAATAATTAACAAAGCCTAATTCTATCATTATTCATTTTCATTAGAAATTCTTTAATTCTAATTTCTGCGAAATGACGTATGCGACCGAGAATTTACATAAAGATCCACAGAGTCCAGCTATCGGAAATCAGCAGTCTATCGGCCTAGGATCCGACATCACATTTTAATTCGTACGTGAAGGGGTCAATTAAAAATTATCCAGAAAAATTCTAGCAGCATAATCGAAGTCAACCAGCCAGTTGCGCAGAACTGTTTGCACACAAACGTCGTTCACCGCCTAAGTAACCGGTATTTATTTAATCGTCGAAGGACGGGGTTTCTGTCGCCGTTAATTCGAGAATAGTCCGGCATATTTTATTCTGGTTGTTGACACAGACCAGCGGAACGCTCGCCGAGAAGACAGAGAAGGGATTCGCCTGAACAAATAATCGTGAAACGTTCGAGGGCTATTCCTGATCGCCGGCTCAGTCCAGTTTCAAGATCGCGGCTGTTAACCCCGGCGACCATCGTTTCGAAGGTCGAAAGTATGGTAAACCAGGGGGTTAGGGAGCCCGGTCCAGAGGTCTGGAAAGGTGAGCACCGTTGGTACACTCGAGCTTTCCCGCCGATCGGCCACCCACTTGAAGCGAAGTGGGCGTGTGCATGAGCGGAGTACACATTGTTCGCCGGTGTTTGCATTCCCTTCGATCCACACGGCGGCCGTTCCAGTCGGCTACGGTCATAGCCAAAAATGCAATATCCATCGCCAATAACTGCGCTTCCGGTCCACCGTGAGAACAACATTCCAGTCGCCTGTAATTAAATTCTGGAACTGCACTTTTTCGGTTCCGATGTAATGATGACGTTCGGTCTCAAAGAGTTAACGGTTTTCAAAGCTTCGTATTCTCCTCGATTTTGAGAATATTCGGATGACGCTTGAACTGTCGGAAACTAGAGGAGAAATGGAATCGGAAGTGGAGAATAAAATTTTGCCGTTCGAAGCTCCGTTTCGAAGATAACGAGCTTCTAAGATTAGTCTGCAGGAAGTAGAAACGGCGAGCCATGATCAGACACATTATATATTCTTGGCAGTAATGATTCTTGTATTTTCTTCAGTTTTGAAGACAGTAGTGGAGTGAAACTGGTATATAAAAATACTGAAAGAGTGTGCCACCAATAAGAAATGTATCATTCTAATTATAAAAAAATAATGAATGAACAGAAAATAGAAATTCGTCTTTCGTAACGCAATTCGAACTTTTCTGGAACCTTTCTGCAACTTTTCTGGAACTTTTCTGGAACTTTTCTGGAACTTTTCTGGAACCTTTCTGGAACCTTTCTGGAACTTTTCTGGAACTTTTCTGGAACTTTTCTGGAACCTTTCTGGAACTTTTCTGGAACCTTTCTGGAACTTTTCTGGAACTTTTCTGGAATTTTTCTGGAACTTTTCTGGAACTTTCCTGGAACTTTCCTGGAACCTTTCTGGAATTTCTGGAACTTTTCTGGAAAATTTTATAACATCTTCAAAATGTCAAAATTTTAAGTTCCTGATCTGTATATTTAAAGTATTTTAGTAAATATTATATCATTCGCGAATATCGTTAAACTTTCGCAGCCAAATATCTCAGAAATTGCGTTCACGTTTAAGTGATATTTGTCATAATTTTGCTGCCGACATCGGCAGTTCTGTCGCAGAACGAAGCTACTTTTCGAGCACGTTATCAGTTTATGCGACAGTTTGCGTAGTTCTCGAAGACGACCTCGCTCCGTCACTGCAGCCACGGCCTCGATTGCAAAATAATCACTCAGTTTGACAGGTCGGATTGTTCCATAGCGACCGGTGCTAAAAGACCGCGCGTGTTTATGCAAATGCGCGTTTCCGTGGACTGCTCGATAAAAAGTGGAATAAAAAGAACGATGAATAATGAATGAACTAGTTCACCGGCTGGCGACCGTCGAAACGGCGTGGAATCGCGCCGAACAGAGGCTACTGGACGTTTGTAACTGCGATTAAGTGGAACCGGGACCCCACTCTGAAACACGTGGATTGTTTTCAGGGCTGATTGACGGGCGTCACGCCGCTATCAGTGTTATAAAGTCGAGCAACTATAGCATTCTTTTTCCGTGGAATGTTATCGCACCGGCCGAAGGTGTTTGCGCGAGCGTGTGCGCGTTATTATGGCTCGGATTTTAATGCCACGGGCTACGTGGCTCGCTTCGTAACAGCGCCGAACGATGGCTTGGCAAATAATAACGCCGCGTTCGCTCACGAGAAAAAGACTAAATAATACCTGCGTGTGGCCGCGAGAATGAAAAATCCCAGAGATGGAAGCACGCTTCTTGACCCGCCTTTTTAATCGCGGCGCAGTTTGCCTGGATTTAGTTCACGCGTTATCTACAGATTCAACGATTTAAAAATATGTTATCCACTGCTTAGGATTTTTCTCGGTGAATCGGACGTGCAACTGCACCGTCACTATTTCGTTTCAAACGGGCGCGAAACAACGCTAGAAAATCGTAAAGCAATGTTTCTCAGCTCGTTCGAAAGGGGAGACTCTCAGCTTTAAGAATACGTGTGTTTGATTAGTGAAAAAAATTTTCACGCATTCCAGAAGTCGACGAAGTTGAACTTTCAGCGAAAATTCCATGTTGTTATAAAAGGTGCGGTAGCTATCGCCAGCATGATCTTAAGTTAAAATAATTTAAAGGGTATAAAAATAGACACTTCGCCCTTTAAAATAGGTTAAGAAACGTCCACCTACGATTTTTTTCGACGAAGTTACAGCAGCATGAATTTGTTCGAATTTTGTTCAATTCATTCGTTCAAACTCTGAAGTTCATCTCCCGCGGGACATTTTCGATTCGAGCAACCATAGATTCGCATCAGAAAATCGTAGAACTAAATTTTTGGACTTGTTTGGAAGGGAAGACTTCCGTCTTCAATACCGCTGCAGTTTCATTCCCGTAAAAAATTGTTTACGTTCTCTACAGGTTGACAAAGTTGAATATATGTGAAGAAAGCTATTTTAAGGGGAAATACCGCTGCAAACAGCACAATGCTCGTTGGTTTAAAAAACTGAAATGACTGGAAAGTGGAGACTTCACTCTTAAAAATAAGCAAAGAACCATCGTGATACGATAATTTTCAACAACGTTACAATTCTATGAATTTCGTCAAATTACGGGCTGTAGGAGTCTTATATTTAGCTAGCGCAGTACACTTTCGATTGAAATGACTACGAAATGGCGCCAAATATCGTAGATGCAAATTTTTGAGCTCGTTTGAAAGAGGATACAATACACTTTCCAACTCCTCTGGTTTCATCAGCAAAGAAAATTGTCCAATCTCTACATCGCTCTGCAAAGTTATCCCATGCTGCACCATCGTCCTACCGTTAACCGTCCAATTCCTCCGCGACTCTCGGTCGCCTCGCAAGAGACGTCTCTTCTGCCCGAGCTCAGACATCCGGCAGACGTTCCCGAACGACGGCAGACAATGCCCAATCGCGATGATTCAGCGGCTTTAATTACCGGGGGCGTCGGTACGAAAGATTCCAGGCCACGTCGAACGCATAAATTGCATTCCGCGAAACATCCGATCGGTATGCAATTACGTCGGAGGAGAGAGACAGGTCGCCGGACAATGTCTCATAACTCAGAGGGAACTTCCTTATGACTCCATTGTGCGACGTCCTTGCACAATGGACGTCGCGGATGCCCGGTCGCCGAGAAATATGGCCGCGATGATGCGCGGCTGTCCCCTGTTCGCTCTTTCGTCCCGGGCCAATCTTCCGCGGCTGGATGTTTACATGTGTCGGCACCGGGTAGAGAAAAGGGACTCGTTCGCCTCGTGCAAACGACTGTGCATTACCCGGGCCTCTGGGCCCCGACGGGACACGGCGGGTACCCGCGCCGGTCTTGCCCGATCGCGTGGGCCGAGTGGCCGAGCGGGGCCTTTTTCCGCCTCGTCCGCAAGCGGAGTATCCTACGTGTATTTACGTGGTCGGGACGCACGTGGGTGTCGTGCCCACCTTCCTCTCTGCTCACGTGTTGTCCTGCGATGAATGTCTCTCCTTGATGAATTTCTTTGCACCGTTCACCAGCCTCGGAAGTCTCCGGCGAGTCCTCGCTACGGCTTCGGATTGTTTATTGCTGGCTTCGTGGCCTGCCGGATGATCCTTGCTTCTCTACACCTGACTGGAACTTTGTTGTTGACACATCTCACCGTGCTTCACTGTGCTTCACTGTGCTTCACTATATTTCACTGTATTTTACTGTGTTTCACTGTGTTCCACTGTGTTTCACTGTATTTCATTGTGTTCACTGTGTTCACTGTGTTTCATTGAGTTCACTGTGTTCACAGTGTTTGACTGTGTCTCGCAGTGTTTGACTGTGTCTCGCAGTGTTTTACAGTGCTTGACTGTGTTTCACAGCATTTTACAGAGTTTGACCAGGTTTCACAGTGTTTTACAGTGTTTGACTGTATTTCATGATGTTTCACTGTGTTCTACTATGTTTGACTGTGTCTCACTATTTCATAGAGTTTCACTGTGTTTCACTGTGTCCCACTATGCTTCACAGTGTTTCGCAGAGTTTCACAGTGTTTGGCTGCGTTTGACGATGTTTCACAGTGTTTCATACTGTTTGAAGATTCTTGACAATGTTTCCCAATGGTTCAGGATGCTTCACGATGTTTCACGGAACTTTAAAAGATGCTTCACTCTGTTTTACTGTGTTTTACTGTGTTTTACTGTGTTTTACTGCGTTTTGCAGTGTTTCGCGATGTATCTCGATGTTTCAAATTGTTTTACGATGTTTCTCGACCGTCCACAGTGTTCCACACTGTTTGAAGATTCTTCACGGTGTTTCCCGATGTTTGAAGATTCTTCACGATGTTTCCCGATGTTTCACGACGTTTCACAGTGTTTGAAAGACTAGCAGCTTCTCTTAAATTGTCTAAGATCGTCTGAGATTGTATAAGCTCTCATTAAACGATCTAAGAATATCTGAAATTGTACGAAGTCTTATCAGACAATCTTGGAGCACCGAAGGTTGTCTAAAATCCGATTAAACAGCCTCTTCTTAAATACTTCAGTTTCAATCTCTATTCTTTTTTCGCATATACTTAGATTCAAATAACATTCGTGTCCAGTAAATCACGTGCGAAATCTTCGTCGTAAGCGCGAGCGATTAAACAGTCCGGAACAACCAAAAACTAATTTATTATCGAATTGTCGAGAGATTATTAAAAATGACGGTAGGTTTCTACCGAACGGTCTAGCGACGCATAAAACTGTCCAACCTGATTGCAGATACGATCCGCAACCAGTTTACGAACGTAGAGTTCATTGAATCACGTGGACTATAATGAACGAAAATCTTCAGCGAATCCTTCGCATCGGCCATAAACTCCCGGCGAAATAAATACCATTCTCTCCCGACACCGAGGGGTGCATAAAACAAGATTTACTACTAATAATTCACAGTTATTCTCTCCGGCTTCTAAATTAGTTTTGTCTAACGTAATCCCCCCCAGAAGTTATAAATATTCAAACAAAAACGAACTTCTTTTCTATCTCGTTCAACTTTCTACTACGCTTTTCATGCCCCATAAATCACGGCGATCCGAGCAGATAGCGCGCAGATTTTCGTGTCTTCCCTTTTGCAAAACGCCCCCCGGTGATAATCGCGGCACCTTTTCACCGTTCTGTACGCCGGCCAGCAAATTACAGACAGAAATGCCCGCGATTATGAAAGAGGTAATTGCGCGGGTGATTAACCGCGACGGTTTTCGGCCGGGAATGCGTAATAAGCTGACGTTTTCCCTGAAGGCGGGAGAATTTTTTTATCGGCGGATTATTCGCGTTGCCGTTCAGAAAACGTGTTCCCGTCCGGGGCGGTTGCCGCGGTGTTTACGGCAATTATTTATTGAGCAAGAAATCACGGCCGACATTCGCACGTGCAGAATGCACTTGGCTACTCCGGATCCCCCCTGCTAAACTCCTCTCTGATCTTGATTACTCCGTTATTGGTGTTATCGCAATTTCCGTTCCGCGGAAGGCCGATTGTTAAAGCGTCCGTCCAGACGCTAATCACGCATTACCTTCCCTTTCATTGGCAACCGTTGCACAAGAACCGGTTGTTACATCAATCCGGAGTGACAGTCTAATCCAGCCAGACTTTTCCGGCTGTCTAATGAATCGCAGAGAAAAAGAAGAAACCGTCCCCAATGGATCTCACGAGTCGCTGATACTCTCGGGCCCTAATTAACTTCGAACTTTCGAGCGTCGGATTAATTAATCAGTCGCGAGCGGCGTCGCTCGACGCGAATCTGGGGAAACGTTCCACGTTCTTCGCGTTTCTGGCGCGTCGCCGCGCCGCTCGCGCGAAAGTATCTTCGCGATTATCGAATGTGTGCTGTCCGATAGCGACTCGAAAAGCTGATCGCGCCATCGCTAGTGCAAGATAAATTGATATAGAATCGGCTGCCGATGTTTCCAGTGAAATTTTCAACTTTGGAGATAAATTCGCCTGCGAATTCGGTCTTGAAAATATAGGACAACGCGCGCTGACGTATGCCCAAAGCTTGATGTCCATTTGTTTCGTATCATCGTATCGTATCGTTGTTCTCTATCGTAATTGCGTGCGTTTCTGTGTGCACGTACACGCAACCGTGTAACATTTATCCATCCGCATTGATACGCGACCGTGATACAATACGATGATACGCAACAAATGGATACCGGGCTTCACGTGGCTACCATGCCTGCAATATATTGTTACGATGATGTCAGAGGCATCGGGGAAACAGATTTATATGAGACGATCTCCGATTAGATTTATAGGCGGCTATGATTAAATAATTGCGACGAGAGTTCTTCCATTATTTCTATAATTCTATTGTTATTATAGTATGATTGAGTCAGATCAGGTTGCATCAAATCAATCGTCTACTATTTAATCCTCTTGCGACCAAATGAAAATTTAAGTTGAGAGAATGAATCAAAAGACGGGTTGATTCAACATTAGGTGGTCTATTTTTCTAGTTTTATTACACGAAATTGTGACACATTGTGAGAAAATGATATTTTTATGTTTAAAAATGTTCATGATTCCACATCATTTCTAAACGTCATTTTATTTCATTATCTTAGGAATGTTGTTAAACTTTTTCGTCTAAAAGACAATGCTTCAATTCTAAAAACATATAGAAAATCTTTAAATTTGTTTTACCATAAATTACATCGAACGATCATTTTTTAAATGTACTTTTTATCACATTAAGGATTGTTTTCATCTGTTTAACATGAATGCTCATGATTTCATCTCCTGTACTACGTATTTAGTTGCAAACAAAGTATAAAGATTTTGTACTCGCTTTTAGAAGCAACATATAAAGTTCATTTAAGTCAACAATGTTCGACGATATTTCTTAACTATCAAAATACAATTATGCTCTAAAATCAAACGAAACGATTAGAATGTCTAAAGAAACGCAAATGCGATAAAAATTCAATTTCGCACTATACAGTAATGTCTCCCTAATTGACGCTCAGATTGCGCACAAAAATGGAAAATTTGGGAAGTGGAGATACGATTATTCGAGCCTTGCAGCTCGTTTTTATAGTTGTTGACATTCGATAACCATAAAAAACGAGCCACAAGACTTGAACAATCGTATCTCCTCTTCCAAAATTGTCCATTTTCGTGGACAATCTGAGCGTCAATTTGAGAGACATTGCTGTATATATTTTGCTATTTTGTACGCATTATCTCACTAAGTGTCGCACTTCAGATGTCCACGACCAGAAAGACCTCCAAAAAAACATTTTTGACTCCACCTAAAGACCGCGCTGTTCGACGTCCAGAGATTTCCGATTTCGGATTATGCACTTTCGTTGACTCACTTTCGAGGGTGCCGATCGTTCCGCGAAGGGTCAAATATTGAACTTGAGGTCGCAGAGAGGGAGAAGGGTCTGCCCCGAGATGCGCACGGAACGAGACCAATTTCTCGTCGGCGAGTTCATAATTCTTCCCGCCAACAACGCGATGTCAGCCAACAAACCGCAAGGCTCGATTGGTTACGCAAGCACAGCAGGCGTCCGGAGTGCATCGTCGCGAGTGCAGCAACTCCCGGCGTAGTTTATAGTCCCGCGCCCGGCTCTGGGAACCTTCTGGTCCACGTCCCGGCATCCCCAGTCCCAGTGACGTGAACTGCCGCGACGATATTTGCGGCGATCGCTTGGATAACTGCGACGACCGAATGGGATCACAGTCTGGATCCTTTGAGAACCATCGCTGAGGTTCACCGAGGGGTTCAACGGGGGAAGATTCACGGCCACCGCTCCGTAGGAGAGTTCGTAAAGAGACTAGCATACGCTTTCTTGTCACAAGTGGTCCGGGAAAGAGGCTCACTGCGAAATTCAGGCGGATGAAGTATATACTTGATTTTTCTTTCGATGAGAGCATGGTCGTTGCGATCGTTGACGTTTAAGAGCCTTCGGCGATGTATCTGATGAATGAATAGTGGGTGAACATTTCCCAGGTATTTCTACTTTATACTTATAAAAACAAAATAAAATAGCATCTTCAAGATATTTATAAGTTATCGTCATTGATAATTTATCATAGTTTCATTCAACTATTTACTTTGGACGTATGGGACATTATTAAGGCCACTGTTAATTAAGTCAATAATACGTCAAAGGAATTATAAAAAAAACAAAATAAAATAGCATCTTCAAGATATTCATAAGTTATCGTCATTTATAATTTATCATAGTTTCATTCAACTATTTACTTTGGACGTATGGGACATCATTAAGACCACTGTTAATTAAATCAATGATATGTCAACGGAATTATAAAAAAAGCAATCAAAATAAAATAGCATCTTCAAGATATTTATAAGTTATCGTCATTTATAATTTATCATAGTTCCATTTAACTATTTACTTTGGACGTATGGGACATCATTAAGACCACTGTTAATTAAGTGAATGATACGTCAAAGGAATTATAAAAAAAGCAAACAAAATAAAATAGCATCTACAAGATATTTATAATTCCTTTGTCATATCAATAACTTAATTAACAGTGGTCTTAATGATGTGTCCCATACGTTCAAAGTAAATAGTTAAATGAAACGATAATAAATACCAAGATTAGAAAAAAGACCAAATAATACCAAGATTTTGTTCGCTCGTTGATCTTTTGATTCTATCTTACACCGTGAGTTGTACGTCACATTAGATTAGGATAAAAGATTAGGCAGCATTGTTCGTTTTTCCCACTATTTAAAACTTTGACACACGATTCAATTGTCTGAGGAAAATGTTCTCGGTAAATCAATTGTTGAACCCATCCCAACGAATGAATATTTTTCGTGTTATACGAGAAAAAGTAACAATAATAAATAATAAAACTGTATACAATAATTCCATTACACACCTAGAAAAAAATTCTGCAAATCTTGTTGAAAATCATTCTTAAATCAACACCGATTTCTGAACGATCATTTCAACGAACGTGCAGCTTAATTGTTCACTTACCGAACATTTCATTAAACAAATAAGAGTGAACACCGTTTACTTGCTGCTAGAGATATCAATCACTCGACTCAAACATCTCAATGACTCCCACCAAATGTCCATAAGAGTCTCCGTAACGAGACCAGCGAGAAAGAACGTGACTGACAAACTCCCACGAGCCGAGTTGCATAAACAGTTGCAACGTATGGAATCGCGGCTTCGATATTCGCAGTTCTAAAGAAAAAGGCGGCTCGCGGCTCTGGATCCGATCCGGCAGAACTACTGGCGGCGTTCGCGCGAGACGATCAAAGATAGGAGGGACACAATGAAAACGTTCGCGGCGGTCGTCGTTCGCGACCGTCGCTGCGACGATCACCTCTGACGTGGAGGAGGTCGTTCCAGCGGTGCAACGGGGAACGGAACATGCGACATACGGTCTCGAGGCCCGAGCCCGCTCTCGGCCCGTGTTCCGCGCGATCCCCGCGAGAGCAGAGCCAGTTGCTGTACGCGCATACGTGTAAGCGCACGCTCGTCGCGTGAGCGGTCTCGAGCCAGCTCGTGCTCAAGGCATTTCCGTGTCCGCGGAAAATTGCGGCAGCCCGAGGTAATCACCGGCTGTCACTTCGCTGGCTCCGATTCGATTTGATCGGCGAAATCCGTGTCTCGCCGAAGCTCGTTCATCGCTGATCACACGACGCGCTTATGCTCGGCCGCGCTCTCGGACGCCCTTTGACCTCTCGTGTCCTAAAGGTAGCCCGAAGTGCCAAGTTCTCTGAGGATGTTTAGTTAATCATTTCTCTCGTATGTGTTTGCGGTGGACGGCTGTGACTAATGTTGTCTGTTGCTGTTCGATGGTGTTTGGAGTTGTTTACCGAGAGGTTCCGCAGAAAGATGTACGCGTGATGGTCGAAATCAAACATGTCGACATATTAAAAATGCTTGATGCGAGTCTGCTTAGTGTCGCGTACGAGCAACCGCGGCTTCATGATTGTGACAAATGTCTGTCGCTGTCCGTCGTTGCTGGAAATATTTGTCAAATAGATTGCTGAACGGTGTACAGATATCGTTGGGAGCGAATATAATGCTCGAGAAGATCGATGCGCGGTGATCGTTGCACAATTCCCGTTCGTGAATTTACGATTGTAATCAATGTTTCTTACGGTACGAGAAGAAGCCAAGTTTTTGTCAGGAGGATTGCAAAAACACGTACAGGCGCCGCTCCGAACGAAACGTGTTCGTACGCTGGAAACACATCTGTAACTTCATGATTGTCACGTGTACGTCTTTCGCTGTTAGATCAGCTTCGGAGTGGTTACCAAGGTGTTGCAGATGGACGTAAGACTTTCGCGAGAACGAAATGTGTTTGCAGTTTGAGGAGACTAGCTGCGTTTCTGGGTAGACGCGTTGCACACGTGGATTCCTGACTTCGTGCTTCAGATGAATGCTCCTTGTTGTTTGAACAGACTCGCCGTTTTTCCTAGGAAGCTAGCAAGAAACGGCACAAACGTTCGCCTGAACGAAATAGGCTCCCATCTTCGCGAGATTTTAAGTATTTTAAGCGAGCGATGCGTTCGCGAGCTGTCGTTTGTCGTTCTTTTTAACTGTCGAATGTTCGCTGTCGTTTGCACGATCTCGTATCATCGCTCACAAAAATTACAGAGGAACGCTGGAGACACGTGACTCGGTCTTCAAAGAACCTACTACAATTTCAGTACAAATGTCTTCGTTTCTATCGCAAGAAACGTTCACAGATACATAGACACCAGTCCCCAGCCATCCACTGCAAACCCTGCGACACCATTTTCGAAGCATCGACAATACCGCGGCGCATCTTTCGCATCGGCGATCAATGCAGAAATTTGCATAGATCCCGGGAGCCGTCAGTCGTCCTCGAAGCATCCCCGACAAAGGCACGGTAAAAGACAAAACCGTAATTCAGGACACAAGGGGCAAAGTTTCGCTCGTCTCCCGCGTGGTTCGCGCATCGATCCAGCCCCATAGTGTTCGAGTGCATAGTTCCGGAGCCTGATCCGGGCCGTCGATCTGGCCGAACCAGGGTCCTCGGTCTCGATGACGAAACTTCGGGTTCCCGTAAACCGATTAAACGAAACTTTGCGGCCGCTTGTAACATTGTTCCCGCGCTCTCGGCCGGCCGAAGTCTCCGCTCGAACGGCGGCGTGTTGAAATCGAAGCTGGCCGGCTCTCCCGTGACCCGTTCCAATTCAATTAAGCCAGTGTGTGTGTGTGTGTGCGTGTGTGTGTGCCATCGATCCCTTAAATCAGCGAACCCGCGCGTCATTAGCATCGCTTGGAACAGTTTTATTGTTGCTCTCGGGGGCCGGGGCGCGCGGAAACGGCCGGATAAAACGACCCGCGCTCCCTCCCCCCCGGCCGCGATATCTACGGGATCGTCCGAACGGATCTATCTCCCGAAGCGATGTAAATATTTACGAGGAATATCGTTGACTCGCGCGGAGAGCCGGCGAGGATCGTGCACGATCTCCTCTGCTACTCGGCCAGTCGTAGTACGTGGATACGTGTGAGAGCACGTAAGAGCTCTGTCGTCCGTCCCGCGCTCGTGAGAAACTCCGCTCGGGTTCGCGCTGATTCCACGTCCGCGCGCAGATCCACGATCCATGGATCCCTACGCCCGGCCGACGCCGCCGCGGCGGACGCGTTCAAGCGGTCCCGATATCTTCGCGAGTGCAGATAGTGCGCGGATGGATTAGTGTCCAGTGTTTGTGGCTCGTGTGTTCGCCGACCTCGCGATACGCCGGCGAGATTACAATGCTCCGGCTGAATATTCTCGCCGCCGTCGATCCCGTATAATTGTCTTCGGGACGCGGCTTCCGTATTTCTTGCAATATTCGCGACAGTTGCCGCGCGCGCGGCAGGTTTCATGCGAGCGGTTCTAGAGTCGCCGTCGTTCGATCATGTGGGTGTGGAGCTTGCCACATAGTGACCGAGTATTCCAGTTGTGATTTATGGACTGCATAAAGTTTTCTTGACGCCTTGTCTCTTCGTTGCCAGCTTGGTATAGTTGTCGTTGCCACGGCGATCGCGCTGATTGCCGTTCGATCGCGCGGTACGAATGAAAATTCTAGTACACGCACGGTGCCCCGTGATTTATAGACGCTATAATGTTCACTAGAATTTTAATCGCGACACTATCTGTCGCTGGATTGGCGCGATGCTGTACAGTTATCGTCGCAGAGACGATTAGGGTATTGCGCATGCACTGTTTCGGGTGGTGGGGACAGCCGCGAGCCAATTATCGAGGCAGGAAGCGCGGTAGTAATTGTTTACTAGCTTTTTAAAATCTTTTATTCAGATTTATTCGAACGAACTCAGAATTTGTTAGAATGTCTAGAGTGCAAAAGAGTTCAAACACCATCTGTTATGATAAATTCGAACTTTCCAGGTTCAATTTCGTTAATACTTAGTCTAACGAGCACTGAAAGAATTTATTGAATGCATTTACAGCAAGTGCAGATCTTTAAGATGCAATAAAACGTGTAAATTAACGAGGCCAAACAGCATTGTTATTTTCTTTCGACTATGTGTAATCACTAAATTGACGAAAGAGGATTTTCCTCAGTTCGAAATTCTGTAAAATTACGATTCTGAAATGAGAATTCGCATAAAGATCCGGAGTGTAATTTTGTATACTTAAGTTAAGAAATTTATTCAATTGTTTCCCATAATTCGTTTTACTCTCTTTATAATCCGAGCATCTTCGAACCAAAAAATATGACGATTTAACGTTAGTTAAATTACATTGATTTCGTGATCTTTTTCAGTCGATTTTCCTCGCTTAAACCATTGTTATCATTCGTCATCGAATTTTGCCAAGATGGAACCTTGTCCAACGAGATCTCTGTTCTCGGATTATCCGACCCGCGATAATCTACCTCTGTTAGACGAATTGCAACAGTTCTGACTGACGAAACGCAGGAAGCTTGCCTCTATCGTCGGACACAGAGGCATCCGCTCGAAAATGTCTCGTCTCGAGTTCCACCGTCGGGCTTCCCGATCCTGACCCGAAGGAATAGTTGAAATTTATGCGTTCCCGCCGCGGTTAAGGCACCGGCGAACCCATAATATCCATCGGCGAGCATTCTTGCCGGTGTTTCGGATCGTCCTCTAACGGCCGCGCAAGGTAAATCGCGGACAGAGCGAGCTGGCCCACGTGAGAACGAAGCCGGACATTTCTTCGGCGCATAGCTCGAGGGAGGATAAACGACCTCTCGGTCGAGATCGAGATTACACTGGCGGCAAAACCTCGCTAGATCCCGTGTACGACTCTAATTTAACCGTTGGTCACCGTTGTTCGATGGGACGTCGTATCGGCCGAGCGAGAAACTCCGCTCGTTTCGGCTCTTTAGCTGCTTATACCTGCGCAATCTTGCGCACGTGAATGCTCCTTTGTTTCTTCGCTTTGCAATCGTATCTTTCCACCGATCTGCCAACTTTATTTACATATTGGTTATTTATGGAATAATATATAAAAATAATACGAAAACTTTGAAGAATATTAAACGGTTCTTTCGCAGCAATTTTAAGAAGAAACCAACAAAAGGTTCATCTTATAGTTACATCAATTAATAGTTCAGGTTGTTAGCAATTTACTGTTATTAGCAATTTATTTTAACAAATTTGTTTTATTACATTTATCCAAAATCTGTCGGACTCGGCGATTTCTGCGACTCGAGCTTGTCTTATAAATTATTGTAGCGCTCGTAAAATTATATTGTTTTGAAGGAAATGGTCTTTGCTAATTGTGGATGCTCCCTCGGTTTAAAAATGAAATATTAGTCACAAATACACTGTAGATCTTTACGTGAGTTCCGACTTTCGTGCGTGATTTTACAAAAGACAGAATCAAAGGTAAATTTCCCACGTCAATTAAAAAACGCCTCTTTGTTAAACTAAAATAAAAATGCTACTATGCCTCGTCCGTTTACACGTTCTCTTGCATCTTTCAAATCTGCACACGACCTGAATGCATAAAGATCCACAGTCTAGTAAATTTACCTTTTACTCGAAAAGCAAGAGAAACATCTCCATTCGCTGAAAATAGTTCGCGACTGAAATTTACCTGCAGAAACATTTTCACAAGTATTTTCACCTGAACCGTAGGTCTTCGGTGGCGAACTCAAAAACAAAACCAAAAAATGCCCATCTCGCGAGTTCAGCACGATTCGCAAACAAACGGGTGCGATTACGGCGTTTACAGGGTCCGCGATGGAACCGCATTAAGGCCTTTATTCTCCGCAGAATATAATAAACGAACCGCTTAATGGCGGCAGTAAATCTCTTTCTAATTATCGTTGGTTTGCGAATAGTCCATAAACGCGGTTCGTTGCACAACGGCCGCGCGGCTAATAATCATAAATAATTCGTTATCGAAATTATGATTTCCGATTTCGAGCGAGCGACGTTTCTCACGGGGGGAGCTGCCGCCGGATCGTGCCCCGTACGATCGCGATCTACGGACCGCCGATAAAACAGTATCGGTGTTTTTAACGAGGCGGCCAGCCAGCCGGTTGGCAAACTTTTATTTCGTGTCTGCTGCGATCGGTTGCGAAATCGACGCCGCGGAACAATCGAGCGTTTCGTAACACGCGTGACGCGCATCTGCACGCGTCGCCGTGCCGGGAATAAACGTCGTAGCCGCCCGTGGAAGGCTGCCGGTATACAAAGGATTCCTCGTGGAACCGAGAATCCGACGTTCCTGCCGTCTCTCGAAGCGTTGCACCGCCATTGTCCGTTCGGCCGGCAGCGGTCGACACGTTCCGTTTCAAACGCTAATTCGTGATCGCGGCCCACGCGTGTCCGGCAATCACTGACAATTCACCGGCTGACGTCGTTATCGGCCCCGACCCTGACGATACCGTGCCGAGGATTTTAATCTTCCCACGGACCGCGGCCAGAAGCCGTTCGGCCCTCCATCGATCTCGTTTCTTTGACCCCAGACACTCCGTTATCTGCCGGGACCACTAATTCTCCGCGACGACAGATTTTTATTGGCGGGAATTTATGGCCGATCGCTGCCTCGCCTTTTTTTTATTATTTTCAACGGACTGCGGCCAACAGAGTTTCTCGTTCGTAACAGCGAACGATAGCGTCGCTATTCTAAATTCTATACGAAATTAATCGCACTCGAAACTCGTTTGAATTAGGCTGCGGATCTCGCGCAGTTCCGACGAGAACGAGTCGATGGAAATACGAGAATATTTTTATGGAATTGGAAAAGTTCGCGAAACTATTTTTACGATTTCAAGTGTTCTTATTATTTTGTGCGCCAGCTGAGAGTAAAATTGTATGTATATATATATTATATATTTAATGATATAATATATAATAATATCAATATAATTAGATTAAGATAATTTTTGACATTTTTTCGCTCGCGAGAATTATCAAAAAATATTATATTAATCCGGGGTTATTGTAAATACCCCAGAGTATTGCATTAACCAGTTGGTTGTTTTTGACGAATATATTCGTCGCACCAGAAGAGTATAATTACAGCTGACTGGTGAAGGCTTATATTAAGAGTTAAATAATGTGCAAAGGAATCTAATTTGGACCGAGCTCTTTGCTCTTTTAAATATATACATGCAATTTCCGGAGCACAGTTTTCCTTGATACTGAAAATATATTCAAATGAGAAGTACACTTGGAAAAGTTCCCGCCCGCAAAGGTTTAATGAAAGTTCGGTGCCGCAGCTTCGTTCATTACCTTGTTTGATCGAAAAATCTTGCGAACTCGTTAAAGACTATCTAATTAAGTCGCGGGGCTAAGGTGGAACGGCAAATTGAACGTTATTTGAATTTTTGATGGGCAGCGTGGCATCATTATCTTTTAATGAATTTAAATCCACCATTAGCCGGATACAAAACACTGGAAAAGTTCGATGAGAATTAACTGAAGATCAAGTATTAGTAATTTTTCAGACGAAATTTTCAAGATATACTTTTTACAGCAGTTTTTACGCTGAACCGAATCACGTAGAAATTAATTCTCCAACATCCATGCTCCTATTAAATAAAATAATTGTTCTGTGAAAAAAAGTGATCGAATTCGACAAAAATGAAGTACAAACTTTTCAATCCGATAATTTCGTCCTAAATAATCAATTTCTTTTAATCGAGGAATGGATGTTGCGAAATTAATTATTACGTGATTCGATTCAGCGTAAAAAATGCTATAAAAGCATGTACTTTTAAAATTCTGCGTGAAAAATTACTAAGCATTTAGCTAAATGTCCACCTTAAATGGCAACTCGTCGCGATGTTCCCATGAGGACCATTTCCCAGACCCGAGCAAGCATTACCGAACGCCAGGCCGAGTCAGAAAGTGCATCATTTATTGGCAATAAGAGATTCCGCGGATTCCCCTAGCGGATTTCTCCTGTGGCAGCCTGTGTGGCCGCGGCCCGTCCATTTATTTGTCTCCCCGGCGTTCGACACGAGAATTTACGCGACAGATTAACAACGGTATCGATAGTGTCTGCTGTCGATAAGAATCTCGGGAGAAATCGGTCAGCACGAGCCGTGAGAACCCCGATCACACTGATTTCTCCGGTGTCATTGAGAAACCATAGACATTTTACGTCGCCGTATCAATGGCCGGCCGATCGAAATCCAGTACCCCGGCATGAAACACGAGATGCCACCGGCGGAAGTGCCGGTTCGAAACGGGAAAAAAGCTGCAGGAAGGGGAGCCGGTAATTTCGCGTGGGCGTTGGAACTAGTTATCGAAGGCTGCGCGGAACGGCAGCCTCCGGACCGGGAATGGCAGGTTCGATCGAGCGCGCGGAATTCCCATCGGGGAATCACGGGGTCCGATTTAATTAAAATCGGTGGCGAATTAGTAAACATCCGGCCCATCCGTTTTCATTAAGAACCCAGACCGTTTCGACGGAACCGTTGCGTTCGTTGTTCGACATTATTTGCGCCTTGGATCGCTTAATCCCCCGTGTTTTCAGCGCCATGCTTTTTCAATATTGACCGACTCGATCCGCGTCGCGTTTTATTGCAGAACGTACTTTTGCAATAAGATAGTCTCGTTTTTGCGCTGCGCGCGGTTCTAGAGCGCGCTGGCGAGCTAAATAATTTAGTAGCGGGACGACTTTTCGGAATTTTGTAACTTTGAGGGGCTTCAATCGAAGCTGGAAGAGTGCGCTTTAAGACAGCATGCTTTTCGGCTTTAAAATCTGCGTTTAGACTAGAAATTAGATCGAAAAATCAATAAAAGTTGATTTAATATATAGAGAAAAATATGCGGAATTTAAGGGGTTGATTTTGGTCGATTTAGAAATGTATTTCTGTGGGAATTTTTTAACTTTATTCGGCTTAAATCGAAGCTTGTAAAGTCAACTTTAAGATACAGAAATTTCGACTTTTTAAAGAAATCGGAGATGGTAACAAAAAATTGATAAAAGATCAAGTCGAAAAATCGGAGCGCTTGCTTCAGGTGGATCTCAAAATACGTTCCTGTTGGCACTTTTTAACTTTCTGTAGCTTAAATTAAAGCTCAAAATATCTACTTTAAGGCAGCATATTTTTCGGTTTAAAAAGAAATTTGAAGCTAATGGCAAGAAGTTGATAAGCTCGAGTCAAAAGTTCGGAGAAAAATGGCGAGATTTTAAAGGGTTTACTTGAAGTTTAATTGAAACTGTACTCCCTTAGGATTTCACTAATTTTCCTGTATTTGAATTAAAGTTTATCGTCCCCACTTTAAAACAGGATCATTGCCGTCCCAATAAAATTCCAACGACGTGTCTAAAAACCAAGAAGTCCGAGCAAGATAATTGAAATCGTAATAATTGCTTCACCAATCGACTTAAAAGTGCATTCCCCTAGGCATATTCAAAGTTCGTGCCATTCGAATCGAAGCTAGAGAATTACGCTTCGTGACAGTGACATATAAACAGTTGAAAGCCCCGCTGCCAACGAAACAGACTCTAGAACGGCTCGCAAAGACGTAGAAGATCTAAAACAGTTCGCGAAGCGTTCCACCGTCTCCGACTGTTCACGGTGTATCCGCAGTCGCTCCAATCAGCGGGACGGCGCAGCGTCTGATTTCCTGATAGTCTGCGAGATGATCGACGAAAGTGTAGCCGTTGAGGGAGCATAGTGCGCCAGATTCGCGGGAAAAGAGGGCAGGAAGGGATCGATATCGCTCTCGAAAGGATCCCGCGGGCCAATCTACGGCGAGTCACGCGAAATCGGGGCGTGGATGCGCGAACGAAAGATCACGTGCAGTGTCGCACGTCAATATCACCGAAGGCCACGGTTTATCCTGGTTTTCTCAGTGCAGCGCCGACCAGCTCTACACACAACCGTCGATATCATTTCGCGGTGCCAGACCGTTTGATGCCGATGTAACGTCGGATTAATTACGGGACGAGCTGTTGGACACGGGGACGAGATCGGCCCCGGTGATTGGTAGGTCGAATAATGCTGGCGGGAACAAAAAGTGTGCTGTTGGTACGACACGTGCAGCACCAGCACCGACAGCAGTCCCAGCAGTTGCAGTAGCTGCAGCAGTTGCAGCAGGCCGCAGTCGCAGCAGCAGCAGCAGCAGCAGCAGCAGCAGCAGCAGCAGCAGTATCGCGCGACCTTCTGTCGTACTTTGCGCCGCGCGTCATCGACTATTTATGCGTCGAAAAAGACGCAGCGAGCACTCTGTAACACGGCTACCAGACCAATGAGAGAAAAACGCGGGCTGGTGACATTTGAAGAGGCTGCGTCCGCATGACGAGTCAGCGCCGCGTGCAGGCGCCTGTTTTCTTGGGCTAGGTCGAAGAATGCCTAAGGGATGAGGGCTAAGTTGTCGCGGAAAGAGCTGGACGATCTCTTCAGCGAGGTAGGGCTCAGCGAATCACTTGATCCTTAGCTAGATTACGGGATTAACGCGAGACGAGTACGAGCTGCGAACAGTCGCCTACATATTCTCATAGAAATCGTTCGAAAGTATGCTTCGCAGAAACGTGCGATTCAATTTATTCGTGCGACGCGTTCTCTCCAAAACACGCGTGTTCCAACGTTTGAAAGACACGTTTGTTTAGGAACAGCTTTTCGACCAGCCATTTTCATTCGAAACAGTACAACGTAGTCCGCCGGGAAGCTATGCGATTTAATTTGTTAATACGAAGGATTGTTTCCGAAGCACGCGGGGGCGAGTTCGAATTTGGCTTTGGAACAGGTTATTATGAACAGCTGTGGCTGGCATGTCTGTTCGTGGCTGGCCAATTTTACTTTGATCAATACGAGAGGCAGTTTATGCGAAAGAAGCTCTCAAATATATTTCGACGAATTGCACCAGAGTACGAAATACACAACGTTCGCCGGTGTCAAAGATATGAAATTTGATTTGAATTTCAACGTTTGCAAGGCGCACACGTGCCTGCGAACAGCGCTATCGCTGACGCGTCTGTGCATGGCTGGCCGATTCTACTTGAGCTGTAATATGTATGTACCGAGGCGTGCTCGACGAATCTGAAAACTCGATCGTGACATTTTATTCTGCACTTTCCCCTTATTTTCACAGAATCGTATCCGCGGGCTTGTGTTACGAATAATAGGACACCCTGTAGAAACCACTAACGATTACGGTTTTGTATTTCATCTTCTAAGAATATGGAAGGAAATTCGCATTACACACGGGATAATCTGATACTAGGATATGATTACATTTCCAATGAAAATGAGTAAAGAAACCAAGGTGCACCGACGATTGTAATATCTGTCCACTTTACTGGTGCTGATTCAGTAACGTATTGGAACAATTGAGTGTCAACGTAGGAGGAAGTGTTAAAATTACGATTAGAGAATCTCGGTCTTCTCTTTAGGCAGATTCGATTGTAATATGTTACGTCTATTTCGATAAAATGATAGAAAAATAACCTTTCAAGATCCGTGACTTAAGGAAAAATGTAGCGTGCCACAATTTTAAACAAATTGAGTGTATGTATTATTTCGTCAGTAATATATAGGATTTACGTATTTCATCGAAAAATATCATAAAAATATTATATAAATAATTAATTAATATTATAATATATTTCGATAGGCTTAACAAGAAAAAATGCAATTTAAAACACTACTAATACGAAGAATTTATAATCGGAGCTGTAATATTTGTTACTTGCGGCAAATATTACAATAATGCTCGTTAAAAATCGGGGTAAATGTTTTAATATTATAATATATAAATAAACTTAAGAAATATATATATATATAATATATAATAAAAAAATATTATTATATATAAAGAAACAAATATGAAATAGCTGCTTCTAAAGCTCCGTAAATCTAGCGTTAAGCAACAACGTTTCGAACCAAAAAATAAGTGACACGCGGCCTTCTTCTTTGCAACCACAGACGCATCGAACGCAAGAACGAACGTCAATAGGAATCTTTGAAAAATCGTTCGCCGCCGAAAAGTGGCCGAAACTGTTCGCGTTTCCCGAAACTCGTGCAGCGAAAGGAAGTAACACTTGCCAAGCGACAGGTCGCTATCACGGCCGGCGATCTGCCTTCTCCGAGGCACGGCCGGCTAATTGACACGCTATCATCGGTTTCCAATCGGGCCGGTGTAATTAATAATAATTGAATCTAAAATGTAACGAGTCGAAAGGCATTGATAAATTGATTACACGATTGCGTGTGCTCGCCCCCCCCCCTCCCACCGCCCGATTCTTTTTTTTCGACCACGGTATTAATTAGGAACACGGCTCGGCGAACGTTTCCTCATTGTGCCCGGGGAGAACACGTTGCTCCACATTCCCTCGTGTTTTCCTTTATCGACGTCGATATCTGGCCATTGAGATCACACTGTAAGATCAACCGTTATCTATCACGTAATTCCCTCACACATGATCGCCCCTCTTTCCCTGCGCCCCGGTGTCCGTGGACCAGACAGCGAGGCACACGCTCGACGCGCACACAACACGGCGATGCGCACACGCGCACACAAGCGCAAGCCCGGTTCGAGTGACTTACGAGCAACACGGAAATTGATTGCAACGCATTGACGCCTGTGCAACTGAACGAGCTCTCTTCCAAGCCCGCGCCACTTTTTTCCCCCCCTCCGTCTATCCGCGCACTCGATGCGTGTTATTGCTTAAACGACGGCCTGCCAGCCGGGATTAGAGACAATTCGTTCTTTTTCCCCTTTTCTTCTCCTCCCCGCCGTCCTCGTGGTGGCCGCGTCGTCGACGACGACGACGACGACGCTAACGCCCGGACGCAATTCCACGCGTCCCGCGACACGCTTTGCATAACGCGCGGCTCGCAGACGAAACACGTATCTCGCGACGCCGCTCCTTTTTACAGCCGATCGACGATAAGCCTTTACGACGCGGCTCTTTAATGGAACACGCCGCGATGGCAGACTCTCGTCGTAAAGATCTGTACTATGACCCCTGTAATTGCTCGCCGGACATCCCCACCGCGCGGCGATGGGTGCTTTACTAAGAGGCTCGTGCCAAGGTTAGCGTGTTTTCACGCGAACCGCTGAATTCGATTAGCTCGAGGATCCCGCAATTTCCGTGCGAAATTCAACCGCACTGAACGCGGATTCTAGTCTCGATCTTTGTGCATCTTCGTTTGCAGAAGTTTCCTTGGTCGCTCTGCATATTTTTTTGAAACAATACGCTACAACGGAATGTCCTACGATTTTATTTTCTGTAAAAATTGTGTTCATTGTGTCCGCTGAAATATTTTACTTATAGTTCGAAATTATTCTTTCGAAGAATTTCTGTGATTTGAGCGTACGTTTTTTTTACACCCGGTACGTTTTTCTCGAGATCACAATTGCGCGTGCCATATGTTGCGAACAATTAAAACAGGAATCTTCGTTGCACTTCCGCAAGAAATTATTGAACGTGAAAAATTCGTGCAGTATGCATTGGAACAATCGTTCCATAGATCGCGCAGAGATCGTTTAAGATAGCCTGATCTCTCTGTGGTATCAGAAAGACGTACGCAATCCGCACGGCATTTCGTCAAAGATTACAAGCACTGCGCTCGATGCACTTTATCCCCGAGCAATATAGATAAATCGATTGATAAACGCGTTATCGCGAAAATCGTGCGTAATTCCAACGATTGTCACCGTCGACGATCTAAATCCTACGTAGACTCGTCGACGCTGCGAAGCACTCGTTATATAACCGCTCCGCGTTACATGTGTGTTCTTCCGCAGGCTGTTAACTTCCTTGTTGCTTAATTAAAACCACGCCTTTATTTACACGGGGGGCAATCGTGTGCCGGGTGTAAATGCGGCGTACCGGTATCCGGTGAGCGACCCTCACGATCGAGGTGATCGATACCGGAATACCATCGTGAAACAGGTATCTGTCCGATCTCGATCGTGCCGGATCACTGTTGCCGTGCAATGAGACCGGTCGTTTACGAAATCGTCGGAATTCTGGTAAGATTGAGATGCTGCGACGAAACTTTGTTTAAATCGAACGCAAAACGTTGTGGAACAAAGGAAAAATGCGAAACTAAATCGTGATTTAGTTTTCACCTCGAAAATGATTACCGAAGTCGACTTATACAGGGTTATATTATATACAGGGTCCCAAAAATGTCTCGCAATCCGAAAGTGGCGGGTTCCTCGGGTCATTTGAAGCAACTTTTTCCTTTACAAAAATTTTCTCCGAGGCACCATTAACGTGTTATTAACGAAAAACAGTGACCAATGAGAGGCGAGCTCGGCTGGTGCGAGGCGACCGAGCCAATGAGCGGAACTGGGCTTCGTGCGCTGCTTGGCTGGGCCGCCACGCGTCAGCCGTACTCGATTCTTATTGGTCACTGTTTTTCGTTAATAACTCGTCAACGGTGCCTCGGAGAAAATTTTTGTAAAGGAAGAAGTTGCTTCAAATGATCATCCTGTATAGATAATAGTTCACCAAAATTTTTGCGAGGTCAAAACGCGCCGGTTAATTTTTCGGATTATTTTTCCCTTATCTTGCAATATTTTAGCTTCAATTTAAAAAATATTTCATCGCACTGTCTAAATTTGATCAAAAGTTCTGTCGCTTTCAAAATATCCAACGGAATCGAGCTTTCTTAAACGAGGTTCGTCAACTTCTGAAATTATTTCCAAGGCCTTAGACCTGCTTATCAATTTTTTCGGTATTTGTCACTCATTCTACAATATTTTAGCTTCGATTTAAAAGAAGTTTCACATCACGCTGCCTGAATCCTGTCGAAAGTTCTGCAGCTCTGTCGCTGACCGACCGGTACGTTGCCGGCGCGAACTTCAGTGAGCTGCGAGGCTCCGAGCAACTCGTGTTGCCTCTTAGCCTCTAATTCGTACGTTTGTTCGGGGTCTGCGTGGCGTAACGCGTTTCTGTAACGCTGCCTCGTGGAAACAATCCGGTTGAACGGTGTTTCAGCGCGATAGAGCTGAAACGGTAATCCACTTTGCACCGAAAACAGAGAAACCGGCGCGAAGTCGAACGAAAAATCTTCCGTAATTGGATTTAAAGATCCAACGGCCGATAGCCGCGACTCCGCGAAATTGTGCCGTAGATGCCGAAGAGGCAGTCATGCACAGAGTGATCTACAATGGGAAATCTAATCGTTAGAAAGTGATTCTTTTAACGGTTGCACGTAAACACGGTCTGGGAAATTCTTCGCGCGCTATCTTTTGTTTCGCGGCTAACGGATTACGTAACACGCTACCGGTTGCTTAATAGCCTTTTTCGGAATCGGCGACACGTTCTTAATGAACTGTGCAATTATAATTCGAACAACCTTTACGAACATTATCGTTCTCACTTTTTAATCGTTTTTATGCGTTGCACGCGGCTTAATAATTACACATTGACGCGGCTATTTATAAAGATTAACGATTATGGGGCTCACATAATTAAAAATTTTGTTTTGTGTAATCTATAAAAATTCTATTTGATTCTAGTCGAACTAAACACGATCGAATCACGACTGATTCGTGATGTTTCATTTTACAGTTCAAGTTATAAACGTATTCCTATTCTTGTAATAAACTTCTCTATTCAATTATATACTGCAATTAACACTAAACCTAGCGCGGTCAAAGTGACCGCTTTCTTATTTTGCAATTCTGCAAAGTTCCGAGACTCTTTCGTGGAAAACGCTTGAATAAGTTATATTATTGGAGCAAGTTTTATAATAAAATCTTTACAAATTCCAAATAAATTCGGTCTTCTCACTTTTGTGAAGCAGTACATGCCAGTTAGTATCACTGCTTGGTAGGTTTAGTGTTAAAAGTAGACACACCGAACAAGAGAATTCGATCCTTCATAGTTGAACTAGGAACGATACTCCGATAATTTGAGTGCCACAAGCGATCATTCCTTCTTATTTCTTCGATGCGTTAAAAGAATAATACACAAAAACAGAATTCGTAGGGATCGAATGTAAATAATTCATTAAGTGTTCGACTTCTGCTCGTCGTACGAAGTTTTAGTAAATCGATTGGAGTTATTATTTCCAGGATTACACCATTTTGCATTCTATTCTATTCGCCGATAAGTGCGTCTCCAGTGCTGGTAGCTGATCTGAGAAAATTCTGCGGGCGCAAAGGGCTAACAGAGTGCGCGGACTTCCGCGAATCTGTACGGAGAGTTAATAAAACGTTCTGCGTTAAGTATAATCCGTCTGTTCGCGCAGATTCGAACTTATAATCGCGGACTCGGGCTCTTTGCGGCGAGCTGTACCAACTCCGTTATTCCTTTATGTAATTAGGAGTCGTCGTATTCGAGATACAAAGACAGGAACGCTATTATAGACTCATTGGATTAAGTTGTCTCTGCAGTCGGGTTCCATTGTATTAGGATTAGAGAGGAATTTGCTGATGGCCTAGATCGTGCTCGCTCGCTGCAAACATTCGTCTCTCTTTCTCTCTTTCTCTCTCCTCTCCTCCTCGGCGACCAACTATCGCACAGCTCTCAGCATAAAATAAAATTCTCCCTACGTCTCCCGGCTCGTACACGGAATACCCTAAAACTTGTTTCGAAATGCAACGCGGAGGAAGATTGATCGTCCCTGTTGCGGGCGGATTTTAAATGCGGAAAGATGCGCGAACAGATCGGATTTTTAAATGAGCCACCGCCGCGCGCACGTGAATTAATGAGGCGGCGCATAGAAATTCACGGCGGCCGGCACCGAAAGAGGAAAACAGGCGCGCGCTTCGCTCGAGTGATCTATTATTTGCTCAACATACGGGAACGTGTGTGCTTGCACAGCTCTCCGGGAAAATTTATTAATTGCTCTTGACGCCCGCTAAGCTAAGCGAAAGTTGTTAGGAATTACTCGCGCCGCCTACGGTCCTTTTATCCCGCATTGTCCCTTTCAATTTATTCATCGCGCGATTCGCAATCCGTTCAATATTGAATTCGTACGCCCCGACGATCTCAATGCTGTTTTTACCGGAGTCGCTGGTAATGCGAATTAACCTCGGAGTTTCATTCAATGGTTACTGTTTCAGATTCTCTTTCTGCCGTTTATGCGGCCTTCGATTCGGATAAGTTTCATATCCGTTTCGATCGATGCGATCTTTATTTTAGAACGGTTAAGAGAGCGAATTGTTTGTTCATTCGTTAACAATTTAGAAAAGCAAGATTTATTTGTAGATGAATTACGAAGATTCGATTCAGCGGAATTTATTTAATCTCGAATTTGGAAGGATGGTGAATAATCGGTGATTAGAATCATGTATTTGTTCATTAGTTTAAAATTGCAATCTTATCGTACCTTGCTCTCTTCTAGAGAAATAATTTACTGCAATTTATGTTATTCTCATGTTGCGCGGATTAGAAATAATTACTGGATTCTTCTATTTATTTGCCAGTTAAAAAATATGCAATATATTCGTAGCTCGATTTCGTTGAGAAAGGAAATTCGCAGACCGATCTCGTCGTGTCTTACTTTCCTCTGGGGATTTAATTTATTGCATTCCAGAGACCCGAGAGTTTGAAGAACGTGTGACCTATTTGCACTTCCATTCGATCGATGAAAGAATAAAAGACAGCAGAACGAAGTCAAAGACGACGAGACGAGACTTTTCTCTGCACTTAGCCAGCGTCTCGGAAGAATCGCAACATTGTTCGTTTCTCGGTCGCCGGCGGGCTGATTCGACCGTAGAAAAATACGGTGCCGGCCGTGTAGCGAATTTCAATCTGTGGACGCAAATCGAGCAATCGAAAGCGCCCCCCTCGAGAAAACACAGCTCCACCAGAAAAATCGTAACTCCGCGTCGTCCGACAGCGGCGCAATTTCGCGAGCAATTAGATGCCCGGTGAAATTGCGCGCATTGTGCTCGCGATTTTTAAGGTAAACAGAGAAAGGGGTCCCGAGCTCCCCCATTCGTCGGCGGATTAATTCCGTCGAGGAGAGAGCGTCGCCGCGACGCTTTCGATTCTTCGAGAGGGGAAAACCATCTCGATTCTCGGGACGCTCGAAAGCGAACGACCGTTCGGCGGATGCGAACAGCTTCATTTACGCCTCCTATTATACTCCTGTGCTAATCGTTATTATGGCAGGTCGTTGCATAACTGCAATTACCGCACCGCGAGGAACAACGTTCCTTCGGATTGCACCGTTGCACGCGATATTCTGGCCTCGCAGGGTCTACGACCTCCCACGGCGCTGTTTCCTTCGTGTTCCTCTTTCTGGAAAAATCCGGCGGCTCGATCCGATGATTAATGTACTGATAAAACCTCCTGTTTGCGAGCCTTAATCCTCCAAAGCGGATCCTTGCCTTTGATTGCGACTTCCCTCCCCCCTCCCCCCGCAGAAATGTTCCAGGAAACTTAATGTCAGCGGTTTGCATAAATTGCGCGCGATTTAAGAAGTTCTGAAAGAAATTTTCAAAGTGCTCGCCGCGAGTCCCGATGAAATATGGAAGAGATCCCCGATAAGCTCGTATTTACTCTAATTAGAATGCAAGAAATTGCAACGCGTGTAAATATATTACGCACGGAAAGTGTAAAACTGATCCAATATTTATGGCACTGTGTGCGAACGCAATGAACAGTTGCGTGACCTCGAAAAAGGTAATAAGAACCGGTGCAATTTATTCTCCCCCTGTAACAACAGTTTCCTAAGGATGGTTCTTATATTCAATTACGGTTGATAAATAGCTAATTACTTTATTTTTCCGCGACGGAAAAACCAGGGGTCGTATTTCCATGTTAATTGCATCGCCGGCTCCTGCCTTTTTCTAATTAAATTCGCCCGCGTTCATTGGCGAACTCGTGTAAGCATGGGCGAAATATTATTTCTTGCATTCGTCGAGGAGTTATTAAACTACAATATTAATGAACGCGACGATACAATTCAACCATAAAAAGAGCCATTTAATTTCAGCTTATTTTCTGAAATATACAGCTGTGCATACCTTCTGTGTGCCCACAAAAATTTGGGAGCCCGCGAATAAAACAATATTTATCACCAAAGTAATAACACATTTTTCAGAAGCGACAATGGAGATCAGAATAATATTGAAAGTTCATGATAACAAGAAATCAGTCGATCTCTGTATATTTTCTAAAACCTGGTTCAGAAATCGTTCAAAATCTGTGGGCTCACAAAATTTGAGAACTCACAAACAAACCAAAATTATTCTTCCCAGTATTATATTATATTATTATATAATATAATATAATATAATAATATAATATAATATAATATAATATAATATAATATATTATAAATTATAATTATATAATATAATTATATTATAAATTTTTCTATGCATTAATACAATTTTCTAAGCATTAATAAAGTTTTCTAAGGATTAATAAATTGTTCTAAGTACTAATAAATTTTTCTAAACATCAATACATTTTCTAAGCATTGATAAATTCTTCTAAAATCTCCGATTCACTGCAACTTCCACGGATCCAACTGAATCCGTAAAACCTGCAACAAGCACGAAAAGACTGCCAAAGGTGCCGGAGCTTCTTCGGCTGCCATCTCGACCCGGCTATCGCCGCGTAGACAAATGCGCCGTAGCAAGAACTTTTTCATTGAAGCGTGCAGCCCGATCGTTTGCGATACAATTGTTCGGAGGCAAATATCCGCGACTAATCGAACTGTGTCATCGTATCGATATGATGCATGGGACAACCGCGGCAAGCAAGTCTGGCTGCGCGGTCTGATTCCTCAAGGATGCGAACGGTCTCGGACGCCGCCGTCTGTATACCGAGGCTATTAGCAGCGAGATGAAGACTCGTTTCTCGTCTGGTTTCAGGGAGCTAGATTCCGGGACACCTCCCAACAAATCCATAAGCAATGGCAGGCAGATCCGGTGAGAGCATTCCCGACAGTTGGCACGGTTACCACGGGCTCCGTTTCTCCCACCTCCGGGGAGATATCAACCCCCAATTCGACGCCCAGTCCGAGCCCTAGCCCCACCAACAGTCAACAAGTCGTGGTGAGTACCAATCACTTGTCATCGATTCCCTTCTCTTCGAGGGTTCCCATTGTTTACCGTCGCGAGCCTCGAACAGACTTAGCTCGATTCTTCCCCGGACGGCTTCGATTGTCGACGATGCTCCGCCAGTTCACCCCAGACAATATACCGAGCAGCTTAATGCTGTCTCATAACAATTTTTACGTTGTACCGATGCTGCTCTTGTTTCGAATGGACAGACAATGCCTATCGATTTCGTTTAATACCTTGGTGTCCGTTCGTTTAATTGGGGGATGATCGTTTTTCTTTCACGATAGCACGAGGCCTTCGTCTCGAACGTATTTTGTGAAAATTAATCAAAAGGATAGGAAAATATTTTTTAGACAATTTTTTAGAGCAAACTCTCTTAGCAACAGAATTGATATGTTTAACGTGTTCCGCGTTTATTGTTTCTTTCGTTATTTATGTGGATTGCTTGAATAATTTATTAAGTGCAAGGTATCTCGATTGTACGAAACGTCATTAAAATGCAACGTGCAATTAGATTCATTTATCTACGTCACGTGAACCGCGAGATTGCGTACAAAAGAAAGTGACAGTAATCGTGAACGTGTTAAAAAACATTTTCACAATTTTGTACAATGGTATCGATAATCGAAACGAAAATAGTAGATTTAACCGTTGGTGCTGATAAATCACATCTGAGTCGAAACGCTAAAGAAATATTTTTAAAAAAATTGCTTATCGATTCCCTAAAGCGTGTCTCCTTCAAAAATACCTAAATCAGCGAACTGAATAATTTGGTATCTTCTGACACAAAATTTACAAAATCCAGTCAAAATATTGTGTTCATCTAATGTATACCTTCCCCTCACATATCTAAAATCAGTAAATAAATCGTCGCCATCCGGCAGCATCGCAGATTTGCGGTGTTTATCTAACATCGAGCGAATCTGTTCCTCGGAAATAAATCAGCGATCGCAGTTGCGATCTGTCAAAGAAAATCGTTCCGCCTGTACGTCCTCGCGCGAAGAATGGCAGGGGTTAATAAAGGGCCCGTGGAAGGTAGCTGTTTTCAATAAGGAAACGCTCGAATAGAATCCCGACACGCGAGAGCCCGAGAAATCCAGCCTCGTTTCACAGGCCAATAAGATTTTATCTCCGTGATTCACGAAACGACGAAATCTCGATATACACGCGCCTTCCGGGCGTAAATCTCGGCGGAAGCTGCGAATACCCCTTGGAACTCTCCAGGGGTGTATCAACCACAGCGAGGAGGGTCCTGTGCATGTGGGTCAGGGGTTGAGAGAGAGAGCATTGTGCACAGTGTATCGACGAGTGATAACCGCTTTCCCGTATCATACATAGAAACTACCCAAGAATTCCGGCTATTCTCACGTCCCCGCATTCGTTCCGGCATCGTAAAGTGATAAATCCAAATTTCTTGCGTGGCGATTCACTGAATCCGAAAATGTACAACTCGCGACCGGAATGTACAGGCTGATGCAAAATTTATATTAACTGCGAACCATTCGTCGCGCGGCAAAATGGTTTAAACACGTGGGACCTCGTTGCTGTTCTTCGTTTGTCGAAGAATAACTCGGCGATTTTTTGACCGACACAGCTTTTGACAGTCTAAAAGTCACATTATTAAAATGGTCGCGTCTTGATAAAATCGTAAAACAGCAAATAATAAATTTTTATTATAGCAACTGGACATCATGATGCCGTGCAATTTTTGTTTCAACGATTTCTCCGTGCAATAAATAATTACCCAATTAATTTGACGCACATTTAGATGAATCGTTATGCGACACGATTATTAAAATGTTCAAGGAATATTCAGCGAACAATTTTATTACATCGTGCGATCTTGATACCATGCAATTATCGTTTCAAAAAAATTTTCCAAGCCGTAAATAGTTCGGAAAAATTAATCGGGGCGCAATTATGCGAATCATCCTGTACAACGGAAAGATCGGCGAAAATGTTTTCTAAAATTCTTGCCAGCGCGAGAACACGGGCGCCCGCAATTTCGGGGCTGATCCATTAGTGCGGCGCCGTTTTTCGATGCTTTGAAAGTATTTTTTGGGCCGAACACGCTTTTCCAGCGTCCCCATTCAATTCGACTAACACGGAGATAACGCAATCGGGCCGAAGTGAAACAGACTTGTGAACGCAGCCGGTTTAGGGGCGCTTCCTCCGAAAAGAGAAAAACGCCGAAAATACTTGCGCGAAGTAGCAATTTCATGACGGAGACCGGTTTCAATGAACGGAGGGCGCGGGGGCGTTAAACGAATCCAGCGGCGTTTCCATTTTTGTGCTATTACGCCGATTGCCGGTTTCCGGGGCGCGATGCAACCCGGCGCATCAGCAGAAAGCGGCCAGATACGTATATGCAACGGCGGAGTGTGCATACAACTAAACGCACGGCATTGTTCGCGGCAGACTATCGGTATGCGAGCCGTACATCCAATTGAACCGGTCGAGAAGTCGGGGGTTGGGGGTGCAACCCCTAGCCTGCAGCGGCATTGTGCACCCACGACTGTGCTGAGTTTGATTCTAGGTCACCAGGACTTAATGAGAAATTACTAGCTGTATATGGAGACTTCCGGCCGCGGACTCGTTGCGTTCGAACTGATAGATTGGACCCCGGCTGGTTTTAATCATCCCCTAACTAGCTACATCGAAAACTATAGTCAACACTGTTTCGTACTTTGGTGCATTAGGTGGTCAAACGTGACTCTTCGTTCGATTGAGCGCGGCACTCTTTGGAAATTTGATTTTTTTTTTTTATTATTTCAGAACCTTTTTTCTATATTAACATTTTGGCAGTAGGAATTATATAAATCGATTCAGCGTAGTTTTTTTAACGATTGTATCGCAATTATGTTATCAGCAAAATTTATCGAATTTATATTATTAATGAAGTATATCATAATAACAGTATTAAAAAAGTGTATCATAATAGTACGTATCGCAATAATAACTGCGCGGATCTTCATGCGAAATAAAAATGTTCTGCATAGATTGCAAGGCGTAGGAGCCAAGTGCAACCTTGTTTCTCTCTGAAATCATTTTAACAAGTTGTAATTAACGTGTCAACATATATTCAGAATCAAAAAGTAATTGATGTCATATAACTTGGCTTTGCAATTTTAAAATTTAATCGAATAAAATACTTCAATTTTATGAAATTATTGAGGTTATTGGCGCGGCCGCCGAATTATTAATTAAACACATTAATTAAATTAAATTTGAATTTCTGTATTTAATACTATATGTACATATAACTGTGCTGTGCTTCATAGTATGTGAAAAACCGGGATGCGATTCTCATTAACCTCATACGTGCCCAACCCTGCTCTAGATAATTTTTGTACGCGTTGGTGGGGTTCTGTTTAAAAAATTGTCCCAAGTATTCTGATACAAAATTTAATATCATGAAGATGTTCTAATTTTTCCTCTGATGTTGCTATGTTATTTTTAAGAATTAATCTCTGCATAATGATTGAAGCTGAGGAGATGAAATTTTTCGTGCGCGTCCGCATATGTTTGTAGCAATAGCATAAATTTTCACGAGACATTTTGTTGAAAATTGTGCAGGTTATTAGTAAATATTCGACGGTGTCATAATGTTGCAGCGTCTTTGACTAGTAGCACTTTGTGATTACTAGCGCCAACTAGAGGCTAGAACTGGAATTTGATTGAGAAAGAGTTACAGCGTTTCTATTCAATGTAAAGTAGCCAGCACGGAATTTCATTTGTGATTCGAGCAACATTTTTTTCTGATACATTTATTACTTATTACTAATGTATTCTCAACAATTTTATTTTCACTGTAAGCGAATGATTTTTATTCAGCGACTTCGATTGAAGATTAATTGAGAAACATAAAGAATTTAATATATATATTATTTAATATATTTATATATATGTTTATATATATTTTTATTTAATATATATTTAATTTATAATTGCTAAATTAAAAGATGCAAAGACAAACTCGCACAGTTTAAACTCATTAAGCTTTAAAAATGGCTGCCGTTATAAGCACGTCAATTAAAAAATTTAATTAACCATTTCCTGCTAAAAAATCTATACAATCTCTTCTTTTTTCTTTAAATAAAAAATCTGAGGTCTCGAACGTGAGACCTGGAACACAATCTATTAAATCTGGAATATTAAGTACCTATTTGAAATCGAAATAAAAATCGACTCTTCGATCGTCGATACTTAAACTTTAAAGCAAGGGTTGGCATGCAATATAAAAAAAAAATGTTCTTTCCCGTACAGCAATTTATCGGCGACAAAGGAGCACTAAACAAAACGTAACTGTGAAAGAAACCGTAGTGCAACGAGTTAATAACAGCGAAACCGCGCACGCACGTCAACGTTATCTAACAGCGCCGATTACCATAATCGCGCAATTCCCAGTACACTTAATTTTAATCTAAGCCGAAGGATTTTTAATCTCGTCGAAAAATCGGCAGATATATATATACACAGGGCGGGTGTCGGGTCCATCGAAACTGGTTCGTTCGGCGAGCCGGACGAAGTATCGCGATAATGTCGCAATCGACAGTGCTAATCTTGTTTTCCGTTCACGGAGATGATCTTTCTCGCAAGGTTACCAGACTCGATATATACCGCGGTATCGTTTCCCGGTGACGTCGACAGCAATTTGTGTGTACGCCCCGGGCGGAATCGTCGATGATCCCATCCTTAGTTTTTGCCCGGCGCTGACCTAATTAAGTAACTGCGACAGAGCCCCCCCGTCGTAGATTACTATCGCGGCGCTGCACCAACGAATTCGGGCGTCCTTCGTGCGAAATAAAATCGCAAACGATGCCGCCAGCGCGATGCCAACGGTGGGCGACCGTGCTCTTCCATCGGAGCGCCCAATTGGTGTAAAGTCCAATCAGATTATCAGCGGTCGTTCAATTGTACGCGCGATCGGAGCTCGACATTATTATCGCATTAACGCCGATTAGTCGTCGCCCGTCCGATCTCTAACGGGCAAACGTTATGACACGATTAACAGCGGAAATTGAACTCATTAATTTACGCTGCGGGTGACGCTCGAAATTGCGCCGTCAGATTTACTCCGATCAAATTGGGGACGACCGTTTTACGTCGGGGGTGCCTCCTCAGATAAGACAACGGTGTTTCGGATGGAATGATAACGGTCGTTTTTGGTTTTTTCCGATCGATGCTGGCAATGTTCGCGAGCGGCTAACAGGCTTGTCACAAAGTCGAATGTTGTTGTGCGATTCAATTTGGTAGATTGGAAGTACCAATTTTTTTTTTTTTTTACAAAAATGCATACGAATGCAACCAAGGAACACGATATTTTGTATTCTTTCGTAATTTAATGTTGTACGGACGATTTGGTTATCGGTAGACTGCTGATTTTACGCATTTATGATAAGAATATATAGATCGAGTGCGATGCAGGGAATTTATTTGACGAATTTAAATGCGTTGTTGCAGCGTATCCAGCTAATTAAAATGATTAAGACATTAAATGAATGTCTTTATAGCTCCTGTATCTTACACATCCGCACACAATTTTTATTCTATATAAACAAATTTTATTTGACATGAAAAAATGTGAAGCTGATTATTTTCATCGACAATGCAGTTCACAATGCAATTCATATTACAGTAATGTCTCCCTTACTGACGCTCAAATTGTCCACAAAAATGGACAATTTGGAAAGAGGAGATATTCGAGCCTTGCGGGTTATTTTTATAGTTATAAATTGTCCACAATTATAAAAACGAGCCGCGAGGCTCGAATAATCGTATCTCCTCTTCCCAAATTATCCATTTTAGTGGACAATCTGAGCGTCAGTAAGGGAGACATTACTGTACTTTGAAGTCGCATACCAATCTATCATGCTTTCTAACTGAATTTCTCCTTCGCAATCGAAAAGACGCTCATGACGATGATCATAATTTTCACGTTTCACTTCAGATACAATGGAAATTTCAATCTCTTTCAATTTGTTAACTCGAAGTTACCAATCAATTCTTTTATACTCACACGAATTTGTACTATAGAGTGATACGTTTCTCGAGATTTGTGTTTCAATTGCTCGGCTGTCCCGACCCGTCCATTTCAGAATCACGCGGACGGTCTTAATCGAATCTGGAATCATCGGAGACAAAGCCGGGAACACCCAGAAAGCGTTGTCAATTAGTTTCCCATAGGGGACGACGCCATTTGTCACTCTTAATTCCCGGCCCGTTATTAATGAATCGCCGGGCCATAATATCCATTATCGTGACACGCGTCGACGAGCCACCGCGGAGAAACGAAAACACGAGTAGCGTGCACCCAGCTGGGTCCACGTGAACTCGTTCAGGCATTCGGAAACCCCATTTCGCAGCCCTCGAAACTCGAAAAGTTGCGCGCCAACGGCAATTCGCCGCGTTCAATGAACCGATGACGACTGGCAGCTGCAGGATTCTCAAGGACCTGCTCGCCTCCGTTTCTTTTTTATTCGCCGGCCGAGAGAGGCCCTCTTGACCCCTGGCTTCCCGGTTTCCTTGTTCCCCCGCCATTACCATAAGTAGCAACCGATTTCCAGCGTCGCTTTCGCCCCGCTGGAACGCGACTACGCGGAGTCGTGAATTTCATCGATTCATTGCTTTCGAGGCCCGACCCGGACGCAAACGGACGTCTTATCGAGGCCTCGCGATCGTGCCGATCCGCCGGATCGATACGTGGGAGGTTTATCCGGTGCTGGTAATCGCGATACCGTCCGCCGATTAAGACGTTAATTATCGAAAGATTGACTCCCGGCTCGTTTCGTTTATCTCGCCGCGGTGGCTCCGGTTAATTGACTCGTGCCCGGCGAAAAATTCTCGGCCGGCGGATTAATCATGACCCCGGTTAATCACGCCGATATGCCGGGCTCCGAGCGCCGCCGTGACCAGGGAAGCCCGTGAAACTCGCCTAACGGCGGGGGTAGTGACTTCTATGCATGCCGGAAGGTGAGCAGCCGGTCGGCGCCTTCTTCGCCCTGGTTTCCGACGATGAAAGGGCATCTTTCATGCCGGCCGTCTCGTAGAGACGCTCGCGCTGTCGATCTACTTTTCACGCACTAAATTCTCGAATTGAATCCCCTTTCAAACGGAGACTGCCACGCTGTCGTTCTAATTGCGGGCCGAGTGACTTTTAAAATCACGGCAAATGCTCGGAGATGAATTATAGGATCGATCAATGCGTCCCGTTGATTCAATTATCACGCGGAAGTTCCGGACTTTTTCATCTTCCCGACGAAGTTTCAGCGATGCGAAACGGTTTTACGAATCGGAAGAATCTGCGAGAACTGGCACTTGCTTAAAAAATATCTTTACAGAACTGTTTCGTAAGTGAAGTTACATTCTGTCGAACTGCATTGTCGGTCGTTACGCTTGCACATCTTTTTTGCGATGATTGATTTATCAGTCGAATTCTCAAGCTTTTCGATCCATTAGTTTGCACATCTGATCACTCAAATTGTTTATATTCTATTTATTGTTATCTAGCTATTTGTTATATTCTATTATATCTGTTATATTCTAATTAATTATATATATAATAATCTAATTATATATATCTGTTATATTCTATTATATCTCTATATCTCTCTTATATACTATATCTCTGTTATATTCTATTCATTTCTTGTGCCGAAATACTTATAAAATGTTGCATCCTGCCCCGCGGTTCTAAGCGCATCGAATATGCGAGCTACGATGCATCGTTTTTTTCAAATGAATTCTTTGTATATTATTCTCGATGAAGAAAGGAATAATGTAGAAGCGACAATGTAAGGCGATTAGACAAACCTAATGCATAATTTTTCTGTCCGCCACAATTTTTAAAATGTCACCAACATCTCGATTATGTCCATCCACCGTGGAATCTTCGCGTTGCTTCTTCAAATGCGCCGACCCAGCACTTTGTTTTCAGTTATATATCATTGTTGCTACCGGACGGAATGATAAGTAAGTGACGACCATCGATTGGACAGACTGCGTAAAGTCTCGGTGCAGTCGCGCCGCAGTTTCGCCTTACGGATAAGTCGGCGCAGCACAGGGCAGCTTTGTTCCTCGTTCGGCGAGCGACCCTCGCCGCATTTTCGATGCAATTAATCTTGCGTTGTCTTGCGGCCCGGTGTACCAACGGACGCACGAATTTGCGTCGGGGGCGCTAGATACACACCGCGGCATTGAAGTCGTTACATCAAGCCGCGCATTAATCTTATTTAACTTAATTGCGCCGGCTGCTTTGTTAGCTAAGCATCCTTGGTACACGCGCGTATAACGAAATTCTGGCCGGATCCGCAGCGATCGTGACTGCGCTCTGTTATAACGAGCCGGAATTTTGGCGAGCAACGAGTACGCTTTGAATAACAATCCGCTTGAACCGGAAACCGACCGTAACCGTTACTGTGCAACCGCGCAATTAACGGGAACAAAGCGATTTTTATCGCTGAACATGCACAAAGTTGAAGAAGCCTCGTTTCCCTGATAAGAGTTCATTCGTAGCGGTCTTTTGATCAGGGCGACAGTCAGGCATTTGGAACTTCAAAATTGGAAGCGAATAGCATTATCTTTTTTTATTTGAATTGGCGGAGTAGAAAAACATGTAATGATCGTATGAAATTAATTTGTATGAAAAATTGAATGTATTCTTTTAATGCACATGGTATATTCTAGGTACTTTTGGATCGTTACGATTAAATCTGAATGTCTTTATATTTAGATTAATAGGATATAAATTTAAAATGATTCCACTGAATTAGTATAAAAAGTTCAAGTGTGGAATATATTCTTTTAATAAAAATGGTGCTCTATGTACTTTGAGAACCTCAAGCTTAATTGTAAATATTTTTTCAGTTAAATTAACA